>NW_027223752.1:78276443-78914657 GCF_028538775.1 Myotis yumanensis
TAAATGAGGACATTCTAATCTGGCCCCACAAGCCTAGGACTGTTGTTACGTGCTTTCTATGTGCTTTCCAGATGCTGTTGGCATTAGCTCCACACACCGCAACATTCAAATAAAATAAAATACCCAAAGGTATTTTATTACTCTGTGGGCACCTCACTGAATGGCTAGTGTGGGCACCTGACTAATAATGGCTGATGGCTTTCTCCAGATGTTTAATACATGGGAGGCTTGATTTTTTTTCAGATGAGAATACAGTAGCTACTATATCCTCTAAGACATAAGGCCCAAGTTCTCTTCTCTCTCCAAAAAGTAACTGGTTTTGGGAGAGACTCCGTTTTGAATCTGACCTTTTCCACCTTTCTGTCCTGTATACAGGGTGGTATAGTATGAAAAGTACTGGAAAGTATTAGACTTAGACAATGCAAGTCTGAATACCAGCTCTGCCACTTACCGGATGTATAAATTTAGACAGGTAACTTAATCCTAGTTTATTCTCTCCCAGGCTTGATGGGAGGACTAATAACAAAACATATGTCAGAGCCTGAAGTTTCAAATAAATCTACCTACCTACCTATATACCTACCTATGTCTTACCCTACTTTCCTTTCTTCCCATTTTTTCTTTCTACTATTCCTGAGAACAAGTACTTTGGCTCTCACATTCAATGTTGTATCTGCAGACATGGATGAGTTAACACCTAAGAGTACAACATTATTATTGGTGAATTTTTGGAAAACCTTAGCAAACTGAAGAGGATTTCATATAGAGATATATGTGCTACTTTCCCCAAACTATAGGCTGAAACTATAGGCTAAGACTCTATAGGCTGAGCACCAGAATAAATCCTAGACTGGCTAGTTAAACAGCTCACATTTGAGCACACTAATGGAATACTGTTATGTGATCACCAAGAATCCAAGTGGGTGTTCTTACACTGTTACAGCCCTCCTTTCCCTCTCCCTTTTGTAAAAAGAAAAGGTATTTGTAGTCTCATCATGAATAAGAAGAAATTTGGCCTGCAAACTAATATATTTAGGTAGGTTATTTACCTATTAAATAATCATAAACAAGTATATGGAAGTTAACCTAAAAAGGTGTCTAGTGGTACACCAAAAGTGTGTCATATCATAGTTTAGGTATAATTAGTACTTTGGATGGAAGAATCTAGATTAAAAAAATCTTAAAGAAGCAAACATAGACAGAACTAGTAAAATAAATTACAATAGGAAGAAATATTTTTTAAAGCTTGTACTTAACTACTTTAATATGACCCAAATGGGGAAGACTTGACTTTAGTGGTTCATGTGGGAGAGATAAAAACCAACCCTCGAAATTCTAGTTAAATGCAAACATAATAGGTGTCATTAGAGCTGCTCCATAGCCCATCGAATCTTAAGCTGCATGTACAGATGGTCTAAAACAAGGAGAGCACTACAACTTAGGAGGAAGATGGCAAAGAGGGTGGAGGTGCTGCAAACTGTGTTACAAGGGATGGGTGAGGGGAAGAGGAATCTTCAGCCAAGAGAAGAGAAGACTAGGATGGTGGGCCACAGAGGTGGGCATGACAGGTGCCCTCCAATATGTGAAGGGCCACAGTGTGCAGAGGGTTTGACTTATTCTGGGCAGGCTTCAGAAGAGAAACGAGGCTAAAAGTGCAGACTCTAGAAGGAAGCAGTTTGTATACAACATAAGAAAGAAAAACATATTTTTCCTCACATTTCTGATGTCTAGTTGAAAACATGGGACTCGAGCTCAGGAAAGAGGTCTTAAGACAGAATGGAGAGAGAGGTCCACAAGGAAATGTGAAATTGGTTGGCTTTCCAGTGTCCTCTGCTACCATCAGCCCAGAATTATCACCCACACATCCTCTGGTTTCTCTTCATCTGAGGTCCTCATCTCTTCCTAGTGACCCCTCTCTTGAATGCTCCTCTTGCCCTGGAGCTCGCTGGCCAGCAAACAGAAGGGGGCACCCTGTACCCTCAGCTTTAGCGAGGACCAATCCAGACAGCCTTCCACCCCAGTTAAACACCTAGGGCTGGGTGGGATGTCAGCAGCCCAAGGACGTGGAAGGGGTCCCACTGTATATAGTCCCCTCTGTCCTTTTTAGTGTCCTCAGAGCTGACACCCCACATGCAGGATGAGTTTAGGAGATGAGAGGTAGGCAGAGAGAAAGGATTCTGATGCCATCTGACCTATGAATTTCGGATGGAATGGGAGCCCAGGAAGCTTCCTAAGGTACAGAGAAAAGTTACCCTGTCCGGCAGCAATGGACAATCCAGCGGGCTGGTGAAATATACTATTTGGATACGGAAGGGGCAGGGGCTCTCTTAAGGTGCAGAAAGGGCTGTCCACGGAGTAGCGAACTTTCTTATAAATGGATAGACACCTTCACTGAACCGTTTTCTCCCTGCCTCTCAGAAAACCACAGGCAACCCCTCCCAGCCTTCCAAGGCACTAAGGTTGGAACAAGGCATTCGAGTTCAACACACACACACACACACACACACACACACACACACACACACACGAGAGCAAAGTGGGCAGAGGGCTGGTGCTCAGTCTTGGTGTGCTGGACCTAAGCAACTGGCCTTTGTGTGTGGATCTGAGCTGAGTAGGGGGCACCCTCTCGTCGCTGCGGGGTGCACGCCTCCGCTGAGTGTGCGGCGCAGCGCGGTGCGGTGAGGGGAGGTCCGCCGGCCCCCACTCGTGTTCCCCGCACCGCGCGCCGGGCGCTGCACTGTTCACGGGGCCCACGGCCGCAGCGCACTTGGCTGGGGCGAGAGGTGAGAGGGGAGGCGGGCTGGTTGGCGTTGGCGCTCTGCAGTGCAGTGGAGTGTTAGCCCAGCTCCCTATATATGGTCGGGGATTAGCTCGGCGCTGCTGAGCCGAGCCAGGAGCCCAGGAGGAGGAGGAAGAGAGAGGAGAGAAGAGCGCAGCAGCAACCAGCGCACGCCGAGCGGCTGCCGGGGGAGCAGAAGCGCCGGAGGCTGGGGCAGCGCCGACGTCTCAGGAGCCATGGCCGAAGGGGGAGAAGGCGGCGAGGACGAGATCCAGTTCCTGCGGACTGTGAGTCTCCGTGGCGGGGCGAGGTGGCGGGCAGGTGGGGAGGAGCGCGGAGCCGGGCGTGGAGGGGCTGCGCTGCGCCGCGGTGCCTGGTGCCCGGTGCCCGGCGCGTTCTCCGCACCCGTGGGCTGCAGAGGCGGACCAGCCACCCACCCGCGTGGCCGCGAGAGTCTACGTGGGAAGAGGCTCTTTCTCCTGCCTGTCCCTTTCCCCGCTACCTCCATCCCCATCCCAGACCTCCACTTCCACCTCTGCCGCTCTCCGGGCAACTTGCTACTTGACCTGAAACCTGAAACCTTGGGTGCCCAAACTTCCAGCCAGGGCTTGCTCATGGTTGCCCTGATCCAGAGGGTCAGAAGTGGAAGATCTCGCCCCAGAGTCGGCCCACTCTGTCACCCCTAACTCTGCACCCCAGCCCCTGCCTCGGAGGCGGCCCCGCGCACTGAGGAGCCTCCGGAGGAACCTGCGGGGCAGGGGCCAGCTAGGGGATCCGAGCGCCAAAAGCGGGCACAAACGCTGGGTCCCAGTCCTGGAATCGCTGGGAAAAGGAAATTCATCCAGCGCTGTCCCTTGCACCTTAAGCCCCAAGCCGGCAACTGCTGCTGGAGCGTTACTTGAGGAACCTTGGCTTCTGCTCCCCGCTCCTTGGAGCCCTGCAGGACAGGGAAACCCCGGTGTGTGGCTCAGCGTCACTCAGGTCCCCTCCCTGGCACCGGAGGGCGCTGCTCTGCCCCAGATTTTAGGGGAAGTGAGGGGGGGGAGGTGGAATGAGGGGTGTCTGTTGTAGCCCCATCAACCTTGCCCTTTAGAAGTTAATGAAGAGACTTTCAAGGTGAATGACAACCAAGATGAGTGTGTGTGTGTGGGTGGGGGGGGGGGGGCATTGGGGTGCATCTCAGCTCTGATTTCAGCCAGGTGACCTTGAACAAATCAATTAATCCGCCCTTTTTAGCCTCTATGTCCTCGTGTAAAATGGAGAAAATATAACCAGCGTTTCAGAGTGATAAGGATTAAATGAGATAATGACTGTCAAAATGTTTTGTAAACTGTAAATTGCTCTATAAGTGTTAGATCCTTTTATATGTGCTGTCTAGCTCTGCGAAATTAGAATGAAATTCTTCTCTTCCTCTCCCTCCCTACTTTTTGCGCAGCCTTCTGAACTGGTCTCTGAAAATCATAACTTAGCTCTTGTCCATCTTTTGGACCGTTCCTTCTTTTTCTTGAAGTGCTTCTTTACAATTCCTTTTAGTTTCTCTTCCAAACATGGTTTCTCTGTCAGGGCTGGGGCTTGGGTCTCATTTGGGAGATAGAGTGGGACCCACCACCCTTTCGATACTACAGAATTAGCCATCTGACCTGCAGCCCCGGACCCCTGCCTCCTCTCTCCCAGTGCAGGCAAGATGGGGCCCACAGTTGCCGCTGTTCACAGCCCTTTGGTTACCAAGCTGCCTGTTCTCCCAACGCCCTGTGGAATTCCTAGGCTTTCCTTCTAAGAGGTGTATTGGGTGGGTGGCAGCTCAGGTACTCCCTGCCTTGTGCCCTCCCTAGTCTTTCATTTCTTCTGTTTATTATCAGTGATCTTCTAGGCATTATTGATTGAAAAAAATTCCCTTCTGACAGGTAGGGTCAGTGTTGCATAGATGACCCAGAGGGTCAAGGCAAAACCCTGGTGGTTTTCTTGAGATCCCAGTCCTACATGCTTCTCTTGGCCTCTGGGCCACCTCCCTGACCTGTCTTCTCTCTGGGGCAGTGGGACTGTTAAGCATACCCGTAACTAAGGCTCACTGCAGAGCAGTGGTTCTTAAACTTGTATGTCTTGGGCATCTTGCTCCTTTTAAAGCCCATCCACAGCCCCTGGGTTCCAGGACCAACGTTAAGGGCCCCTGTTGCAGAGGTGCCGCATATCAGTTACAGCTCCCAGAGAGAGCTAGCAGTAAGCATGGGGCGAGGGACTCCAGATGCGACTTCACGGATTCTTTTTCTTCTAGTAATCACCTTAAGTATTTTTAGGTGTGTTCCTCAGTAACCCTGTGAAGCAGCTTAACTTCTTCATCTTTGGCTTCTTGGAGAGAAATAGGCTCAGGTGACCAAAACTGAGGCACAGAAAAATCAAGGGCTTGGCCATGGTTGCTCAGCAAGTTACTGATAATTGTCATTACATGGTGATAAATTAAATTCCCACTAGAGCCTGGCATTGAGCATTATTCCAGAGGTTAGAGTCTTGAAAATATACTGAAAGGAAAACCGCTGCTTTCTGAATTCTGACCCTCTCCTTCAGTATCCCTGCACAAAACCAAATCATTTCTTTGAACCCAATCACCATAAGTTTTGATCTGCATAACATTTTGTCTTTATCTTGCTGCTCGTAGGGGATTCAGGAATGACAGGGCTGTGCTAGCACAGGAGTTTTCTCACTTTTTCATATGCCTTGGTTCGAGAAGTTATTTCAGTTTGAACTCCCCCACTTACCTTGACCTTAGGGTTTCTTTCTTTCCCAAAACAAAATCATTTAAAGCATTTTGATCATATGTCAGTCATGTAATGCCTCCTCACCGTAACATTGTTCTGGATCGGAAGGTGGTTGGTATAATGATGAAATAGAATCCTATCTTTGAAACTGTGAACTTTACAGGATTGCCATTCCAGAAGCAGAGGTTTTTAAAAATAAATAGACCATAGACTAGCATTATGCCGAAGATCCTCATCAAATTGGTGGTTATGTTGTTCTGCTTATTATGACAGCGACAGAAATGAAAGCAGCTAGACCTATCGATGGTATGAAATAGGCCAGAATTACTGCAGCCATGACTATAACGCATGGGTAGTGGGGCTTTAGACCCTTGCTGGGTGGTGATGCTCACCTTGTTGCATCCTTTGATACATTTGAAGCCCGCCCTCTCCCAGGCAGGGGGCAGCCTCTACACAAGGGGTTTGGAAGTGGGAGCAGATCATGTTAGGTAAATGCTCCTGAACACAAACCCAAAGCTGAACACAGCTGTGCAAAACTACACATTCTTTTCTGGTCTCTGAAGTCACTGGCAGTCGTTCAAGTCAGGGAGAGAGAGTCAGCCAGACAAATAGACCTGGGAATTTTATTTAAGGCTAAAATCTTCCCTCCCACTGCTGCTGGCTGTGGCATCAACCTCCCTTCCAACTGCTCTTGCTGACGTAGCCAGTGTCACTGACGTGGCTTCGAAGCTGCTCAGAGGCAGATAAACTTGCCAGCCGCTGATCTGAAAGCAAGAAGTTACGGTTAGAAGAGTGACAATTACTCCATCTCCAGACTGTTGGTGGAACCGGCACCACGTCATTCTTCGGGAGGGCCAGGCAGAGATGTTTTCCCCTCCCAGCTTTCCCCCTTAGACTATAGTATCCATTTAAAAAGAAAGGGAGAAAAGCCTCTAAGCCTTAAAATACCACAGCCTTCTCTTTTCAAACCCCTCTCCACCACAGAGTTCATTGAAACAGGACTAAGTAGACATTCGTTTCTATTCATTTCCTATTAAAGATCGGCCAGAGGCCTAACTTAGCCCTCCTTGTAGAAAGTTGTCCTCCTTCTTCTAAATTTGCTGCTCTCAAGGAACAAGAGAAGGCACCAGGCTGAGAATCGAGATCAATGCCATCGTCTTGGGTTCTGCCCTGCAGGGTGAGCAGAACAAATCCCTGCATCTGAGCTGCGGCTCCAATGTGAGTGCACGTCCTTCCAGAGCAGGCTGTCCCGGGTTGGGGTGACAGTGAACTTCCACTTGGTGGTTTATAGATTACCGCTTGCTTCTTCCCTCAGTGGAGTCTGTTTACGTAACAGCTGCGTGATGCCAGTGTCATGCTTTTGATAGCTTTTCCTCAAGGAGGCAGGGGGAGGGGGTGCACTTGAGTGACTTCTTCCCTCGGGCGCAGCAGCTCAGGGTGACACTGAGCAGTAATGGACGGAGTGCTGGAAATAGGGCCATATACCCCAGTGTATGATTTTGGAGAGCTGTTGGGCTGAATTAGTTTGATGGTTAAAATGAGAAAACTTCACAATATTTCCATACTCTGAGCCTCCCAATGTCACGTCCCACTCTTCTCAGACTCCTTCCCTTGCCTGCCAAGAGCTCATCTTAATAAAGAGCCATATCAGAGCAGCTGGGCACCCAATAGCCCCTTCTTGTCAGGGAGATAACCCTGTGTCTGTGAGAAGGAAGCTAGGGCCTTCTCACAAGGAAATTAACTTGCGTCAGAAAGGCTGCATCAGCACTAGGGGTGGCGGCTCTTACCACTAAGGCACCGATGGTCCATGGCCAGGTTGTCCTAAGGGCTTTGAAGCTGCTGAGCTACTGGGGAAGAGGTGATGGTGACAGTGAACTTGGAAATATTTGGAATGTGTTGTAGCCCAGTGTAAGAGTGAGACCATGGACAGGTCTGTGGTTGAAGTAGGTATGTTTGATGTCTGTGGATCTTTTATTTTTTTAAATGCTAATATGGCCCAGCCAGTGTGGCTCAGTAGTTGAGCATCAACCTATGAACCAGGAGTTCAGGGTTCAATTCCCAGTCAGGACACATCCTCAGGCTGCAGGCTCTATCCCCAGTAGCAATCTATGATACTCTCTCATCATTAATGTTTCTATCTCTCTCCCTCTCCCTCCCTCCCTGAAATCAATAAAAATATATTTAAAAATTAAATGCTAAGCAGGATGAAGACACTTCAGGGAAGTACATTTTTAAAAAACAATTCTTTATTCCTTTTTCAATATTGATTTAGAGGGAAAAATATTTCTCGGGTTTCTTAGAGTTGATCTGAAGATAAAAATGTTGAAGAAGAAAGATTTTATCTGGAGAGCAAAATACTCTGTTGATTATTTTTGAAGGACTTGTATTTAAATGTGTCTTTATTATGTTTGTGTTTGTTTGCCTCTTTGCTTGTTTTGTGATTGTTTTTACTTGTTCCTGGGAAGGACATTTTATTTTATAATTTAATTGTTCCTTTACCTTACTACTAATACATTTGGTACCCTCCTAGTAAATTGTACCAATCTCTTGTGTAGTCCCAGGAGGTCCCGTGTCTTCAGATACCAATACTTTTTAGTTCATTTCCCATAATTCTATATCCATATAAATCCTTCTAAATTAGCTCTATCATTAAGGTACCCTCAATACAAGATTTACCCAGTGGGGTGGAATGATGTAATTTAAAATTGCACTTAGAGGCAGGAATTCTTCTTTCTAGACCTAGTTCACTCTGACCTTGAATGAGTTACTTAAGGAAATTGAAGTTTCATTTGCCCCACCGTATGGAGATAGAACCTGCTTTAACAACTTCACAGAAATATGGGGAGAGGCAATGGTAATTTCATTGAGACCCATCTGGGGGTGGCACTTACCCCCAAAGAGAGGAGAAGTTATGCCTTGTAGAATATTATCTTTGTGTTTCTCTTGCACTAGGAAATAACCCTACTGTGACTGGATCTTGTTGAAACAGAGCTATATTTCTCCTTTCTCATATGTTCTCTGCCACACGTCCTCCCTTTCATCTTAGAGTCATTACCTCGTCTCCAGTATTGGTTTAGCCCCAGTATATCTATCTGGGAAATTACTTGACTAAAGCAATTGCCCACTTTTCTCAAGTGATTTGACTAAAACACATGATGAATCAGCTAGTGAAATATTCTTCATGAGGCCAAGTAGGCTTCCTGAATTCTAAGCCTGAAACAGAGCATTCAGTTATTTGTTGTCTTCTTAGAAAATAACCTGAGCAATTATTTCCCATAGGACCACCTTTTCTTATTGAATCCCATATCTCTTCCTTTCAAAGCTATCCTGCCCAGTGCCTCCCTTCCACTGCTTTTATGGGCCCATTCTTCCTTTTCCCTAGAGAATCGGGACCAGCTTTCCTGTAAACCAGCCCTGCTTTTCCTCCCAGGGATTTTGCTGCTTCTGTCGTGTCTGTTTAGGGAGGCAGGGCCTCTGAAAAGTTCCTGTTGGCTGCACCTGGATGAAGCGGATGCTTCTGTGGTGGGAGCCCAGCCAATGCTGAGGCTGCAGGGTACCACTTCTGCCCAGCAAGCCAAGTCCCCTCTTTAGGACTTCAAACTAGTGTCCTCTCAGCCATCCTCTTGTTTGGACGTCAGTGGGGTATTTTAGGGAAAAAGATATTTCCAGCCACTGCAGTTTCCCTTGCCCCAGTGAGTTTTGCCATCATAGCATCTCTTCAGACCAGAGCAAGGGAAGAGAAAGTGCTGGCACCTTAACCCTGATCCTACTACAGGGATGGGCCTCGTGAGGTACCAAGATTATTTTTCCCCTCCCTATGTCATTTCTGATGGTTAGAAACCAAAGTTCAGATCAGCTCTGAGACTGGTGATGCAATATTCAAAAACAAAAGAGCCGTGCCTCCTCTCCTCACATGCTCATCCTCCTGTCTCTAGCTCAGGGCACATTGCTGACTCTGCAGGGCTATGCTGGGCTCTTTTCCTTTTAGGTGGGACACAGCCTTACAGGTAGGAGACCCTGAGGCACCAGACCCCATTTATCTGGGTGTGTGTTTTGTTTTGTTTTGTTTTTCACTCACCTTCCACCTTCTTAGACAGTGAACTCCTCATTGATTTCAGGTCTTGTCAATTTAAGGAGGTCTTATTTTTATGGGACTCAGTGCCCCAAAAGAGGCCATCCCATGAGCCATCCTTTTGGGATGACATCTGCTTGCTGTTGTTACTTTAAGAGTGCAATGGAGGCAGGAGAGAGCTCTGGAGACAGAGCTGTTGCTGTGTGTGTAGAATCTTACTAGCCATCAACAATTTCTCCACTGAGTTCAGTTTATATGTTATTTTATGCTATGGAACCAACCAGGGGATGAGCAAGAGAGCACAGCTGTAAGGAAAGTGTAAGAATAAAAATCTGGGTTGGTATCGATGTCAGAGGCTGTCTTTCTTCTTGGTCTTCCTATGGGATAAAGCACTGACTCAAGAAATTCCTTGTATCAAAGTACTGAGATGCAAAATTGTTACCTCAGCAGGTACCATTAGTGATTAGCATCTTTAACAGCTGAGCAGAACCAAATCCTGAAGGAATATGAATTGAATTGGTGAAAGATAAGAGCACTTGGGAATACTATTGAGAGAGACAAACCTAAGTGAGCACTGCACTGGTTCTAGGAGAACCCTGAATGGGCAGAAGAAGCATCAGGGCAGAGCAGTCTGGGTTCTGGGGGTGGTGCCACAGAGACTGCAGCTGTACCTGCTTATGACCTTTGATCAGAGCAGAGGAAGCCTTGAGCCACAGCCTCATGGTAGGCACTGGGAAGAGCACTATTTGCAGCCAGGACTGGTGCTCATAAATACTTCATTTTAGATAATTCAGAATCAGAGGCAACAATCAGAAAAAGAAAGCCTCAGATTTTTATAAGATGACGTGCCTCTACATCAAAGTGAGAACTAAGGCACAGCCTTCCTGAAGTAGAAAGGTATTTGAGCAGCAAAATTCCACTATTAGTTACCATATTTGTTAATGTGTTACTCATCGTATCCCAAGAAAATGATCCAGAGTCCCTGAAGCCAACTTAGCACAGTTCCTACAGCAAAAAGAAAGAATGCCAAGACCTGCATATCTCCCAATGCAGAAAATAGGAAAGGATATTATTGGAAGGTACAGGCTTCTCAATAGACCAGTGACAGGGCCTGACATTTACTCTCCAATAATTTCACAGTTGAGTTCTTTAATGGGCCTGAGCAGAGAGAGCTACAGCAAGAAATGGAAAGTTCTCCATCAATGGCACGTGAGTGTCCACAGTGTAAGAAGTATTGATTGGAACTGCGGCACTCTAAGCCATGAGCAGACTGTACTAGTAAGTAATACTAGGGCAGTAAGAGAGATCCAGTAGACCACAACTCCATATTGGACCAAAGGCTGAATCCAAGAGGTCAAGTCAAAATAGAGCAGCTACTCCTGGAGGAGGGCGAGCCCCTCATAACCCCCTTTATCGTTATTATTCAGGACACGTGGCTGTTGTTCGTAACCTTAGCAGTGGTTCCCCACCAAGTCATCCTCTCTTCTGTCCTGGAAGGCTAGAAAAGAGGTGTCCAAGGATAAGTCATAGTGATGACTTGAACAAACCTCATTTATTTGTAAGAGGCATTTTAGGATGAAAAACATAACAGGGAACATACCAGTCAAGTGGATAAAACTCAAAACGTTTGCTCTATTTGGTGGCATTTCTACTGCCAGATACCTGCAGAGTTGTCTGTCCGTCCATGCTTCATATCCGCAGACACGAGAACGGTTTTAGTTCATCCATTTATAAGTCATGCAATATATCAGAGATGCCTCAAAAATGTAATGAAGGAACTCCAAGTTTCTTCAAAGAGAACTAGGTGTGTATATATGGAGGGAGTAGCATGGAATAAAGGTTATTTATTGCCAGATTGCCTGAAAAGGCTCCTATCACTCTGAAGCATGAACCATAGATTATAAACTTCAGGGACACAGGGGTGTTAATTTCAGTGGACTTCAAATCCCTAGGTACATTTAGGCATTTAGGTCAGAGCTCACAAACTTAAACATTTTGAGTCCAGGCAGGTAACTAAATGTGTGAACAGGCCTCCCCACCCCACCCCCGCTTCTTTTTTTTGCAAAGAAAGGTGGGCCTGGTCTACAAATTCATTCAAATAACAAAATTCTTAAACACTGCCAGCCAAGCAAAACACATCTGCAGCAGGATTGTGAGCTGCCTGCCAGTTTGCAGCTTTGGATGAAACCTCAGATTCGGAGCAAATGCGCTCCCTAGAATGCATGAATATTTTTATGAGTCGGATCAGGCTCACAATCAACGTCCTTGGATGAGAATGTCAATGTAAATGACAATGTATCATTAATCATAGTGTATAAGAGAGAGATGGGCAGGCAGACAGATGAATGGGGTTTAATAAATGCTAGACTTGATCCTTAAAATGAATTCTGATTGTGCTAACTTTTTAAACACCCTTTAAAATTGTCACAAGGATATAGATATCATGAAATTTAGAGTAAGTAGGGTATCTATGCGACGTTTACTGACCAACATCCTGATGCCTGGCTTGGAACAAGTTACCAGGAGAATTATATAGGTGAGCAAGACATCTTAGCATCTGATGCCTCCCCCCTGGCTGAGGGTCAGGAGGGAGCTCAGTCTCGTTTTGAGGCAGCAAGGATATCAGTCACTTCAGATGAATTTATAACAATTAATTTAAAATTTTCATACTTCTGTCGTACAAAATGTTCTTATTAAAATGTGTGATCTTTCTTAACTTCTGTGCCTTTTCCCTCATGTGTTAAATGAGAGTAACAATATTGCCTGTCTCAAAGGGTGGTTGTGAGGGATTAAATGAATTAATCCATATAAAGTGCTTGGAAGAGTGCCCAACATATAGTAAGTCCCCAATAAATATGTATTAGCTATTAATATTCCCTCAACAAACAGTGTAAACATTGACATTACTCCAAATGTCATTGCACATTTATTTTATAGTTGAAAAGTACAAAGGGATGATACCCTATGCTATTCTGTGATCTTGATTCCTGGCATCCTGCTGAACTATAATGAGACCAGGCTCGGTGGGTGGAACGGTGTCTGGAATGGAATGACCTCAAGGACACATATTGATAGGCCAATTCTCAGAGGGCCTACGTTGTAAGGCCTCTTGATGTAAGTTCTGATTGGCTTTTCCCCCAACAATTTTTGATTACTCACTACAAGGGATGGACAACATGATTTAGAGAATCCTAAACATAAGCAATTCATTGTCCTTGGTTTGGGAGATTTCTTTTCAACCGTGTTTTAAATATGGAAAGTTACCTTCCTGGGAATTTGCTGTATTTTCAACAATGCAAGGTCATCCCACTGTAAAGGTCTGGCTCTGAACCTTCTCTGATCCGTTCTCGTGTCTGCGGATATGAAGCATGAACCTAATGGAAAGCTCCATTCTTGTTACATATTTAGTGCCCTTTCCTCTGGGGCCCTGCTGCTGGGCAGTGGCCCAAGCCTCTGAGTCTCACCCCCTCCTCTCTCAAACATTGTTCTCATTTTGCTCCTCTCTGATTTCCATGGAATTAAGTTGGATGATGTTGGCTATTTAGTCACTCTTAAGAATTTTCCCCTCCCTGGATGAGAGTAAATATTTACCTAAACATTTAAGAGTGACAGGCATACGGGGGTATAGGCACACGAGCTGGTTGAGTGGTGCCTTGTTTTTTATTAAGTTGCGTCACTCAAATTAGCTCTTTATTTTCACTCATAAAGCTTTTCTCAATCACTGAAATCTAAATTGGGCTAAGTAGACAGGAAATTTCATGTAAACAGTTCAAGCGAGATTTCCCTAAATGACACAGAACGGGTGGGCTTTTGATTTCTTTAAAAAACAATAGAAAGAGATTTCTTTGGTGTTAAATCTGGATATTTCACCAATTAGCAATATATTTTACCATTTTAGTTGTGGTTAGAGAACTAAACTATATAGTTGAGCTATTTTATCATTCCAGACTCAGTTTCTTAATCTATAGAATCATAACTAATTCACTGGGAGGGGTCAGGCTGAAACGATTGGGCCCCAAGATTCCCGAGAACAAGGCCCTATTTTATTACTATTAACTACCTCCTTCACCAACATATGATAATATCTGGCCCTAAGGATGTCCTCCAAGAGCATGCTTTATAAAGTATAAAATTCTGTGGAGATGTCACACATGCATGTCAGAACCCGGGCAATCGTGAAGCCTGACTACATATGTACAGAGAGCTCACTATTCTAATCAAATTAAATTTAGATAAAAGTTATTCTGACATTAATTTTTGTACATAAATATTTTATTAGATCATAATCAGGCATAATTGTATAAAATTCATATAAATAACTGT
Source organism: Myotis yumanensis (assembly GCF_028538775.1). Classification (NCBI taxonomy): domain Eukaryota; kingdom Metazoa; phylum Chordata; class Mammalia; order Chiroptera; family Vespertilionidae; genus Myotis; species Myotis yumanensis. The sequence goes on from NW_027223752.1 coordinate 78,290,371, forward strand.
TAGTATAAATTTTGCCTAGCCAGACCAAATTTTTCTCTCCATTGAATGTCCTAGTTCTTTCCTATTGTCAACCTTAAACCTGATGATTTCTCTGGTACCACATATTATTTTCAGAGCACCATGATCATTGTCAGCAGTGTCAATATCATTATCACATGTGGTCTCCATTAAAAGAGTAGTTGAGAGCTTCAGGTAAGACAGACCTGGGTTTGAATTCTGGATTCATCATTTGCAAGCTATTTACAAGCTATGAGACCTGACAGTTTCCTCATCTCTAAAACAGGGATATTAATAACATTTCTCGTGACTGTTGAGATAAGTAAATATGGTTATGTTTGTAGAACTATAATGAACATAGTATCTGACTTATCTATGCATATTTTTTCTTCTGTGCTACAATATAAGATTTGATATAATTCTCATCTTGATGGTAGAGCCTACACCCATGGTAGTAGCTGGGAAATCCCCTAGGCAGGCCCCAGCACCCATGTTCAGCCCCAGCTCCTACAGCCACCTGGGATCCCAAAGCAGCTGCTCCTCAGTGATTTGGGGACCATTTGCGGGGAGGAGAGTAGAAGATTTACTTAAAGTGTTTATTTACTATAATCTCTAACTCAACTAATTGGGAAAAATTTAAACAGCTCTCCCACCTGCTCCCTGGAAATTTAGCCAAATGCAAACTTGTGGGTGTGCATGTGTTTGTGCTTGATTTTCTGAACCCATGAAGGTTGTAGTCTAGAATCACACTTTTAATGAGCAACAAGAACCTATGCCTGACTGCCAGCTGTTTGTAGGTGATGACAAGTACGTTGACTGATCCTGGGGCTTTGCTCTGGTCTCTAACTGTGCTGAGTGCATGCCACTCATGTCCATGTCTTGGTGAAGCTTTCAGAATGCACATAAGAAGGCAAATATCCCATAAAGCCAGAAGAGGCTCCCAGAACTAAACTCCCAAAATCAAAAGAAAATGATAAAGTAGGTTTATTGGGGTTTCGGAGTAAAAGAGACTTAGGTTTAACCTCTCTCTGGCCCCATGTTAGGTATAATATGTCCTTGGGGAGGATGTGAGCCCTTTGGTCCAGACTTGTCTCTCATCCTGTGACCAGGTGCATGGAATTCCTGATATTCAAGATACTCCTTTGGATTAAGGCATTTTCTCCAAGGCAAATGCATTGCCTGAGGATGAGGAAGTGGATTTAGATGTTGCTATACTTCCTCTTAGATTGCTACATTGTGTAGGAATAATATCTTGATCTGGTGATATGGCTGTTGAGGTTGAAAGATAAGGAACGGTAACTAGGCAGGTTTAATTCTGTAGTAGCTTACCCTGGATGTCCTAAAGAAATAGGAGCAAGAGAGGCTACATTAAAAAAAAAAAAAGCCATCTAAAGGATAAGGATCAAGGAGCAAAGAGGCCAAGCATCACTGATTTCATAATTTTTACATCAATCTTATTTTGTAGATGCCAGTATCTTAAATGAAACTCAATAATAGGTTTTTATTAATAGAGGAGTGATTCTAATGTTAAATGTCTCTTTCTGATGCCTACTTTTCTTCACCTTTTCCACTTACCAACATCTAAAATAACATACTATATGTTTTATTTACATATCCTGTTTGTGCCTCTAGGGCAGAATTTTGTATTTTTCTTCTTTGCTAAATTCTTAGTACTAAGGATGGTGGGTCTCCATAAATACTTGAATGAATGAATAAATCCCCACATCCCTACCTCACTGAGTTATCTCTGCCTAAGTTTCTCTCTCTGTGCCCTATGGTTGGTGAGACTGATGTAAGTGTTACCAGGAAGATAAAAACCCAGCCGTATGATGTCACTCAGACTTGGAATATGGGAACTAATGTCTCAGTTTCTAACCACAATGACTTATATGAAGTCAGCTTGTGAAAACAGAAATGAAGATGGCCGTGCCATCACATATATGTGTGCCCAACTCTCATTGGTTGAACGACTGTTGATATTTTTGTAGTTTTTGTGTTTCTAGGTGTTTGCATACTGATGCTTTTTTGAGAAATGTTTATTATATTATTTGCTTTGGAGAGGATTTCTCTGTGCTTTTCAAATATCTAATCTGTACTATACACAAACCAGAAACCACTTTAGATGGCTCCTTTATTTCTGTGGGGTTCTTGAGTGCTGTAGACAGCAGACACCAGCATCTTCCACTGGCATGTGACCATGTAGGCTTGGAGGAAAACTTAGTCTTCACTCCTAGCCACAGATGAAGAGAAACCGTTTTATTAATAGTTTGTTATTGAATCATTCAGGATTGATTTTTATTTGGCTTTGAAATATACATTACCATTTTCATGTTGCTTAGCTTATTTCTACTTCTGTATTATCTCTGTTTCTCCCTAACCCTGGTCCCTCTTTAGGACCTACAAGTTCTACTGAACCTTCTTCTGAGATTTCCTCCTGAATAGGATTATGATGAGGTTTCTCTCTCTTTCTTATATGAGCCAATTGAGATATTTTTTTTCAATGTCTACTGACCTAGATAATGACTAATACCTTTATAAAAGGATTGTAAGACATTTATGATTACTATAATTACATTTATGATTTATTATTACATTATGCAAATAGGTAAAGACGTTGGCAATCCTCTTTTAATTTTGTGTAGGGAAACTGAGATGCTATGTGTTAGTTGTCCATCCAGCCATCCAGCCATCTAGCTAGCAAGCATTTGTTGAATATTTACTATGTGAAAGGCACATGCTAGGGACCAGGGATTTAAAGGTGAACAAAATACATAATCCTACTTCCATGGATCTTGAATTATAGATATAGTAGGAGATTTATACATTTAAAGAACTAACAATAAGTTGGGACAAAAATGTGATAAATAAAGTAAAAGTTATGCACTCTAGAAGGAACAGTTAATTTTGAATAGGAAGTTGGGGAAAACTTGAAGAGAGGGATTATTTTAACTGGGTGAATTCTATAAGGTGTTGGTCAATGGAAAATGGACTTAAAAGTATATTTCAGGCAGAAGGATCATTATAAAGTAAAACCCAGAGGTGTGAAAGCATATGACATGTTCATGGAACTATAAAGATTAGAGTATAGATGGTACATGGAAGACTATTGGGAGATGAGGTTGGAAAACTATTTAGGGAGCAAATCAAGATGATCTGGCTTTTACCTATTAGGTAATGGAGAACTCTGTAACATAAATACAATTAATTCTAAAAATTTCAAAAGATATGCTTATATTAATTCAATATGCATGGTTTTGGTAAAGTAGAATATATAGATTATGTAAGGGTAATTTTTAAAAAAAATTGGTTTCTTGAAATCACAGTTGGATATCTGATGCTTTGAGAATCTCGTTGGCCCTTTAAGGACAAATATAGATCACTTGAGCAAGTGCATCTGTAAAGACTGAACTTGAGAGGTCTGGGATGATTAGCAAGAGAGAACCTCCCCTGACAGGGAACTGGCCTTGCCCCTGGAATGGAAATGAAAGAAGAGTCTCACGTTGCACCTAAACTACTTCTTCATGGAGTGAGAACTACTCTATAGCTACAGAAGATGGTTCATCTTGGCTCAGGCCAAGGGGTTTAAGATGACAGAAAAAGAAGTAGGTACTTCAAGCACATCTAGAAAATAGAAACTGAACAGTACTGAAGGGTTATAGCCATATTAAAGGCCTTATTGAGGACTCCGGCTGTTAAGTACCAGTAGTGTCCCTCATACCTCAGATTGTTAAGCTTGGGCTCCTGCACTCCTGCAATCCTAGTCCATGGAGTGCACAGCCCTCTAAAGTCACTAGGGGTGGTATTTTGCAACCCTTTCTTGAATAGACTTCATACACTCTGCCCTTTAGTGACCTATGATTTGGTCATGGAAAAATGGATAAGAATTCAAAACAGATTTGAGTTGATTGCTTAACATTTTGCTAAAAGTCTAGTGAGGAATATGACTGGAAAGTAATTGTTAATTATTGTTGTCTGTACTAAATAATCTGGTACTTGATTATATTGCACAAACTTTGTTTCATGGTAGAGAAATCTTCTTTTCTTCATAAGACTGAATAGCCTCCTGGGTCAAGGTCTTCTTTGTTTAGTCAGTTTGATTTCTTACAGTTCCTCTCAGTGCACACACGGTGACTCCGTGATTTCTTCAATGATTATTTGTATTCAGTGTTTCTGCCAGATCTCATTGCGCAGACTAGGTATTTAGCAAGTCTTACTTTGGAATACACAAATATGTGTTATTTCCTAATTGCTTATAAAAAGAGACTCCATATTCAGAAATTGCAGGTTCCATCCTGAGTTAGACAATGTGAACTTCTAATGAAAATGACTCTTTTCCATGAAGTTTAAAAGGAGTGTGTGTGTATCCTAGATTAAGTCAGAGACTGAATTTTTATTGTTGTTTCTGATGTATCCCCAATGGCCAACATAACACAGCCCATGGCATTTGCTGAATAAACATTTATAGATCAAACTAGTAAAACAAAATGGAGAAAACATAAGTTTATTTGAAATCTGATACCTCATGTTCCAGCTAAGCTCTACCTCTAGGCCCACCTAGGAGGAATTATTGATTCCCTTGTGTGGGCTGTTATCACAGCTCTGCTCACAAACATCCTTATCTTTCTGGAGTGCTTTCCAAGTTTAGCATTGTTCCCTTGTAGAAGTGCTTAATCAAGAGGGCCATTCATCACGGCTTCCTTCTCACCTAGTTTTCAGGTACCCCTTTTCAGATCCCTCTCTTCAGGTCTAAGGTCCTGTGCTACATCTTCAGATGAGCCTCCTCTCTATTTCTAACCTACAGGGAACCATTAAGGTGAATGCTTCAGATATACTCTCTTCGCTTTCATCAAGAGCCTCATTATAGTTTGGGGGACATTACATCTATGCAGTGATAAGTCCACATATTCCCCCTGTTTTAGTTAAGATTGATCTGCAGCCTTCCTTTCCAAAAGTTACAATGGGTGCAATTATTGTCTTACTTAGACTTTGGGTCCTGGATCTAATATTGCCACTGAAATGTCTGAATCATTTTGCAGTGTTTTCATAAACCCAGATGTACACTCATTCAGGTGTGTGTATACCTGTAAGACTACTTTCTTTTTCCTCCTCCTTGTCATGCATATGTTTCCCTTTATTCCTTGCTTTTACCTTGTGTTTTCTTTTTTCCTTGTTATCAGCTGCATCTCTATTTCCTCATTTCTAGCTCTCGTGTGTTTCCAGTCTTTCTCTGAACATAAGCATAAGTACAAGTAAAGTGTAGCTCTGGAATAATAATGTAGGCCATCAGGGCTCCAGCTAAAGGACATGTAAGGTCAGAGCAACAGCAGCTGTTCCTTGCTTACTGACCTTCCGTAGTTATCCAGCATGTCTGGTCTGCAAGCCTAGGGACTGTCTCCTGCCTCCTTCTCTTTCCCAAGCCCATTGCCTCCCCCTTGACTTAGAGAAGGTTTTTAGATCATGTATCAAGCACCAAGTGCTAGTGAATTTCCCCCTCTACTTTATATATAGGTAAGAGCTGGTAGTTAGTTCTAAGCTGGGTTTCCATAATGGGTCAGCATCAGATATTTAACTTTGTTTCTTAAAAAACTAAAAATGTTATGTCCCCAGAGACATCACTTCCTAAGGGACATGGGTGATGCTAATAAAAGTTTCAAAAGATTGATATAAAAACGAGAAAGTCAGGCTTCAGGTTTACCAGGAGAAATTACTTATAGGTTTTTTTTATTATTTTGTTTTATTGCTTAAAGTATTACAAAGAGTATTACATATGTCCCTTTTTTTTCTCCCCTTGAAGTTCATTAAACTGTTTGATGGGTGAAGAATTGATGGTGACAAATGGAAACATGTTCCTGAAAGGATATTTGTATCATGCTTACTCATTTTAGTGTGTGGAGAGATATTCTACTTGGGTGCATTTTGGTCAGAAGAAATGGAACACATATTATATACTTGAAGCTGGAGCCAAGCTAGGAAATGCTTAATCTCTAGTTCTCAAAATTCTCAATACGTATTTTAGCCTCAAACCCTTTTGCTATTACAGTATCTGTTTCTTACAATCTGGCAAATGGTAGTGTATTTTTTACTCAATGTCTGACCACAGGACTGGTTTCTTCCCAGCATAAGCAGCCCAGAATTGCAGGAGATTCCAGAGTTTGTTGCACAGAGAGATGTTTGTGGTTATGTAACACCAAGAAGGAGCTATTTTGCAGAATCTAAGAAATGGAGCCAAAAGTTGGGAGTTACGAAGGCAATAGTTGCTAAATCAAGATGGCAGTGCAAACGGTCAAAAGGAAGTGATGCTGGGTCTAAGGACATAGACCCTGAGGGTCCCTCAGGGCCATCTGCTTGTACAGGCTTGAGGCATTCTGGGCATAAGCCAGGGTGGTCAGTTTTTGTGTTACATTTTATGGAGCCACCATCTGACCAGTTAATCTCATGAGTAACATCTGAAGGTGATTCTTGTTGACTCATTTCAGGGTAACATTTCTTTGTCCCCAAATTATTGGGGTATATACCCTTTATGGGCTATTGTCTTTCATGTACCAATCAAACCTACCTAAACTTCTTCCTCGTGCCTTCTAGTCATTCCCATAAACAAACTGATACTAAGTAAAGGGAAAAGAGGAGTTTCTTTGTTTTTGTTTTCTCGATCCGTGCATCTCCCTTTATGAAATAATCTCACAGGAACAGTTGCCAGAATGCCATTTTGTGTTCCCCAGTGTGCCTCCCACTGGCTGACTGTATTTTCGTACACACATACTGGAGAGTGCTGCTGTACCTTCCTACATACATACTAGACGGTGCTGCTCAGAGTCTGGCTCTCCTATGCTCTGACTCTTCCTTCCAGAGTCGACCTGTCCAGTGTTCCTTCACTTTGTGGTTCTGTTTGGTATCTTGCTACTGTATCTGTGAATTAATTTGAGCTAGGGTATTAAAAATCGAGAAAGACTGTACCTAGGTAGTTTTATTTTAAAATCAGTCTCCACTGCTTTGATTCATGTCGGTGGATTAATAACTGGAATTCTAGGCATGCTACCAGCAGGACGGCAGAGATCGCAGCTGCAGTAGGAATAGCTACTCACGGCCACCCTAGTCCCAGGTTATCAGTCCCCTTAATCAGTCTTATGGATACAGTTGCACAGAATTAAACTTTGAATAAAAACCAGTGAAATATTAGCTTTCTCAGGATTTTCTCTTAAAAAAATATACTCACCCATTTAACACTTGGGTCATAATCTTAGCTCTGCCACTAGTTTGGCAAACTTGGGCTATTGCTTGTTTGTCTCTAAAATGAATGGAGGTAGATCATTTTAAAATTCAGTTCCAGGTCTAATATTATCTCACAATAATAATAACTGACAATTTATTTATGAAGAACTATATGCTGTAGTAAGCATTTTATTTATTCTAGTATTTAAGAAATATTTTTGAGTTCCTATTATGTGTCAGGCACTGCAGTGGGCACTAGGGATATGATAGGAACCATGGCATGTAGCGTCCCTGCCCTCTTAAAACTTACACTACAGTGAGGGAGACAGACAATGAACATAAAAACAAAGAGTAAATATAACTTCGTATACCTCTAAAGGCTAAGGAGAAAAGTAATACAGAACTAGGGGAGAGGTCTGGTGGTTATTTAAGGCAAAATGATAAGATTATATTTTAGTCAAATTCTGAGTGGTATGAGAGAGAAGTCACAGAGAACATAAGAGAAAAGGAGAGGGAGAACTGGTCAGAGGCCCTAAGGCAGGAGAGGCTGGTGTGGATTGAGCAAGGGGAAGGTGAAGTTAGAGGTAAAAAGATGAAGTCAGATATAACAGGACCTTGACGCCAAGTTAATATATCAAGTGGGGCATACCATTCTAAACGCTTTATGTATTAACTCATTTAACTTACATTTCAGCCTTATACATTAGGTAGGCATTGTTATTACTTCTGTTTTACTCACAACTTACCTAAGTTCACATTGTGTTAACACACCAGAGCCAGGTGGCGTGGCTCCGAGGGCTCCACCCTTGACCACTGTGTTCTACTCTCTTTAACTAGTGGGGAGTTAGGATGTCATTCTGATGAGAACCCTTTGGGAGTTTTTTTGTTTTTGTTTTGTTAATCCACACCTAAGGATATTTTCCCCCACTGATTTTTAGGGAGAGTGAAAGTCAGGGAGGGAGGAGGGAGAGAGATAGAGAGAAACATCGATGTGAGAGAGACACATAGATTGATTGTTTCCCACACATGCCCGGACGGGGCTGGGAATCAAACCTGCAATCCAGGTATGTTCCCTTGACCTGGAATTGAACCAGCGACCCTTTGGATGTGTGGGCTGACACTCTAACCACTTAGCAACACCAGCTAGGGCCCTTTGGGAGGTTTTAAAAAGGAGTGACATGGTTAAGAACTCTGACTTCCATGTAGTAGGGAAGGAGTGGAAGCTGGAAGATTAGTTGGAAGGTAACTGCAGGGTCCAGGTGAGGTGGCAGTGGCTTAGGCCAAGTTTTGCTGGAACACCGAGCCATGTCAAAGCTGGTCCATGTGACCATGTGCTTGTGCATCTTTGTGCTTAATATGTGTTTTGGGTTTGTCTGTATTTGGGTGAAGGAGGGTGCATTTGATGGATGTAATGCATACAGACCCATCAGTGCTCTATAAATTCAGAGGCCCCCACTTCATTTTCGGGTAGCTGCTTCCTCAAGAGCCCAGCTCAGAAGTGACAGAGCCTTTTCTGCAGTTTTATGAGCAGGGTTGAAAGAACCTATTTTAAAGGTTGATGTTTAAGGTTTTAGCCTCTTCATCCTACTGTATATTTTTTAATACATTAGAGCTAACAAGTTTTTCTCAAGACAAATATTCTTTGACTTTTTGGAAGAATAAACTTTTAAAACTTGATTCATTCTCTTTCAAATATTAATGTAAAGATGTTCTTGATGCCTAGCACTTAAGGATACACCCATATAGTTAAGAAGGCAAAATAACCTGTCCTTAAATTTATTCCATCTATTCTCTTATAGCTGTTTAATTTGCTGATGTTCCTATAAAGGAGATCACTAGCTAAGTCCACATTTTAGGAAGATGTACTGAAGCATAGTCCAGTTTAATTAAGTAATTTTTGGTAGCAAATTAGAAATAGACTCATAGCTAGAAAATAAAATAGACTCTTAATAATTTAACTAAAAATAGACTGTTAGTGTCCATGATTCACTTAGTGATGACAATGCTTCTAGTTATTCTGCTTTGACAAAAATAATACATGTATAATGTATACATTCAATATAATAATTATACAATTCCTTTAATAAGTATATAATTAAATAATTCTACTGTGACAAAAACATATACATATAACATATATTTGTACATTAAGGGCTGAAAATAAGATATCCAGTGAAATGGTCTTTTAAGAGTGAAGACTAAACAAAAACATTTACATACAAAACAAATCTAAGAAAGTTTGCTACCAACAATACTTCATTAAAGGATATACTACATGAGGAATAAAAATGATCCCGGAAAGAGGGTCTGAGAAGAAACAGAAAAAGGTAAGGAAAACAAAACTGAAACAAATAAAAATGGTAAACAAGTTTACATGAAATAGTAACAATAAGTAAGTTTGGGGTAAAAGAAAAACTATATATTCAAAATTCTGGACAATCAGAACATATAAATTAGGAAGGAAGTGATTGATGATAAAGAATTCTTAGGTCGCCCTGACCGGTTTGGCTCAGTGGATAGAGCGTCAGCCTGAGGACTCAAGGGTCCCAGGTTCGATTCCAGTCAAGGGCATGTACCTTGGTTGTGGGCACATCCCCAGCTGGGGGTGTGCAGGAGGTGCTGATCGATGTTCCTCTCTCATCGGTGTTTTCAACTCTCTATCTCCCTTCCTCTCTATAAAAAAATCAATAAAGTACATTTAAAAAAAAAAAAAAAAAAAGAATTCTTAGGTCCTTTTATTGTTGTACAAAGGTAAAGATCTAATTTTAGATTTTAATTAAATATACAAGTTAAAATTTCTAAATCAGCCTGTAAAAAAAAGCAGAGGTTGGCAAACTTTTTCTGTAATGGAATAAATCATAAATATCACTACTTACCCCTACAATTCTCTTGCAGCTACTCAGTTTTGCCATTGTAGCACAAAAGCAGCCATGAACAAGGTGAAAATGAATGGGTGTGGCCATGTTCCAATAAAACTTTATTTATAAAAACAGTCAGGGGCAATTTTGGCCATGGCTCTCGATTGCAGACCTCTGTGTTAAGGGTTGCTATTAAAAAAAGAGAATGGTTGGAATAAATGAACTAACCATCTGACTTAGAAAAAGAAAAACTAAAAGAACTTAGAAAAAGAAAAACCAAAACCAGAATAAACCAAGATAAAGAAAATAATAAAGATAAGAGAAGAAATAAAAATAAAGACCCATAAAACAAAGCCAAAATCTGCTCATTTGAAAAGACTGCTTTAGCCTGGGTGCTCTGGAAAGCGGAACCTCAGGTAAAGACTAGAGTTTCTAATATAGCAGTGGCCCCTTCACTGAGGTGTTGCTTTCTGTTGTTTTAGGTTCTTGCAGTCAATCATAGTCTGAATATATTAAATGGAAAATTCCAGAGCTAAACAATTCATACATTTGAAATTGCATGCCAATCTGAGTAGCATGATGAAATCTCTTGCTATGCTGGTCCATCCCTCCTGGGATGGGACGTGAATCATCCCTTTGTCCAGCGTGTCCGTGCTATACCTGCTACCCATCTGGTCATAACTGAGTAGCCATCTCGGTTATCAGATGGGTTATCAGAGAGAAAACACATTCATATAATTTTAATTTTATTACAGTATATTGTTATGACTGTTCTATTTCATTATTGGGTGTTGTTGTTAATCTTTACTCTGCCTAATTTATAAATTAAACTTTATCAAAGATATGTAAGTATAGGAAAACACATAGTACATAGGGGGTTCGGTACTATGTGTAGTTTCAGGCATCTACCGGGGTCTTGGAATGTATCCCCCGTGGATAAGTGGGGACCACTGTACTTTTATTTGGGATGTACAAGCCCAGGGCTGTGAAAACTGGTAAGAAGAGTAGCAAAAAGCACAGAACACTCTCAGCAGGAACAGCATGTTGCTGGTCAGCACATTCAGTCAGCGGTGTGATCCTTCATTCGGGTTTGACAGTGGAGAGGTGATCCAGAATAGATGGGTGCTGTGCAAGAGCAGAAGAAGAATGTGATACACAAAGTTTGTGTTGCAATGCAAAGACTAACAATGCTTCTCAAAGTCTGAAAGACTGATATAGATAAGAAAGACATGAGTAAACAATATTAAGAATAATATTGTTAAATCACTGGTGCAGTCAGAATTTAAAAGATAAGGGAATACATGACTAACACTGTGATGAGTACCAGGGGAAAGTGATGGAAGTGGAGGAGAGTATAGGGGGATAAATGGTGATGGACTAAGACTTGACTGGGGGTGGTGAACACACAATACAGTGTAGAGATGATGTGTTGTGGAACTGTGCACCTGAGACCTGTATAATTTTGTTAACCAGTACCACCCCAATAAATTCAATAAAAAAGGAAATAAAAGATAAGGGAGTATTATGAGCCACTAATTTTGAAAACTTAGGTGTTGGATCAAATTCCTTAAAATGTATAAATTATCAAAACTGCTTCAAGAAGAAACAGAAAATTGAAATGCTCTATAAACTATTAAATAAAAGACTCAACATATTAAAAGTTTCCTATGAAAACACAAGATTTAGATAATTTTGTAGGCAAATTCTATAACAAAAGGTCAAGCAACTGATATCTTATAAAATCCTTTAAAAGACTGTAAAGAGGATAAACACTCTTAAATTAATGTAAGAGGCCAGTACAACCTTTTTTTTTTTTTTGCCAGTACAATCTTTAAAACAAAATCAGTTGATGATTACTTAAGAAAGGAAAATTATCAAGTTCACTTTGAACACAGATACAAAATCCTAAACAAAATATCACCAGACTGAATTTATCAATAGGTGAAAAAGTTAGTACATCGTGACTGCCAATTAGTGCAGCCACTTTGGAAAACAGTGGGGTTTATATTCCTGATAATATGGGACAGTTGAACATACACATATCCTGTGGCCCCACAGTTTTCTTAGATACAGCCTCTAAACTCATGCACCTGTACATGACCATGTGTTCAAGCATGGTAATAGTGTTTAACAACTGGAAACAACCCACACACCCATCAACAACAGAATGGAAAAAAGTGTGCATAATATATATTTATAGAGAAGAATGAAATGAATCATCTAGTTATCGTAATATTGTTAAATCTTATGAACTTAACAGTAAAAAAAGCAAGTCCTCAAAATGTACATTTGGTTTTTCTTATAAACAAGCAAAACTAAACAATATATTATTTATGGGTACATTTGTATGTAGTAAAACTATAAAGGAAAGTGAGAGATTAAAATATCCTGGCAAATTAAGGGTATCTGCTACCTCTGGCAGATGGAAGAGAGGAGGTAGGAGGGGAGAGCTTCTTAAGATTGGTAATATTCTGGTTCTTATTCTTATATTGGTGGTGGCAACACAAGAGTTGTTATGACATATAGGATATTACACACACACACACACACACACACACACACACACACCAGGCATTTTCCAGAAGGAGTTGGGACTACTACATATAGACCCAGAGGAATGAAGGAGCATGCAGGGTCGGGACTGGGGAAGTGAGCTGCTGCTCAGCTGGTGGAGGTGATGGGGGTGTGTCTGAAGGGCAGACTGGGAGGGCAGATAGGATTCCGAAGAGGCTTGTATGAGATTTGTGTTTTGGAGGGAAGACTTCCGACCATATTTTTTCAGAAGTTCAGGCAAAAGATGACAAAAGTGCCATCCAAAGTAGTGGTAGCCAGGATAGAGAAGAGATGAAGGATTTGTAGGGTAGGAATGGGCAGGATTGGTGCTGCCTGCTGGTTATGGGTGATGAGGGAATCAAAAGTCAAAGGTGACCTCAGGGGTTCCAGGCAGCATAATCAGAGGAGTAAAAATGCCATCACCCGAGCTGTGGAACACCAGAGGAGGGACATTTTGTGGCCAAATAGGGAAGAAGAAAGGAAGATCACAGATTGAGCATGAAGGCTATACAAGGCACTTTTCTCCAGGGCTGGCCTATCAAAGGGCATTTGGCCACTGCCCTTCCTAGAGACCTGTCCCAATACTACTGTGTGCTCCTTCTGGAGAGACAAACAGTGCTTACCCTGTGTTGCTCAATCTTTCTTAGCTTCTCCTGCTTTAGTGGCTGCTTTGAACCCTTTTATGAAGGAGCACAGCTCTCACATTACTGTGGCAAAACTGTAACACAAGCCAGAGTTTGGAGAAAACCTTCAGAACTGTGAGCAGAGTCTGACCTGTGTGCACGTTTGTGGTCAGGGGCACCAGGATCCCTCTTCTCACTGTCTGCCATGCTGACAGAATAGCTATCTTAGAGATGCCTTTGCTTCTTTGCGCTTTGGAAGCTTGTTCCAGAACTCTAAAACCACTTAATTAAAATGAAATATTCTTCTCAAGAGAATCAGAAAGCCTGGTGTATTCGTTTGCTAGTGCTGCTACAATAAAATTCCGCAGCTGAGGTGGCTTAAACAACAGAAATTTATTTCTCACAGTTTTGGAAGCACTGAGATCTACGTGTATCCATAGGGTTGGTTTCTCGTGAGGCCTCTCTCTTTGGCTTGCAGACCGTTGCCTTCTCTGTCCTCACTTGGCCTTTACTCTGTGTGCACACATTCCTGGAGTCTCTTCCTCTTCTTATAAGGACACTAGTCCCATTGGATGAGGCCCCAGCTTTATGATCTCATTTAACCTTAATTACATCTTTAAGACCTGTCCTATCTCCAAATACAGTCCCAGTGGGAGTTAGGGCTTCCACATATAAATTTGAGGAGAGGATATAATTCAGTTTATAATACCCAAGTTCTAATTAACACACCAGAGGTACCATCTTAGGCAAGTGACTTTTCCTACACTCCTGTTCCCCACATCTGAAAATAAGGTGAAAGGACTAGAGCAGTGATTCTCAAACATGAGCATGTGTCTGAATGGCTTGTTGAACTAGATTACTGAGCCCCATTCTCAGAATTTCTGAACTGGTGCACTGGGGTGAGTGGAAATTTGCATTTGAACAGGCTTCCAGGCACTATTGCTCCTGGTCTAGGAACACACTTTGAGAACCATTTGAATAGAATGATGTATACAGTCTTTTAGATTTACTATTCCATAATGATTCTATGGGAAGGTAATTACTTGCAGCCTTTCTGAATCACACAACCTGAAAATTGATCTGAGTGGCTATTTGCTCAGTTCTCCTAAGGATGGTACATAACTAGTCTGTACCAATCTAGATGCATAGGAGGGAAATCACTCACCACAGAGAGGGTATGGCTTAGGGCATGAGAGTTTAACTCTCTCATGGAACCCCTGTTGAAAAAGGCTGATATGAAAGGCCCAAGAATGTGGAGAGGAAGGACTCCAGTGATGAACATTACTTCCCTCAAGGTGGTGTCCACAGTCTGTAGGAGACCAGAAACACTATCATATCTGTCACTACCTTCTGTCCAAAAGGGATTTTAGAAAATCAAAAGATGTTAGAACTCAAAGAGATTGTAAGTCATTTCTAGACCAGAATTATGCTTTTTCAGAGGAGGTAACTGAGTGTTGAGTGTTTCCTTCCCACGTCCCGCGTGGATCAGGGTTCAGGAACTGGAAGCAGAGCCGCACACAAATGAAAATGAAAAGACAAGAGATAATTGGAAATATTGGGGGACCAGGTGAGCAAGTCCAACTCAAGGGGAAGGACTTCCACCCGTGCTCAGGCCTCACCAAGCTTTTTATTGATCTGGGATGCACCCATAGCATAGCCCTTAGGCAGGCGACCCCCCATTAACAGGCAGACTAGCCCATCAGCAAGGATTTACATAATAAATGGGGGAGTAGTTTCAGCTACCACTGTCTGGACAAACAGAGGTGGCACCTAGCTCCGACCTTTGCTAGGGCTTCAAAGGCACCCAGCCTTCGGGGGGTTCTCTGTCTACGCTTATCAGATAGTGAAGGCAATAAACAGTTTCCCACAACTGAGGTTCAAAGATGACCTACCCAAAGCCACACAGCAAATTAGTGGCAGGGCCAGGACCAGAATTCAGGTCTGATGATTCACCTGGCCAATCCAGCTACTGTATACCTACGCTAACCAGGATTCTGCAGGGGGAGGAGGAGAATCAATATGGGAACCGATGGGCAGGGTTTCTGCTTCCCGGTGAGAAGCAGGTTCTTCTTCTGCAGCTGTGGTGGGTGGATCACTTCAGCACTTAGGAAGGTGGCATATGTTACATAAGTGCTCCTGCTGGGAGCCTTCTCTGACTTCTGGCCCCTTCCATCTGCATGTTTCCACTGTGAGGTTTAGAAAACAGACAATTTGTTGCATGGCCTCAAAATTTTTTTTAGAAATTAGGAATAAAATACAAGATGACGAAAGTTAAACTTAAAAAACACATTTTTTTTGCCTATTGAAAGTTGAGACATGTTCATTCTTCTCAGCTGAATTGGGTTTTGACATTAATTTCTTGTACTAAGAACTCAGCCCTGATGCCAGTTTTCCTTTACACATGGGCTTGATGAGTTGATATCCACTGGTTAAGAATTTAAAATATATTAATGAGTGGAATTTCCATAACTTGCAAAAGTTTAAAAAAATCACTTTCAAGGAAGGCTGGTTTCTAGTTTCATATACACAATATTACCAATTATCTTGTTTACTATTCTATATAATAAAGAGGTAATATGTAAATTGACCATCATGCCCTCACACAAGATGGCCACCCCCATGTGGTCAAAGATGGCCTCCCCCATGTGGTCACAACATGACCGCTACAAGATGGCTGGCAGGGGAGGGCAGTTGTGGGCGATCAGGCCAGCAGGAGAGGCAGTTATGAATGACTAGGCCAGCAGGAAAGGGCAGTTAGGGATGACTAGGCCAGCAGGGGAGGGCAGTTGGGGGCTACCGGGCCTGCAGGGGAGGTAGGACAGTTGGGGGTGACCAGGCCTGTAGGGGAGGACAGTTGGGGGTGACCAGGCCAGCAGGGGAGGGTAGTTGGGGGCAATCGGGCTGGCAGGAGAGGGCAGTTGGGGGCAATCTGGCCGGCAGGAGAGCAGTTAGGTATCAATCAGGCTGGCAGGAGAGTGGTTAGGGGGTGATCAGGCTGGCAAGCAGAAGCAGTTAGGGGCTGATCAGACAGGCAGTTGGGAGCCAGCAGTCCTGGATTGTGAGAGGGATGTCTGACTGCCGGTTTAGGCCCAATCCAACCAGCAGTTGGACATCCCCCAAGGGGTCTCACATTGGAGAGAGTGCAGGCTGGGCTGAGGGATACCCCGCCCCCCCGTCCCAGTGCATGAACTTCATATACCAGCAATCTAGTATTTAAAATAAATTTGTATCTGTCAGTGTCCTCAATTCAGAATCCTTCCTCCTTCCCTTAAATTCAAAATAGAAACAAGGTGCTTCTTTTCAAAATTACATGAGTTTTTATTTTAAAAAATATTCTCCAGCTACCTGAATTCATGCCTCAGATTTCTGGTTCACATTGCTATTGTAATCAAACTATAAATTTCCCAGCCAGACTCCAAGACTTAACCTCACCACCAAAGGAAAAAAGACATTTCTTATTGATATTAACTCATAGCTGAGAAGTTCTGTTCAAAATCTGTCCCCTAGGTTCTTCCTCATAGTTAATGTTGGAGGACAAATTGCCATCTGTGAGGAGGAATCCAGATACAATCCCTCATCTCAGGGGCAGAAGTGGAAGGCTTTGCAAAAACCGGAGTTGATTGTTTTTAATATTCTGTTGCTTCAATTAATTAAGACACAAAGGAATATCCACAGCCAAGCTCTTTCTTGATAATGGAAATGAGAAGTTGGAGTCAGGGAGCATGATTTTATTGCTGTCTCACACTAAATAAATAAATAAATAAATAAGTTTAAAAAAGCAGCCCATGAGCTAATTCATGGAGCTGTCTTTATTGGGGGTATTTGGCAGGATCGTCATGGTGTAAGTAAGGAGAATCTGTTTCCACAGGTCCTCTGAGAGTTCTGAACTTCTTCACAACATGGGGGTGGCTCTTTGCCTCCCACCAAACTCCGTTTCCCTAAACTGCTCTTCCCTGTCAAATGCAAAATTCAAAAAAGTACCTTCATCTTTTATTCAGTTCGCTTTTGCAGTCTAACAAACACCTCCCATTGTGCTTTGCTTTATACAGTGTTTTTTGTGGTACTTCCTGCTGAATCACACAGAGAATTTATTTTGGGTTATTTTGTCTCAGTTACGTGCTCCATGCTCCTCCCCACCCACCCATCTGACTTTTCAGATGCTCTTACTTAACTGTCTTTTGAATGCTCCAGTCTTTCCCTCTTAGGAGTGCTTTATGACCATCCTTGCCTATTTTTCACTGTCTCAGGAAAAGAGATGGTTCCTATCAGTGGAAAAACACCCGTTTCCTTCAGATTATTTCCTGTCTACACATCTTGATATTTTCAGAATACTTTGCCATTTATTATTATACTCAGTCCTTGTTTCAATTCCATTTTTCAGAGGAAGGAAGTTAAGCGGGAGGTTTCTAGTTCCAGGAATGGAAGCAGGCTTTTGCTTCAGTTTCTGATTACCTGGCCCACTTGCACATAGCTTGACTTACTTAGTGATTCAGAAAGATGTCTGGGGCAACTGCATTTTTCCTATACGGTAGTAATTCTTGATATTTTCTGGCTTTGGAGCAGTGATTAGTGTAATGGAGAATGGTTAAGAAGATTTCCAAAGATGGCAGCTCCTAGCAAGCTTATTTTAAGCTTCAGACAATTTTCGGCCAGAGGAAGAGAACTGAAATGCTGTTGCAAGTGGAAATTCAAACTGGCTGGGATTTTTGTTGTTGCTTTTTACAAAGCAGCTTTACTGCAGGCTACCTGTCTGCATCAGCAGATGAAAACTCTTTTTCTTCACTGAAGATGAGGTTTCAATCCATCTTTGTAAACTTGCACTGACAAAGGAAACACCCCTGTTGACTTCATTAAACAGCTTGTATCTCGGAACCTAATCTGCCAAATGGTTGAACAAATGCGTTTTGGTAACATTGGGTTGAGCAATGAAAAATCATTTCTTTCTAGAAAATACTCTTCAGAACTGACCACTTGACAATTTAAATCTAATTTAGGAAAAGTAGGTCCCCATGATGGCTACAGCTATACTGGCAAGTGTGTCCTAAGAAAGCTTTCAGTTCTCTATTTGCTTGTTTTATATATTAATTCCTAGTGATAAATGTCTTTTTTTCCCAAAAGAAGTCTTGGAATCAGCCAGTTCATATAGGAGAAAAAAAGTGTTTTTTTCCTTAGGCAGAGTTTTATTTGTTTTTGTTGTTGTTTGTTTTTCTGGGTGATTCTTAAGACCACTGCCTTCAAGGTGTTTCTCAAATGTTTCCACTCAACTCTAACTTCAAAGACTGGTTCTGGGTGAAAGTCTATTGATGAGTATAACAGTGCAAACATGCTGAAGGTGGTTTCTTTAGGCAACCAAATGTACATTCAGTTCATTCTACTTTCAGTTGTGTTATCAAATTTCCAGCCATTAGCTAGCTAAAGTGGTAGGGTTAGGATATGTGACTTAATACACAAAATAAGAGACCAACACACAAAGATCATCTATACTAATAATAGAGGATTATGCAAATTGTCCGAGACACTGTCACAATAACAGTAACAACCAAACAGCAGGCTGATCCCCAGGATCGGCCCTAAACTGGCAGTTGGACATCCCCCGAGGGGTCCTGGATTGGAGAGGGTGCAGACTGGGCTGAGGGGACCCCCCGCCCCCATGCATGAATTTCCTTCACTGGGCCTCTAGTATTTAATAAGTAAGATTAAAAAATCCTGAGCTTAGGCCTGATTATTCACATTGGATGGCAGAAGTCCTGATGCTGTAGCTTATTTTCAGAATTTTATTGCTAAAATCCACCTCCCCTGTCCTCCCCACATCTTACTGGTAGAGAAGAGGAGTTCAAAAGTGTGAAATGACTTCCTTACATTTGTACAGCCAATAAATAGCACAAACCAGAAACAGAACTCATGTTTCTTGGTTTCTGATTCATTGCTTTTTTATTAGTTTAGTATGACGTAACTGTGTGATGTAGTGGCCCAAATATATGATGTGAACTCAGGTGAAAGAAGAACAGAGCAGAGTATAAGTCTTACTCTGAACAATCAACTTATGCATTCAATAAATATTACTTGAGTAGCTACTATATGCCATGCCTTGTGCTAGGCATAGCATTAAAATAGTCATTTAGGATGTCATTGAACATGTACAATTTTAAGCAACATTTAGAAATTTGGTTTGGGGTGGGGGGTAATATCATAAAACGCCTATGAATACAAAGGCTGTTATGAGGTCCTACAATTCCTGTGCCCAGCCAGCCTATGGATAACCTCCAGGTGGGGATTCAACAGAGCAATTCAGCAATGAATGGAGGTTGAGTGAGATGGCCTCTAAGCTTCTTTACAGCTCAAAGGTCTTATGGTTCCTGGAAAGCTCCTATAAATGCATTTATATCAGAGTGCTGGATAATAACTGAGCACCAGAGGAGGTAGTGTGTAACCTAGGACCAAGGAGGAGGCCTCAGACTTCATTCTCTGTCATTCATGGACCCAACATGGGTCCTGGAAGAACTTGAAAGGGAAGAGAGCACAGCTCTCTCTGCATAACCAGCACCTTATTCCATGAGGACATGTGGTATTCAGAAGAAATACATAGACATTTTTAATATTAAACATTTTTCAAATTACAAAATCAATATGCTTCCTTTATAAGTTTCAACATTACAGGATTCAAAGAAAGTGAAAATTATTTATTATAACACCCATCCCTCTACAAAGCAGTTTGGAGTGCTCTGAATATGTTAACATGCCTTTTTTATTAATAAAATCAAATTATGTTGCTCTGGCTGGTGTGCTCAGTTGGTTGAATGTCATCCCCTACACTGAAGGGTTGCAGGTTTGATTCCAGGTCAGGGCACATGCCTGGATTGCAGGCTCGATCATGATGGGGGGTGGGGGAGGGGCGTATGGGAGGTGGCCTATCCATGTTTTGACTTCATATTGGTGTTTCTCTCTCTCACTCCCTCTCCCTTTCTTTCTAAAAATCAATACAAATATTTTTAAAGAAAATAAAATTATGTTTACTTAGTCTACAAATTTTTTTACTTAATTATCTTAGACATCTTTTCATGTTAGTATCTTAAATTTTAAAAGGCTATGTAGGCCCTAACCAGTTTGGCTCAGTGGATAGAGTGTCAGCTTGTGGACCAAAAAGTCTCAGGTTTGATTCTGATCAAGGGCACATACTTCGGTTGCCCTGGTCTGGGCTCACGCAGGAGGCAACCAATCAATGTGTTTCTCTCACATTGATATTTCTCTCTGTCTTTCCCTCTCTCTTCCACTTTTGCTAAAAATCACTGGAAAAATATCCTCAGATGAGGATTGAAAAAAAAAGGCTAGCATTCCATTGAATGGGTATATCATAATTTTAAATTATCATTTACATAGTTTTCTATTTCTGAAACAATACCACACCAACTTCTAAAAGATACTGACCATTCTTTATCTTTTAAAGATAAAGGTGAAAGGTGATTTTTAGAATATAAGGGAGAAACAAGAGAAAACCAAGATGGCGGCATAGGTAAACACGGGAGTTTGCTGCCTCGAACAACCACTTCAAAAATACAACTAAAAGACGGAACGGACATCATCCAGAACCACAGGAAAGCTGGCTGAGTGGATGTTCTACAACTAGGAGGAAAGAGAAAAGCATACCGAGGCTCAGAGGAGGCGCAGTGCTGAAGTAAAATACTAAGGTTCGGAGTGCATGTGGAGCGGGCTGGAGGCTGAGGGCGTGGTTGTTTTCAATCGGGAGGGAGTCTCAGGCTCTGAGCTCCAGTTCCGGGCGAGTCTCTAAGGACCCAGACTCATACGGGAGAAGCAGGACTGTCTGGCATCGCTCAGAACCCTAGGGCAGCTTTCTCTCCGTGGGGCTTGCAGCGACTACTGGGACACTGAGAAGCAGAGCCTCTGAGGGCAAGACTGAGAGCAGCCATAATTGCTAACCCCGCCCTGTTGATCCCGTGGGACCCGCCCCGCCCAAGCCCTGCAGGGAGGCTTTTGCTGGATAGCCTCAGGCAAAGGCTAGATTAGCACCTCCCTAGAGATCCAGGAGCCAGGAAGCCCAGAGGTCAGAGTGGGACCATCCAGCTTTAAGCTCCATGGAACCATAAAAGACACACTCAGGAGGCAGACTCAGTGAGCACCAAAGCCCCATCGAAGCAAGTCTAGCCCCAGAGGGGTGTCTCCAGCACAGAAGTTCTCCCACCGCAGACACAGCTGATTCTCACAGCCAATTGACCTGGAGGTCAATTCCTCACAGTGATAACTACAACAATCAAGGCTTAACCACAACAAGACTGTGCACAAAGCCCACAAGGGGGTGCACCAAGAGTGTCTACCTTAGGTAATTGGGACACTTAGCACAGAAAGGCACTCTATCGACACAGCGAAGCATAAAAAAATGCCGAGACAAAGAAACAGGACACAAACGACAGAATTGGAGGAAAGCAAACTGTTGGATATAGAGTTCAAAACCACACTTTTAAGGTCTTTAAAGAACTGTTTAGAAGCCCTCGAAAAGACTGGTAAGACCGCCGATAAATGTAGTGAGATCCTCAAGAAATCTAATGAGACCCTCGATGTTGTGATAAAGGACCAACTAGAAATTAAGCATACACTGACTGAAATAAAGAATATTATACAGACTCCCAACAGCAGACCAGAGGGTCGCAAGGATCAAGTCAAAGAGTTGAAATACGAAGAAGCAAAAAACACCCAACCGGAAAAGCAAAATGAAAAAAGAATCCGAAAATATGAAGATAGTGTAAGGAGCCTCTGGGACAGCTTCAAGCGTACCAACATCCGAATTATAGGGGTGCCAGAAGATGAGAGAGAGCAAGATATTGAAAACCTATTTGAAGAAATAATGACAGAAAACTTCCCCTACCTGGTGAAAGGAATAGACTTCCAAGTCCAGGAAGCGCAGAGAACCCCAAACAAAGAATCCAAAGAGGACCACACCAAGACACATCATCATTAAAATGCCAAGAGCAAAAGACAAAGAGAGAATCCTAAAAGCAGCAAGAGAAAGAAAATCAGTTACCTACAAGGGAGTACCCATACGACTGTCAGCTGATTTCTCAACAGAAACTTTGCAGGCCAGAAGGGAATGGCAAGAAATATTCAAAGTGATGAATACCAAGAACCTACAACCAAGACTACTTTATCCAGCAAAGCTATCATTCAGAAGTGAAGGCCAGATAAAGAGCTTCACAGATAAGAAAAAGCTAAAGGAGTTCATCACCACCAAACCAGTATTATATGAAATGCTGAAAGGTATCCTTTAAGAAGAGGAAGAAGAAGAAAAAGGTAAAGATACAAATTATGAACAACAATTACACATCTATCAACAAGTGAATCTAAAAATCAAGTGAATAAATAATCTGATGAACTGGTGATTGTAATAGAATCAGGGACATAGAAAGGGAATGGACTGACTATTCTTGGGGGGAGGGGGAGAATGGGGTGTGGGGGTGAATGAAGAGATTAGACAACAATCGTGCACCTATGGATGAGGACAGTGGGTGGGGAGTGAGGGCAGAGGGTGGGGTTGGAACTGGGTGGAGGGGAGTTATGGTGGGAAAAAAGAGTAACTAATGTAATAATCTGAACAATAAAGATTTAATAAAAAAAAAAAAAGGGAGAAACAAAATTGGTTGTGTGTGTGTGTGTGTGTGTGTGTGTGTGTGTGTGTGTGTTAGGATGAGAGACACATAGCTGATAGGGAATTGCTCATAAAAATTTATTGAAAAAAAAAAGAATTGTAATTTCTCTACAAACACTATGGCATCCTATTGCTCATACATACTTACTTCAGTGGTTTCAAAACAGTGGTATTGAATGAATGGGGGAAATTTACTTCTCTTAATTATGTGTCTGAATCTTCAAATAAAACATACACCAAAGTATGACAGTACTATCCATGGAGCTACAAGACCAGGAACTCCAGAACCATTTGGGAGGCAGTATGTGGCTTCATCTCCTCACTTGAACATCTCTATCCAGGGAAAGATTTCAAATATTCACATCCAGATGTAAGAATTGGCATGTGTTTAATTGCTTTGGAAGTTCAAAATACTTCCAAATGCCCTATTTTGAGGGGTATCTTGTCATAAGTAGAAATCTGTTGACATCAAAGTAACTGGTAGGCAAGTTCTCCTGCAACTCTCTCTTTGTGAGAGACCAGAAAGAGCAACAGTCAACCAGCATAATCGTGTTGCTTTATTTGTGCAAATCCTAAAAAATAGCACATTTGAACACAAATTAGTGTTGATTTTGTTCATTATCAGGCTTTATTATTTATTTATTTATTTATTTAAACATATTTTATTGATTTTTTACAGAGAGGAAGGGAGAGAGATAGAGAGTTAGAAACATTGATGAGAGAGAAACATCAATCAGCTGCCTCCTGCACATCTCCTACTGGGGATGTGCCTGCAACCCATGTACATGCCCTTGACCGGAATCGAACCTGGGACCTTTCAGTCCACAGGCCGATGCTCTATCCACTGAGCCAAACCGGTTTGGGCTAGGCTTTATTTTTTAGAATAATTTTCCATTTATAAAAAATTGAGCAGATAGTACAGAGTTTCCATATTATTCTCCTCCCTGCCCCAGTTCCCCTATTAACATCTTACATTAGTATGGTCCATTTTTTACAATTAATGGACTGATATTGATACATTATTATTAACTAATCTCCATAGTTTATTCAGATTTCCTCAGTTTTTAACTAACGTCCTTTTTCTGCTCCAGGATCCCATGGAGGACACCACATTTCATTTAGTTGTCATGTCCTCTTCAGCTCCTCTGGGCTGGGACAGGTTCTCAGACTTTCCTTGTTTTAGATGACCTTGACCGTTTTGAGGCATACTCAGTAGGTATACTGTACAATGTCCCTCTTTTGGAATTTGTCTGATGTTTTTCTCATGATTAGTTTGAGGTTCTAGGGTTTAGGGAGGAACATCACAGAGGCTAAGCGCCGTTTTCATCACATTACATCAAAGGTACATATTCTCAACATGGTTTATGACTCTCGGTGCTGACCTCCATCAACTGGCTGATGAAGTGTCTGTCAGGCTTCTCTGCAGTAAAGTTTATTTTTACCCTCTTTCCACACTGTTCTCTTTGGAGGCAAGTCACTAGGCTTAGGAGTGGGGAGTTTGTTTCCACTTCATTGAGAGTGGAACATCTACACAAATTATTTGGAAGTCTTCTGCCTGGAAGATTTGTCCCTTCTCCCATTTACTAATTTATTCATTCACGTATTTATATCAGTATGGAATCGTGGATATTTATTTTAGACTTTGAGTTATAATCCAATGTCACTTTATTTTGTTGCTTAAGTTGTTCCAGCTTTGGCCATTAGGAGCTCTTTCTGTTGACTCCTGTATCACTTTAATCAATTTCTCTCTCTCTCTCTCTCTCTCTCTCTCTCTCTCTCTCTCTCTCTCTTTCTCTCTCTCTCTCTCTCTTGCATGTCCCTAATTTCTGGCACTTGAGTATGCTCCACACTCACCTTGCATATTTCCTGTCCCAGTCTTAGAATCAGCCATTCTCCTTTTGTTGGAGAATGATTTTAGAAATAAAGTGCCAGATGCTAAGTGAGCTTGTTGCTACTGGCATTTTGCTTATTTTAGGTTTTTTCAACTGACAAACAAATATACATGCATGTACTAACCTTTATATGCACATATGTCTATAAATATTCTGCATATAATAATCTATATCTGCAGTAAGTTAAACATGAGTGCTATTGATGTCTCCAAATCCGATACATTACCACACGGGTCATTCTAGGCTTACCCTTTGCTTATCTATAATTTCCACTCCCACAATGAAAAGCCTGTTTCCACCATCTGCCATCCATTAACGTAATTGTTCAGTTCCAGTCTACCTATAAGCAGTATCAGAATTGTTAACCCATATCCTTGTGGGAAACAACTACATCCACTGGAGTACAGTGCTATGTGTAGTTCATTTTGCTTTAGTCCTACAGATAGCATTTATTTCCAGAGTTTCTTAGGTTAGCATCTTCCCCCACTCCTTTCAGTGAAGTTGTTTCATGTATTTGTATTACAATTAGATTCTCATGTCATTATCTTCATTCTTCTCTGAGTTTTTCTGATCTCCTAAATGATTTTTTAAAATTTGTCAGAATTAAGGTTTTTTGTGCTGTGAAATTCATTCTGACAGATATCCATGTATCAAGCATTAGAATGTCATATAGAATAATTTTATCACCTAAAAATCCCCTATGCTTCATCCCTTTCCTTCCCCTGAGACTCTAGCAATCACTGATCTTTCCTCTTCTCTGTTGCTTTGCCTTTTCCAGAAGGTCATTTACTAGTAGTTAGCATCTTACAGTAGGCAGCCTTTTCACACTGGCTTCTCTTGCTTAGCAATATGCACTTAAGATTCCTCCATGTCTTTTTGTGGCTCGAGAGTTCATTTCTTTTTTTAACAAACAATATTCCATTGGATGAATGTATTAGTTTGTTTATCCATTAACCTGTTGAAGGACATTTCAGCTATTTCAAATTTTGGCAATTATGAGTAAAACTGCTATAAATACTATTCCTGCGTGGGTTTTTGTGTAGATATAAGGTTTCAACTCAATTAGGTAAATGCCTAGGAACATGAATGATGGATTGTATGGTAAGACTATGTTAACTTTGTGAGAAATGACCAAATTCTTCCAAATGTTGAATTTCTGGCAGCAGTGAATGAGACTTCATGTTGCTCAGCATCTTGCCAGCATTTGGTATGTCAGTTTCCTGGATTTAGTCATTCTAATGACAAATGATGTTGAGGCATCTTTTCATATGCCTTCTGCCATCTGTATATCTTCCTTAGGTGACTATTCAGATCCTTTATTTATTTTTTAAATTGTTTGTTAATTGCTTGTTAAAGTTGTTTGTTTTCTTATTGTTGAATTTTGAGGATTTTTTATATTTTAGATACAGGTACTTTACCAGATATATATTTTGTAAATATCTTCTATTCTATGGCTTGTCTTTTTACCCTCTTAACAGTGTCTTTCATGTGTTGTTAATGATATTGCCATTTTCTTTCCCCTCAAAGAGTAGCTTTAGCAATCTATAGATTCAACACAATTTCTATCAAAATACCAATAGCATATTTCACATATCTAGAACAAATAATCAAAAAATTTATATGGAACCACTAAAGACCCCCAATAGCCACAGTAATCTAGAGAAATAAGAACAAGTTGGAGAAATCATACTACTTATTATCAAACTATACTACAAGGCAATAGTAATCAAAACAGCATGGTACTGGCATAAAAAACAGACATGTAGATCAACAGAACACAATAGAGAGCCCAGAAATGAACCCATGCCTATGTGGTCAATTATTATCTGACAAAAGAGGCAAGAATAAACAATAGGGTAAATACAGTCTATTTAATAAATGGTGTTGGGAAAATTGGACAGATATGTACAAGAATAAATTTAAAATAAAGACTTAAATGTAATTCTCAAAACCATAAAAATCCTAGAAGAAAGCACAGGCAGTGAAATCTTGGGCACTTCTTTTAGCAATATTTTTTCTGATATGTCTCCTTGGGCAAGGGAAACAAAAGAAAAATAAATGGGACTACATAAAATTAAACAGTTTTTGCACAGCAAAGAAAACTGTCAACAAAATGAAAAGACAACCACTGAATGGGAGAACATATTGGCCAATGATACATCTGATAAGGGTTAACATCCAAAATTTATAAAGAACTTATACAACTCAACACCAAAAAATAAACAATCCAATTAAAAATAGAGAAAGGGCTGAGTAAACAATTCTCTAAAGAGGGCATACAGCTTGCCAATAGACATATGAAAAGATGCTGAACATCACTAATAACCAGAGAAATGCAAATTAAAAACACAATGAAATATCACCTTACATCTGTCAGAATGGCTATCATTAATAAATCGACAAATAACAAGTGTTGGTAGGGTGTGGAGAAAAGGGAACCCTTGTGCACTATTAGTGGGAATGCATATTAGTGCAGCCACTGTGGAAAACAGTAGGGAGTTTCCTCAAAAAATAAAAATGTAGAACTGCCTTATGACTCAGTGATTCATTGTGGACATATATCTTGAAGAAACATGAAACGCTAATTCAAAAGAATATATGCACCCCTGTGTTTATTGCAACATTATTTACAACAGCCAAGCAATGGAAGCAACCCAAATGCCCATCAATAGATGAGTGGATGGAAAAGCAGTGGCACATATATACAATGGAATATTACTCAGCCATAAAAGAGAACAAAATCTTACCATTTGTGACAGTATGGATGGCCCATTATGCTAAGATAAATAAGTCATAGAAAGACAAATACCATATTATTTCACTTATATGTGGAACCCAAAGAACAATATAAACAAGCAAACAAAATGGAAACAGACTCATAGTTACAGAGAACAGACTGATGGTAGCCAGAGGGGAAGGAGGTTGGGGGACTGGGTAAAAAAGGTGAAGGGATTGAGAAGTACAGATTGGTAGTTACAAAATAGTCATGGGATATAAAGTACAGCATAGGGAATATATTCAATAATATTGTAATAACTATGTATGGTGCCAGTTGGGTACTGAAAATACCAGGAGGAACACTTTGTAAAGTATATGATTGTCTAACCACCATGCTGTACACCTGAAACTAGTATAAAATAATATTGAATGCTAACTGTAATTTTTTTTTTAAAGTAGCGTTAGGATTGAAGCCTTCTGATGGCAGACAAGATCAGTTGTTCGAATCAACCAGTGTTTTCTACTCCCCCCACACACTTCCTATCCTGATAACCACTGGTCTAGATTCTCACTGCTCTGCCAAGCCCACTACACTTTGGAGCCTCCCCTTGTTGACCTAACTAGGTTAAACTAATGGGGAGGCAGGTACACAGAAACCTGTGAGATTTGGTGCTTAGTTCTGGCTCTCCTCATTATTAGCTGTGTAGCTTGAAAACACAGTGTTATTATTTCTCTGTACCTCAGTTACTTTGGATCTGATACTCTTTAATCTAATAGTTTGTGAGATGTTATTCACAAGCAAAAGCTTTAGTGTCAAAGTATTTGATTAGTTTCACTGAGGTTCAAAGTTGGCTATTACAATTAGCTTTTAAAGCAGAAGCCTATCCCCACTTCTGTTCATTCATGGTGGTCATGTAGAGAGTCAATGTTAAAGTTGTAAATGGACCATTTCTAGAAAATACGTATAAGCAATTCCCAATGCCTCTCTTAGCATATTAGGACTATGTGGACCCATTTGCTCTTCTCTTAGTGTACTTACTATACTATAGGCTTTGAAATCTTTTCTAGACCTAAGGAGTCTCCTGTGGAAAATGCTTCCTAAGACAGAGAAACTACTCTCTGAAGTTTTCTTCTGACTTTTATCATGCCAACTAGAAAGGTTTAGAGCACCAAACCCAGTATTGTTTCATCTCCATTCCTCTAAGGGATATAGATATATTTTTTTATTTAGTTTGAATTTCAGTGAGAAAAGCCTAAAGTGGCTGTGAAAAAACTAGTAATGTACAGCCAAGTCTGATTTTTGCCTTGGTAAGATATTTCTAAATTATTTTATTTGCAAAGAGAAGCAAGTGAAAGATTTAAAGGAGGATAATGATGTGACTTGATCTCTTTTTTTTGAAGAGATTATTCTTGATGGTGTGTACAGAAGGGGCTTTAGGGGGACAAGAGTGGAAATAGGGAAACGCGTGAAGGAGTGATTGTGATAAGCAAACCTAGACAACAGTTTGGACTGAGTGGCAGCAGTGGAGTTGGAGAGAAGGCATCATAATTGAAGTGTATTTGGAAGGTAGAGCTAATTAGACTTGCTGACAGATTGAATTTGATTGGGAAATAAGACAACTACTGTAGTGGTTTGCTCAAAACTGGTCCCAGTTTTTACACAGGTCATGCTGGTGGGGGATTATCTACTCTTTAAAATCAGGGATCAGAAAACCCTGTCCAGGTAGCTCAGTTGGTTAGACCAGTGTCTTGATACCCCAAGGTTATGGGTTCAGTCCCCATCAGGGCACATAAAAGAAACAACCAATTAATGCATAAATAAGTGGAACAACAAATCAATGATTTTATCTCTCTCAAAATCAGGAAATCAATAAAAATTAAAAAATAATAAAATCAGGGATTAGATTCACAAATCATGATGTTTCTTCTTAGCTCTAAAGTTCTAGGTGTCTGTGATTCTATGAAGTACTCCTGCAGAACAATTTTCCCCCAGGGAAGGGATAATGGTGATCTTGGTATGTTTTTCTGCCAGAGCCAGAGCAGAAACTTCAGAAGGCATCCTAAGAATAACAACCCATCCTTATAACATCTATGCAAAAGAGAGCTCGTTCTCAGTAGGGAAGATTTAGCTTCTAAAAAGGAAATAATTTTCTAACTCTTTGACTCTAGGAAATGGAAGCCTGTGAGTCCTCCCTTTTGAAAGGTCTTTGAAGAGCAGATTGGATATCCAGTCATCTGAAGGCTGCCCAGAATCAAAGGAAAGATTGACATGACCTCCTGAGGTCACTTTTGTGACTCTGGCGAATGGTTTGAGTTCTGTAGCAAAAGAAGTTGGTGAATACAAAATTTAATGAGTCTTTATTGTCATGACCCAAGATACAGGTGGCCTTGATGAGAATCCCTTAGAGAAGCATTCAACCTTGCAGATGTTAAATTCAGCTGCTCAGAAGCACCTGCCAAGAAACATTCTGTAATAACATGCCCATTTGTTAGTGTTCCTGTGTCCACACAGGTCTATTTCTCTTTAGAATCTGGTCTGCCCCTCCCCCACTTCTGCAATAGTTTTTTTCTCCTATTTGCTTTCCTTTCTGCAAACTGCACACATTAAGGGAAACATTTTGACTGTTGCCACCCATGAAGCCTGGAACCTACCCATGGGGAAATATCAAGAGGCTTTTCAAATCCTGTCAATGAGATCATCTCTACACAAAAAGAAGAACTGCTAAGTGTCAAGTATCACTTCATAATGCAACTCTTGACTCCTTATTATTCAAGAATGCTAGGCCTTTCATCTGCTTTGCAAACCTGCTTTAGACTTGATTTAATCAGCTTTCTGAGCAGGGCAGGAAGTTATGGTATAAGAATGGAGGTAGGGGATAGTTTCTTACTAACTCCTGCATATACTCTTTATAAAAGAAGTAGATCTTTCTTTCAGGGAATTTTAGCAAGGTTGATCTGAAAGCATATCCTTTTCTGTGATCCTCAATTTCCTTAGCAATTCTCAAGTAAAGCAGTTGGATTTCCTTGTCCAGTCTATGATAGAACCATCTTTCAGCAGCATTCACCATGTACCCTGACAGCCAAGATGATGTATTAGTTGCTTTGGGTATACTTGTCTTCCTTATATCTTCCAAATGAAGCATGGGATTAGGGGAGATAGTGTTTTCAATATTTAATTATGAAAGTTTCTTAAAAGTTACTTGCAGTCATTTAACAGCAAAGAGAATAAGACTTATGCATCTAATAGTAGTTAGTATTTATTTAGCATCATATAATACCTCATTTAACAGCCTACTACCAGCCCTGTGTGGTTGAATAGATGAGGAAACAGAGGTTTGAAAACTTTAAGAGGTTTTTGCAGGCTCACATTGCTGGTAAGCATTAGAGATGGGTCTGCTACTACTGGTGGATACCATAAGACAAAGACATGATGTTTACCTTCAAGATTCTCTTCTGCTATGTTCCCTCATAGACTCTTTAATCCAGTCATAAGATATCCAGAATGTCTGGGTCTCTCGGTTGGTATTGCTTCCACTGCTGCTGGCTCTGTGGAGGCCCTTTGTCTTGAGCTCCCAGAGGAAATGGCTGCCTCTCACTCCTGGTCTTCTGGGCTGGGCAGCACTAATGCCAGTGATACTTAACTGGGTGCAGAGGAAGAGAGCTTAGTATCTTCCAGTACCTCCACTGTCCAGGTCTCTACTACACCACTTAGCTCAGTTATAAGACTTTATATTCTTTAAAATCCTTCATTTATTTATTCAAAAATTGTTAAATGCCCAATTCATGCAGGATCCTGTTGCAGATACTGTGAGAGAACCAAGGGAATAAGGCCTTCAGCTAGGACATTCAGATAGAGATGCCAGCAGATGGACAGCAGAGCTGTAGTTGAATTTGAGAAATAGGTAAAGACTGTGAGTATAGTTCTATGAGTCATACACATAATGAGGTTTACTGAATCTAAGTAAAGTAGCGTCATTTATTGGAAAGAGCCCAGAATTTGATAGCCTTATTTCTACCTCTTACTAGATATTTGACCTTGGCAAGCTATGTAACATCAACTAAACCCAAGTCCTTATCTCTAAAGCAGAATAATTACCATTCCTTCTCACTGTGTTGTCATAAAGATAGCAATAAAGGACTTTGATATGCTTTGTAATTTGCTATCATAATTTCAGTTCTTATTTTTATTATTATTATTACTGTTATAAACAACTGAGAAAAATAAAGTAGGTGGGGCTGGATCGACATAGAACCAAACCCCTGGTGATCAGCTGCCACTTTGGAGGTAGGCTTTAAAGTTCAAATTTGAGTTTGTAGACCTTTCTCTTTGGATAGATGTAATGGCAAAGATGGAAGAAACAGAGATAGTTAAGAAAATATCAACATAAATGTTGATAAATAACATTTATGTTGATAAATAAATTATGTATGGGAAAAGGTTAAGTTGTTTAATCTCTATGAATCTTGGTTTTTCCCTTAACAAATGAAAGTGATTATATACAGATGTTTATTTTGAGTGTTAAATAAGATTTAAAAATGCATACAAAACTTTTTAGCATAATCCTTGGCACAGCATAGCCAGGCAAGAAGTTAGCTCAATGACTATTGAGAAGCAGCCTAGTATACTGGTTGGCAAGCCCCGCCACTTGCTATGACCAGTTACTCAAGTTTTCTTCCCTCTATTACCTCTTCTACATATAGATAGTTTATTATGACAGTGACTGACACATAATAAGCATGCAATAAATAGCATGTATTAATAAAAATAAGTTTATATAATGAGTTAGTAGTGGAGTTGAAACCCATGGTAGCTAAATATTTAGACAGATGGAACCAAATGGGAAATTCCCATATGTTTTTTTCCATTAGTCAAGACCAGTTGTCAAGACTGGTAGGATGGCCTGCCTGGCATGGCTCAGTGGATGAGCGTTGATCTATGAACCAGAAGATCATGGTTCAATTCCAGGTCAGGGTACATGCCAGGGTTGTGGGCTCGATCCCTGATGTGGGGCGTGCAGAAAACAGCCTATCAATATTATCTCTCATCATTGATGATTCTCTCTCTTCCTTCCTCACTGAAATCAAGAAAAATATATCTTAAAAAAAAGACTGATCAGATGTTAGGGCCTGCTTCTCACCATTCTGATATTCAACAGAGCTGGAGACAAAGGACCTAGAAAAACCAGGTGGACATGGAATTGCCACAGGTGAACTATTTATAGGTAAAGAGGAGAAACTCACGTAGAAGCAAAAGTTAGCTGGGGTTATTGCCCAAAAGTATGTATGGAAAAGGAGAGATCAGCTCATTTTACTCACTTGAAAGAATATGGCCAAATAAAATATTAGCTTTATGGGCTTGTGGATCCATTAATTTCAGTAAGCATCACAGGCTGTCAAACAACAAAAGCTGTTAACATGAAAGCAATAATTAGAATAATGGATTGTTATGGTAAATCACAGTTCATCAAAAATAATTTACAAACACTATTGTTGTGAGTTTATGTAAGGAGTCCTTCATTGTATTTATTACATAAGAAGCACTAGGATCTTTCTGAGTGCTTACTATTAGCAAATCTGAGAATGTTTTTGTTAAAATCTGGGGATTTGGGGATTTCTGAAATTTAATTCTATGCAGCAGGCCACTGGAATTGACTGAATAAATGATAAAAGTATTAACACACTGTAAACCCAATCTGCTTGTAAGAGGTGTCATTTTGGATTAGGTTATCAGCTCTAGTGCAGCCTTGACTGAAGGGAGATTCACTTTGGAAGTGAATTTAATAATAGCAACATATGCTTCCTTTGTAATACCATATGCCGATATCTGGATATCTGTGACTACCTCCCTCAACACTGACAGAGCTCCCTTTGTACTCAACAAGACTAAGCTCCTGAGGTCCTGGGCTGAGGGCAGAGGTCAGGCGGGGCTGACCACAATACATGGATCAAGGTGACTTCAGAGGATCCTGAGAGTGAAGAGGAATTCAGAAGCTGGGCAGCCCTTCTGAAGAGGCTCCCAGGATAAGACCAAGAGTTAGGATGGAGGCCAGGAACCTAGGCTCAAATCCAGGGAATGAAGGGTAAAGAGGTTCCCAGAGTTGCTAGGGTGAGGTATCAGACTAATCTTAGGTGATACTCACAAGCCTCCACTTAAGCTCTGACATCTGGAAAGCAAACATTTCTCCCAAGTCTTAAGGAAGTTGTTCAGCAGGACATGACTGAGGTTTGCTGTCCAGGGACCAACGCAGCATTAATGTCCCTCTAACTTGGCTTGCAGTAAGCATCTAAGAAATGGTCAGTAGTAATAGTGTATAATGTGGAAAAGTAGGACTTCTGGGATCACAGTTCAGCGAAGTCATTGATTATTAGGTTATCTAGCCTGGGTGCTTCCTTGGAAAGAAGCAATTCCTGTGGCTCATGACTCATCCTCTGACTCTCCTGGAAGTGTCTCCAGTATGTGGAAGTGTGGTTTGCCATCCTCCCTCCTCTGTTCTGCCTGCCTTCTCCTACCTGTTCGCTGCCTCTGTCTTTGCTTTCTCACCATGTGCGCTGCTACTGGACATGGGTGGTAGTTGCAGCAAACAGAAGTCTAAACATTTGAAAGAGGTCCTAGTCCTCCCTTCTGCCACCTATCAGACCGAGATTATTTACGCCCACTGGACTTCTCTAAAATTACTTCAGCTCTGTTCCGGAATGATCTGAGAAAGAGTTCCTAAAAACAACCAACGAAACAAAGAAAAATCCTGTCCCTTTAGGGACTTAATTGTCTTGGAATATTTAATTGCCATGTTGGAACAGAAAAAAGGTACAGCTGTGCAGATTGGAACATGACCTGTGGATCACTCTGATCCCCTAGTGACACAAGGACAGTTCATTCCATGTTGCCCTAATCTGTCAAGACCCCAAGACCCTCCTCTGTTTCAGAACTTCTCAGATATTCATCAACCTTCAAGTTTTAAAATCAGAATCTAGTTCTCCAAGCTAACCCATCCAGATTTCCAATTTGCTGCATCTTTGTCTTTTATGTTATTTTATCATGCCTATTTATTTAGTTATTTACTTTAAATCTTTATTGTTGAAAGTATTACATATATCCCCCATTCACCTCTTCTAGCTGCCCCTCCCCCCACCCCAGGCCTTCACCACCCACCACCCTATTGTCGGTGTTATGCATATATACATACAAGTTCTTTGGTTGATCTCTTCCCACACATCCACCCTCCCCACCTTCCCTCTGAGATTCCATAGTTTAAAATGAGCAATAAGCGTTATAAGTATGCTGAATTAATTCATTTATGAATAGTTTATTAAATGATATCTTTTTCCATTAATTTTTAATTACCATTTAAAAACAAACATACAGGGTATCCTCCCCCTCCTGTTATCACCATTAAACCCGGTCATGCTTTGGGTCTTTTAGATGAGAAGTATTTTACGTGAGTGGCAAAATTGTATTGGACCAGATGGAGAAACTTTACTAGAAGGAGGACTATGTTCATGTTCAGGCTCTTTTAAAAAAATTATATTTATTATTGAAAGAATTACAGATGTCCCCCATCTCCTCCCCATTGACCCCCCCCCCCCCCTCAGGCCTACTGCAGTATATGCATATTAGTTCAAGCTGTTTTTACAACAATACAGCCAGTAAGTGATGTTTGAAATGGCCAGGGGCAAAAGACTCCATGACTGTTGCTTACCTTAGCAACAGCACCAGAGGACTCTCTTTCCCTCTGCTTATTTCCTTCCATGTTGGCATATTCAAGCAATGGAAAGTATGGAATCAGGTTGGGGCCGAGTCCTGGCTGAGTGACCATAGCCAATTTATTAATTTTCTCTGAGCCTTACTTTCCTCCTTGGTAAAATGAGGATAATAATGTGGGCTTGATGGACTTGTCTAGATTAACCACAGTGGATCTAGCTACTACACCCTTAGAAAGTGCTGGATGGGGTGCAAGTGTGGCCCTTGTGCTGGACACCTACCGTTTGGGGCACCACTGCCCACCTGTGATCTCAGTCTCTAGCAGTAATAAGGGAAACATGCCCAGGGTTCGTCCCTTGGCAAAGTCTCTTGGCCTCTATTTGGCTTACGTGGAATTTGTTTGACAGTATGTCTAGCTGACCCATAAAAAGTAGTATTTAGAAAAGGCTGAAATGCATCCAATTCAGTCCTGTCTCCACAAATAAATGTTTTTGTTGTGCTAATATGAAAAGGTCTGCAGAAACATGGTGGCTTGACATGTTTCAGCCCAGGATCTAGGAGCTGAGGTCTTTAATTCCTGCCTAAGTCTGGTAGTCAGAGTTTTGACTGAGTCTCTCCTTAATGCCTATTGAAACAAGGGTAACAGTAAAAAAAAAAAAGGGGGGGGGGGGGAGGAACCAGAATTGTTTTAACTTAAATTTAACAATTTGTTAAATTCTGTTTCTCTCGCAGTTCCTAGCCCCTTTGCAGTAATTAAGCGT
Organism: Myotis yumanensis; assembly: GCF_028538775.1. NCBI lineage: Eukaryota > Metazoa > Chordata > Mammalia > Chiroptera > Vespertilionidae > Myotis > Myotis yumanensis. The sequence continues at coordinate 78,326,336 of NW_027223752.1, forward strand.
GTGTGGGTGAGGCCCGCTCAAAACCCTTTGACCTGCCAAAACCGGTTTGGCTCAGTGGATAGAGCATCAGCCTGCGGACTGAAAGGTCCCAGGTTCGATTCCGGTCAAGGGCATGTACCTGGGTTGCGGGCACATCCCCAGTGGGAGATGTGCAGGAGGCAGCTGATCGATGTTTCTCTCTCATCGATGTTTCTAACTCTCTATCTCTCTCCCTTCCTCTCTGTAAAAAATCAATAAAATATATTTAAAAAAAACAAAACAAACAAAAAACAAAAAACCCTTTGACCAAAAAAATGAAGCACTGCCTCCTCCCGAGGGAAGATGACTGTTCTACCAAAGAGGAGCGAGAGTCCTAGCTCACAGGGCTGAGCACTGAACTCTGTGCCAGGTGCTACTCTCAGCACTTTCAGGACCGTAGACTATTAGAAGTTCTAGTCTAAGCACTATTTTAAGTGCTTAGAGTATGTGAAGGACTTTTCAGTTTTTCCTCAGAGCCACCCTAGAAGGTAGGTACTCTTTACTTCCTAAATTTATGCTGATCTCCTTTTACCACGTCCACAGTTACACCCCAGTCCAGGTCACCGTCACCTCTTGCTTGGGTACTACACTAGTCTTACAACTATTGCTTCCATTGTTACCCACTTCCATCTCTTCTACACATAGCAGCCAGCATGATGCTTTTAAACCATAAACCAGATCAGATCAAAATTTTTTCTTCTCTTTAAACAAAGGAACAGCAACAACAACAAAACAGAAGCCTCAACTCATTTCCCAACATACTTCATTTCAAATCCCTTGGACAGTCTTCAGAGCCTCTGCAGGATCAGGTCTCTACTGTCCCACTCACAACTTTGCTCTCTTGGCTTCAGCCATAGTGGTTTCTCCCCTGACACGGTTCTGCCTCAAGGCCTTTGTACTTTCTGTTCCCAGTGCTTGGGATGTGATGCTCTCTCCCCACATCTTCCTCTGCTCTCCTCTCCGCCTATTTCTTCCTCTTTCCCTCTCTCTCTCTTTCCCTCTTCATTGAAGTCTGTATTCAAATGTAGTCTCTTCAGAGAGGCCTTCTCTCAGCTTCCATCAAAATCTGCATCTCTGTCACTCTATCCCTTACCCTATCTTATATATGGCATTTATCACTATGAATCTATGTTTGTGCATTGATTATCTGTCTTCCCTCCTTAAAAAGTAAGCTTCAAGCCTCTTTATAGATTAGGTTTCTCTCTACTATAATTTTATATAAATGGAACCTTGTAGTATTTACTCTTTTGTGTCTGGCTTCTTTTCTAAGCATTAAAGATATATCCTATATAATAAAAAGCTAATATGCAAATTGTCCCCTTGACTGGGAGTTCTACCAGGAGTTCAACTGAGGGTGGGGCTGGCCAACTGCCCCGGCTCCTCCCACCAGCCGGCCCTGCTCCTGATCAGCGCCCCCAACCTCGATCGGGGTTGGCCGACCGGACCCCACCCGTGCACGAATTCATGCACCGGGCCTCTGGTATTTAATATATAGATTTAATACATAGACTTACCTTTGTTATTACAGTAGTTTGTTCCTTCTTTTTCTTTAGAGAGAGGAGGAAGGGAGAGAAAGAAACATCAATGTGAGAGCAAAACATCAATCAACTGCCTCCTGCATGCCCCCACAGGGGATCAACCTCACAACCTGGGCATGTGCCCTGACGGAATCAAACTGGCAACCTTTCGGTCCTCAACACAGTGTCCAACCAACTAAGCCACACTGGCCAGGGCAGTTTGTTCCTTTTTATTGCTGAGTAATATTGCATTCTGTGGATGCACCACAGTTTATCAGTTTACCGGCTGACAGATATCTAGGCTGTTTTCAGTCTTTGGTTTTGATAAATAAATCTGTTATAAACATTTGTGTACAAGACTTCATGAGGATATTACTTTCACTTCTCTCTAGTAAATACTAGGGATGACTTAACAGATATTGAAAGAGTTGAACAAATGGGGAATTGGAGCCTTAGAGAGCTGAAATTATCTTCCCAAGCGCACACAACCTATAAGTGGTGGACCTGGGGTTTGCACCTGGCTGGTTTGGCTCCAAAGTGCCTGAGATTTGGATCTTTCCTTGAAGGTTGCTGTAGCCCAAGCAGCTAAGGCATCTCACCCATGCCTCAGAGTAACTCTCTGTACTTGGTCTGAACAGTAGACTGGGGTTGACGGTAGGTTCTTTACCTACTTTCCTCCTCTAGTTCCTTCTTTCTCTACTTCCCTTCCTGTTCTTCTTCTCCCTTAGCTTTATCCTCTGAGCACAGAGCAGTCATATTGAGGGAAAAGCTGCAGCAGCAGCTGCTGTTCTAATGGGAGTATGTGGCATGTTCCTCACTAGCTGGAGGCCTCTCAGCTGTATACCATGGGGCCGAGTTGCTGGTGGGCCTGCATGCAAGTCATCAGCTGGGCTGCATGGCTTTGCTGCTCCTGCACCTTCCATGTGTATGGTGAGAAACAGACACTAGATCTGAGTTCTCCCATTGAGTAAAGACGCCTTTGTCTTCCTCACCTGGGGATCTCCACTGGGTGCTGCTGAACATGTGACAGAAATATTACAAAGGATAGACCCCTCAGCCATCTGCAGCTGAATTGGAAGGACGACGAGCAAATATACACTAGTGCAGTGTTTGCAGAAACATTAGAGGAATAAAACTCCCTGTCCTCGCATGGCTTTCTGCAGCCTAGCAGTATGGGGATTGCATGCTGGTATCAATAGGTGTGACTTCACAGAAGAGGGTGAGGAATTCTGTATTACACCTTTTAAAGAGCAGCCAGAGCAGAGGAAACTAAAATAAACTGCCCATTTTTTAATTGGATTTTTTGATGGTGGTTGCAGGAGGGGTGGGTTGGTTCAAGGTGGAAGAGGGCATAAAGGGGATAAATGGTGATGGAAAAAATAAAATAATAAAAATAAAATAATAAACTAGAATAGACTGCTAGGTGAGCAAGTGCAAAGTCTCAGGTGGGATAATAAGTGTAAAATATTGGCTAAATAAGCAGCAGAACACTTGCTTCACAGCTCTTCGGCCTTGAGGAGCCCTTTTATTTTATGGTTTTCCCCTCTGGAGTAGGAGCAGCTTGGCCAGTATAAGAGCCAATGGTCCCCAGTTCCTAGTGTGCGAGGAATAACCTGGTGATGTGTTAAAAACTCAGACCCCCAGAACATACTCCCAGTGAGTTGGAGCCACTCAGTCTGGATCGGGACCCAGGAATCAGCATTTTGGCAATCCCCAGATGATTTGGATGCTTGTTGTCAGGGGAGTGTACCTAGGGAAAGAGTGATCTAAGCCCGGCATCTTCCTCTGTGAGCCGGGTTCAGTGGAAAACCCTTGAAAGTAACTGACTGGAGGCAGAACATTGACTGGGCTGAGCCACCCAGCTATTGGCCATCTATCTGCCTGGCCACTGGCCAAGCCTGACCCCCTTCAAGATGTCTCGATGGCATCCCAGGAGAGGTGAAGCTGACAGGGTTAATGCTGGGTTATTTATAGCACATCACTCCTGCCTCATGCAGTGTGTCACCTCTTATTTTTTTGTACCAAAGGCTCTGCAGCTCTTGTAAATAAGAACTCCCTGTTGGCTTGTGTTACTGCATTTATTGTTTGGTATTTTTGTCTTCTGTTCTCTTTTGCTTCGCTGTGTTCCAAAATGAACAGCCTGATGTTTCTCCCTCTCCTCTACATCATAGGGGTGTTGGGAGGATTAAATTAGATAATGCATGTAAACCCTGTAGATGTACTACATAATCACTCAATAAATACTAGTTGTCATCACTGTCATCATTATCAGCATGTTATGAATATAAGCTTGTACATTTGTATAAATACATATATATCTTTCAACCTTCGTTCAAAGGCCTTTTATGGATCCCAGCTTTCTACTTAATAGGACTCAACTCCTAGCCTGGCAGCCAAGACTGACCTGACTTCCTTGTCACTCTTAGCTTCATCTTTCACCCACACTGTGCTTTAAGTGAACTGAATGGCTCAGTGTTCCTTTCCATGCTTGTCTGTGTGTCTTCTCACACTAGACTGCATGTTTAGCAAGCCCTTCCCTGAAGCATCACGCACCATGACCAGCTTAGTGCCCACGATAAAGCACTACAGTCATTTGTTCCCCACGTTTCCCCAGCCTTCCTGGACAGTGTTAATAGTTCCCTCCTCTGGATTCTCAAGGGGTTACCTGTATAATTTATCTGACCTACCTTATGCCACCTACACTATCTACCTAGTGATGGAATCAGTTGGACTTGGGTCTTTTCTTCCCTATTTGAGAGTAAGGGTAGTGGCTTTAGGATATATTTAGTGAATTACATACTTCTTTGTATCCTCACCCTGTCCTGCCTGTCCCTTTCCCAACACAATGACCGCATATGGTGGCATCTCCATGCCCACTGGTTGAATGTATAAATAAAAAATATAATGACCATCACGAGGTGCCAGGCGTATCAGTCAGCCTTAGAGAAGGCAGGCAGCTTACGTAGCTCCTGCCCTCCTCTCCCACCTCTCCTCCTCTTTGCAGAGAGGCTTACTCAGCCAGCGTGGCCTTGGCTCCAAATTCTCTTGTCCTCCCTCCCTCATTCTAATTAAAACGTCTTGGTTCTGTGGTATTATTGGCTCGCTTACATTTGATGACTGATTTTTGTGAGTATGCTAAAGGTTGTTAATGGCTCAGGAGCTGTCTCTTGCATTTTAACTGGTAAAAATTTCTTTCTTTTTGTTCACCTGAGGATATTTTTTTCATTGATTTTTTAGAGAGAGTGTAAGGGAGGGAGGAGAAGAGAGAGAGAGGAACATCAATGTTAGAGAGATACCACAAATTGGTTGCCTCTTGCACATGCCCGGACTGGGGCCACGGGTTCAACCTGCAACCCAGGTATGTGCCCTTGATAGGGAATCGAACCTGCAACCATTCAATGTGCAATCCAACACTCTAACTACTGAGCAATACTGGCCAGGGCTTCTGGTACAAATTTCTAATGCTTGGTCTTGGGATGCAAGGGATCCTTTGGCCAGTGGATTCTAGCTTGTGGTATGCGGCCTCCTGGGGTATGGTAGGAGTTAACTACAGTAAGTTTTCAAATTCACATGTGTACCATATTAAGAAGTATGTGTTGGCTAAAAGAAATACTCTCTCTTAAGATATTTGTCTTGGAATTGTTTTCAAATATATCTTGGTATTACTGTGATGAGTAAAATGAAATTATTTGAAGGGATTACCTAATGTAGTACATCCTTTCTGTCGATTTGTATTTTCTCAATAATAGGATGTCAGCTTAAAAATGACCCTTATGAGTTGAGCCCAAGAAATTTTTGTCAAGGTGGTTATCACACTTAAAACTTGCTGTGTATGTAGACCAGCGATGGTGAACCTTTTGAGCTCGGCGTGTCAGCATTTTGAAAAACCCTAACTTAACTCTGGTGCCGTGTCACATATAGAAATTTTTTTATATTTGCAACCATAGTAAAACAAAGATTTATATTTTTGATATTTATTTTATATATTTAAATGCCATTTAACAAAGAAAAATCAACCAAAAAAATGAGTTCACATGTCATAGGTTCGCCATCACTGATCTAGACCATGCTGTCTATTGCGGTAAGCCCCCAGCCACATGTGGCTAGTGAGCATTTGAAATGTGGCTGGCGCAACTGAGGAATGAAATTTTAAATTTTGTTTGATTTTAATTAATTTAAATGTAATAACTGATACTGGATCCAGCTATTGGAAACCTTTTAAAGTATGTTTGGAACAACTTGGATATAAGAATCTACTTACTACACATGCCCAAATGAAGAATAATTGGGCTGATCTGTAGAAAATACGGGAGATGAATTTTAGCCCATCAGAAGGAAGCATTTTCTATCAGCTCAGATAGAATGGAGCATCCCAGAGGAAGACAAAACTCCCTGTCTCTAAAGGAATGCAAGGGTGCCTGGATGGCATTTGATATACCTGATATAAGAGAGGCTATGCTAGCACTTGAGCATTGGACTCATTCATTCATTTAAATGCTACTGAAGACATTGCAGTTGATTTAAGAACTGTGAAAGATACATAACAAAACATTACTTTTATTTTCATAAGTAAATTATTTTCAATAGCCAGAGGCTATGATACCTCCTAGTGGTTATATCATTAGAATATATGCCGTTTATTGCCAGATGTTAAATTCTGTCACATTGCGTTTCTGAAAAATGTTCAGAAAGTATAAAGAAAATAAATAACCAGGACATAGCTATAGAGACCTCGTCTTTTTCTCCTCTGAATTCTCCCTTTTCTCATTCTCCTTTTTTCCCCTACCTCCCTGCTCCTGCCTTCTTCCTACTAGATATTCTTTTTTGTGACTCTATTGTCATTTTCAGAGTTCTTAGACACAGCTTACTTAATTTGTTTTTATTAATTAATTAATTTATTTATTTTGGCCTCAAAGATTAAACAAATTAAGTTAAAGGTCTTTAACATAATGATTTGAAAAAGTATGTTTTATTAAATGATTACCACAATATGGTCAGTTAACACCTCCATTCCCTTACATAATTGCCACTAGAGGCCCAATGCACGGAATCTGTGCACTCAGGGGGCGGAGGGGGGCGGAGAGGGAGGGGTCCTCAGCCCGGATTGCGAGAGGACACAGCCAGGCCGACGGACCCTACCAGTGCATGATCGGGGCCGGGGAGGGATGCGGGAGGTTGGTCAGCTGGGGAGGGACCATGGGAGGGCTCCAGGACATGTCTGGCCCGTCTTGCTCAGTCCTAATTAGCTGGACCCCAGCAGCAAGCTAACCTACCAGTTGGAGCATCTGCCCCTTGGTGGTCAGTGCACATCATAGCAAGCAGTTGGGCGGCCTTAGTATATCATTAGCATATTATGTTTTGATTAGTTGAATGGCCGACGAGACAACCAGACACTTAGCATATTAGGTTATGATATAGGACTAGAAGCCTGGTGCATGAAATTTGTGCATGGCAGGGGGTTCCCCTCAGCCCAGCCTGCACCCTCTCCAATCCAGGACATCCCTCTCACAATCTGGGACCACTGGCTCCTAATTGCTCACCTGCTTGCCTGATTGCCCCTAATTGCCCCCCGCCCCCCCTCCCGCCAGCCTGATCACCCCTCACTGCTTCTGCGTGCCAGCCTGATCACTCCTAACTGTCCCCCCTGCTGGCCTGGTTGCCCCCAACTGCCCCCCCCCCCCCCGCCGGCCTGGTCACCCCACACAGCCTGCTTGTTCAGTCATTTGGTCGTCCCTCACTAACCCCCCTGCCGGCCTGGTCGTAGGCAGCCATCTTGTGAGGGTGTGAGGGTCAATTTGCATATTACCTCTTTATTATATAGGATTGTGTGTGTGTGTTGATAACATTTGAGATCTACTCTCTTAACAACTATCTATAATAATAAAAGTGTAATATGCTAATTAGACCGGATGTCCTTCCAGATAACCTTCCAGGTGAAGCTGGGGCTACAAGGTAAGCCTGGGTCCTGGGTGCCTGCTGGCGGCCAGAGGGAAGCCTGGGTCCTGGGTACCTGCCGGTGGCCGGAGGGAACCCCAGGTCTCAGGTGCCGAAGGGAAGCCAGTGCCGGCAGCTGGGGGAAGGAAGGCCTATTCTTGCATGAATTTCATGCATCAGGCCTCTAGTCAGGTATAAAATATTATACTGTTAACTACAGTCATTATGCCATATATTAGATCCCCAGGACTTATTCATCTTATGCTTAGCTGGAAGTTTGTATCCTTTGACCAACATCTTCCCATTATTCCCATCCATGAGCCCCTGGTAACCACCATTCTACTCTCTGTTTCTGAGTTTAGATCCCACAGATAAAAAAGAAAATACAGTATTTGTTTGCTTTGTCTGACTTTAGCACAATGCCTTCAAAGTCCATTCTGTTGTCACAAAAGGCAGGATTTTCTTCTTTTTTATGGCTAAATAATATTTCATTATATGTATATTATATATATTATGTATATTATACATATCTCACATTTTTAATCCATTGATCTGCTAGTGGACACTTAGGTTGTTTCCATGTCTTGGCTATTGTAAATAATGCTGAAATGGGCATGAAGATGTCTCAAGATAGTGATATTTCCTTCAGATAAATACACAGAAGTAGGATTGCTGGACCACATGGTAGTTCTAATTTTTTGAGGAACCTCTATACTGTTTTCTATAGTGGCTGTACCAATTTACATCACCACCAGCAGTGCACAAGTGTTTTCTTTTCTCTGCAACGTTACCAGCATTTGTTATTCCTTGCCTTTTTTATAATTGCCATTTTAATAGGTGTGAGGTTATATCTCGTTATGGTTTTGATTTGCATTTCCCTGATGATTAGTGATGATGGTCATCTTTTCATGTGCCTGTTGGCCATTTGCATGTCTTCTTAGGAAAATATGTGTATTCATATCCTTTTCCTATATTTTAATTGGATTGTTTGTTTTTTGCTATTGATAGATGGTTTGAAATATTTTCTCCCATTCCATACTTTGCCTTTTTATTTTGCTGACTGTTACTTTTGCTGTGCAGAAGCTTTTTAGTTTGATGTAATCCCACTTATTGATTTTTGTGTTGGTTGATTGAGCTTTGATGTCACATCCAAAAAATCATTGGCAAGACTTGTCAAGGAGCTTTTCCCCTGTGTTTTCTTCTAGGAGTTTTATGGTTTCAGAACTAGCATTTGAGTCTTTAATGCATTGCTAGTTAATTCTTGTGAGTGGTGTAAATAGGGGTCTAGTTTCATTCTTTTGCATGTGAATATCCAGTTTTTTCCTGTATCATTTATTTACAAGACTATTCTTTCCCCATTGAATGTTCTTGGCTCACTTGTCAAATACAAGTTGATCTTATATGCATGGATTTTTTTTCTGGGCTTTCTATTCTGTTCCATTGATTCATGTGTCTGTTTTTTAGCCAGAACCACACTGTTTGGGTTACTGTAGCTTTGTAGTATGGTTTGAAATCAAGAATTGTGATGCTTCCAGCTTTGTTTTCCTTTCTCAGATTGCTTTGGATATCTGGAGTCTTTTGTGGTTCCATACAAATTTTAGGATTATTTTTTCTATTTCTGTGAAAAATGCCATTGTAATTTTTATAGGGATTGTATTAAATCTCTAGATTGTTTTAGGTATTATAAAGACTTTTAACAATATTCTTTTGATTCATGAACATTTATGCCTTTCCATTAGCTTGTATCTTCTTTACTTTCTTTCATCAATGTCTTACAGTTTTCAGTGTACAGATCTTTTACCTCCTTGGTTAAATTTATGTTTAAGTATTTTGTTGTTTTTAATGCTATTGTGTATGCAATTGTTTTATTTACTTTTTATTCAGGTAACATGTGGTTCAGGGTGCAGACTTCTTCTTTTGCATCCTTGTCCAATGAAGTTGAAGAATAAATTCATGGACTGACAGATCTCTTAATAAAAATGTGGACTTTTATTGGAAGCCTATACAAGCTCCATCTGGGCAGGGGTGTCCCAAAGGGGAACCCCTGCGGAAGGGCCCCCAAATAGGAAAAGCCTGCTCTCTCTCTCTCTCTTTAATGGGAAAAAAAATCAATCTAAAAAAATCTGAAATCTGTAATCTCTCTCATGTCCCTATGTCTCTGGTTTATAAAGACTGCAGTTTTTGTCTGAACCTGACCCTTTCTAATTGGACTCCTCCTTAATTTAGGACCCCTGTGCTTTCCTCACTGGTCACTCTGCTACATAGTATTAGTTTCAAAGCTCAAAGCCCAGTCGTGCCCCCCACCTCCTCTCCCCCTTATTTTGCAACATTATCCATCTTATCTATTCATATTGGAGTTGCTTTTGATCTCCCTTATGGCTCTCAGCTGCTCAGGTCAGGACTGCTTTTGACCTGCGTATGGCTGTTTTAATTGCTCAAGCCAGAAATGCCTCCATCCTCCCTGTACCCCTCCCCTTCCTGTCTGCCTAATTAAGCTAGCTAGCTAACCCTTATCAGTTTGTTGTTAGTGTATAGAAGCATCTAAATTTTTATGTTGATTTTGTATCCTGTAACTTTACCGAATTCATTTATTAGTTTTAACAATTTGCTGATGGAGTCTTTAGAATTTTCTAAATGTAAGATTATATTAGCTGCAAACAGAGACAATTTTACTTATTTTATGAGTTGGATGTCTTATATTTATTTTCCTTACCTAATTTCTCTGGCTAGGGCTTCAGCACTATGTTGAATAGGAGTTGTGAGAGTTGCCACATTTGTCTTGTTCCTGATTTAGCAGGAAAACTTTCAAACTTTCACCATTGAGTATGATATTAGCTGTAAGTTTATTGTATGCCTTCTTTATCCATTTTGTTCAGAATGTTTATCAAGAAAGGATGTTGAATTTTATCAGATGCTTTTTTTATCTATTGAGATCATATGATTTTTATTCTACTAAAGTGCTATATCACATTTATTGATTTGTGTATGTTGAGCCATTTGTGCATTCAAGGGATAAATCCCAGTTGATTATGGTGTATAATCCATTTAATGCAATTGAACTTAGTTTGATAGAATTTTTTTGAGAGTTTTTTCATCTTATTCATCCGGGATATGGGCCTAGAGCAGTGATGGCGAACCTTTTGAGCTCAGCGTGTCAGCATTTTGAAAAACCCTAACTTAACTCTGGTGCCGTGTCACATATAGAAATTTTTTTATATTTGCAACCATAGTAAAACAAAGACTTATATTTTTGATATTCATTTTATATATTTAAATGCCATTTAACAAAGAAAAATCAACCAAAAAAATGAGTTCGCATGTCACCTCTGACACGCGTATCATAGGTTCGCCATCACTGGCCTAGAGTTTTCTTATGTTGTCCTTATCTGGCTTTGGTGTCAAGGTAATGCTGGCTTCAAAAAAAATGAGTGCAGGAGTGTTTTCTTTCTTGTCATTTTCAAAAGAATTTGCTGGAGGGCGGGTTTTGTGCCTGAGGCCAAAAGGCGTGCTGCCTGGGTCCCTGGGGAAAGTTCTAGAGTCTGGTGTCACTGCGGCAGACCTGGCATTTTAATTTTCAGTGATGGGCCTGGGACATGGGTCTTCATGAGTAGACCGGATCTTGGGTCCACGGGGTCCAGACAGGTACTGGGAACCACTGGGGGTGGCCCTGGCATCCTAAGTCTGTGGGGACCAATCTGGAACTGGGACATGCTGGGAGCCTGGTTTCATGGGAGCTTAGGTTCAAGGGTGGCCAGGCAGGGGCTTGGCTTCTGAGTGGTCAACTTGGCACTGGGCCCAGTTTGAGCCTGGGTTAGTGGGTACTCACCTGGAGACTAGGTTCCCAGGAGCTGATGGGTAGCCTCAGGCTTAGGAGGCACCTGGATGGTGGGACCTGGCCAGTACTGGGATGTGCTGGGACGTGGGTTTGAGAGAGCACTGTGGGAGCCCCTTTAGGTGGCAGAAGTTGGCCTGCTGCAGGGGAGCACTGGTGCTGGGTCTGCAGTAAAATTGGGAGCCCATCTCATGCTCCTTCTACAGGGAAGGAGCATGAGATGTCTTGCTGCTGGGCAGGGTGTACTGACAGGGGTAACTTGAGCCTACTTCCTCAATCCATTCTATCTCATTTTTTCACTTCCTCCAGGGGCTATAATTCCTCACCCAGATTTCTTAGCTCTTGTGAAGGTCTTTTCATACATGAATAGTTGTTTAAATTGATATGTCTGGGAGGGGACAGGTGCTAGAGATTTCTGTACTGCCATTTTTCTGACGTCATCTCCGTTTTTTTTTTAACTTAAATGTTGGGAAGTCTTATTGAATTAATGAAAAGGTCTGAACTATAGGACATTCCATAAACAGAGCTGTTCCAGCTATAAGAACACATCACAGAGTAATCCTGTGGCGAGAGGAAAGAGAAACGAGGCCCTAGAATTCCACCATTGCTAATGAGCACAGTTGTTGGTTGGATACTAAGGTTGCCAGGAAAGGGATTTGTTCTTAAGAAGTTAAACAATGCTGTACACTATGACTCAAAAACAAAACAGCTAAGCTCTTTCTTCATACATACATACAGCCTTATTATTTCTGAACTGCTTCCTGTACTCCTAAAACTACACCCAGGAGCAGAGTTGGTTGATCTGGTGACAACACATTCCCCTAAGTTTCCCAGACACTGTATGTTGCAAGGAACCCAGGAGACCTCCCCGTCCAGCCTCACATTTTGCAGATGTGAACATCGAGGCCCATCGAGAAAACGGACTTAAAAAAAGTTGTGTGGCTTCTCTGCTGCAAATGATCTTTTACATGAAAAGTTGTCCTTCTCCTCACTCATGTGACGCACATTTTTCCATACAGAAAGAATATAGGTATTATGAGCAGTGTAGGCACGAAAGGGCAACAGAGGTTTCAACTGAACTCTAGTTTTATTTATATCTCACTCTTCTGCCAATAAATCGCAGAAACCCTTTAACTTTCCGCAGTCTGCTTAATCATCCCCTTTGGAGAAACCTGCCTAGCAACCAAGTCACAAAAGTAAATCACAGAAAGATGTAAGAGCCCGGTGCAGGGAACAAGCGAACCCCTGCTGAGCTTGAATGACCTCGGCTCATCCAGATCTAGAAGTCGGACTAGATTCTGGGTCATGGCCTGGTTTTGCGGCTAGAGGACGGGAGTCGTGCCTCGTTGCTGTAGTCATTCTTTTCAAACTCTCTTTTCCCCACGCTGGTTCCCTAGCTTGAGGCCCAGCTAACCAGCGTCACCCTCTCCTGTAGAGTCAGCGGGGTGTGTATTTAGATGGGCATCAGGGCTCAGCGGTCAGCAGCCCCACGCTGGTCCATGCAGCACATCTGCTCCCCGCCTTGCCGCTGCTGCTTTGCTGAGGCTGTTTAAGCTGTGACCACAGGGAGTAGTGAGGTGGATAACTGCGCCTCCCGGTCCACCTTAGTGGTGTTCAATTAGGTGATCATGTTCAGTATGAAATGGTCGCACCGTCCCAGTGAGACACTTCGTTTCCAAGAGAAATCAGTGCGCAGGCGCCTGCTCCACCTCGCAGGAGTGCAGTCTTTTCCCCTGCAGTGGCCACAGCATCGCGCCCTCAGCGCAGGGCCGGCTCCCTCAGCAGGGAGAGCAATGGGAGAAAGCTTCTCACTGGTGCGGGATCAAGAGCCTTGAAATCTGAGAAGCAAGCCTTAATTCCAAACTTACAGCAGGCAGGGAGGAATGAAGTATCCTGAAAGCTCTACCTTCCTCAGTCACCCCCAAATAATGGCCTCCAGTCATCAACAGGGGCATTTGCGAGGCTTGGGGCAGGCCTGCCGGAGCTCTGGCTTGGCACCAGCACCGTCAGAGGCTTGACCGAAGGCCACCATTCTGTGCTCAGTCATAACATGCCTTGCTAGCTGCAGATACTACCTGACACATTTGAATCGTATAAAATCACTTCATCCTTAAACACTCCATAACCCCCAGTTTATTGTGGAGAAGGAAACGGAATCCCTGAAACGTTAAGTCATTTGCTGAAGGTCACACACCTAGAAAGTGGCCAAGCCAGGCAGGCCGGCTCCAGAATCAAGTCTTAACCCCTGTGTTCTGCTGTCCCAGCACAGACCATCTTACCTCGCTCCTTCCTCCTCCAAGCTCTCTCCTTACATTCTAGCCAAACCCAACCTCTGTTTTCCACAGTACTGCTGACACTCAGACTTCGACGCCTTTGTCCAATTCCTTGTCTTTGGATGCCCTTGGTCCCCTTCATGTTTGTTAAAATCTCATCATCACCCATGGTCTAGCTCCCCTACTGCCTGCCTCCTCCATGAAGCCTGCCCATCTCCTTCCAGTGATAATACTTTCCCCACCTCTGTGCTCAGGGAACACTTGTCATAGAATCCTGTCTGTTACCTTCAGTTTATCTATCTATCATCTATCTATCTATCATCTATCTATCATCAATTATTTATCATGTTCACCATCATTCATCCATCTATTCTGTGATTGACTGCTCAGGTCTCTCCCTGCCCTGGACTGCAAAGAAAGAAATCCTGTTTATTTTTCTTATTACTGAATACCCAGTACCTATAAGACAACTTGGATGCAAATAGACTTTGATTGAATACGTAAATAAATGAATAGATTTTGTACCTTTCCTTTAGTAATGTTCACATTCTGCCTTATGTTTTAGCTCTCTTTGTGAAATGTTTCTCTGCCAAACTTAAGTATAAACCCCTTGGGCTCTAAGGCTTAGAGCATGGACAGTATCTTATTCATCTCAGCATCCTTCCCACACCTAATATAGTGTGCTCAGGACATAGGAAGAGCTCACTGATGTGCGTTTGTTCACTCGAATGGAAGGGACCTCATGACACTTTCAGCCATCTTACCGCCACTTACTTGAATATTTTAAACAACTGTTTGAAAATGCATCGTTTTCCCCCTGTAGGATTCTTGGTACCATGGCAACCAAATTGGTTTGACTTGGAAGTATGTCTTAGTTGCTGAAGGCTTTTCCTTCTACCTGCTGCTATAAAAACCATACGCTGGGACACTTTTCAGAGAAGGATATCGTTTCTATCTGAGCAGATTTGAGGAGGTAGAGCCCTTCACCCTGCTCCTCTGACACAGTTTCTACCTGGTCTGCAGCACCTTCACCTCTCACCTGCTACTGATGAGTTATTTTGAGGCCTATAATCATGAAGTCAGAGAACCAACAGCAATCATTCCCTAGTCACTCTCATCAGCTCAGAAAACAGAGGTCCAGACCCCAATGAGGGATGGATGAGCTGAAAAATCCACTGGCTGGCCATGCTGCTCGCAGACTGGACACAGCTGGCCATCAAGAGTGCTAACTCTCCGTTCCTGGCTGTGGTTCTCATCCTGTACGTAGGCAATCACCATTGTGGCACAGATGCAAAATAAACTTACTGGCGTTGGGATATGTACCCATTTTTCCATTTTCCAGCTGGGCATTTTATGAGAATTTTCATGCCAGGATGTTGGCAGCTTTGGTGCAAGACAAGCAAGGCTGTGAGCCAGGATGGAGAAAGTCAAGCAAAGCATCCAGAGGAACTGCAGGGAAAACTGGAACTGAGGCAAAGTCAGGCTTAAAGCAACTTAAAACAGGCCAGGAAGACAGACATAAGACCCTGGAAAGGAAGAGAACTCATAATCAGAGAAATAGCTGTTAGAGATGATGTGACCTTACTGAACACCATCTACATTCCAAGGAGATTAGGCCCTAGACCATAAGCACCACCGGGCAGGGATTGGGGTCTGTTTTGTCTCCTACTTGACCTCCAGCTCCTAGAAGAGTTCCTGGCACATAGTGGGTGCTTAGTAAGTATTTGACCAATGAATAAGTGAGCCCAGGACAGCTATATTTTATTTAATATTTACTTTATAACTTACCAGTAGACTTAGCAAAAGCATCCACGCATAGTTATTTTGTGTGATCCTGCACCAGCCCTTTGAGGAGGTATGTTGTCTTGTTTTATGAATGAGGGAACAGGCAGGAGCTTCAAGGGGCTGAGGGTCAGAGGGTCGCTCAGCTGGGAAATGGCAGTGCAGGGCCTTGGCCTCAGTCCGGAGCTCCTTCTGTCACTTGGAGTTAGTTGCCGCTCAGCAGACAAGACACCAGGGACAAGGAGAGCTGGGAACTAGAGACAAGCTGACATCTAGCAAGAGAAATCTTTTTATGGGATGGGACCCACTGACTCTTCAAGTGGATGGTGCAAGCTATGACTTGCACGGCCTGGGTTCTAGACTGCTGCCCAGGAGTCCAGGGCCAGCTGGGAGGGAGCAAAGGGCTGGGGAGCTGAGCCAGCAGTGACAGTCAGCTCTGCTCCCCCCTCCCCCCCCCCCCGAGCATCAGCGAGTTTATTGGGCATTCCTGCCAAGAAAATAAGGCCTGGAGGCTTCAGTCGAAGCTTACTCATCCCAGCCAACGAGGCATTTGCCTTCCTGAAACTGCTCTGCAAATGGTATCTGACACTCACGGATGCTCACTGCATTCCAGGCACTGTGCTAACTGCTCCATGTGGGTGAGCCCAGTCAGTGCTCACGACAGGGCTGGGAAGGAGGCAGCACGACTTTCCCAAGTAAATGAGGAGACTCAGGCTTTGGCAGTGTCACTGCCCAGCTCACAAAGCTTTGTCTGCTCTTCCCTGGACACAGCCTTTAAAGAGCTTGAAGGTCCTGGCTTTATTACCAAGAACCTGGCCTCCTTCCACTGGCGACTCAGGCGATACTTTGAGCGTGCCCTTTCCCTCTCTCCTGCTCCTCTCACTATGCCTTGCTGGCCTCTCACCTGCAACAAGTTAAAGCTCTGCTCAAGTTTCAACTCCTTAGCAGCCTTCCTGAGTACTCCAATCTGTGTTAAGGTTTGCCTTCTCCAAAATTATACGACTTTTAATTTAGCGCATAACAATTGACACCCTTGTATCACTCATTGTCTGTATGTTTATTTTGGTACCCAATCCGGGTTACCCCGCCTTTCCAGGCAGGGACACGCTCTTAGTCTTCCTGGGCTGCCATACAAAACACCAGAAACTGGGTGGCTTAAAAAAGACATTTTCTTCTCACTGTTCTGGGAGCTGGAAGTTCAAGATCATGATATCGTCATGGTTAGCTTCTGGTGAGAGCTCTCTTCTTGACTTGCAGGAAGCATCTTCTCAGTGTGTCCTTACATGATTGAAAGGAGGAAGAGAGAGAGAGAGAGAGAGAGAGAGAGAGAGAGAGAGAGAGAAGAAGAAGAAGAAGAAGAAGAAGAAGAAGAAGAAGAAGAAGAAGAAAAGAAAGAGGAGGAGGAGGAGGAGGAGGAGTAGAAGGAGGAGGAGGAGGAGGAGTAGGAGATGGGGAAGGGACAGGGGTAGGGGCAGGGGCAGGGGAAGGGGAAGGGGAAGAAGGGAAAATGAATGAATTGAGGACAGAGGAGCTCTCTGTTACCTCTCCCTATAAGGGCACAGATCCCATCATGATAGCCTCACCCTCATGAACTCATCTAAACCTACTTTCACCCCAAAGGCCCTGCCTCCTAGTACTAATACCATCACTTTGGGGTTAGGGCTTCAACATGATTCTGGGGAGACACCATTGTGAATAGCACACAACATATTATACTTCCCATATCTCTCTCTGCCATTGCTCCTTTCCACCAGTGAATTTACTGAGAGACCCATTCTCTTTGAGTCCGTTATCCAGGAATTGAAAATGATCAGGCCTTCTCCTTCCTGCTCTCTCTTAAATTCACCAATAAGCATCTGCCAGTGGCTGACCTGGGGAGTCCTTGTTCATCAACTTGTTTTAGGAATACATCCCCATATGGTGTTCTTAGAGTCCTTACTTGTTTTTATCTTCTTTTTCTACCATCTGTATAGAAATGCCAGAGAAAACCCAGATCATGTGAAGCATTTATTCCTAGTTCATCTACCCGATGACAGACTTTCAACAAGTTATTTAACTTCTTTGATTTCTTTGATTATTATTTCTGTGTCTGTACATTGCACTGAGTAATACCTATTTCATAAGGTAGCTGCAAGGTCTAACTGATATAATTCATGCAAAGGGTCTGCTGTAGATGATCTACCTGTTTTTATGAAGAATCACAGTATTGGTGATACACCACTGAGTGGAGTTTCAATATGTTTATTTCTAGGCATTTGTCAGATATTGAGGCAGCAACCGCTTGATATTTTGTTTGGTGTTTCTTTTTGTCCAGAATAAGTTTCCAGGAGGTGATTTGCTTTTTATATTCTGATGTGCTTTAAATTGCATACAGTCTTAGAAAAAGGCACCATCATGCTTAGTTCTGCTGCAGACCCACAACAATTAAATTGGATGCCCTTGCATAGTTCCCAAGTGATTAAACTGAGGGCTGTGGGAAGTAGCAAACACGGTGAGAAAAAGGCAGTACACTGCCTCATTTGTTTCGCAGTTACCGTGGTTACGTGAAGATGCAGTTGGTCCCCCAGGGTTGGCACCCAGTGAACCGGGAACGTGTTTTTCAGGACAGTGCAGCCCACCCTGTGAGCTGTGGGGCGCTACAGCAGCGAGGGCTGTCACTCAGAGCAGAGGACGTCCCAAAGTGCCCTAGTGGCTTAATTTTTAAGCAGCTTACATGGTATATGGTGCTGAAAACATAACCTTTCCTTTAAAAATAGCCAAGAGTTCTGATACTGCACCCTTTAAAATACAATATACATCTCCGGGGGAGTAAACGACAGCCATTTAAACCCCGGGCAAGGGATTTGGTCCTACAGGGTATCTGTTTCTAACTCCAAATACAAACCATTTAAGACATGACTCATGCCTTCCTCCAACAGCTGCCAGCATTCATGGTATTTTGTAATAGTACAAGGCACCAAATGGAAGTGAAAACTGGAGTTTAATATGTTGCAGTATAAATAGAGAATTAGAGACTGGAAACTATAAAGAGTAATTGAAATTTACAGATAGTTAAAGAAAGGAAATCCTATTTTAACTGATGGTTTAAACCACCTTCTTCATGATGACTTAAATCTTCTGTCAGGAAACCAACGTGACTGGTTTAATTTGGTATCTTTATTTGCTCTGTCAAATCTCCAGTGGATCCCTGGCTGAGTAGCTCAGTTGGTTAGAGCGTTGTCCTGATACTCCAAGGTTGTGGGTTCGAACCTCAGTCAGGGCACATATAAGGACCAACCAATGAATGCATAAATAAGTGGAATAACAAATCTCTCTCTCTCTCCCTCCCTACCGCTCTTCCTCTCTCTCTCTCTCTCTCTCTCTCTCTCTCTCTAAAAATCAATAAATTTAAAAAATTCTCCAGTGGAGCAGCTAGCTAATTAATCAGTAGTGAAATGTTGATAAGATAGGTAACTAGAGAGAGGAAGATGAGTAACACAGAAAAAGAAATTTAAAAAAGAAAAAAAAAAGTTAATTTCAGATGCTGAATCCCCAGTATGAACCTGGTATAACCTGGTATGAACTGTGGCTGCCTCCCCAGCTGAGTGACATGTAATTAGTTGTCAACTCATCTCTCCTTTTGCTAGAAGCCTAACAGAAGAAAGTGGGAAATATCCACGCTTAGTAGCATTGATAAAGATTTCTCAAGTCTGCAGGTCAAGCATGCTCCTTTGGGACAGTTTCAAGTTATGTCTGGTGGTCTGAATTAAATTTCATTGTTGTTTTTTTTTGTTGTTGTTGTTTTTGTTTTTAAAAAACACAGCAAATGTGTACTCTGAACGGTAATGAAATGGTAATGTTGTTATTGAGAACAGGTGAAGTGTATCGCAGTAAACACTCAATGGACAGAAATGTAACTGTGCTAGCATGTGCTGGGGCAGGTCAGAGGGCTCCCAGAACCCACCAGGTCAGTGGGCAGCTGCATCCAGCTGCTCAGTGGCCAGGGCCCCAGGTAAGCTTCACCTGCCTAAATCTGAGATGGAACTTGAATCCCTTTGTTTCTAAAAACAACAGCAAAAAAAGCCATTACTTATTTTTACAAACTATCTTGGATATTTATTATAATCATTATACTATTAATTTTTTATTCAAGCAAGAGATATTTTACTAAACATCGGTTGAAAGCCGATAATGTCTAGTGGAGAAGATCTAGCCTTTGAAATCAGAGTTAGGTTTGGGTCCTGGGGTTTTTACTTATTGGTCCAATAAATATGGGTAACTTATAGAATTTCTTTAAATCTCAGGTTTTTTTTTCATCTGTAAAATGGAAATAATAACACCTACCTTAACAAGTTGCCTTCTTTTTAACTAAGATAATATATCCAAGCATGTCAAACTCGTGGCCAACAGGCTGAATGAGGCATGTGGCCCACAGGCTGTGAGTTTGACATGCTTTTGGGAATTTTTGAGTTCCCCTAAAATTCCTGTGTTAAAGTCCAACCCCTGGTGGTAGGAGGTGGGGCCTTTGAGAGGCAATTAGTTCATGAGGGTGGCGCCTTCATAAAGGGGATTAGTGCTCTTCAAGAAGAGATCCCAGGGCACTCCCTTGCCCACTTCTGCTCAATGAGGTTACAGCAAGATGCCCACCATCTATGAACCAGGCTCTCTTAGATGCCAAATCTGCAAGCACCTTGTTTCGGACTTTCCAGTCTCCAGAACTGGGAGAAATAAATTTCCGTTGTTTGTAAGCCACCCAGTCCATGATATTCTGTTACAGCAGCCCAAAGGGACTAAGACTGTAAGGAAAACATTGAGAACACTGCTTGACCCGTATAAGCACTGGAGAAATGGCAACTACTGTTATTGCTACTGTTATTGTTATTAAGTCCTCACTGATCTGGGGATGGAGTAAAGGCTGATTCTTTAGCTGGAAAAATAGTGAGTCTGGCCATCTGAGCTCAAAGGTGGAGAGTATATGGAAAATGAAGTTGTCACAGCCCTCAAAGAACCTTAAAACCCCTTAAAATGGGGGAATCCAGCCAGATGGAATCCAGGGATGAATTAAAGGAGAGGGGCAGAGTCCTGGATGAAACCATAAAGGGAAGTTTCAAGGCTTCGGACTCCAACCTTTGGGAGTCGAGGTAGAACCACTCTTTTAATCCACTGCAGTGGGATCAACAATGGTAGAGAACCCTGCTCATCTGAGGGGGGTGAGAGAGCTAGCCCAGATGCCAGGAAAACATTATATATATATATATATTGATTTCAGATAAGATAAGAAAGGGAAAGGGAGAGAGAGAGATAGAAACATCAATAATGAGAGAGAATCATTGATTGGCTGCCTCCTGCACGCCCCACACTGGGAATCGAGCCTACAACCTGGGCCATGTACTCTGATTGGGAATTGAACCATGACCTCCTGGTTCATAGGTTGATGGTCAACCACTGAGCCAAGCCAGCTAGGCCCAGGCAAACATTTTTTATTGATACATACAGGAAAATGTAGAATCTTGAGCATAGAGTTTGATAAGATTTGACAATTGTATACCCCTTTGTAACCATCCTCACTAGGATATAGAACATTTCTACCAAACCAGAAAGTTTCTTTTCTGCCACTTCTCAAGCAACTTCCCCCTCACCACCCCAGAGACAGCCACTTCCTAATTTCTAGTGTCATAGTTTTAACGGATGTGGCGTTTCATATAAACGGAATCATGCCTTGTGTGCTACTTTCTGCCTGGCTCCTTTAATGCAACCTGATTTTTTAAAGGTCATCCACGGCACTGGGTGTATTAAATGTTTGTTCCTTTTTATTGCTGAGTAGTATTCCCTTGTGTGAATATCCCACACTTGGTTCATTCTCTGACGGACATTTGCAGTTTGGGACTGTCATGAAGAAGTCTGAACTGTGAGTACGTCTTTCTGTGTGCACATGTTTCATTTCTCTTGGGATGACCCTTCAAAGTTGTCTCAAACTGAGACAAGGGGGCATGCCTTTGCGTCCCAGTTTGACCAATCATTGGATGAGGGCTGCTCCTAGAAGTCCCAGAGAACTCCCTTGCCTACTTGTGCTCATTGAGGTTACAGCAAGAAGCCCACCACCTGTGAACCAGGCTCTTATCAGATGCCAAATCTGCAAGCACCTTGATTTTGGACTTTTGTTGTTGTTTTTTAGAAACAAAGGGATACATGCTCCTAGGGACAGAATGTAACTCTAGGTGAGGCAGATCCCTTTTTCTGGGGAATTGTCTAGAGAGAGACCCAGAGGGAAAGTAGGGGAGGGTGGGGGTAAGGGGAAGAGATCAACCAAAGGACTTGTATGCATGCATATAAGCCTAACCAATGGACATGGACAACAGGGGGATGAGAGCATGAGTGGCTGGGGGGGGGGGGAGGATGGGGGTTAATGGGGGGAGGATGATGACACATTTGTAATTTCTTAACTAATAAAGAATTTAAAGATAAAAAAAAGAGAGACTTGTCTGTGAGTCACAGTAGCCTACACCTGCAGCCGGGGGCCTGAGGGTCTTGGTCAGAGTGGGAACCTGGGTGGTGCATCACAGTGTCTACTACACCTGTCGAAGAAATGTTCTTCGACTCCCACGTCATGTTTTCTCCTATGTTTTCTTTATGAAGTTTTATGATTCTTTTACATTTATGTCCATACTCCATCTCCAATTCATTTCTGTGTATGGAGTGAGTTAGGGGTTGAGGCTTGTGTTTTTATATACAGACATCCCGTTGTTCTGGCACAATTTGTTAAAAAGACTTTCTTTTCCCTATTGAATTCCTCAGTGCCTTTGTTGGGCCTATTTTTGGATTCTCTATTCTGTTTCATTGATCTATTTACTTATCCTTACATGAGGCAATGTTTTGAAAGAAATCTAGCAGAAACAGCATAACCTCTTTTGATCAGGAAGGTAATTTGGAGCTTAGGGAAGCAAGGAAAGCAGCATGGATCATGCAGGTTCATTTGGGCAGATGCAGACAATAATGGGCCTTGAGAATTAAAACTTGAAGTAGATCACATGGCGTGTGCTCAGAATTGGCTAGGCCAGTGGTCGGCAAATTCATTAGTCAACAGAGCCAAATATCAACAGTACAACGACTGAAATTTCTTTTGAGAGACAAATTTTTTAAACCTAAACTATATAGGTAGGTACATTGTTATTAACTTAATTAGGGTACTCCTAAGGCTTAGGAAGAGCCACACGCAAGGGGCCAAAGAGCCGCATGTGGCTTGCGAGCGGCAGTTTGCCCACCGCTAGGCTATGCTGTAGTTACAAGCTGATTTTGAGATCTTAGTGGCTTAACTCCATAAAAGCTTTTCTCATCTTCAGAGCACCACCTGGTATGAGCTGAGTGGCTCTCCTGGGCAGCTCTTCTCCAAATAATGACTGGGACACTCTAGCTCTTCCCATCTTATAACTACACCATCTGGAACTTGTGTCCATCGAGGCTCTGTGGATGGGGAGGAGAAAGCTGAAGGACTGCAAACAAGACATTTTTAAGTGTCTGGCTTAAATGTTCTTACATCATGTCCACTCATATACAGCTGTCCATGACCCAACCTAACTGCAAGGGAGACTGGGAAATGCAGTCTTTGTTAAACATGAACATTGTCTCTGCCACAGGGGAGCCTGGGAAGAAGTTAGGACTAGGAGCAAGGTGGAATTTGATAACATTCATTGTGGGAATTTTTATAGCAGAGCTGTTAAATGCATGAGCTGTAGAGCTAGATTCCTCCAGGTTCAAATTTCCCTCTGCCCCTTACTAAATGGGTGACCTGGAGCATGTCACATACAGTTCCTGATGTCTCAGATTCTTTATCTCTTAAAAGTAATGGATAATATTGGTGAGAATTTTAAGAATTAGAATACATATAGCCCTTAACATAGTGCTTGGCATAGAATAAGCATTTTGTTAATAGTAGTTATCATCATACACATCCAAAGGGGCCTGTAGGCATTGCTTGGAAGAGTTGAGATCCAGGGAAGCCAGCCCAGTCCAGCCAGCTTCTTCCCCTCTCTTCAGTTCTTTCTTCCACAGACCCTGGGACTCTTGGAGGGATCAGAACATCAGGACTGAAACAGCTCTGAGGCCCACAATACTTTAAATGTATGAGTTGTTTTCTGAGAGAAGTATTGTTAAGTGGTTAGAGGCCATTCATAGCAGACTTTTTAAAGGATTTCTGGTCTCAAGCATCTTGGATTGTGGATACTTTGAGGCTTTCTCTTCATCTGTGGCAGAAGCTAATGAGGTTGCTGATAAACTGGTTTGCAGTGATAGTCAGTGAAATCCTAGTTGTTCAAAGGAGAAGCAAATGAGGAGCGAGGACCTAGTATTTTTTTTTTAATGGAATAAACGAGAAAGGTGTTTATGCTCTGAGTATTTGTTTGGCTTTTCAGAAGTGAATGTTAGGAAAAGAAGTAGATTGAAAATACGTTTTAATACCACATTTAACCCAATAAAAAGCTTTTGTGTGGGTTACTAAAAATGTTCTCTTTTCTTCCTTCTGAGTGACTCTGGATAAATTACTTTACCCTTCTGGGTGTCAATCTTCATACCCATGTAAAATGGGGATGGTAAAAGACAACAAATTCTGATATTCTGGTCAGGAAAAAAAATGAGTACAAGCAGTTCTGGCTGCTGCTTGGTAATCCCATGAAAGTAAAGATGTGCTCGCCTGTGATGTAGTATAACACTAATGAACTGGTGTAACATTCTGAAATAAGGATGGAAGGGACACTGGTTAATGACTAGTCACGTGGCCATTGCTTATTACAGTTTAGAAGGAGTGAAAATGAAGGGCAATGTTGAGAGGATTGGGATAGGATAGGCACTGAAAAGGGACTTTGGCTTGGTTTGATGTTGGGGAAAAATGCATTTGTCAATATTCTGTTAGCAAAGTCCACCTGACTTTGACTTGAATTGTCCTGCTGCCTCCCTAGACTAAATCACTCTTTAGTGCGTTTGTTGCTTTTTACTGGATTGGGAGCGAACAATGGAATTTATAAGCCAGTCTTAGCAAAGGAGCTGACCAGAGAGCCTGCTCTTGGAGGCAGGAGGTAGAACTCGGGATGGGTGTTCTGAACTAAGTGGTTGTTACTCGCACCAGAGAGATCCTTACAACATTCTATTTTAAGGCATTTCTGGCAGAGACCATTTATCTTTGAGTGACTTCTAAAGTCTTTTAGCCATGGGAAGGCTGAACTCGAGATGGCTTAGCCATTAACTACTAGGGCGATAAGCACACTAGAATTTTCTAGGGAGAGGGCTAAAGATAGCAAATTCCACACAATATACTTATCAGAATACCAGGGGAGACAACTCCCATTACTTGGGCTTCATTCGTCTTCTACAATACAGCCAGTCATAGCTATACTCGATGTCAAGCTATACCCTGCACAGTGTTTCACAACGGGTGGAGGCTGTATGGTATTTCCCTAGTATGTCATAGTCCTTTGGAGCTCAGGAATCAACACTTGCTAGTATACACTTAAGCTCAGTCTTTTACAGAGATCTAAACTTGTCTTTAGCTTACAGACCTCTCCCCAGTTCTGCCAATCTTGGTTAGTATCATGGCTATGAAGCCATTATAGCTCACAATATAACCTAGTATTAAAGCCAGTATTAGGAAAAAATGGCGTATTCATGGTTTATCAAATCTGTGCTTTTCACTCATGATTTTTATTTTTAAAAATAAAAATTCATCTTAAGATATATGTCTGAGGTTTCGTCACCTTGTAAGGATCAATTATCTTCTAAACTGATTGTAACCTCTAATTTTCTCTCTTCTGTCTTCATTCAGTGTATTAGACCAATCTTCCTAAAGCTCCTGAACCTTGGATGTGTTCCCCATACACAAATCAGCAATGCCCCCTTTGTCCAGATGGAGTCCAACTCCCTCAGCTCAGCATCATGTGGTTCCACAAACATTTCCAACCTCTTCCTATTCATCTTAGAATATTAGACTGATGGGATCTCAGAAATTTCCAAAGCTCATTTGTTATAGACAAGGAGGCAGATACACAGTAGTGAAGTGATTTTCTCAAAGTGACACTGGCAATTAGCAACAGAACTCCTGGAATAATGAAAGCTCCATGAGGTCAGGAGCATCAAGATTAGAATAAAATCTGAGTACTTTTAAAAGATGAGTGAGAATTGGCCAGACAAAGAAGAACAAAGAGAATACTACAGGCAGATGTATCCTAGCAAGACAGTGTTTTAGGAAACTGTATGTAGCTTGGTGTGGCCAGAAGGAAGACTGCATGTGGGGAAGTGGAGGGGATGAAGCACATGTGTAGGCAGCAGCCAGATCCTAAAGGACTTATCTGCTGAAGTATTTGAACTTGATTGAACATTCATTGCAATTTAGACCTTTATTTTCAGAAACAAACAGACAAAAAATATCCAACAAATTTCCACAGAAATGTGATTACATATATTAAGGTTTATACTTAAACTAGAGGCCCAGTGCACAAAAATTTGTGCACTCGGGGGGGTGGGGGGTGTCCCTCAGCCCGGCCTGTGCCCTCTCGCAGTCTGGGATCCCTCAGGGGATGTCCACCTGCTGGCCTAGGCACACTCCCTGGGGGATCGGGCCTAAACTGGCAGTCAGACATCCCTCTGGAAGCCCAGGATCCCTCAGAGGATGTCCACTTGCCAGCAGGGAGCAGGCCTAAGCTGCAGTCGGACATCCTTAGTGCTGCTGAGGAGGCCGGAGAGGCTCCCGCCACCACCACTGTGCTGGCAGCCATCAGCCTGGCTTGTGGCTGAGCAGAGCTCCCCCATGTGGGAGTGCACTGACCACCAGGGGGCAGCTCCTGCATTGAGCATCTGCCCCCTGGTGGTCAGTGTGTGCCATAGTGACCAGTCATTTCCAGTTGTTTGCTGTTAGGGTCAATTTGCATATTACCCTTTTATTATATAGGACTAGAGGCCCAATGCACAAAATTCATGCAAGGGGCTCAGCCCTCCGTGGTGGCTTGCCTCAGCCTTTGCAGCCCCAGCTTCATCTGGAAGGTCGTCCGGAAGGACATCTGGAAGGAAGGTCATTTGGCTATCCAATCTAATTAGCATATTATGCTTTTATTATTATAGATTGAATACTAGTCAAAAGAATGAAGTATGTCTACTTGGCCATAAAAAGGAAGAAAATTTTACCCTTTGCGACAGCATGGATGGACCTGGAGAACATTATGTTAAGTGACATAAGCCAGTCAGAGAAAGACAAGTACCATATGATTTCCTTCATATGTGGAATCTAATGAATAAACTGAACTAACAAGCAAAATAGAGACAGACTCACAGAGAACAGGCAGACAGCTCTGGTGGAGGGGGAGTTGTTGGGAGTAGTGGTGGAAGGACTGAGCAAAAAAGAAAAGAAAAAAGAAAGAACTCATGGTATGGACAGCAGTATGGTGATTGCTGGGGCAGGGTGGGCAGGTAGAGGTGGAAGAGGGTATAGTGGGGATAAATAGTAATGGGAAAAAATAAAAATAAAATAAAGATTAAAAAGGAAGTATGTCTACATATTTAAATGATTTAATTGTCTACATAAATTAGGTAAAAATGTAAGATTATACATATGTATGTGTATATACACAGAGAAATTTTGTGATATGTAAGAAACTTAACAGGAGCTCTCAGGGTCTGAATTGAGGTAAAATTTGACATATCATGTCATTGTATATCTATTGCTAATATTTAAAAATTTAACTTAGTTAAAAATATTTTTAATTAAAAGATGAGCAGATCTTTACATCTAGAACCATTGGCACTGAGGTTTTTAAGTAAGGAAGCGATGTAATCACATTAAAAAAGATCATAGGACAAATACTATATGATTTCACTTATACAGTATGTGGAATCTAAAGAACAAAAAAAATGAACAAACAGAATTGAAACAGACTCATAGATACAGAGAACAGACTGATGGTTGCCAGAGGAGAGGGGGGTTGAGGTACTGAGTGAAAAAGGTGAAGGGATTAAGAAGCACAAATTGGCACTTACAAAACAGTCATGGGATATAAAGTATAGCATCAGGAATCTAGTCAATAATATTGTAATAACTATAAATGGCACCAGATAAGTACTAAAAATATTGGGTGGAACACTTTGTAAAGTATATGATTGTCTAATCACTATGCTATAAACCTGAAACTAATACAGCATAGTATTGACTGTAAACTGTAATTGAAAAACTTTTTTAAAGAACATAGGACAGCAATGAGAAAGGAGATGGAGGAAGTGCCTAATGGAGGCAGAGGGACCAGGTGGTTGTTGGAGCTATTGAAGGAATCTCAGAGAGAAGTGATGGGTGTGCAGCAGTGAGGGTCAAGGTCAGTGGATGGAAAACTGAAATATGAGTATGTCAGAGCTCCAGAACATATAGGAGGAGTAGGGAAGGTTGTAGCATGACTGCCAGGTTTGTATTGTAGCAACTGACTGTCTGGTGGTGGTGTCACCAGAGAGAGGGAAGGAACATAGGAAGAAGACCCCTCCCCCCATAATGGCTACAGTTTTGAGATCTGTCACAATTTGGGGATATATCACATTTGAGGTGCCTCTTGTAGGCAATTAGTATTCTTTGACTTCTTTGACTAAGAGGACTGGTGGTCCTTGGTGTCTTCAAAAATTTCCTTTTGGACACTACATCCAATAACATAGGTTAACGTCTAGCATTTTCATGGAGTTCATAGCACCTAAGTCTTACCTTTACAACTATAGGAATCCAGTTCATCTCTAGTTAGTGGGACCTTAGAGACAGACAATCAAAGCAACATTAGTCCTGTTCACCCTGCCCTGTTTGATAGGGAGTTAGTTCTGTCTACTTGCTTTTATTTATTTATTTATTTGTTTGTTTGTTTGTTTGTTTATTTATTTATTTAAAAATCTTTATTGTTGAAAGTACTACATATGTTCCCCATTGCCCCCCCCCTCCCCCCCCCTCCCCCATGACCCCTTGTAGCACCCTCCTGGCCACCCCCCTCCCCCACCCCAAGCCTTCACAATCCTATTGTCTGTGTCCATGAGTTATGCATATATGCATGCAATGTCTCCTAGGTTTTAAATCTAGGTCTCCCTCTGTAATCTCCCCACTGTGGATGGGGAAGATACCATTTTTGAACCCAGACTGAAGAAAGATGACTTGACTGCTTATGTTCTTTTTAAAAGCTTCGGAGAGCCCAGCAACCTAGGTCAGCTGCCTCTCTCTGGGCACTTGAAGGGGAAAAGGAAGGGGTAATTAGTTTACTAAACAGTACAGGCCATGGGCATCAGAGTGGTTTTTGTCTGAATTGTCTGGATAATTCATTTGCTTCTCTGATTGTAATTCAGTTTTGTGAACACAAATTGAGTCCTTTGCATTTGTTTGGACTAATGAATTTTTACAGGTTGATTAGGGGTAGTGTGGAACTTCCGAGGCTAAATCATAAGCATTTAAAGGTGAAGGGTAACTATGGAAGAGATGATAAAATATGACTGTAATACATTAGCCTTGATTTTTTTCTCCACATTTGGATGGTCCCCAGAAGGTATAGAAAGAAGAAAGCTAAACTGATTCCTGTGAAATTTGCTATTAAGACCTGTTGCTCCCCTGTTTTCTTATTCCTCGACTTTTTTTCCTCTATATTAAGAGTTATTTTCTGGATTTGTACAACACTTGCCATTTCTCTTAGAGAAGTGAGATGCCACATGATTAGTTAATAAGTGTTTATTGATTACTTCTGGGCCTCTTGGCAGAATTGAGTTAGAGCCAGGTGCTATCCTTTGTGCTCAATGGTAATTTTTGTTTGTTTCCTTGTAGAAGATGGAAAAATATGTTCCTTTGGCAAACAACAGGGACAATGGAAATGTTCTCTTTTATATCCCTGTAAATGCCAGGATGCTTAAGCTCCACAAATTACTTTTAGCTAAGTGATGGGCCCTATGATTCAAATCATTTTGTTCTGTACCTGCCTTCACTATGCTTTTATATGTGTAGTGAGGAGACCCTGAAATTAACAAGTGTCTAATTATCTCCCTACATTCAAACAAAAAACCTCAGAGTGTTTTTAAAATCTGAATGGCAAAGCCAAATACTCATCTTCTAGGTTATTATTGTTTTGGGGCAGGAATGGCTTGCTTCTACATCAACAATTTTAAGAAATGAGCTGACACCAATGCCCTCTTTTCTCTAAAAATGTCTAATTTTGTAAAGCAGAAACAGTATTTCCTTTTTAAAAATTTTTATTGACTTTATTGGATGATACGGGTTAATAAAATTACATAGGTTTCAGGTGTACAATTCTATGATACATCATCTGTATATTGTATTGTGTGTTCACTACCCCAAGTCAAGTCTCCTTCCATCACCATTTATCCCCCTTTTACCTTCTTTTACCTCCTTCCACCCACCTTTCCCTCTGGTAATCACCGTACTGTTGTCTGTGTCTAAGAGTTTTTTCTTTCTTTGCTTAATCCCCTCACCTTTTTCATCTGGCCCCCTAAACCCTCTCCCCTCTGACAGCTGCCAGTCTGTAGTCTGTATCTATGAGTCTGTTTCTATTTTGTTTGTTTATTTTGTTTATTAGATTTCATGTATCAGTGAAATCATATGGTACTTGTCTTTCTGTGACTGGCTTATTGCAGTTAGCATAATACTCAGTAGGTTCATCCATGCTGTCACAAAGGGTAAGAGATCCTTCTTTTTTCTTTTACATTTTTTTAAAATCTTCACCCAAGGATATTTTCCCATTGACTTTTTAGAGAGAGTGGAAGAGAGAGGGAAAGACAGAGAGAAACATTGATGTGAGAGAAGCACATTGATTGGTTGCCTCCTGCATAAGCCCTGACCAGGGCCCAGGCCAGGGAGGAGCCTGTAACCAAGGTACCTGCCCTTGACCAGAATCGAACCCAGGACCCTTCAGTCTGCAGGCCTAGGAAGAGATCCTTCTTTTTTACACAGTATTCAATTGTGTAAATGTACCACAGCTTTTTTATCCACTCATCTACTGATAAGCACTTGGGCTGTTCCCAGATCTTAGCTATTATAAGTAACAATGCTATGAACATAGGAGTGTATATATTCTTTCTGATTGGTGTGTCAAGCTTCTTAGGCTAGAAATGGGATCACTGGGTCAAATGGAAATTCCATTTTTAATTTTTTGAGTAAAGTCCACACTGTTTTCCATAGTGGTTGTATTAGTCTGCATTCCCACCAACAGTGTACTAAGGTTCCTTTTCATCCACATCCTCTCCTGCACTTGTTGTTTATTGATTTATTGATGATAGCCATTCTGACAGGTGTGAGGTGGTACCTTATTATTGTTTTAATTTGCATCTCTCTGATGATTATTGACTTTGAGCATTTTTTCAAGTCTCTTGGCCATTTGTATGTCATCTTTGGAGAAATGTCAATTCAGATCTTCTGCCCATTTTTTAATTTGGATTATTTGTCTTCCTTTTGTTAAGTTGTATGAGTACTTTATATATTTTGGATATTAACCCCTTATCAGATGTATCATTGGCAAATGTGTTCTCCCATACATTGGGCTCCCTTTTCATTTTGATGCTGTTTTTTTTTTGTTGTTGTTTTTTGCTGTGCAGAAGCTTTTTATTTTGATATAGTTCCATTTGTTTATTTCTCCTGTGTTTCTCTTGCCCTCGGAGATGTAGTGGTGAAAATTCTGCTCTGTGAGATGTCTGATATTTTGCTGCCTATGTTTTCTTCTAGAATTTTTATGGTTTCACAACTTCTATTTTTAATTTTTTAAAAATATATTTTCATTGATTTCAGAGAGCAAGGGAGAGGGAGAGAAAGATAGAAACATCAGTGATGAGAGAGAATCATTGATCAGCTGCCTCCTGCATGTCACCCATTGAAGATGGAGCCCACAATCTGGGTATGTGCCCTGACCGGGAATCGAACTGTGACCTCCTGGTTCATAGGTCGACGTTCAACCACCAAGCCACTCCGGCGGGGCCATTTTTAGTTTTTTTTAGGAAACTCCATACTGTTTTCACAGTGGCTGTATCAGTCTTCATTCCCACCAAAAGAGCATGAGGTTTTCCTTTTTTTCCACATCCTTGCCAGCACTTGTCATCTGTTGATTTATTGATAAAAGCCATTCTGACAGGTGTGAGGTAATATATCATTGTGATTTTAATTTACATTTCTCTGATAATTACTGACCTTGAGCATCTTTTCATATGTCTATTGTCATCTCTATTTCCTCTTTGGGGATGTGTTTTTTCAGGCTCCTTGCTCATTTTTTAATTGAATTTTTTGGTGTTGAGTTGTATAAGTTCTTTATAAATTTTGGATATTAACCCCTTATCAGATAAATAATTTATGAGTATGTTCTCCCATTCAGTGAGTTGTCTTTTCATTTTATTGATGGTTTCCTTTGCTGTGCAAGAACTTTTTAATTTTTAATCCATTTTGAGTCTTTTTTTTTTTTGGCATGGTAAATTAAGGTGGTCTAGTTTCATTTTATGCATGTATTTGTCCAATTTTCCCAACACCATTTATTGAAAATATGTCTTTACTGCATTGTGTGCTCTTGCCTTGTATGTGAAATATTAATTGACCATACAGGAGTGGGTTCATTTCTGGGCTCTCAATTTTGTTCCATTGATCTGTGTGTCTGTTTTTATGTCAGTACCATGCTGTTTTGATTACTATGGCCTTGTGGTATAGTTTGAGAACAGATAGCGTGATTCCTCCAACTTTCTCAATATTGCTGTTACTATTTAGGGTTCTTCAGGAAAACAGAATTTATGGATTTGAAAGACGAATCTTTAGAAACATATTTTTACCTTCTATGTCAGTTCTTCTGTAGTTAGTAGCATTTAATTATATTCATACACCCTGAAATTCTTTCCCTTCCAACACTACCCACTTGCTTGCTTTGTATCTCCCTAGGACAGTGATGGCGAACCTATGACAAGCGTGTCAGAGGTGACACGCGAACTCATTTTTTTTGTTGATTTTTCTTTGTTAAATGGCATTTAAATATATAAAATAAATATCAAAAATATAAATCTTTGTTTTACTATGGTTGCAAATATCAAAAAATTTCTATATGTGACACGGCACCAGAGTTAAGTTAGGGTTTTTCAAAATGCTGACACGCCGAACTCAAAAGGTTCGCCATCACTGCCCTAGGAGATGTGAATTAAGAATCAGAACTCCTGAGTTGTGAGCAGTTTCTTCAACTAACTGGCTTTTCATTCCTTGGTGTCTTAATTTTAGCAAAGTTATGAACATTTTTGCTTCTAGAATTACTTTAAGGTGTCAGGCAGCCCATTTTCTTGGAGAGAAATGTGTATATGAATGTATAATATTAATATTGAGCTTGATCAAATTGATAAAATTGCCATGAACTGGTACATTCAAATCTAATTGAAATTATGCCAGCATGGGAGGAAGTGGTAATTACTGAGGAATAATGGGCAGGATCCCAGTGTTTCTGCGACAGCTTCCTGTTGGTTTTTTAAAAACCATCTTAACTACTTGAGATGTACAGTCAGTGTTATTAAATATATTCATATTGTTGTGCAACTGTCTTCAGAGCTTCATCTTGCAAAACTGAAACTCTATACCCATTAAACAATCCTCATTTCCTCCTCTCCTCAGCCTCTGTAAAACCACTTTTCTACTTTCTGTTCCTATGAATTTGATCCATGTGCCTTGTATAAGTGGAATCATACAGCTTTATCTTTGCTACTGGCTTATTTTATTTCATTATATTGCCTCAAAATTTATTCATGTTTCCCTAGCCAGTTTGGCTCAGTGGATAGAGCGTCGAACTGTGGACTGAAGGGTCCTGGGTTCAATTCCAGTCAAGGGCACATGCCCGGGTTGTGGGCTCGATCCCCACGGGGGTGCATGCAGGAGGCAGCCGATCAATGATTCTTTTTCATCAGTTTTCTATCTCTCTCTCCCTCTTCCTTCCTCACTAAAATCAATAAAAATATATATTCTTAAGAATTATTTATGTTGTAGCATCTCTCAGAATTTCTTTCCCTTTTTAAGGGTGAATATTCTATTGCATGTATATACTATATTTTGTTCATCTATTCATCCATTGATAGACACTTGGGCTGCTCCTACCTTTTGGCTATTGTGAATAATGCTGCTATGAACAAGAATGCACAGATAACTCTTTGAAACCCTGCTTTCAATTCTTTAGGGCATATATCCAGAAGTGGAATAGTGGGTCATATGATAATTCTTTTTTAAAAATTGTCCATTTTACATTCCCACCAACAGCGCACAAGGGTTTCAATTTCTTTACATCCTTGCCAACATTTATTTTCTGTTTTGTTTTGTTTTCAATAGTAGCCATCTGATGGGATGAAATGCCTATAAGCTTTTTATTGATTGAGTCTTAAATAAGAGTAACTGTGGATCACCTGATATTTGAAGATGGTCTGAAAAAATGGAAAAAGAAAATAAGATGAAGAAACAGAAAAAATGGCCCCGCAGAAAACAGAAATAAGTCCAATGAAAATGTGAATAGATACTATATCCATAAAACCAAATGCTCTAAAAAAAGGAATGAACAACAAAACATTTAAAATATGACTGTTGAAATTTAAAAATATTGGAAATGTTGATGATAGTATTGAAACAAT
Organism: Myotis yumanensis; assembly: GCF_028538775.1. Classification (NCBI taxonomy): domain Eukaryota; kingdom Metazoa; phylum Chordata; class Mammalia; order Chiroptera; family Vespertilionidae; genus Myotis; species Myotis yumanensis. Next base: position 78,360,295 of record NW_027223752.1, read on the forward strand.
TCTTTTACGAAATAGGATAGAGATATCAGTGATGAAAAATATGAGAGAAAGATAGTAAGAGATTAAATCCAGGAGGGCCAGAAAGAGAGAACAAGGAAAAGGGGGGGGGGGGGGGAAAGAAAATTATCAAATAAATATTTAAGATAATTTCCTAAAATTGAAGGACCAGAGTGAAAGCGTCATTGAAGGTCTAGCACAAGTGAATCAAACACGATCTACAGAGAAAACACTGTTTCTGAAGGTTCGGAATACCTAGGACAGGTATTTTGAGCTTTTGTGAGCTTCTTAAGGAAGAAAACAAACATAAAAGCAGGCCATCCACAAAGGAACAGAATCATAGCTACAAGGGATGCAATATTTTAATAGTGCTAAAACTTCAAAATTTGGAGTGGAGATTATTTTCAGGTTAGATTTCTCTGTACTGAAAAACTATTAGACAAGTGTAAGGGTAGAATACAAATATTTTCAGGTAAGTTATAAGAGTGGGGGAAAACAAGCAAAAGGGAAGGTGGAATCCTGGAAATAATTTCAACCCAGGAGTGTAATGAAAGAGAATTCAGGATAACAGCTAGGTTGTACTGACTGATGGGTACCGATTAGACATGATTTGAACAGGAGAAAAGATTGCTTTATAAAGGATGTATCAGAGAATAGGAATAATAGGGGAAAGGTTCTATAGATATGTTACTACCTTTGATTCTTTACATAATATAAGTATGTGATATAGAAAGCCATTGCAAGAAGGAAAACAAAGGTGACTAGGAACTCCAGGAATAATAATAAAAAAAAATGTCCAGAAAGGAGGTATGAACACACTATACAATTTAGCTCTAAAGTGAGCAATATTCAGTAGATGAGTGGATAAAAAAGATATGGTACATTTACACATGTAATACTATGCAGCTATAAAAAATAAGAATCTCTTATCTTTTGAGACAGCATGGAGGCACCTGGAGAGTATTATGCAAAGTGAAATAAACCAGACAAAGAAAGACAAGTGTCACATGATCTCACTTTTATGTGGAATCTAATGAACAAAATAAACTGATGAACAAAATAGATCCAGAGACACTGAAGCATGCAACAGGCTGTCAAATTTCAGGGGTAGGGGGGTAGGAAAAGATTAACCAAAGAACTTACATGCAGATATGCATAACCCATGGCCAGACAATATTGTGGTGAAGGCTTGGGAGAGGGCCGGAGCAGGGCGTAGAGGTGGTCAATGGAAAAAGGGGGGCATCTGTAATACTTTCAACAATAAAGATAAATTTTTAAAAATAAAATAAAATATAAAGATAAAGTGAACAAAATTTATGGAGTCATCATTATATAGATACTGTTTATTGATTTCAAGTTTTAGAGTTAAATTATAGGTAAGCCATAGAAGACAGCCATGGCCATAGAATCCATGTAAAAGATATCAATCTTACATATATGTAAGCACAAATATGAACTACAGAAGTTCAGAATTAGAGGTTGGGAAGGAGGAATGAAGGGGAGGATAAGGGAAATCATAGCTCTTCATTTACTTACAAAGTGGGAAATTTAAAAAGTATTGCCTGTAGTAGATAGAAGAAGAAATAAAGTATGATACCTAATTATGAAGAAAAAGACTAAAGACACTAAAAGTAATAATTAGTAGGTAATATCTAAAGTCAAATTGATAATCACATAAGTGTGTTATACAGTGAAATGGATATAATCATAGAAAAATTTAAAACAAGAACTCTTGCCCTGACCGGTTTGGCTCAGTGGATAGAGCGTCGGCCTGTAGACCAAAGGGTCCCAGGTTCGATTCCCAGTCAAGGGCATGTACCTTGGTTGCGGGCACAGCCCCAGTTGGGAGTGTGCAGGAGGCAGCTGATCGATGTTTCTCTCTCATCGATGTTTCTAACTCTCTATCCCTCTCCCTTTCTCTCTGTAAAAAAAAAAATCAATAAAATAAAAAACAAACAAACAAAAAAAAAACCCAGGAACTCTTAGCCTGGCTGGTGTGCTCAATGGTTAGTGTCAACCCATGAACCAGGAGGTCACGGTCGATTCCCAGTCAGGGTACATGCCTGGGTTGTGGGTTCGAGCCCCAGTAGGGGGTGTGCAGGAGGCAACCTGATCAATGATTCCCTCTTCCTCTCTTTCTCCCTTCCTCTCTGAAATCAATAAAAACATAAAAAATAAAACAAAACAGGAACAGTTATAAGTGGTTGCTTTTGAGAAATGACAGCAGGTGGGATGTGGTATGGTAAGGGGACTGTAACATTTCATTATTACTCATTTCTTAAATATTTGATTTTAAACAATGTGTACAGATTAAGAATTTTTAATAGACATATATTAAAAGGAAAACAATTCTAAGACAGCAAATAATAGAATGGAATAATAATTATGGTATTTATAGAGACACTTGGAAAATATTTGTCATATGTTTAAAAATCTGCAAAAATAGATGTACAATATGATCATAAGTTCACAAAGTATATATGCATATGGACAGAGACCAAAAGCAATATGCAGATCAAATAGGTATTTTGTGTGAAATTTTGAATGCTTTTATCCTTGTAAAATTTTATTTAATGTTTTTACATTGCTTTTTCAAGGATGGAGCTTAGTGTTTATGGGTTACTATTTTATGCAACTGTTTTAGCTTTCAGGGATATTTGTGAAATGTAATGTGACAGCGAGTTACATGAGAAAATAGCATTCCATAAATATGCTGCCTTAGCACTAAGAAAGGTCACTCTGGCTATAAAAGAGTGACAATGGAGAGGGCTGTTTATTTAGGGTATGCTGATCAGTTTCCAATTTCTCTCGTTTCAGATAGGTAAATCATTGCTGAAAAGTTGCTTATGTGTGTGATAAATGGATTTTATGTCACTAGATGACTCGGCTTCATTACTGGAAATCTGCACATTTATTCCAAGCGGAGTCTTGCTGTTGGGAGTCAGGAGAAGAGATGGTTTCAGTTTTTAATGGGCTTTTCAAATGAAAGCAAGCATTAAGTATAGCCTATTTGTATTGTCTGTTTGAGACTTACAAACTAAGAGTTCTTGGTTGATCTGTTATTCTGTCTCAGCTTCAATACCTGTATACACGAGGGGCCTACATGTCACCCGAGCTGCTTAACACACTGACTTTTCCCAAGCACACAGGACCACGCTGTGGCAGAAGAGAATTCCTATAAAATGTTCTACTAGGTTGTTTATTTTTATCTGCTGATCTTATGATACTGAAAATAGGGAAAAATTAGGCCCATTTGTTTAACAATTTCTCATTTACAGGGGTGGTGGCTGTGTGGAAGAGAGCTAATATAGCAAGCCAAGGACCTTCTTTAGAAGGGTCTGCTTCTAGGGCTGGCCCTCAGCTGGCATTTGGGGATTTGGTCGTCACTTATTCTCCATGACACAAGGGTGGTCTGCTCTACCCAGACTGTTTGCACAAACAGTGTGATTATGTTGAACACTGGCTTACTTCTGGGAATCTGTAATAGCGGTACGTGCTAGGCAGAGGGTGCCTATGTGACCATACCCCAGGAAAAGCTTGGGTGCTGGATCTCTAATGGGCTCCCTGGGCAGAAACATTACATGTTACTGCACTTTTACTTTCCAGAGAAAGGAGCACACACAAATGCATCCTCTCAGAGGAGGGAGAGGGCAGAAGGAAGTCTGATATTGATTTCTCTGCCTGTTGCCTTTTCTGTATGATCCAGCTGTGCATTCTTACTGTCTGGCTGTAATAAATCATAGCCAAGAGTCCTATAAGTAGAGTCTCATGAATCCTTCCAGTGAATCTCCAAATATGGGGTGGGGGTAGAGGGATGATCTCTGGAACACATGAAACAACAGAAATTAGATTAATCATGCACCTTTCCCCTCAACCTTCCAGACCACCCACCCGTCCCCCCACTAACCCACCCTCCCCCACACACAAGATCAAGGATTAGAGCAATTCTCAAACATGGACAACATTTTCTAAGAAAGGACTAGCAGTCCGACCATTCTGAACTGGTGTGCCTCCACTGAGGTTTCACTTTCCATGAAGCCAAATAATTTTACTTTAGAATAATTTCAACCTTTCATGTTTTGAATGTGCAGTTTAAAAGTAATCAAGTTTTTGAGGGCTGAACCAAACAGAATTGACAGATCATTAGATGAGTAAAATAAAAGAGTGTTGAATTTTTATTTTAACTCCCACATGAAATTAAACAGTCCTTTCAGTATTTTTTTAGGGTGTTTTGCCCAACTCGATAGTTCACAAGAGATTAGAAAGGGTGTAGGCTCTCCCACAACGCTCCAGCCCCATTTGTCTTCTCCCTGCAAGCTGTCTCCTTAAGCCTCGGGGCTTTAATACATGCTGTTTCCTCTGTGTGGGATACTATTCCACCCACTGTTTACTGTGCTCATTCCTACCCATCCTTAGGCCTTTGGCTCAAAGCTGCTTCCTAGGAGAACTCTTCTCCCCAGAAAGAGATAGGTCTCATTACACATTCGTGTGTCCTGCACTTTGTTTTCATAGCATCCATCAATTGAAGCCTTGCTTGTCTGATGTCTATCTCTCCAATTAGAGTATACATTTAATGAGAAAAGGATAGTGTCTTGTTAACTCTTGCACCCCTAGGACCTAGCACAGGGTCAGGCAAATGGTGAACCCTCAAAAACACAAGCTCTGTTGAATAAAGAAATGAAGAGACTATCTTATTGTGATGGTAAACCTTTTTGGTCTTATTGAATGAATCAGTGTCTTATGATGGACTGACTCACAAGAATATCTTGAGATGAGGTCGGAGTACAAGTAGTTTCTTTGGAAGGTGATTCCAGAAAGCATTGGTAGGGGAGAGGGAAAGTGAGGCAGGGAAGGGAAGGAAGCCAACCCAGGATAAGTAGCAGGTCACCCCTGTGGAACTGGGACTGAACCCTGCATGGGGCCTTGGATACTGTGTAGAACATGCCTCAGAGTCGTTAACTGAGGGGTGAGAAATTGGGTAATTTTTTTACTAGTTCTCTTTTATGTTGTTTGAAGGCTACAACCTGGATCATTAACTCCCTGACGTTCCCAGCCTGTTTCACTTCAGGGGCTCCTGTGGCTAATGAAGCCCCTTAGGTAAAGAGTAGAAAATGTTTGTAATAGCAAGACCTCAGCTTCCACTGGGATGGTGTTCAGGGGATGTGAATAGGTTGCCATCAGCATCTGCTACAGTCTAGAAACCCAAGTGGATGAAATTGAAGCAAGGAGAATTTATAATTGTGTCATATGTTGAAAATGAAAGGTGCCCTAACCGGTTTGTCTCAGCGGATAGAGAGTTGGCCTGCGGACTCAGGGGTCCCAGGTTTGATTCCGGTCAGGGGGCATGTACCTTGGTTGTGGGCATATACCCAATAGGGGGTGTGCAGGAGGCGGCTGATTGATGTTTCTCTCTCGTCAATGTTTCTAACTCTCTGTGAAAAATCAATAAAATATTTTTTTTTTAAAAAGAAAATGAAAGGAAGAAAGTTTATATGTATATATGCAGTTATTATTGCTCAAGCATATTTTAGGAACGTGGAGGGGCCGTGAGTTGCACGAGCAGCTAGCACGTCACAGATAAGTAGCGGTGGTAACAGCAAAGCTGGCGCCGGGTATAGAGTTGGAAGCTCTGGAAACAGGCTCCCCTAAGGGCCCCAATAAGAGGCTGGTACCACCTCACCTTTGTCACATGAGGCCATCTCTATTAAGAGGGATGCTGTTAACTGCATTTGTCTTTGAGTGTGTGTCTTTGTAATTGCTTAAACATTTTTAGGAAACAGTTCTGCTAAGTGGATGCTAACAGGTAGAATCTAATAGCTGACCTGACTTAAGGAACTGAAACATCCCAGGACTGAGAGAAAACTGCAGTATTGTCCCATAATAATTAATTGTTTTCAAAACTTCAGCATAAATATCAAGTGAACTTTCTCCTTACCTCCCAAACTTCCCCTTAGTGGGTGGTTTTATTTCTACAGCAAGGTTGTTGTAAAGACCATAGGAGCCTACATAACAATTGTGAAAATGCAACATTCCTAAGCCATTTCTTGGGAAAAGGAGAAGAAGGAAGCACATATTAAAAAATAGAAGAGGAGCCCTAGCTGGTTTGGCTCAATGGATAGAGCGTCGGCCTGTGGACTGAAGGGTCCCAGGTTTGATTCCAGTCAAGGTCACACACTCAGGTTGTGGTATCAGTCCCTAGTTGGGGGCTTGCAGGAGGCAGCCAATCAATGATTCTCTCTCATCATTGATGTTTCTATGTCTCTATCCCTTGTCCTTCCTCTCTGAAATCAATAAAAATATTTTTTTAAAAAAGAACTATGAGAGAATAAATTTCTGTTAAAATAGAGGAGGGAATCAAAAAAGGTTATTGTTTATAGTGAGGGAAGCAGTTATTTATTCTGTGAACCTCAATAATGAGCCTACTTGAATCCCTTATGGCTGAGGAGCAAGATGAGAACAATTCAAACACATGGAGTGATTGTTTAGTAGGACTCAGGATTAGGAACTTTCCATTATGGATTTTAGGCTTGGCATGTTGCCAGGTTGGGAAGTTCTCAGAGCCTCTGTTGGACACTGGCTCCAAACCAGGCAAGCTCCCAATCTTGGATCTTTGGAACATAACACGCCTTTTCCTGTTGGCCTTCCCCATCTACCCCAGGAAAGAAAATACACAGCTACTGAGCAAGGACCATGTGCCAGACACAATGTTCTACAAGGTGGTGTCTGATAATGCATTTAGCAGCCCCATGAGACAGATGCTGCAATCCCTTTTACAGATGAGGAATCTGAGACACAGAAAGGAAGCAATTTCCCCAAGGTTGGCCAACTTGTAAGTGGCAGGTTCCAAAGTCTGTGCCTCTGCCGACTCCATGTGGCACAGGTGACCTCTCCATTCTCCCATGGCCTTAGGAAATCAGTTGAAGTGTTACTATCCTCATTTTTCATGTTGGGGAATGTGGAAGGCCGCTCACTTAACACTGCATGGCGGTGTCTCCATTCAGAGCATGGTGACAACTCCACGAGGGGCTGAGGCAGTAGGCAAAGAAACAGGGCATTACAGGATGCATGGACTTTCCACTTGAATTTAACATTGTTTAAAATATTTCCTGCAGAGCCACAAAGAGAGACCGGGAATCAGAATATCAGAGCATGTAGTAATCTGGGTCCGGTGGTCAGGAGAGAGAAAAACAATTCACATTTTACCTTCCAACTTCCAAAGCAGTTCAGATTGGCCCAGATTACAGATCTTTTGTTTTTAGGCCGGGGGGCAGGGAGCATCTTGTTGAGTTTTTTCTATCTTGTTGAGTCACAAGTTGTCACTTTGGCTGCTGAGTTGACTTTCTCCTCAGTATCTCTTTGGGGTGTTATTCTGTGAAGAGAACTGTAATTTCTGTGGAAGAATCCTTTCCTTGCTTACATGAGGTTCTTGGCTGAAGCCACAAACTAACTTGATTCTAAAATGATGCTGTATAGAAAATTCCATCTTTGAATCTCTGGGGCTTTCACTGACCCAGGATGTGCTGATTCTAGTTTTTACAAGTCAAGCTAATTTCCAAGTAATGTAGCAACCATTTAGGGCAGGGGTCCTCAAACTTTTTAAACAGGGGGCCAGTTCACTGTCCCTCAGACCATTGGAGGGCTGGTCTATAGTTTAAAAAAAAAAAACTATGAACAAATTCCTATGCACACAGCAGCGGCAAAAACACCCGGCGGGCCGGATAAATGTTTTCGGCAGGCCGCATGTGGCCTGAGGGCCGTAGTTTGAGGACCCCTGATTTAGGGCAAAAACAAGAGGGAGGGAAATTGAATTTGAAAGCAAATTCTGAGGGATAGATAGAAATAAATTTGGAATTTGAAAGAGAGGGAGAGCCAGACTGGTATAGAGTATACCACTAGTCATAAGGAATTTTGTTGTTGTTATTGTCAGTCCTCAACTGAGGATATTTTTCCCATTGATTTCTAGAGAGAGGGAGGGGAAGAGAGAAATAAAAACATCTATGTGAAAGAGCCATATCGATTGGTTGCCTCCTGCATGCACCCAACCAGGGCCTGGGATCAAACCTGTAACCTAGGTATGTGCCATTGACCAGGAAACAAACCTAAGACTCTTGGATGCGCAGGTCGACACTAACCACTGAGAACACTGGCCAGGGCATCATGACTTTTTAAAAATACTGATGCCTGGGTCTCAGAGGGCCTGGCTTAATTGATACAATATGATGTATAGTTTTGGAATTGAGATTTTACAAGCTCCCCAAAGTTTGAGAATCACTGGACTAGAAAATAACATGTGTTTTCCAAAGATTGAGCTATCAAGGTAATTTTTAGAGGAAAAACAAGACGTTTTGCTCAAACACACAAGTCCGCTGTAAGGTCCCATTGTGAGAAACTAGAGGCCACTGTCATAGCTGTGCACACATCAAGGTGTGACTTGTCCTGTTAGTCACAAACCTGGGGCTCTAGCTTCCAGCAGTGGACCGATTATGGAAGGTGCTTCTAGTGCAGAGGTGATGTTTATTCTGCATTATTCTTTTCACCATTAGTTTCTGGAGCACTGCTATGCTTGTGATAGTTTCTTTAAAAATAAAACTTAAAAATGGAACCCATCCAGGGCCCCTTTATCTCAATGACTGCTGTATAATGCCATGCACAGAAGTACTTAAACCCTGGGCATTTCTGCATGGCAGGCTCGGCTCTCAGATGACTGACAGGCAAACTAGGGAGACAGGCCGAGAATAAAGTTTGAGCTGGCGGTAGAATCAAGCCAGACCCATGACAGACAGGCTGCCTGTGACATGGGCAGGAGCTCTGCTAAGTCCTTCCTCTGTAGCTAGCGCCCCATGTTCATCAGACATCCTAGAAAACATATCTGGTTGCTTTGTGCCCTGGATGTGGACATGGTTCACTCTGAGGATCTTGCTTGTTAAGTCCTGTCTGGTTAGCTAAGTGATTTATCTTGAGGACCACTCGCCTTGAAATTGAGTTCTTATCTGTCCTGCCGTGCCTGTCCCCTGTGGATGTCTGGTCCACCTATTTGTCATTCAGGGACACAGGCATTTTGAATTTATGACTTTTCTCCAGTGCCTGGAGGGATGTATGTGTTGTCTGAGCAATCTCACATTCAGTTGTTGGCCCACTTGAGTAGTTCTGAAAGCTGGACTTATTCTGGCTCAGAATGGCACACCTCACTAAAAGAGCCTGCATAGGCCTTTCGGGAATTGCACTCATTTAAATTAAATGGAAAATATAGCCAGTCTGGATGGGTGAGGAGTGGGGCACCTTCAACCCCTTTCGTGTTCCGTGGCTGACTGACACTTTGAATGGCATGTTTGACCCATGCCCAACCGGGACAGCCGTGGTTTTCACCTCGTGTCTTTTTAAAAAAATATATTTTATTGTTTTTTTACAGAGAGGAAGGGATAGGGATAGAGAGCTAGAAACATCGATGAGAGAGAAGCATCTATCAGCTGCCTCCCGCACACCCCCCATTGGGGATGTGTCTGCAACCAAGGTACATGCCCTTGACCGGAATCGAACCTGGGACCCTTCAGTCCCCAGGCCTATGCTCCATCCAGTGAGCCAAACCGTCCAGGGCACCTCGAGTGTCTTTTTCTAGCCTCTACCCACCTGAAAGCCACTCACCTGCTCTTTGGTAAAGTAGTGGGACTACCGCAGGTTCTCCAATGCCTCATCTTCTTCTCAGCTCCTCTCTCCCTAGATCAGAGGTCTCAAGCCTGAATGATCACATAGCCAGACCGATGACATGGAGTGAGACAGGCCTGTGGGAGATGCTAGGAGTGCCGGGGCCTGTGGCACACGGGAGAACAGGTGTCTCATCTACAGGGAACACCTGCTGCTCCACTCCAGCCAGCTGTTACTGAGAAGGAACTCGAGACCAAAGAGTTTCAAGGGAAAGTGTAAATACAAAATATTATATAAAACTCTCCTGATTTTATATGTTGACCACAAGTTCATATTTTTGAAACTCTGTTTGAGACAGACGAAAACTTCTGTGGGTCAGATAGGGTCTGATATTCCATTTCTGACCTTTTTCAGAAGCAACCTCTTTGTGCCTTAGGGCCTCTGTGGCCCCCACCCCCACCTTTGCTTCTCCCTGCACCTCTGCGCTAAACGTCAGCAGGTATGAGGGACCTGGCCCTGGTAGCCAGGCTCGCTGGCATCAGTGAGACAACAGGTGACCTGGGTATAGGGAGATTTTAGCCTTTCAACCACAGACCTCTCATTCTATAGGAAAGAACACTCAGAGAGTCCCCTTCCTCCTTCAATCCCCGTTATGGACCTTGAAACCCAGAAAAGGAATGCTTACATGGCCAAATAACACAAACCAACCTCTTTATTTCCTTGGTCAAGAAACTAAGCCAAGCCCTAACCGGTTTGGCTCAGTGGATAGAGCGTCGGCCTGCGGACTGAAAGGTCCCAGGTTCGATTCCAGTCAAGGGCATGTACCGTGGTTGCGGATACATCCCCACTGTGGGGTGTGCAGGAAGCAGCTGATCGATGTTTCTCTCTCATCAATGTTTCTAACTCTCTATCCCTCCTCTCCCTTCCTCTCTTTAAAAAAGTCAATAAAATATATTTTAAAAAAAGAAAGAAACTAAGCCAGACATACTCTATTAATAGTTATAACAAGGCAAGAACTAATATCTGCAGCAAAATTGGAGCTTATATATCCCAAAGAAGGGAACATGATACATGTGATTTTTATGATATATCAAAAGCCTGGTATATCAAATATAATCTACACTAATAAAAGAGAAACATGGTAATTGGCGTACGACCGCTACCCTTCCCATTGGCTAATCAGCGTATCCTTATGCAAATTAACTGTCAGCCAAGATGGCGGCCGGCAGCCATGCACTGAAGCGAGCAGGGAGGCTTGCTTCCTCCAGGAACTGCAGGCTCCAACGTTCCCCGCCTCACTTGCCGGCCTCTCAACTGCAACTCTAAGCAACTATTACTATGTTGCAAATAAGAAGCTAAACAAAACCGGCTTTCAGTCAGCCCCGGACTGCAACATTGTATCCATGTTTTCAGCAGCGAGGCCTCAGAGCTAAAGCTGGCCCAGAATAAAAAAAAAAAAAAAGAAAACAAGGAGCGGTTGGGAGCTTTTAGTCAACTGCCAGCTGGAAAACAGCCCTCAGCCCCTCAGCCAGACTGGCCAGGCACCCCAGTGGGGACCCCCACCCTGATCCAGGACACCCTTCAGGCAAACCAGCCGGCCCCCACCCGTGCACCAGGCCTCTATTCTATATAGTAAAAGGGTAATATGCCTCCCGGCACCGGGATCAGCGTGACAGGGGGCAGCGCCCAAACCCCCTGATCAGCCCTGCTCTGTGCCTGATGGGGGGGAGCTCCCCAATCCCCCGATTGCCCTGCAGCTCTGTGTGTGACAGTGGCGGTGCCCCAACCCCCTGATTGGCCCTGCTCTGTGGGTGATAGAGGGTGGCGCCCCAATCCCCCTCCACGGGCCTTGCTCTGTGTGTGACAGGGTAGAGCCATAACCTCCCCATTGGCCCTGCCCTGAGTGTGACAGGGTGCAGCGCCCCAACCCCCTGATCCGCCCTGCTCTGTGTGTGACAGGGGGTGGTGCCCCAACTCCCCTATCGGCCCTACTCTGTGAGTGACAGGGGGGAGCTCCTCAACCCCCTGATGGGCCCTGCTCTGTGCGTGACAGGGGGGAGCTCCCCAACCCCCTGATCGGCCCTGCTCTGTGAGTGACAGGGAGCAGCGCCCCAACCCCCGATTGGCCCTGCTCTGTGAGTGACAGGGGGCAGCGCCCCAACCCCCTGATCGGCCCTGCTCTGTGCGTGTCGGGGGTGGCACCACAACCTCCCCATTGACCCTGCCTTGAGTGTAACAGGGGGCGGTGCCCCAACCCCACAATCAGTCTACCCTGAGCGTGACTGAGGGTGGCATTGCAACCTCCCGATCCGCCCTGCTCTGTGCATGACGGGGCGGCGCCCCAACTCCCCAATTGGCCCTGCTCTGAGCCTGACCAGGGGCTGCACTTAGGGATTGGGCCTGCCCTCTGCCACCCGGGAGCAGGCCTAAGCCAGCAGGTCTTATCTCCCGAGGGGTCCCAGACTGTGAGAGGGCACAGGCCGGGCTGGGGGACACCCCCCCCCCCCAGTGCACAAATTTTTGTGCACCGGGCCTCTAGTATCTATATAATAGTATAATCTGTTTCAACTATTTTCCTAGTATTCCATCAAGATATTCAATTCAGGGCTTCTTAAAAATGATCCTTTATAAGTTAAAGTAGCTTTAAGTGTATGACAAACACACTTAAACTATTGGGGAAACCACCTTTGTTGAAAAGATTTTTTTCCAAAATTTTATAGATCAGGTGATGTTAATGGTCAAAGCCAAGTTGATAGGTTTTGTCTGTGGGAATCAAGCATACTGGATCTTGGTGTAGCAGCAGTGAGAGGAATTGGTGACTTTGTTCTATCTTCATTCTCAAGAACATACGTCCTAAACTCTGTGAATGGTGTTTGGCAGCCTCACAGTCAGAAAAATGGGAACCAGAATCAAGGGGTTAACAATAACGAGGTCACTGAAAATTTGGGTAGCACTAAATGTGCTATCCTGACAGGTCTTCAAATGGTAAATGTACCCATAATAGTTTCACTGTGTGTAAAACGAGAGATTTCTCTATGCGTGTGATTTTGGGGAGAGGGGCTTGTCCCAGGCCACACTTGCCCAGGCAGGCGGGGCTTGGTTGCCTGCTGTGAGAGAGGTGGTGGTGGCATCAGGAGCACCATGAACCACAGAACCACAGAGCACTGTGGTGGGGATTGTGAACCGAGGGGGTGATGCATGGTGTGCACCCCCAGGGTCAGACTTGACCCAGTCACCTGGCTCTGAGAAGAGTGAGGGGTACACTTACATGGGAGGATGAGGGGTTTCTGGTCACCAGGGTACCTGGGTGGCGCTGGGGCTGTCACCTGCCCATAGCATGCTAAGAATGGATGTCCCAGATTGTGCTGGAATTTCTTGGTTCTCTAGGCTGAATGGTTAGTTTCCCCAAACTGTAGCATCAGGTGTAAATCAAGAATTGGGAAACATAGTAAAGACCGCAGGCCTTAGAACCCATCACACCTGGGGCCCAATCCTGGCATCATCTCTGACAAGTGAGCTTCCTCCTCTACGTCTTTATTTCTTCACCTGAGAAATAGAGCTAACTGTGGTGAGACTTATACAACATAATTTGTATTTGCTTCTTAGGCAATTTAGGACATTTCTAGTACTGTTAAGTACTGCATCATCACAATTTAATAAATTAGTGGATCCAGAACCAAGCCCTTTTTCCTATATTCAAAAATAAGCCCTGAAATGTTTGTGAGCCACAGCTGCTTTCCCTCTACTTTCCAAACCCACAGGCAGGCAGGGAGAAAGTGGCATAGCAGTGACAGTAAAGTAAACCTGAAAGAAAGATATCTCTATGTCATTATCATTATAGCTGTGGCTATAGGGATACACACACACACACACACACACACACACACATATGTACAATCAAATCCTAACTTCCTTTTTAATAGACTTCTAAAATTGAAGGACAGACAGAAGAGTGCACATATCATAACAGTACAATGAATTCCCACAAAGTCCATACACCACCCGGGTCAAGAAATTGAATATTATCAAGCATCTTTAAAGCTTCTCTTTCCCCGACCTCTGCCACCCAAGGAAAACTCTAACCTGACATATAACTGCATGGATGAGTTTTTGATGTTTTGAACTTTAAGTGGAATTGTGTTGGAATTGTTTTGTGTCTGAATTCTTCTACTCAAGAGTTGTATTTGTGAGACTCCAACACATTAATGAGTGTCCTAACACTGAGGTAACCAGGTGTGAACTGGGACCGTCCCAGTTTATCTTATTGTCATTACTCATAGCACACCTTTCACTCTTAAAATTGTCCTGATTTGGATAATAATTGAGTGACTAATGCTATCTACCTACCACCTTCTTCCCACTCACCCTATAGGCTGCCCTCTGTAACTTCTTTTCCTTGAAAGCCCACCCCCATTGATGAAGATAATTGCCTGGACCTGCGGCTCCTTGTATTCATGGGCTAAGGGAAAGCAGGTGCAGCCCTGCATGCTTTCCTGCTCAGAGGTCTGGGAGAGCTGCAGAGAGCTGCGGTCTCTCACTGATTTGAACTTCCTTCACAGAGACCATCTTCCTTCATGGGGAGCTGTGCAGAACCAGGTAAGGGCAAGGGGCGGTTTTGTAAGGTAGTGGAGTGAGGGTGCTTGATGTTTTAGTCTTAAAACAAAAGTTGGCTTCCAACCTTAATGATTAAGGAGTGATATTGCTCAAGTTACCATCTCTCTTTCCCTTTCTTTCCCCCAGCTCATAATTCAACACATTAAAGCTATGACCTGAATGGCAAAAATACTCTGTGAACCTTCTTTTGTAAATGTTTAATATACTCCCCCCTTTTTCCTTCACCTCTGCACTCTGAACTACTGCTTGGGTCAATCATATCCACCTAAAGGCTAAGCACCTTGGGAAGGTACATTTTAAATTAATTTGTCAGGCCAGCAGCCTTCACCACCACTGTGATCTGGTCACCCTGAAACAACTGTTGGCTCCGTGAGAGAGATTGTCTGTTTACCAGGACATAAAGGCATAGCAACCCTGGGCCACAATGAGCGGGGGCTCTTCTCTGTGCTGCGGGACAGGTGTGTCCCTGGAGAATCTTATTTAGCAATGTCTTCTGCTCAGTTATCATGAGGTCTGAAAATAGTACTGCTCTGTTGGGACAACCATCCTGAAGGGTAATTGAGTGTAGAAACCACCGGACGCCTCCCTTCAGGGGATGGCAGCACTGACTTACATTTATAGAGCACTTTTTAAAAAATTACTTAATTTATTTAAACTACAAAAACAGTTTATCTATTACTTCCACCCCACAACTCTGGCAACCACCAATTTGTCCTCTGTGTGTTTCTTTCTTAGATTCCACTTATAAGTGAGATCATGTGGTATTTGTCTTTCTCTGTCCGACTTATTTCGTTTAACATAATGCCCTCAAGCATAATGTTCATCTATGTTGTCAACAGATAACAAGATTTCATTTTTTATGGTTGAATAATTTTCCTGCGTGTGTGTGTGTGTGTGTGTGTGTGTAAAGCTATGTATGGTGCCAAGTGAGTAATTGAATTATTAGGGGGATCACTTTGTAAATTATATAATTATCTAACCACTATTTTGTATACCTGAAGCTGATATAAAATAACATTAGACATCAAGTGTAATATAAAAATAAAACAATTAAATTTAAAAAATATATATCATAATTTCTTTATCCATTTATCCATCAGTGGAGCACTTTTAACTTCTCAAAGCTCATTCAAAAAAAAGTATTACTTTTATCCTTACAATAATAGCCTTGGTTAGGATGGGTGAAACTTTCTTGTTGTCTCAGGTATCTGATTTCACAAGCACACTATACGTTTATATTGCATGAATTTAAGCCACCTGGTAAACTCCTGCAATAGGTCTTCTAAAGATTGTATTCTGCGCTGTCCTTTTCCCCAGCTGAATACTATATAGCCTTTAAAATAATAATGTGGAAATTCTAGAATTTCTAATCTGTAGAATAATTATTTACATGGTGAAATGTTTACAGTATTTTACTTGAGGAAATGGGTTACAAAACAGCATATTTAGTGTGATGCCATGTGGAAAAAAGGATTGTCATATTTCTTTAAGACTAAGAAATGTTTTTCCTTAAAACTAAGACACATTTTTTCATAGTTTAACATTTCTGAACTAAAGATATATCTTACAATGTGTGCTCTACCCAACAAGATTCTGATATGGATGGTAAACCTTATATTTTATTAGCATCTTGGAATTAATTATTATGATCTCTCTCTCTCCCGCTCTCTCAAATCTATACCTGAATAATTGAATGATATCCACCAAAAGGTTCACAGTGATTATCTCTGAGTGGGAAACTGTATGGATTTCATTTTCTTTCTTTTTATTTGTATCCTTTGCATTTCTCAAATTTTCTAAGTGAATGCATATTACTTTCAAAACAATGACTTTTTAGAAAGATAACATACAAGGTCCAAAGATCCCTTAATCAGTGTAGTACACTCTATCAGAGAAAGATGAGGTTCTTCCTCATGATTATATAAAGATGTGGATGGAGAAGGGAAACATCTACACACATCTTCTGCAGACATGGTTAAAGGTATTTAGGGAGACGGTGGTTTCAGGGAAAGGAAATGGAAACTAGTTTAAATGTTGTATTTCAAGGATATTTTCTTGGTCATAGATATGTCTGTACAATGTAATAATTTCAGATAGGAAAGAAATAGGGCACTAAAGAATTTATACTTGATCTGTGGTTAATTTGTTCATAAGTGCCTTCCTAATAGGACAGGGAGACTGTAACAGTTTCCATTTATAGACCACTGAAGTGGTTGGATTAGTAAATGACAATGGAATTTAGATTTCCTAATTTTATTTTTACTCCCAAAATGTTGAAGGTGCAAAGGAAGCTTTTATAAATCAGTTGCATCAAATACATGAAAAGCATCATCAAAATTAGGTGACTCTGTCCTAATTGTAGAGTCACAACTTGCCTGGATAAACATCCTTTCTTCCTCAGCTGACCCCAGACCTCTACTTTCCAGATGATTTATGGTGGAAATACAGACAGGCTGTGGTTGTTTTTTGTGAATACGAGGCTGAATATTAAACAGCTCTGCTAGACTTAGGTCTCCAGCTTCGACAGTGTGAACTATGAGCATGGACTATGAGCGTGTCAGCCAGAATGGCCTTGAGGCAGGGGCGCCAAGATTCCGCCTCAAGGACTCAGCAGATTTGCTGCTGGGATATCAAGTTTGTGTTTTGTCAGGTCTCAGTGGGACGTGGTACTATTTGTTGTTATGAAATCATATGTCTGCTAGGGCCGAGACTAATTAGGTTGACCGTGGTGTCAGCTACAGAGATGTGGGCAGTTGTGAACTTACCACAGATGGATGTGGGTGGGCAGTGCTGACCTCAGTCATGACCCTGCCATGGGTGACCGAGTCCACCATCAAATGACCAGAGGCAGAATTAGTTAATGGCATTTTGCTTTGGTGTTTTAGTTTAGTTTGCATCTTTATTATGAAGCAGTGTAGGAATGAATGAGTGGCTGGAACTGCTTAGTTGGACATGAGAAATCTTGAAGACTGTTTCTGAACCAGGGCTCTATAAGGAGGTTTGAAACCCACTAACTGAAGCGAGATCTCTTTAGCATGTCTGAACTCTTTATATTGTATTTACTTTCTAACCATGCATAGGGAGCAGATTAAACCAGTTTGCGATAATGCTTTTTCTTTTTTTAACCTTGGAGCCAATATCTTTAGTCAAATTGATAAAATATTTGGGCTTCTAAAGATAAGAAAGTCTAAACTCTAAGTAAGATAGATGCTTAAAGCCATGAAACTAACTCTGAAAACTGCACTTAGAAATGCTGAGATTTGATTTTTTTCTATTGGTAGATATCAGATGTTCTTAGTAATTAAACAGATCAATTAAAATACTTTAAAAGTATCTAATTTATCCAGAGATGTATATGCCTGGTACATATTAAATATAAATATTTTTTAGTATATGAATATATATATGTATATATATATATATATATATATATATATAATGAAGATGAGTCTTTCAATACTAATACTAGTAGGTTTGATGAAATCTCTGAAAATTATTCTAGCTCAATTTGTAAAATTCACTATAGAATAATAATTCTGTAACAAAACTCTCAGTAGATATGTATGATGCATTGACCTAAATTAATATAATTTTAGAAAACATAAATTGAATCATTTTTTTTGAGTAAAGTTAAGACATAATTTTATCTCCCACCAGCTTCATGGACAATAATTATATTCAGGTATTTCTGTGTCCATGGCATACAATACTGAAAAGTGATTAATAAGAGTAATATATCTGTGCATAATCCAGTCCACTATTTTCTCCAGTTTCTTCAAAAGATTTTTACTCTTAGTTGGATTTGGCTGAATTTGTCCTTAAAGTATATTTTGGATGGTTTCCAAATTACAGCCAGATGAGATACTCTTAGCCAACCATAATTTTAAAGAAGTTGTAAGAAATAAATGCAATTGCCAAAAAGCATATGGAATATCTTGTCAACTCTGAGATAAACAGTCATTTTGTATGTGTATTTATCATGTATAAAGCAGACCACATGTTCTCATTCTTTCAGATGTGTTTACCTCTCCCTTTCAGGGATGATGGGGAGGTAAAATGAAAATTTGCTTGCATCTGGAGTGGCACCTTTCATTAGTAGAAATGATGACAGGACATAAAATCAAAATATTGCTCTTTTTTTTAGCTTATGCTCTTGACTATAAATGATGAAACATATTGATGATCTTGAAAGGGAAGGAACTTTTATTGAACATTTATGTGTTCATGTGTTCATTTACTCTTCACAAAAATTCTACATGGTAAATAAATGGTCATCCCTTCTTAGCCAATGAAAACAATGGCTCTCAAACCTGCTAAGTCACATAGATGTGGAGAGGGGTTGTGATCTGAAAGTAACTTGATCTGATCTAAAAACTCATTATTGGGCTAGACCATTCTCTTTAGCCAGCTTGTTGTTTGTTCATGGCACAACTATCACTGAAATAGCTAATTCACTTAGCACAATTAACATTATTAATAAAATAGAGCACCTATTTATAATTTTATTTATGTTTAATATGTTTTGATTGATTTCAGAGAGATGAAGGGTGAGGGAGAGAGTGATGGAAACATTAGTGATGAGAGAGAATCATTGATTGGTTGTGCCCTACTGAGTATTGAGCCCACAACCCTCTCATGTGCCCTGACCTCTTGATTCATGGGTCAACTCTCAACCACTGAGCCATACTGGTCAGGCCTATTTATGATTTTAAATGAAGAATGACTATTTACTACTTTTAACTGTCAAAATTGGGAAAACACTAGGCTTGAGTCACTGTTAAAAGTGTACTAATCAAGCAAATTATAAAAAAAAAACCTAAAAGTATTACAAAGTCTTAAGGCAAATGAAAAAAATAGTTAAAAGTCCATAATAAAAGTATAAACAAGACTGACACTAATTAAATTGATTTTTGAAACCTTCAGACTAATTTTTGTTCTTTCAGACAAAACATATCCCATTAATTTATGCATATAATCTTTATGTTTAAAATGTCTTTTTTTGTATCAGACATCAAGTGTTCTGGGGAAACTTGGAAGCAGAATGAAAAGAGCATGAATCCTTAAGTCAGGTGACTGCTTTTAAGTCCTGGTTCTATAACTAACCAGCTTTGTGATCTTGGGCAAATGGCAACCTTGGAAAACCTTTGTCATCTCATTTGGGAGATAGGTTGCTCCAGTGAGATAATGTTTATGGAAATATTGTAAATGTATTCTCTAAATCAAAGGTGATGATTTTGGGGGGTGTCAAACACACACAAGAAAACTTTGGTCTTCTTGGGTGGGTATTTTAGTGTAAGAGGTGGCTTAGTGCTCTAAGCAAGCAGTCTTGGCTGGTTTTCATTCTTTAAGGCTGTGGTCCTGGCATCAGAGATAGGCTCTAAGCCCCAGTCCTGACACACTGACTTAAGCATGTGGTTTGGAGCTTACCCAGGTAAGATGTGACCTTATAAACTGTCTTGTGGTCACTCTCTAGGGATGTCCCCTAGGCCTTTTCAGTAAGTTGTTTGGCTAAGAGGCCAGGCCAAAGACAAAATTCTAGGACCATAGGAGTTTTATCTTGGCTTTCATAGTAGAAAGCAGGAGGGTTGAACAAATCTAGAGAACCATGAAATCTCTCTGGTGTGATGATGTATTCTTTTAGCCCGTATATATTATGTGTTCAATAAATAGTTGCTCCAATAGAAAGCATAGTAGTCAGCTCATTTAATAGACTAATGCCCCTGATACAAGCAGGTAAGGCCTGTTGGTGGTAATGATGTATATTAATGATGCCCATTCATTTGCAAGTGTCAGAAACCCAACTCAAATGAGCTTGCGGAGACAGAAACTTATTTGCTAATGTAACTGGATAGTCGCAGCAGTGCTGTTGGTTTCAGACCCAGTTGATAGGAAGATTTAGATGATGTCATTAGAACTCTGCTCTGCTTCCCTTGGTTTGCTCTGCTGTCCTCTGCTCCATTTTCAGGCAGGTTCTCTCTGTGGGGACAAAGAGACCCACGGTGGATCCAGGCCCATAGCATCCTCACCACTGTAGAGAATGTATCCTGGCTCTATAACTAATTAGCTGTGTTACCTTGGGCAAATGACAACCTTGGGAAGCCTTGGTTGCCTCACTGAGAAATAAGAATGGTAACACTTATTTAGAGAAAAGAATGTTTTCCTTTCTTCTCCATCATCCACATTAATTCTGAAAAGGCCCTATTTTAGGTCATGTGCCTACCCTTGAACTAAGCCATGGACCTAGAAGGATGTGCTATTCTGGCAGTTGAACCTGAGTTACCAGATCACCCCTGTGTCTGGAAAGGGGGTTGGGGTGGAAAGAGTATCAAATTGGTTCATTAGAGCACTCTCTGTGCCTTGGCATGGATACATGGAAATAGGAGTCCCATTGGATGCCAAAGAAATGCTTTCTTCTCATTGCCACTTTCTCTGATTACATAGGTGATTAGGGAGGAAGGAGTCTCAAGGAGTGCACCACCTGATAACAGATGGGCCAGCTCCCTTTGGCCTGACAGCTGGGCCTTTGGTGTTCCAGGTCTGCTCTCAGGAATCCTCCAACTGTTTTTCCTCCACCTCTAACCCCGCCCCACTTCCATGAAACCTCGGTCTGTGATCTGTTCTCATCAGCCTGACAGTGAAAGTGCTGACCAAATGAGATTTAATTGCCTCCCAAGAACATTTGCACTGGAGGCTTTTTTCAAAGATAAGCTTTTAAGATCCAAAGACTAAAGAATTACCATGAAACAATGGACAGAAGGTCTCTATTTGTGGGTCAGGCAGCCTTGCCCTGCAAATCCTCAAGTAATACAGTGTATGTAGCCACCTAGTCTGCTTCAGGCTACTGTCTCCAGCCCTGTGTTTTAAAGGATCAGTTTGGACATAGCTGAAAGCTAAGCGTGGAGCACCATCTCAGGCCAATCCAATGATCCCTTTCACAAATGTTTCTTGAATTCCAAGCATGTGCTAGATTCGAGCAAGTTATGAGGATACATCAGTGAATGAAGCAAAGTCCCTGCCCTACTGGACTATTCATTTTAGGAGAAAGAGTGACAGTAATTAAGCACGAAAATGTATATGTGAGAAGAATAGTAAAACAGAGTAACAGGTGGGCTATGTGTGGGGGAAGGGAAGAGCCTCACTGGAAAAAGACCTGATTGAAGAGAGAGAGTGAGCCTTCTCTAAGAGAGTTTCAGGCAGAAAGAACACGAAGTGCATGGTCCTGAGGTGGGATATGCTTGGCATGACAGAGGAACAGCAGGTAGGAGTGAGAGGGCCAGATTGGAGGCCACTGGGAGGATGTTGGTGTGTACTCTGAGGGAGATAGGAAAGTGCTGGAGAGGTGATGTGCCATTTCACCCTGATACCAAGACCTGAGTTGGGTAACTTTGACTTTGTGTCATTAGATAGAGTTGGATGGGAGTCACATAGCTTCATACTTGCTAAGTAGAAACCTTGATCCATGGTAGTGAAAGAGATGAGCAAAGAGAAACTGATGGGGCCTACAGAAAACAGGCGTGTAAAATCATTTACTCCCAGCGTAGTCCCTGGATTCTGGGTTAACCTGTGTTGTGCGTCTGAGTGCTTCCTGCAGCGTGTGTATTCTTTCCTTCCCCTTTTCTCTCAGAAGTGCTATTCTGTACAACATGTGAAGTGGGCTTTCCAGATTTAGAAGCAAAAAAAGGACACCCAGTTAAACTCGAATTTTAGATAAATAATAACTTTTAAGTATAAGTATGTCCTAAATGGTAGGTACCATTTTATATTTTATCTGGTAATCCTACTGAGCAGAACAGAAAGTTGTAATATTTCCTGTCTGAACCTCAATCGCTGCTCTTCTAGAATGAAAAAATGGATCTTTAAGATTTACAGTCATCTACTTACTCAGAGTTATCTATGCCTAGAAATGTGCTTCTCAGAGATCCTGCAGAAATCCACGCTGTGCATGTGTCCCCAGATGGGGGTCAAAAAGACCTAAACATCACTTCTTCCTAAGGCAGCAGGGGTCTACTTTTTGATTGCTAACCACTGGCCCTTCTGTCTGCAAGCCCTGACAGGCAGAGAATGTCCAGTTTTCCCATTCGCTTGGCCAATGGCCTAGGTCAGTGGTCAGCAAACTCATTAGTCAACAGAGCCAAATATCAAGAGTACAACGATTGAAATTTTTTTGAGAGCCAAATTTTTTAAACTTAAACTATATAGGTAGGTACATTGTTATTAACCTACCTATATAGTTTAAGTATTGTTGATATTTGGCGCCTCCCCCCGTGCTGCGTATCCCATGGCCCGCCTGCGCCTCGTCTCCTGTTGCCCCACCGACCGACACCCCCCACTTCTTCTAAGGTCACTTCTTCAAAATAGACTCGCCCAGGCCGAAAACCGACTTCTGAGCATGGGCCACGAAGTTTCAATTGTACTGTACGTGCGCGCCCGCACATGGTATTTTGTGGAAGAGCCACACTCAAGGAGCCAAAGAGCCACATGTGGCTCGCGAGCCGCGGTTTGCCGACTACTGGCCTAGGTGACAGCATTCTGCTTAGCAATATAGGACAGATTTTCTTGACCTAGGATACTATGTAGTCCCCTCTCTGCAGCTCTTGCCTCTCTGGCCCTCGGTCTGTGAACCCTAGCTGCCTTGGTCTCTCCAGATTTGTAGCTCCATTTCCTTCACTCAGGCTCCTCCTGGGCATCCCCTCCCTATGTCCCAGCCTGGAATGACCCCAGGCAGAAAGCTGGGGCAGTTTTAGGGCTCACAGTGCTCACAGTTTTAGGGCTTCCATGCCTGATGTCCAGTGTCTTGAAAACTGTAGTTTCATATACAGAATCTTCCTTTTCTGCTGTTGTTGTTTTAGGCGAGAGCGTAAATCTAGTTCTTTTATTCCATGGTGGCCAGAGGTGTACAAGAGACAGTATTTCAAGGATTTCTCATTCCTGGAGTTCTAGCTGGTCCCCCCAAAAACAGCTAAATTAAGACACACCTCTTGGAGGGAATCAAGAATTTATCTTGTAGACTAAGTAGGCCTGGATTGGAGGAGGATTGTTACCTGAGAGACTCCTGAAAGAACCAGGGTCCAGTTGTTCTGGGATTTAAATTATGTCCCTAGCTTAGAGCAGTCCAAAGCAAGTATAAGCCCCCCCCAAATGCAGAGGTCAAGTTAAAAGAGACTGCTTTCTTTCACTATTTGATTTTGAACATGGAAAGATTATGCATCCCCCTGAATAAACGCAATCTGGGGTTTTGTGTACAGTGATAAATGATAGCCAGAGGAATCTTTTGTAGCAAGAAACTCATATAATGCAGCCACCCGGGAAATAGACATCACAGCCCTGATTAAGTAGATATTTGGCCTGATCTGCTAGCTCATCAGACTTGGTGACATTATTGCTCCTCATGTATTTTTAAATAACTGAACATGATGCTTTGCTTATTTGGAACACTCAACAGGACCTGGGCTCCCTATTTGGAATGATCTGAGATGAATTGAAATGAAGAGGCAGGTAGCCTCCAAAGTGGAAATTAATTATTCACTACATGTCAAGATGTTGAAAATGATTTGTTACAAGTTTAGACAAACTTTTTATCACTAAAGTTCATCCTCATTATTCAAACACCAGACCAGCCATCCATAACGGATTCAAGAAGAAAGGCTTGTCAGGTGAAGAAAACCAACTACTGAGAAAGCAATGAGCAGTGTGTTCCTGGTTGCTTTATGTTCATCTCATTGTCAGAGAGACTCGGAATCCTATATAATAAAAGCCTAATATGCAAATTGTCCCCTAGGCTGGGAGTTTGACCAGGGGGTGGGGCCGGCCTGCCAATTGCCTGCAGTGCCGCCCCCTCTCCCCCCACCCGCCAGCCCAGCCAGATCAGCCCAGATCCGGGCAGGCCAGCCGGACCCCACCCGTACACAAATTTGTGTACCAGGCCTCTAGTTGAGATATAAAATCTCTCAGATAAGTTTCTTCTCCACTGTAAATCCTTTCAGCTTCAGAGTGATAGTAGCGGTGCCCTCCTTTACCCGTACACAGCACAGCCGTGGGTGGAGTGCCCATTGGAATACTATTGCCACCCACTGTCCAACCCTGGCTCAGAAGCTGATCTGCTGGTGCTCCACTGCTCAGACCCCTGTGCCTGGGTTTCCCTGGTTCTGAGTGTTTAAAGTCTGCTTCCCTAGTGCTTAAGTGTCTTATTGAGCCTCTGAGAAAAGTTATGAGATGACCCAGTTAAATGTAAATAACATATTGTTCTTGTCTCTACACAACATGTGGCCATCACCTTGGCATCTTTGGGGTATTGAGTGACACAGGCAAATGTGCTTCCTGCCTTTAAGACTTATTTCCCAGATGGTGTGGCTCTGTGGTTGAGCACTGACCTATGAACCAGGAGGTCACTGTTCAATTCCCAGTCAGGGCATACACTCGGGTTGTGGGCTCAATCCCCAGTGGGGCATGTGCAGGAGGCAGCCGATCAATGATTCTCTCTCATCATTGATGTTTCTCTCTCTCTCTCTCTCTCCCTCTCTCCCCCTCCCTCCCTCCCTCTTTCTTGCATATATATATATATTATGAAGACAGGCATTTTTAATTGCCAGGATCGAAGGAAATGAATCCATGTATATTCTATCAAAATGTACATAGTGAGAGGGGTTAATGTGCCACATATGGACAGGAGAAGGAATAAGATACAAGGTTGGGTTAGAAATGAGACATGCAGGGTGATTAAGAAGCACCACTTGTTCCCTGGGCATGCTGTCTTCAAAATGATCTTTTTTAGTAAACTTACCACAGCCATAGCTTTACCTTAAGAGTTAATTTCCCTTATTGCCTACACACAAAAGGTCCTGAGCGGCTGTGTCTTTGGTAGGAAACCGTGTTTCTAAGCAGGTCTTTCCTTTTGGTTGTTCAGTGACAGTGTCTCATGCATGTACCATGCGGTGGCATCACCTCGCAATAAGTGTCAAGAAATGGGAAAACTGTCAGACACTTTGCAAATGTCTGGTCTGTCTTTCCTATCTTTTGGTTGTTTTCTGTAGTAATTAGCTCCATAAAGACATTTTAGAGCTCAGTTACCCCCTACAAAAGAATTTGTCACAGTTGTCTGTCAAGAAATCTCATATTACTGTGAATGTAATAGCAAATTTAGGTTTCTCGTGTGTCAATTACACCTGTTGTTGCCATTCTCCAGGCTCCGTAGTGAACAGTTTCTAAGTTATGGGGAGTAGTTACTTAGGCATAGAGATTATAAATGACCACTGAAATGAAATAGACCCGTTTCCCTTTTAGACACGGTTATGAATCAGTAGTTTCTGGTGAAGGAATGCAGCTTTTCCATTTAGTCACCCTTTGGCCTGAGACAGGGAAGACCACGGGTTGTTCTGGGCACTGACTTGCTGGTGACCTCGTCCAAGTGCCAGAGGTATGTTCTTGAGCTGGATCTGGGCTTTGATGCCATTCCTCCCAGGCAAGCAAGCCGACAGCGGAAACCCCGGCTCTCTTTATGGCCCTGGGAGAGGCAGCAGGTGGTGGTGTGTGAGTTTCCATCAAATAACTTGGTTGTCACCAGTAGGATCACATTGCAGCCACCCTAATATCTGTGCTTGTTGGCAGAGGCCTCCCTGCCCTCTGGGGAAAGGAGAGGAAAGGCCCGTGGTTTCCCTTCAGGGCCGAGGGTTTGTCAGCAGGGCTCAGGAGGACGGGGCCGGGCCTTCTCCTGCACTACTGGGCATGCACGGGTTTGGTTAGAACTCTGATGCTGAGCGGTGTGGCTGAATCAAACTCCTCCACAGCTGCATCTTCAGAACTGTCCTCCAGTTTGCAGGTTTCACACCCTCCCACTTCGGCAGCTTCCAGTTTGCAAACAGATTTGCTTGTTAACTGGAGAAAACCAAGTTTGTAGGCATCTGTGTCAGGGAAAGGGGAGGGAAGCCAGTCTCCCTGGAGGGAGGCAGCTCGGGTTGAGTCTTGATCAAGACAAAAAGATTCTGTTCATGAAAATAAGATTCCCTAGGCCAGTTTCTCCGTCTTTGTATTGCTGTGCCCTTGTTGAGGATAGGAATGGTCTGCCCATCTCTTAGCCTCAGAGCCCAGTGTACCATCTTGATAACTATGAATTTTAATTCAGAGACTATCTTTTAATAGATAAAATGACTGTCTTCTTTTGAAGAAAAAAAAATGCGGTGTTTGGATAACATTTCATGCTGCTGGTGGGC
The DNA here is from genome assembly GCF_028538775.1 of Myotis yumanensis. NCBI lineage: Eukaryota > Metazoa > Chordata > Mammalia > Chiroptera > Vespertilionidae > Myotis > Myotis yumanensis. Next base: position 78,386,754 of record NW_027223752.1, read on the forward strand.
AATAGGGGTGGTTATGTCCTGTAAGAAAAAGAAGGTGATGCATTTCTCAGGAAACTTGGTAAAAACATATTTGTTTTCTCCCAAAACTCATCTCACTAATTCAGATGATTCTCAAAAGATTTATGACTCAGGCAAAAGTTCATCATATTTTAGCAACCTTCTCAAAGGATGAACATTAGGAAGGGATGCTATCTATGGCAGGTATGGTTTCATGAAACCGAAGTAGAGGACTGTTAATTCCTTGGGGAAGAGCCATGCTGTCTGATAGATGGGGCAGTCTTCTTTTAAAAATAATCATTCCAGTGCAGTATGTTGAGTGCTGTAAGAGAGAAGTGTTCCGGTGCTTAGGAGCAGAGAGGGTAGCGGGACAGGGGGTGGCCACTGCAAGCCAGGAGGGAGGGAGGCTTCAGGGAGGAATTGGCATGTGAGCTAGACTTTAAAGGAGAAGTAGGAATAGAACAGGTGGAGAATATGGGAAGCGCTTATTGCAGGTGGCGAGAAAAGCATAAAGGGAGATAGTAAGACATGAAAGAGCGGGACAAAGTGGATTCTAGCAAGAATTCATTGTGGGCAGAGGTGGGAGCAGGTGGACAAATATGATCCTGGAAAAATTGGGGAAACTGGTCTTTATCCTATAGAACATAGCCTATAGAACAGACTGGGCTATAGTGAAGGTTTCTGAGCAGGAGGTGACATCTGCTTTGTATTTTTTAAGACAACTAGCCCTGGCAGCAGTATCATTGTGTTGCTGGGAAAGGCCATTGTCGAGAGAAGTGAGAGCCTTCACTTCAGACACTGGGAATAGGCGTGAAGACATTCACAAAATATTAAGATGGTGTAGAAAACAGGAGTTGGAAGTTGAGGTGCTTTGAGGAATCAGGGCGAGGGCAGAGCCAGAGGTAGTGCATTAGGGAGTGAATGGAGTAAGGAAGAGGCAGCCATGAGGATAGATGACTTCATTTCCAAAAGCTTGAGGGTGCAGGAGAAGGCAGGGAGGCGATTAGCCTCTGGTGGGAGAAAGAGTGGTGCACAGCCATCCTGCTATGTGTGCTTCATGCCAGGAAAGCTTCAGCTCCTGGTGGGCAGGAGGGGAGGATCCTAAGTAGAAAGAGAGGGAGTAGAGACATAAGAGCAAGGGGAAAATTAGCAGGAGAAGGTTTCCAAGGAGACATGGGCACACACTAGGAATCAAGAATTAGGTAAAGGAGAGAAGTCAAGTTTGAAAGAGCCACTGTGGTTCCAGAAACCTGCTTTATCTCTTTTGGTAACAGGGGCACAACAGACTTGACATTCTTCCACTTGCAACAAGCATCTTAGAGGCGTCAGTCCTGCGTCTGCTGGCTGTGGGCTTTCCTGGAAGGGGCTGGGAATCCATTTCAAGTAGGGAAGTTAGCATTGGTTATTGGAGGTAGGCTCGCTGCCACAAAGCAATCAGTCGGATATTGGACTCTCCTGTGTTTAATCACAAACACAGCTCCTCCTCCCTCCCTTTTTTAAAAAATCGATGTGATTTCCTTTGGACTTTCGTTTGAAAAGTCGTAAGGAAATAAAGTATCTTTCTGGTGAAGGGCTCTGTCAAACTTAATGGAAATAGTACCTTTACCTGACAATATGGCCACATAGACTGCTCACACTTTCTGGGCTTTATAATTATTATTTAATTACAAAACTTGGGCATTAGACCTGATTGTTGCTAAGACTCCTTTTAATTCCAGGATTTTGTGGTGTATGGTTCCAAGTTGAATTGGTGCCTATTGACAAGATGTGAAACAGAAGGAAAGTGTGACACAGGGTGTGCTCATCAGGAGGGAGCTGGTGTCACTGGACTGCGTGTTCATACAGTCCCCAGTCGCTTCCCCGGGCATCTGCAGTACAAGGACGTTTTGCCTGCATAAGCAGCGTGTGCTTCGGCTCAGAATATATGCCAAGCACACTTGAGAACGTTCGTATTTTGCAGCTGAAGTACAACACAGCTGGTCTCCTAAATGATTTAACGTCTTCCTCTCCACCAGCAGAATTAAAAACTGAGACTGTTTTGGTGCCTCTGAGGGAGCAGAGATGCAACCTATAATTATGAATTTATCAGACAATAGGTGACTTCCCACAGCAGCCCTTAATGTGTTACCCCAATCACACTTTGTCCTTTGGAGAACCCAGCCTCGTTCTCAAGAATTTGAGTTGCGTGGAGGGTGGAATAGGGGAAACGGATGTGTTACTCATCCAACAAGACTGAAAAAGAAAATTTGATTTTCTCCCTACCTGCAGCCAAGCAACCCAGAGACAGAAGAGTCAGAGCATCAGGGGGAAGGTGATCAGATGGCCTGGGGCTCTCAACACCAGGGCCCTGTGTACATACCCCAGCAAAGCATAAGGCACTCTTGTGTGTAATGTTACATGTGAGGGCATTTAAGTTTGGCTAATATTTTTATGATGGCCTATAAGAGCACGGCAAATCTGTTGGCTTTCTTGTAGGCCACCCTTTTCAGAGTTAAGGCACCTTCATATATCTTCTTATTTGTTCTTGCAACATCCTGACAAGGTGGAGTTTATCATCCTCATTTTGCACAAGAGAAAGTTAAAGTACAAAATAGTCAGTTTCAGCAAAGCAGGTCAGGGACAGGTGGAGCACGAGAATAAGGTCTCAGATATGCAGCATGTTCTTGTTCCTTTCCTTTAGAAAGAAAAAGAAATGAAATTTTAAAAATCGAACCATGTTTGAGTTGTTTGCCTAGTTCTTTGCCTACTGTATCAGAAAGGGATGTTTGCTTCTGATAGGGCCCAGGATGAAATATGCCCAGATAGAAACAATAAAAAAGCAAAAATATCCTGGCTCAGCACCCACCGTTGGTAAATGGAATCCCAGCAGGCCCATTGCCTGTATGTGGCAGATGGCAAGCTGCCTTTCTAAGAGTGGTTGAAAGCACCTGTGTTGTGCTAGACACTGAGGATTCACAGGGAAAGACAGACACTATCCCTGCTCTCACAGAGATCAGACTAGTGGGAAACAGAAGCAAGTAAACAGATGATTCAAATTATATGAAAAATGCTATAATGGCAGCAGTACAGGTGTCATGGGAACAAAGAAGAGGTGCTGCTAACCATTTATTGGGAGTGGTGCTTAGGGAGAATTGCCTTGAAAAGATGACTGAGTGAGACCCGAATAGGTTAGCCAGGTCAAAAAGGGGAAAGTGTTTGGGGAGGTTGAGAAGAGGGCTTCACTTGTTTATTCTATCCAGACACAGGTCTGGAGATAAGAAAAAGCCTAGTGAATTGGAGGAGACACCTAGGTCTGAATTTTAGAGTTGAGAGTGGTGCTGATGAGACTAGAGAAAGAAACAGAGAGCAGATGTTATAAGACTTTGCAGGCTGTGTCAGGTATGTGGAAGGGCCTTGGGTATGGGAGTTTATCTAACCAGGGCTGCTTTTAGTTAGTCACTCTGGGGTTAATGATAGGTTGGAAGGAGATAAGGCTAAAGGCAAGTTGGAGTTTGTTCACACTCCACATTGAAAGTTCAGGCCTAGACTAGGAAAATGGCATTGAGAATGAAAGTAATCTGGATGATTTGGGTAAGATGTGATTGGGCTTGGTGATAACTGGATGTGGAGGAAAAAGGCAAAGGAGGAAGGCTTCAAGAATGATGCCAGGGCTTCTGATTCTGAAACCCAGGTAAACGGTGAGGTAAGGAACAATGGAGGAGGAGGTGGTGGCTTTGAGGGATAATAGGAGACAATATGCTAAATTTTAGACACCTTTAACTTTAAATTATCTGTGAGAAATTCAAGAAGAGATGTCCAGAAGGCCATGGACATATGGCCCAGAGGACTGTTGTGAGAGATCTAGGCTAGAGATAAACATCTGAGTCTTCCACAGAGGAATCAAAGCCTTTGGAAGGGCCCTAGCCAGATAGCTCAGTTGGTTAAAGTGTTGTCCCCAGATACCAAGGTTGCGGGTTCAATCCTGGTCAGAGCACATGCAAGAATCAACAAATGAATGTATAGGTAAGTGGAGCAACAAATCAATGTCTTGGTCTCTCTATTTCTCTGTCTCTTAAATTCAATAAATAAAAATTAGTGGTTGCCAGGGGCTGGTATAAAGAGGACTGACTGCTAATGGGCCTGGCATTTCTTTTTGAGGTGATGAAAATGTTTTAAAACTAGATGGTAGTGAAAATTGCACACTTTTTGTGAACTCACTGAAGCCAATGACTTGTACATGTTAAAAGGATACTTTTATGGAATGTGAATTATATGTCAAGAAAGTTGTCCTATAAAAAAGGAGCTTCAGTAAATCAAGCACTTTAATTACGGGAGGGGAAGGGTTAATTCCTGGTACAGGGAGGGGCACAAGGATATGTAAATTGGTGTCCACTTTCACCTACTTTTTCAATCCTTTAGTAATCTGGCTGGGCCCATTACATCTCTCAGAATTGCTAGTGTCTAGAAGTTTATGCTTGCAATTCAATAAATTAAATTAAAAACAACAGACCAACATGAGAAGGATATCTCATTTCAAAACCACAAGACTGTGAAAAGTGTTTTCCTTGGTATAGTAAGCACAAAACAGCCACAATATAAAAGGACTCAGAAACATCCCAGACTTTGAATTACCATCATTTTTTACATCACCCCTGAGTGAACAGTGTTATCTTTATTTTTTATTTAACCATGGAATAAACAGAACCTATTCTTGAAAAAATGGCAATTTAAAGTCTTTTCACTTAAAGTCAAGAGTGTTTTCTCTGATATTGCTTTTGTGGCTTGGCCTCAGCCCTCAATCTCCCAGGGACCCACACTGAGCTACTGTCTCCATGTTGCTTCAAGTCTCTAGAGCTCCCCAGGGAGTTAAAATGGATAAAATAAAATGGAAGCAACGCAAGGAGAATCCAGCCCAGCCTGTAGTGAGAACAGCCACGTGGCCTCAGATTTGGAAGAGCCAGGCTCATGAATTCATCTCAGTAATTAGCCAAGTTCAAGCTTCTGGCCCTTATGTTTATAATGGTCAGTTCTTAGCAGTGCTATTTTGGGGGCCAGCTTTTCATGTATCTATATGCCTGAGTTAAACTGGGAATGCAGAGGCTCAGCAGTGATTAATAGTGCCAGGTTCCCACATGGGATTAAGTCAGGGAGCCAGAGTTGAAAACAAGGGCTTCAGACCTCCTGTGCACCTCACCGTCTTTTCTTGCTGTGGCATCAGCTACATCGTGGGTCCGGCCTCAGTGTGAGAGATGGGGAGCATGTGAGTGAGGACTTACGAATTGGACTTGTTGAAGGACATATGGGAGCCTTCTCTGACGCTGGATTTCTGAGCCTTAGGACTAGGCCAAGCCATGTCCTGAAATGAGCACCTTAGGAGTCTCTGTGAGATTCTGATGAAATGTGGCATGACCTTTGACATTTAGGTAAACTTCTCAGGTTGGCCCCTGGGGACAATCACGAGAGTCCAGCTTGTTTCTTTTGGGGATGCCTTTGGAGACTAACACGGCACCTGCTGCAGTGTCAGGTGGCACCTCCAGGAGACAAGATCCAGGACACAGTCATTTTCAAGTGCTTGGTAGGAGCCAGGCTGCCACGTTGGAGCAATGGCTCAGGCTTCCCCTTGGCTTATTGATAACAAGAAGCTCAGAAGAAGCACAAGAATGAGATTTTTACATGCATGTTTAATTCTCTAAGGATCCAGCAATAAGATCTCCTTAGCAGGACCAGAGTAGCACAGGGGAGGTAGAAATTCAATAAGCAGATCTTTAGTGGTGGCTCCTGGCCAACCAGGCCAGGGGTTCTTAGGGGACTTTAACTCATAAATGGTCAAATGTTTACTTTAAAAGTGGTTATTAGGGATGTGGAATGAGTTTCCCAAGTGAAATGATGGTATAAATGGGAGTTTTAGATTAAAATAAAAACAACTGAACAGAGTGGAAATTAGATAAATGATGAAAAGGGGGACATCTAAGGAGCATAACAACCAGGCAGTCTCTTGAAAGGCAGGAAGAAAGGAGGTGATTGGGAAGAGGTCTTGCTTTGTCTAGCCACTTCTCCAACCATAAAGAATGTTGTACACCTGGGGCTATATCATTCCTGATGTCAGAATTCTCAAACCTAAAGAACTAAATGCTCACTTTCTATTATGTTCATGTAAAATTGGTTAGGCTCTAAACATGCTAACCAAAATACATGGGAGTTTGTCAGTCAGAGTGTCAATTTGCTCATTTTTAATTTAGAAAGTTATCTTTCTGATGATGGGAAATCCTCCTCTTTGTATCAGCTTCATCTGTTAATTAGAATTTGATAGTAACCCAATTATCAGATGTATTTAGATTCCACATATGAGTGAGATCATGTGACACTTATCTTTCTCCGACTGGCTTGTTTCACTTAGCATAATACTCTCCAGGTCCCTTCATGCTATCTCAAAAGGTAATATATCCTTCTTTTTTACTGCTGCATAGTATTCCATGGTGTAAATGTATGGCTTTTATAACCACTCATCTACTGATGGGCACTTGGCTGTTTCCAGATCTTAGCTATTGTAAATTGTGCTGCTATGAACATAGGGATGCATATATTCTTTCTAACTGGTGTTTTGGGTTTCTTAGGATGTATACCTAGAAGTGGGATCACTGGATCAAATGGTAGTTCCATATTTAATTTTTTGAGGACACCCCATATTGTTTTCTATGGTGGCTGCACCAGTCTTCATTCCCACCAGCAATGTATTAGGGTTCCTTTTCCTTCATATCCTTGCCAGCACTTGTCATTTATTGATTTGTTGATGGTAGCCATTCTGACAGGTGTGAGGGATAGAAGAAAACATAGGCAGGAAAATCTCAGACATCTCTGGTAGCAATATGTTTGCCAATACATCTCCTAGGGCAAAGGAAACTAAGGAGAAAATAAACAAATGGAACTACATCAAAATAAAAAGCTCTGCACAGCAAAAGAAAACATCAACAAAATGAAAAGGGAACCTACTGTATGGGAGAACGTATTAGCCAATGATACATATGATAAGGGTCAATATCCAAAATATATAAGGAAACAAATATCCAATTAAAAAATGGGCAAAGGACCTAAATAGACACTTCTTCAAAGTAAACATACAGATGGCCAAGAGACATGAAAAAATGCTCAAAGTCACTAATAATCAGAGAGATTCAAATTAAAACGACAGTGAGGTATCATCTTCACTATTTTAAAGTGTACAATTTAGTGACATAAGTACTTTCACAATATTGCATAATGGTTAGCACTATCAATTTCCAAAACTTTCTATGCCCCCGAAACATTAGAGACTCTAACCATTATGCAATAACTCCCCACCTCCTGCCCCCATGTCTTGATAACTTCTAATCTTCTTTCCGTGTCTACGAATCTGCCTACTCTAGGTAGCTCATGTAAGTACAATCAGACAATATTAGTCCTTTTGTGTCTGATTTATTTTTTTCAAGTTTCATCATGTGGTAGCATGTATCAGAATTTCATTTCTTTTTATAACTGAATACTATTCCATTGTATGTATAAAACACATTATATGTTTATGCAGTAATCTGTTGATAGATGCTTGGGTTGTTTCTCTCTTTTGGCTGTTGTAAATAATGCTGCAGTGAACATTGGCCTACGCATATCTGTTTAACTCTCTGTTTTCAGTTCTCTTGCATATGTACCTAGAAGTGAGATTTCTGGGACATATGATAATCCTATGTTTAACTTTTTGAATAACCACCAAAACGTTTTCCACAGTGGCTGAACACTTTACACTCCCACTGATAGTTTTGGAGAGTTCTAATTTGCTCACATCCTGGCCAACACTTCTTTTTCTGTTGCAGTTTTCTTTTACTTTTATAGCCATCCTACTAGATGTGAGTACAGTTGCATTGTGGTTGTTGCCCACTAGTTTGGGATATGCAAAGATGTTTTCTAGTGAGTAATACCAAGCTTTGAAGACATTTTTGTTCATGAGGCTTAAGATAAGTGTTCCTGTTTTTGCCATAGAAAATGATGCTTGATTGTAGACTGTGTGTCTAAGTTAAGGCTTGTAATTGGAGCATTCTTTCAAATTTTTTAGAGAATCATTTGTTTTGAAATCCCTTCTAAAGCATTCAGGATCAATTTGCTAAAACTGAAGCTCCTGGCTGTTGCAATATGTCAAGCTACACAAGCACCACTTTCCTTGCCCTGGTTCAGACCCTCCTTGTCTCTGGGCTGGAGATCCTATTTGTGGTCCCCTCTCCTTTAACTTGTATGAGCACAAGCATCAGAATCAGACCCTGCTCTGAATCCTAGCTCTGCCACTACTGCTATAATAAGTTGGACAAGTCATTTAATCATGGGAAAACCAAGTCATGGGAAAACCATGGTGTCTACTTGATTGCCGTGTTATGAGGACACTGCATGATGAGCTCTTGGTACTTTGCTTGGCACATAAGTATGTCAGTGATTGTTAATTTGGGGCCTGTTAGGCGGCCTGCACTTACCTTTCTAAAATAATGATAATAGAACTCCTTTGCTTGAACTACTTGGTATTTCTATTTTCTCCAAACAAAGTTCAAACTGCTTAGCAGTTCATAAAAGGCCCTTTGAGAGCCTGGGTTGCGAGCCTTTTCTGCTGCCTCACTCCTTCGCCTCAGCCCTCTGAGCCACTGGCTGCTATAGACCAGCACATTCATATGACCAGAGCCCAGTGCCTGCTCTTCCCTCAGCCTGACTGAACTGCATTTAAATAATGTATCTTGATTCTCAAGCCTATCGAAAGACTTCTCTGTGATGCCCCACCTCGAATGCTGGGTGGGTCATGGCTCACTTATCTCTGTTACAGTGATTGTTCAGGGGTGCTTTTGCTTTGGACAGCCTTCTCTGATTGATCTCATTTATCATCCCTATTTATATCATGCATATTGTAGGGGTTGGATCAAGATATAAATATGGTAATTACTTTACCAAGTCATTTACAGAAACCAGCCTTTCTCCCTCCTCATGTTCTCTAGCTTGATTGCTCAGACTTGTAAGTAGGGTTTCTGTGTCTTTAAACTTACCTGTATTTTCATGTGGTCATATAATCATCAGGACAGATGCCTTAAAGGTGAACCATAGACAAATATTATTTGCTGCTGTTACTCTTGACCTTGTTTTATTTATTCAACGACTTTATTGAACACCCAGTTTGTGTAAATCACTTAATAGTTTCCCTAAGGAGACAGAATTGTATAAGATGTTCCTGTTAATGAGCCTTCTCAAGATAAATCTTCTTGCTCACATCATGACTCTGAGGAATGTAAAGTCTAGGAGAAATTGTAGTCCCTACAATTTTTGTTGAGAGGTACTTGGAAATTCTGACTCCTCATGGCATTATTGTATTTCCAAAATAGTTCATCCTTCTTGGTGGGCAGATGGGGCCACTTGTAGTCTTGATTCGGCTCTTCATTTTCTGGTGAAATCTGAAACTAGAAAGACAAGAAAAATCCTGCTGTTTGCAAGTCAAGAGGGAGCTCACAATAGGTAGCAATTCAGAAATAAACACTCAACAAAATCATTCTGTTTTGTCTACAATCTCCAATGAGTTCTCTAATGCTGAGTGTGTAGTCTGAAGTTCTTCTAATAGGTTGAGACTCATAATTTTGTCACTTTTTAAAAATATATATATATTTTATTGATTTTTTACAGAGAGGAAGGGAGAGAGATAGTTAGAAACATCGATGAGAGAGAAACATCGATCAGCTGCCTCCTGCACACCTCCCACGGGGGATGTGCCCGAAACCAAGGTGCATGCCCTTGACCAGAATCGAATCTGGGACCTTTCAGTCCACAGGCCGACGCTCCATCCACTGAGCCAAACCAGTAATGGCAATTTTGTCACTTTTTATATTTTAAAAAATGTGTGAACATGTTCCTTCATTTTTTACAACCTCCTTCCTGACTCTTTGGTCTTATAATAAAAGCTACAAATTCAGTAGCATTTTTCTGAAAAGACATTAATAAAAGGGGGGAAAAGTTCTAACAAAAAAGCAGAAGCTAAGCATTCTCTTCAAAGCTAGCATAAAACTTAGTTCTGCACTTCTTGATATTTAGGGTAAAAGAGAATAATAAAGTCAATGTCGAGAACTGAATTAGCACTTGGAAATACTATGATTTCAAAACTTTGAAATTGCTTAGTTGAAAATTTTCTTTGTTTTTACAAGAATGTGGCAATTGTGGGCATCTACTGCCGTCCTTGATGGGCTTCAGCTTTGCTTTTAGATTTGAGATGACGTTTAATCCAACCTTGGAAGTGAGGATGGGCCTTTGTTCCTCAGTTTGAAAGATAGTAGGCTACAGGCACTCATTATTCCATGTTGTTGTTTTTTATCTAGTTATTAAAAATTGTTGCCCCTGGAAGTGGCACCTTGTCATCCTTTTAGTAGAGTGTAATATTTTTGTACTAAAGGCAGTTTAGTAGTTACAAAAACTACACCAGAGTTACATGATTTGTTAAATGCTTTTACATACCTCTAATTGTACTCAACCCTTTCAATAACCCACTAATGCAAGCATGTCAAACTCGCGGCCCGCATGCCTCATTTATTTGACTCGTGTTAGCCTTTGAGTTTGACATGCTTGCTCTAATGTTTTATTATCACCCACATTTCACAAGGATAAAACAGATTCATAGTGGTGAAGTAAGTCAACAGCTGATTGAAGGCAGAGAACTATGGTTGGAAAGCAGCTCCTGGGATTTTCAAGGCTAATTTTTTTTTTCCATTCCACCATGCTGAACAATTATTTGCTGGGTTCTGTAGTTACTGGCTAGATAGTGCTTCTGATGGATGGATGCAAGGTCTGGAGGAGAATGTGCAGCAAAGCACAGAATGAGTGTGCAAGTATATGAGTATGCAAGTCAGTGGGTGTTCATTATAAAAATACAGTAGAGTCGCCCTAACTGGTTTGGCTCAGTGGATAGAGCGTTGGCCTGCGGACTCAAGGGTCCCAGGTTCGATTCCGGTCAAGGGCATGTACCTTGGTTGCAGGCACATCCCCAGTAGGGAGTGTGCAGGAGGCAGCTGATCGATGTTTCTCTCTCATCGATGTTTCTAACTCTCTATCCCTCTCCCTTCCTCTCTGTAAAAAATCAATAAAATATATTTTTAAAAAATACAGTAGAGTCAAAATCTAATGTTCTATTCTTTCTTGAATTTAGCCCCTGTCTCATTTTACAGAGCTGATGTCATAAGATATCTTCAATTAAGAATCAAAAAGGATTTAAAATATGATGATTGGAAACTAGCAATAGAGAACTCTGCTCATAGTTACAATTGGTGTGTTTACGAGTGTTCTCTTCAGTTGATATTTAACATTAGTATTTTTGAAAAATATATTCTGGAATGATGACAAAAACCCCTGAATTTTATTTTCTGATACTGGGTACTGTATGCTAGTGCATCACTAAAAGTTTACTCATGGCTCTCTCTAAAATGAATATTTATGCATCTGCAAGGCACCCCTCAGTTCTCTAAGCAGGACCAGTCACAGTCAAAGCCATCACAGTGAAAGCCAGAAGGGGAAAGGGAGGGGGCCTAGATTCACTAACATAAACCTGGAGTCTGATGTTAAGTAAGAGTCATAGCTGCATAGCCCTTCACCTGTGCCTGCCAGGAAGTCTTATTCTGGATAGGACCTCTCATTCAAAGAAAAGAGCAAAGGGCGGATCTCCAGTAGACTGGAAATGCTGCCTTAATGAAGCCTTTTGAAATCCACTCTTCCAGTCAAAGAGACCTCACCTTTTCTAACTTGTCTATCCCAACCACCAGGTATAAGAAGCTGCCACATATTGCCCATTATCTTTGTAGAGTAAGTTCCTTGTGGGAAAGGTTCAGGTCTTTGTCCTTGGCTTGCAGTAGTAGAAGGCCACCCTGATATTCCTGAACAATCTGGAATTTTTAGGTAAAATCTGTTGTTTATCATACAGGTAGAACTATGGTACATTTCCTTCTATCTCTATATCAGTGGTTCTCAACCTTGGCTGCACATTAGAATCACTTGGGAATCTTTTTAAAATCCTGATTTCTGGGCCTCATCCTCCAGAAATTCTGTTTCTTTGTTATGGGGTGTGTATCATCATGTATAAAACATAATGATTAAATATATGTACATTTTGCAAAGTGGTCACCACAATAAATCTAATTAACATCCATTACCACAGATAACTATAAAATTTTTATTCTTGTGATCAGAAATTTTAAGATCTACATTCTTAGCAACTTTCAAATATCCAATACAGTTTTATTAACTGTAGTCACCATTCTGCATCATTACATCCCCATGACATTTATTTTAAAACTGGAAGTTTGTATCTTTTGACCAGCTTCTCCTGTTTTTCCCACCACCCACCCCAACTCCAGCAACCAGGATGTTTTCTACATAAGAGTTTGTGTTTTTATTTACTGTATTAAAAGCCCGATGCATGAAGATTCGTGCAATAATGGGCCTTCCTTCCCTGGCTACTGGCACCACCTTCGTTCTGGCCAGAACTGCCTTTCCACCTTTGCTACGGCCGAGAGCCACCTTTCCGCCTTTCCATGCTGCCCAGAGGCCTGGAGCAGCTGGGGTGGTGCAGAATGCCTGCATCATCGCCATGGCAATGACTCAAGCATCCCACCCCACTCCCAGCCTCTCAGCACCTGCATATGCAAATTAATCCACCATCTTTGTTGGGTTTATTTGCATACTCACTCCTGATTGGCTGGTGGGTGTCAAGATGGTATGGTCAGTTTGCATCTTTTTCTTTTATTAGTGTAGATTATTTTTTAATTCTATTTATAAGTGAAATCATATGGTATTTCTTTTTTGACATTTCTTTTAGTATAATACCCTCATGTTGCAAATGGCAAAATTTCATTTTTTTATGGCTGAATATTCTATTGTGTGTAGCTATGTTTCTGTGTGTATCACATTTGTTTTAGCCATTCATTTATTGATAGCCACTTAGACTATTTCCATGTCTTGGCTATTGTAAATAATGTAGCAATGAACACAAGGTTCAGATATCTTTTAGAGTTAGCATTTCCATTTTCTTTGGGTAAATTGCCAGAAATGGAATTGCTGAATCATATTGTAGTTTTATTTTTAATTTTTTAAAGTAACCTCCATGTTTACCATAGTCACTGCACCAATTTATAATCCCACCAACAGTACACAAGGATTCCCTTTTCACATCTTCGCCAACACTTATTTCTTTTTGGTAATAGCCATTTTAACAGGATAAAGTGGTATCTCCTTTGCAAATGAGTTATTTATATATTTTGGCTATTAACAATTTGTCAGCTATGTTTGCAAATATTCTCTCATTGAGTAGGTCGCCTTTTTATTTTGTTTAACGTTACCTTTGCTGTGCAGAAGCTTTTTAGTATAATGTAGTTTCACTTATTTATTTTTGTTTTTGTTGCCTTTGCTTTTGATGTCAAATCCAAAAAATTATCAGCAAAACCATTCAAGGAACTTATTGCCTATGTTTTCTTCTAGGAATTTTATGGTTTCAGGTCTTGTGTTCAAGTCTTTAACCCATTTTGAGTTAATGATTGTGTAAGATGTAAGATAGTGGTCCAGTTTCATTCTTTTGCATGTAAATGTTCAATTTTTTTCAACATTTATCCCTTATCCATTGTATATTCTTGGCATCTTTGTCATAAATTAATTGGCCAAATATGTATAGGTTTATTTATGGGCTCTCTATTCTGTCCCATTGATATTTGTTTTTGGTATTTTTATGACCACATCATACTATTTTGATTACCATAGCCTTGTAGTATAGTTTGAAATCAGGGAGCCAGGATGCCTCCAGCTTTTTTTTTCTTTCTCAGAATTGCTTAGGCTATTTGAGGTCTTTTATGGTTCCATGAAAGTTTAAGGGTTATTTGTTCTATTTCTGTGAAAAATATTGTTGGTGTCATGTAGGGATTACATGAACCTGAGTATTGCTTTAGTAGTATGGATATTTTAACAATATTAATTTTTCTTAACGAGTATGGAATATCTTTCCATTTACTTGTGTCATGTTCAATTTCATCAATCAGTATCTTACAGTGTTTAGAGTACAGGTCTTTTACCTCTATAGTGAAATTTATTCCTACATTAAAAGAAATTGTCATGGGAATATAAAGTACAGGATAGAATATATGGTCAATAATATTGTAACAACTATGCATGGAATCAGATGCATACTAGACTCACTGAGGTGATCAGTTCACATGTCATATAAATGTCTAATCACTATGCTGTACACTTAAATATAATATAATATTATGTCAACTATAATTGAAAAATAAAAAGTTTTTTAAATTAAAAAAATAAAAGTATCTAAAAAAATGTTTATTTGGACACTTTTATTAAAGTTTAGAAATGTTATTCTTTTTGATGCAGCTTTAAATAGGATTATTTTCTTAATTTATTTTTTGATAGTTTATTAGTGTATAGAAACACAATTGATTTTGTATATTGACTTTGTATTTTGAAACTTAACTGAAGTTTTTGTTATAATAATATTTTGGAGGCTTCAGAATTTTTTATATGTAAGATAATATCATCTGCAAAGACAGTTTTACTAGTTCCTTTATGACTTATATGTGTTTTCTTTCCTTCTTTTATTATATTTTTTGCCTAATTATTATGGCTAGGACTTCTAATACCATCTATAATAATAAAAGCATAATATGCTAAGTAGACCAGACATCCTTCCGGATGTCCTTCTGTTCTTCCGTATGAAGCCGGGGCTGTGAGGGAAGCCCGGGTCCTGGGTGCCAGAGGGAAGCTAGTGCTGGCAGCTGGGGGATGGAAGACCTATTCTTGCATGAATTTCATGCATCGGGCCTCTAGTGTTGAACAAAATGGTGAGAGTGGGCATCCTTGTCTTGTTCCTGATCATGGAGAAAAAGCTTTCAACTTTTCAGCATTGTGTGAGGTTTTCTGTGGGATTGTCATTAGGCTGAGGTACATGAACTCTATACCCACTTTATCGAGTGTTTTTATCACAAATGAATGTTTAATTTTTTCAAGTGCTTTTCCTGCTCTATTGAGATAATCATGTTTTTTATCTTTCATTTTGTTAATGTGGTATATCATATTGATTAAACTGTGGATATTGAACCATCCTTGCATTCCTAGAATAAATCCCATTTGATCATGGTGTATAATCCTTTAATATATTGTTGGATTTGATTTGCTAATTTTTTTGAGGATTTTTACATCAATATTCATCATGGATAATTGGCCTATTCGGTGTGTTTTTTTCTTGTAGTGTCCTTGTCTAGTTTTGGTATTAGGGTAATGTGGCCTTGTAAAATGAGTTTGAAAGTATTCCCTCATGTTCAATAATTTGGAAGACTTTGAGAAGCAGTGGTATAATTCTTCTTTAAAATATTTGGTAGAATTCACCAGTGAAGCCTGAGATAATGCAACCCCATACCTGAATGTGATTTTCATATCTGGTGACTTCTGCTCCTTTAAGCTATTGACATTCCTTACTGTTGAAACTGGGGAATTTAAAAAAAAATGTTGTTATTGATTTCAGAGGGAGCAAGGGAGAGAGAGATAGAAACATTGAGAAACATCAGCCGGCTGCCTCCTCCACATCCCCTAATGGGGATTAAGCCTATAACCCAGGCATGTGCCCTGACCAGGAATCAAACCAGTGACCTCCTGGTGTATGGGGTGAACACTCAATCAACTGAGCCACACAGGCCAGGCTGAAACCTGAGAATTTTAAGAGCAGCACCTCCACAAGAACCTTGTCGTCTAGCCATCAATATGGCCAGTGGTTCTGACATCTTGGGGAAAAAAAAACAGTACTTTATATTGAGGGATGGGATACTGCAGGAGTTTGTTTCTCCTTTTCTCACACTGACCCTTTGTGTTCTCTAATACTCCCTTAGGATAGCTGTTGAAACAGATGATGCAGGAGTCCTAGGAGGCTAATCTTTCAATGTGTTTTAAAGTGTTTTTAAGAGTTTTGCCACCACAGACCCCAGAGAAGTTATAATTTCATTTCTGCTCTGTTATTCTGGGCTGATGTGGAAATTTGTGAGGAAGCAAGGAAACTTTTTTCTTCAGCCCAATGAGTATCCTACATTAGTGAAGTGTAGGAGTCACTGAGGATTGGCATGTAGCTCAAAGAGATTTAATTTTTGTCTTATAAACTACCTTTCTTGCAGCAATGAAGTTATCCTCTTCTGAGAAAAGTTTTAAAATATCAGATAATAATTTGCAAGTATGTAGTGCTTCAGGAGTCCTCTCTTTCATCCTCTTGGCTTCTGGGAGGCTGACCCTGATGATCAGATCTGAGCTTTTAATGGTTCTCTACTTCACTGGTTAAAATGTGCTGTGCCTTGTTTGTTTTCATTGTGCTTTTAATGAAGCTCTTTGAAGAGAAGAAAAACTCCTCAGAACTCTGAATGCTTCCCCAACAGCCCCTTCATCCTCTCTCAAAACACTATTTTAAGGGACATCTTCATACGTTTTGCTTAAATAGATTTATTGAGAACTTCTTGAACATGTATAGAAAAATCATAAAGATCCATTGAGTAATTTAGGAAGCAGCTTAAAGTGACAGCGTAGCTCTGACAGCAGGCTTTTGGAAAGGCAGAGCTCTGTTAAATATTGTATGGCATAAACAAGATTTGGAGATAAGATGCAATCAGAAGAAGGACAATTGTACATACTAAACTTTTAGCATAAACATAATGGTAACCACAAAACAAAAATCTAGAACTGTACAGATAGCATTAAAAATATTTTTAAAAAAAGATTTCTTTTCAAAAGTTGGGTCATTATTAGTGTTTCTTTGGCAAAGAAAAATAATACCAATGGGATAAAGATGTTTCTTTGTTTTTTTTTAATGATACCTTTAGCCAGAGGTTTTCCAGAGCACATGAGGCCTTCGAGCTGTGTTTTCTTGGGGTTGGTCTGAAATGAAAGGGGCATGTGTGCAAGTGGATGAGTGAGATTTCCAGCCAACATCAGGGGAAACTAGGGAAGAGGCGTGTATATTGTTTGTTTTGCAAGATGTGATTGCTAGTAAGCTGATCGACTGCTGGCAGCTTCCAAAGAGACTCTATAGCAGCGGTTCTCAACCTGTGGGTCTCGACCCCTTTGGCGGTCGAACGACCCTTTCACAGGGGTCGCCTAAGACCATCCTGCACATCAGATATTTACATTACGATTCATAACAGTAGCAACATTACAGTTATGAAGTAGCAACGAAAATAATTTTATGGTTGGGTCACAACATGAGGAACTGTATTTAAAGGGCCAGAAGGTTGAGAACCACTGCTCTATAGTAAATTGCTTTCTTATCTCTCTGTTTTTATAAAGCCGCCTTCCCAGGAAAATGACTAAACTCAGGGATCCAAAAAAGAGTGGGTCCAAGTACAGCGTCCTAAATAAAAATATTGAGAATATTAAGAATAAGTGAGAATGTGGAACTATAAATGGGCACAGCCATGTTAGAAGGTGACTTGGAAGTTTCTATTCAACCCAGTGTTTCTACTTCAGTATATCCAGCCGGAGGTAAGCATAAGAGTGTCCACTGACAACTAGCAGAGGTATTTCCATACCATAGGAAACTAACTATGAAGCAGTTAAAGGGAATGGGCTAGATCTGTCCAAGCTCTTACACAGAAGATCATTGAGTAGGGGGAAAACGTTGGTATATATATGTGTTTTATGAGATACCATATCGTTTCTATTGCTGCATTTATGTGCAGTCACACACAGATATGAGTGTATGTGTCTGTAGGTGTGCCTAGAAAGAGACAAGTCTAATTTTTACCTCTGAAAAGAAAGGGAGGAGATGAGAATGGAGGGAGATCATAGAGGATTTAACTTTTTCTGAAATGCCAAGATGACAAATAAATGTGTGTTCATAATAACTGATTTAATTTAAGCTTAAAACAAAAAGAAGAGCATTGCCCTTTTTGGGACTGGGTAGTTTGTGGGGCTTGGGGGTGGGGGTTGCATCATCAAGTGATCTGCTAACATATTTCAGATAACAACTTGACTTATTGGAGATAGGGATTATTTCTACTGCTAGGTTAGTGGGTTACCCTCACTCATGGTGCTTTCTCAGGACTTATTTTGGATTTGGCTACTTGTAAAATACTAATGCATAACAGCTGGCTCTTGTTTAACCTTTAGGTGCCTCACAAATACTACTTATGCACTTCCAAACGAGAATATGTTCATGTTCTCTCATGGTTGAGTGAGCTTTTAAGAGAAAGCCAAGATGAGTGTCATGAATAGGAACTTGTGAGGATCATAAAAAGCATAGGTGCCAACATTAAAAGATGATGAGCACAGCAGGAAAAAGCCAAGTGTCTGCTTTAAGTTGAAAGGGAGAGCAGCTTGATATCTAGGGAGCACAAAGGACATTATAGGACTACATA
The DNA here is from genome assembly GCF_028538775.1 of Myotis yumanensis. NCBI lineage: Eukaryota > Metazoa > Chordata > Mammalia > Chiroptera > Vespertilionidae > Myotis > Myotis yumanensis. The sequence goes on from NW_027223752.1 coordinate 78,405,152, forward strand.
AACATCATTTTGAAAACAGCACATCGACAATTAACCTGCCAGCCTTAATCCTGTAGCTGGATCATTTTTTTGAGAAAAAAAAATGCTATTCTAACACTTTTCCTTCCCTCTGGGCTGTGAAACTTCTTGTCAGTTCAGATTTCTGCTCCTGAGCTTTGCAACAATGCTGCATTTATGTCAGGTTCTCAGATAACCATGGAACTCGTCTTGAGATAGAGTCAGCCATCTTACCCATCAATCTTTAACTATGGGAACCACTTGCATTCCACCAGATGTGAATACATCTAGTCCCAATAATTCCAATTGAATGAATTGGTTTTATCAATGTCTGGCTTATATGAAGTGAGGATAGAAAAATCAATAGACTCCAACTCTTTGGCCTAAATTAATCTAGTCGTGTAGTCTGGAAATAATGCCCATCATGTTTGCTGCCTCAAATTAGAGTATTGATCAACCCTTTAACCTGGGCTGTCCATTGCCTGAAACCTATATTGACTTTTTCCTTCATTAGTCTTTGATTCAAGCAAACACACTGGAGGAAGATAAAATGGGCTTCTAAATTATTGCTGTCTGCAGCAGAGACATATATTTTATGTTGGATATAGTCAGGTATGTGCCTTCTGTTAGTGTGTGTGAGTATAAAGCTGCTACCTGGGCTGGATCCAGGTCCCTACATTGCTCAGCTTTCTGTCTCTCCCTTCTTTCATAAGAGCATCCTTTTGTGATATTTTTACACTAGAGGCCTGCTGCACAAAAATTTTTGCACTTGGGGAGGGGTTCCCTCAGCCTGGCCTGTGCCCTCTCACAGTCCGGGAGCCCTCAGGGGATGTCCTACTAACAGCTTATGCCTGCTCCCATGGGGAGCAGGCCTCAGCCACAGTCTGGCCTCCCTCTGCGGGAGTCGACCAACAGGCCATTCAGGGGAAGGTGCCACCCTCATCACCCCATCACTGCTGCTGGCCTCCCTCTGAAGGAGGCGACCAGGCAGCCAATCAGGAGACGGCACCAGCAGGCACGGCCCCACCCCCCCATCACCCCTTCACTGCCACTGGTCACTGCCACCTCCCCCCACCCCCATCGCCATCCCTTCTCTCTGCCCACCGGCACGTGCCTTGTCTGGCCTGGCGCTGCCTGCTCTCTGGCCCTGCCCCCCGCCGACTGGTCATTCTGCTGTTCGGTTGATTTGCATATTATGCTTTTATTATATAGGATTAGTATCAGCAGTTAGGCATGTCCCCAAAAACTCTTTATTCCATTATTATACCATTTGTATACCTTTTAGATGTACATAAATCTATTTTTCTCATTCATTATTCCATTTAATAAGTACATACCAAGTACTCAAAACTTGTCAGGTACTCTGTGCTGGACATAAAAGATGAAAAAGAAGTAATGATACTCTCAAAGAGATTATAGGACACCACAGAAGATTAATGTGTAAAAAATGAATGCAGTGATAGAGGTATGAACAAAGGGTAAGAAAAGGTAAAAATGAGAAGTAGCCATTTAAATATTGATCCTATAGTAAAGAGTTTCACTCTTATAGTATTTTAAAAATAAAATGAGAAAGCACCTAACCTTAGTAGTTAGTACATTTCAGACTTTCAGTTATGGCGGTTTCCTCTTCCTCCTCTCAAGCTTTGAGAGGCCTTGTCCAGACCTTTGGATAAGTTGATACATTTCATTTACATTTCTTTTCAAATCTTACCTTACAAATTTTCAAACTTTTGAATTTTAGTGTGACCTGTTGGACACAACGTTAGCCCTTTGATCACTATACTTAATCTTTTTGAATCTTTACCAGATCGGTTACATTTTCTTCCAGTGCAACGATTTGAATTGTACCAATTTGAACTGCACATACTAGTAAGGTACCAAGTGCAGAAGGATCCCTGTTCTCCAAAATCATAGGATAATATTTTGTATCTTTTCTAATGGCAGTTGACAACTGGTTGGCCACTTTTTTAGATAATAGCACAGGAGGTCACTGTCATTAAAAATAGTTTGTGAGATCATCAAACCGTCATTTCTAACTTGTGCCAGAGAGAAAGCTCATCAGGCAAATGGTAAAGTATGGATTATATTTTCAGTAAATATTGTTTAGTGCCTGCTTGCCCTTGGTGAAATACACCAGTTGTTTGATTATTTCTTGATTGCTTGCCAGTTACAGCATTAGATGTTTGCTTTGTAGATTACCTCCAATATCTTTGTGGTTGTAGTACTTACAGTTCTTATTAGCTGCAAGAGCTTTGTGCCATCTGCACACTTAAAGATTTAAAAGTAGCCCAGCCGGTGTGACTCAGTGGTTGAGCATTGACCTAGGAACCTGGAGGTCACTGTTTGATTCCTGGTCAGGGTACATGCCTGGGTTGCAGACTCAATCCCCAGTAGGGGTCATGCAGGAGGCAGCCAATCAATGATTCTCTCTCATCATTGATGTTTCTATCTCTCTTTCTCTCCCTTCCTCTCTGAAGTGAATTTAAAAACATAAAGATTTCAAAGTATACTTACTCCCTCTAGAATAGCGCTTCTCAACCTATAGGTTGCAACCCCCTTGGGGGTTGAATGACCCTTTCACGGGGGTCGCCTAAGACCATCGGAAAACACATATATAATTACATATTGTTTTTGTGATTAATCACTATGCTTTAATTATGTTCAATTTGTAACAATGAAATTGGGGGTCACCACAACATGAGGAACTGTATTAAAGGGTCTCGGCATTAGGAAGGTTGAGAACCACTGCTCTAGAAGATTTTAGAACTCTGTTGGATCTATTTATTCTTTATTATATTTTCATGTCTCTAAATCTATTCTCTATAATACAGAACAACATTGACCAATTTTACAACAACATTTTTGAAAATAGAATTTTGTGTGAAATGGTGGCAATTTTATGAATTATTTTATGCAGATAAAACATATACTATCCATATGTAAGGTAAAAAGAATAAAGATTTAAAAAAACCTCATATACTTACCATTCGGCTAAAGAAGCAAAATATTATCAATACCTGTATGTCTCTCCCTAATTGAATCTCTCCTTCCTCAGAGGTAACCTCTGCCCAAAACTTTGTACCTGTTATTCTCTTGCTTTTATTTAGGGTTTAGATATTTATCTAAATACTAATAAATAATATCAAGTATTGAGTGAGCCAACTTAAAGTGCCAGCCAGAGTGGCCTGTTTCTGAGCTATATTTTGTCATTGGTCTGTATATTTATATCTGCCCCAACACCACATTATCTTACTATAACTTTAAAAGTGTGTTGTTGTGTATTTGGGCAAGTGTCCCTTCCTTATTCCCTACTATTCTTCTTTCAAGTGTCTTTGCTATTCTTGCTCCCTTTATCTTCCATATAATTTTTAAAATCAATTTGTCAAGTTAAACACAAACACTGTATTTTTGTTGCATTGTACTGACTTTTTAGATTAATTTCAGGATAATTAACATCTTAAATATATATTTTTTTACCTTTGATCATGGTGCATTTATTCAGGTCTTCTTTAATTTCAATAAAGGTTGTGATTTTCTCCTGAAATTGACAGATTTTAAAAGATAATAACTAAATGAAAGAATGAAATCAATAGCACATTACCATTTATGTCAGGTAAATATACATGCACATAAAACTGTAATCTACACCTTCTGAGAATTCATAAAAAGGATAAACATCAAACATTAGAATGTTTTTTATGGGTTTTGTGAAATTGAAGTGGAAAGGAAAGGGGATGTACCAGTATTGATTTAGGGGCCAACAGGTAAGGATTTCTATTAGCTTAAAGTTCACTATGTTAAGAAAAGTAAATAAGTCCTGTAATTGTTTATATTATATTTTCCTTGTTTATGCATTATTCTTGTTGTTATTTAAATCTGGTCATTTTTTTAAACTTTGTTTTGTGATCCTTTACTGCTGTTTGGATGTTGATCTTAGAACCAGAAGCCTTGCAAATTCTTAATATATCTATTTGTCTTTGAACTCATTTGGGATTTCTATGCAAGAAATTATATAGACTATAAATAATGACAAGTTTTTTTCTTTTGCCACATTGCACAGGGCAATATTTTGAGTAGTACTAATGATAGTGGATATACTTGACTTGTTTTACTCTTTAAGAAGATTTCTTCCAATGTTTTTGATAATTTTTTATTAATTTTTTAAAGAGAGAGGAAGGGAGAGGGAAATAGAAACATCTATAGGAAACATGAAATGGCTGCCTCCTGCATGCCCCTTACTGGGGATCAAGCCCACAATCCGGGCATGTGCCCTGACTGGGAAGCAAACCCATCACCACTTGCACTTGGTTCATGGGTCAATGCTCAACCACTGAAACAGACCAGCCAGGCCTTCCAATGTTTTATCATTGAATATGACTTAAGCAAGTTCCCTTTACTTCCTAGTTTGCTAGGGTATGTGTGTGTGTATTCCAGTGCTTTTCTTACATCTATAGTCATCATCATATAATTGTTCTACTTTATTCCATTAATGTGATTGGTGCAACATCAGAAAGTATATTTATGTACTCAATCTTAAAATCCCTGGAATATGCTCAATTACATCATGACATAAAATCTTTTTCTTACTTTATGAGATTGAGCTTGCTATTATTTTGTCATTTTTTAAATTTATACTTATTAATGAGAGTAGTTTTTCGTTTTCTCCTGTTCTCCTTAAGTGCTTTTAATCACATAAAATGGTTTGGGGAACATTCCCTATTTATAATCTTTATTCAGAATGTCTTAACATTAGATCAACTACAACTATAAAATCGTTGTGTGATCATGGACAAGTTACTCGATCTCATTAAGTCTCCACCTTATAAATAAAGTGGGGATGATAATAGTGCCAGTGCCATGGGCTTATTGGGAGGATTAATTGAAATAATCTACATGAAGCATTTAGCTCACTGGCTGACATACAGGAAGCAAGCACACACACACAATGATAGATATGATTATATTATCATTCATTAGCCCCTTCTCATCCATAAACTTATGTGCTTGCTCTTTCCTTATTGGAAAAAGGTTGTCTTTTGTGTGTTTTAATTACACGAGTAAGGCTTATTTGAAACCACTAAATGCACTGGGATTAATTTTCTTACCCACAGTTACAATAACCATGCATCAGAGGATGCATGGGAGCTTGCTCCTTGGCTTCAAACTCTCTGGGTCTGGTTTGATGTCAGAGCTACTAGCAATAGGGAGCTCAAAACAAAGTCCCTATAAATTCTCAAGTTATAATGCTCCTTTTTAACAAATTGAGTCCAACCTCATGCAAGGTGTTATGGGAAATACAAATAAATATGAGCCTCAGTGTGTGGAGTGCTGCCTTGAGTCCGTTTATCCAGGAAGCACATAGGTGAACATGTGAGGCTCACACTTCACTGAGCAGTCCTCCGAGCCTTGGCCCCACATGTGTTTAAGGATAGACTAGCTCAGTGGTTTTACGTAGTCCAAGGGCAGTTTAGTCCAAGGGGACATTTGGCAATGTTGAGGGATGCTTTTGATTGTTACAATGGGGGTATTAGTAGTGCTATGGCTTCTGGTGGGTAGAAGCAAGGGATGCTGTTGAACATTGTACAATGCATCAGGCAGCCCTGATAACAAAGAATTATCTGATCCAAATGTCAATCGTGCTACTTTTAAAACCTGCACACGTATCAAAGTGACTATCCCATATACCATCTCTACATATCTTTTGGGATTCTTCTTCAAAATTCTAAAATTCTAGGGTCCACCCCTAGAGAATCTTTCTACTTGGTAGAGCCCTAAAACCTGGATTTTAAAACATGCAGATGAGTCTGGTGTAGGTGGTTCTGGGATTTCACCTTAACAAATACTGAAATAGACATAGTGAGAGCATTTTAATAAATGCAGCTGCCAAGTACGTAGAGGGCAAAAGGGAAAGAATGACAGGCAGGTCAGCAGCAAGAGCACTTAGAGCTCTGCACTGAGGAGCAGCCAGAGTCATTGGCTTGTTCTTATCGTAACAATGATTTCTCAAGTCACTAGGCCTGTGTAGCAGTGGTTTCTTACCTCGGTGACATGCACAGCACAGCTGAACGGCTTCTGTCATCATCAAGCACTTTGTGCTCAGCCAGACACATCTTCAGGGTCACTTCAGTGAGGATCTGCCATCACTCTAGGCAGGCGCAAAGAAGGCTGAGTGGTATGGACAAAATGTATGGGATGGTTCACAGAAATTCACTTATTAAAATCCTGGTTGAATTTAAAGTGAAGAATACCTAGCGGAAATTTCATGTCATGTTTTATTCTCTATTTGACAAATTGTCATGGCTTTCTGACCATCCATTTCAGTCATAGCATTAACTAATGTCACTTTGACTAAAAACCCATTTGTAGAGATCATCTGTGCATAAAAGGTGCTTTTTAGCCACTACTTAGCACAGTTTTCCAGGAATTGTTCCAAGTACTTTCAATATATTAGATGATTTAAATATCATAGTTGTCTGATGAGTAGATGCTATTACTATCCACATTTTCTAAGTGAGGAAACTGAGGCAGAGGGGGATAAGTAATGTTCCTTTGTCACACAGCTAGTACAAGTAAGGACTCAAACCCAGACATTCTCATTCCTAAACCCTTGCTCCCAGCCACTTGACCAAACCAGGTTTCCCAAATATTTTCTGTGATCATAGAATTAAATTTACAAAGTGCTCATGCCCTATAAGCTCATTGTTTCAAAGACCTCTTCTTTTAACTGAATGCTCTGCTTTATACATTTGGGTTTTTAGTTCTACTTTATTTCTGAAAATGTCCATTATTAAAGATGAAATACCTGTCCTAGATCCTTACATGGTCACCACATTGAATTCCACAGAGACTGAACCATTTTTTCCTTAAGAGTAGGAGAGAGAAGAGCAATTATTTATATAGAAAAAAACCCCATACTTTTTGGACATATTGTTCAGTAAATTAGTTCTCAGTTATTGATTTTTGGAAGAAACTTCTAAGTTTTATTTTCTCTTACCACTCAGCTGGGTCATAGGATATTGACTGTAGGATTAAACCAGGGAGAGCTCAAAGCTAGAGATTTGGGTTAGTGTCCATGGTGAGTGACTTCTGAGTGTGTCCCTACTAAATAGAAAATTTTTGATTTCTCAACTTGGTATCATCTGTTAACTACATACTAGTATGTATTTGAGAGTTGTCAACAAGCATACAGTAATCAATATAATAAATTACCTTTATTTTTTTCCACCTAAGAAAAAAGGTGGTTGTGAAAATAATATTCAGCCGAGCAGTTGGCATGTCCATTGTGAATTAGTTACATTGTTTTATGTCATTTCCTATTTATGTTCTCTGGGAAACAAGTTGGCAGTTTTCATACAACTTATCTTTGAGCATTTGTGTTCATTTTTTTGGTTTATTTTGCTTAATATTAGGTAACTTAAATTTTTAAGATATTTAATGCCATCTGACTTTGATTCTAAAATTTTTTTAAAGTTTCAAAGAATTACAGTTGAGGATTTCAATGGGAAATGGTTTTCTGTGATGCTTCTGGAAGAATAAAATAGGGGAATGAGTTTGCAAAGAAGTGAAATTCAACAATGGTGATGCTGATAACAAAGACAATTAGAACCACCGGTTATAACTATGTGACTGTGTCAACAACTTGCTTGGAAATGCCACATTTTTAAAATTTCCTTTCATCAAGCCACATAAGTTTCAGACAGAAATTTCAACAATAGCAATAGTTCATTTACCTGGAGGTTACTTACTCAGTATCTGTGAACATTTAAAATATAACTGCTAATCTAATAATAAGCAAAGACCTCTGAACAGACAGAATAGATGTCACAAAGCCAAAACACCGAATGGATGTATTCATCCATAGAGAAGGGCCATACTTAAAGTATATTTGTTCTTAAATTAGTAATGTGGATTATTTTAGTAATGTGGATTCCAAGACCACAGCACATTAGATGGTGGGAGACAAGAGGAAATTACAAACTGCATAAACAAAAGCAAAACATTTCTAGTTGACGCCTAGAAAATGAACCAAACCCTGGAAGTCAGAAAAATTCACAGGGCAGAGTTCTGGGGCTGTTCAGATAGGCTACCAGACACATTAAGGACACAACATAAATAATTAACTTGATTACTTGGGCCTAAGTTATTAACAGTGGACTAAATTATGTTAAACATGGCTGTTTAATAAAGCAAAAGTTTATAATCCACTTAAAAAGAGATTAGCCCATATTCTGAGAAATTAGCAAACAGCCTGTAACAATGAGACAATATCATATCACAAGTGTTGCTTACTTAAGATGGTAAGGAAGGTTTCGATGTTGTTCAGAGTAGTACTTGTCAGGTGGTCAAGCCCTTTATTGTTTTACAAGACCCAGGGACCCCAGAGTCTGGAAATGATGGAGCAGACACAAAATGAACATGCTCATGTTGCTCATCCACTCAGGGATTCACTGGATGCGCGGCAGCCACTGTGCACAGCAGCAGGATGCTCTTTATTGCATTTGCCTTATTATTCCCTCTTGTTTTCGGCCTTCATCCTGCTCCTGCTACCTTTGGTGATTTCAGCCTATGTGTTGACAATTCTTCTGGGGTTCCATGTAAGACAGCCTGAAAACCGCTTCCGTTGGGAGCAGGCAGCTGGAGCAGAAGATTGTTATCTCACACCCCGTAGGTTATATTGGAGCAGTAATTGCAAGGTGTCCCATGTGCCTGAAATGAATTTGAGGGCTTTGTGCACAGCATTTTTTGAAATTAAAATTTTAGCCAAAAACACCAAATTGTTTCTGCAATAATAAAATTTTGGTGGGATTTTGTTCTGCGTCATGGGCTGCTAATGGTGTCTGTGCCCAAAGCTGGGACCAGGAGGCTATCACAGACTGCGTAGACAGGTAAGTGACATCGTTATTTGGCTCCCCGTGTTGGAACAGGAAGTTTTCTTAGCAGCAGCTCCTCAAATGAAGCTGATTTGCATTTTAATTTGCTTTGGGGAAAATAGGAAGTTTAAAAGTATTATTTTGCTAATTTCAATTTTAGAGCAAGCAGCAAAAAATGCCTCATTGTGCTGGGTTCAGTGTGAAGGGCCACGCCCCTACGCGGAGGTCAGGACTGCTCAGTGGCCGCCAGCACAGCACAAGCACAGCGTGGAGGCAGAGGGGCAGGGAAGACAGGACCTGCCTGCCCTTGCAGAGCTAACACTCTAGAGGAGGAGAGACACCAGAAAGCACATGAATAAATACAGGCTGTGCTGTGGCAGGTGCCCTGACATATATACTAACAGCATGTGAGGGAGGGCGAGGCGAAGAGCTGTCTCAGGAACTACATTTGAGCACTGAATGAGCCGCTGCACCCAGAGCTCACAGAAGAGCATCACAGGCAGAGGGAAGAGTAGGTTCCCAGGCCCTGGGAGGGGGAGGGCTCGTCCCATGGAAGAAACTGTGATGGGGTCCATCCCAGTGAATTGGAGGGAGAGTGATGGTAGCTGAGGTAGTGATGAAGGCAGTGGATGGCTCATGCCTGGCCTTGTGGAACCCAATAAGGTCTTTGGATTTACCCAAAGAAAAATGACACCTTTGAAGGGATTTTAGCAGAAGAGTGGGTTGTTGTGAAAATATTCCATTTGTGTACCAAGATAACCAGCCAGGCTAGAGAGAAGAGGGAGGCTGGAGAGATGAGCTAAGAAACTGTGACAGTGGTCAGAGCAGAGGTGGGGACAGCGTGTGTCTGACAGTCAGCAGTGAAGGTGCCATGAGATGGAAAGATAGGATATGTTTTAAAGGTGACAGTGATGGGAACAGATGAGAGGTTGGATGTTGGAAGGGGATAAGGGAGCGAGTGGAATCAAGAGTAAATCTTAGGTTTGAGGTTTGAACAACTGAGTGAATGATGGTATTTGCAGTATTGAGGAAGACAGGAGAGGAAATTAAAAGATCTGTTTGGAGTATATTCACATTGAAATGCCTTATAGCCATCTAAGTGCAGAAATACATCTTATTTTTCCTGATTGAGGTCCCCTGTAAGGAATGTGGCAGACACATGGAGAACCCGCCTCTCAGTTTTCAGTCTCAAATAGTGAATGTCAATTTCTGTCCTTCCTCATCTCATTTTGCCCCCAAAATAAACATACGCACACATGCATAAATGTGAAAGCCCTTTTGAGACTCAAATAAGAAATTCAAGGGAAGATGTAATGAGTATTGTTTTGATGAAAGTTAAAACAAAGTTATTGTGTACTGTGATATTTTGTACATCTTATAGAGGAGAATTGAGGTAATTTTTGTTATGTCATAAAGAATAGAGGAAAGTGTTTAAAGTTAGATAATGAAGATGAGCCTTAAGATTCGGAAGGCTCTAGGTCACTGAGGGACCTAATCAGATGTTATTGACTTGCTTCCCTTAAACCTTTACATGTCCTCCCAGGAGTAGCTTCAGTGTCAGTCTCCAGAGTACAGTCCTGAGAACAGTGGAGGCAATTTCTTTACTACGCCGCTATAAAAAAGGAGGAACTTTTACCATTTGCAACAGCATGGATGGAACTGGAGAGCATTATGCTAAGCTAAATAAGCGAGTTGGAGAAAGATAAATATCACATGATCTCACTCATATGTGGGATATAATGAACAACATAAACTGATAAGAACAAATCCAGAGACAAATGGCAGGGGAGGTGGAGGGGCTAGAGAGCAACCAAAGGACTTGTATGCATGCATATTAGCATAACCAGTGGACACAGACACTGGGGTGGTGGAGGCTTGCTCGGGGTGGGAATGGCTGGGGGGGAGAGACAATCAGGGGGAAAAGGAGACATATGTAAAACTTTAGAGAATAAATAAATAAATAAATAAATATTCCTACCCCTGCCCAGCCGGTGTGGCTCAGTGGTTGAGCATCAACCCATGAACCAAGAGATTCACCGCATCAATTCCTGGTCAGTGCACACAGCTGGGTTGCGGGCTCGATCCCCAATAGGGAGTGTGCAGAAGGCAGCTAATTGATGTATCTCTCTTTCCTTCTTCCTTCCTCTCTCTCTAAAATCAATACAAACATATTTATTAACAAAATTTTAAAAAAAGAATATTCCCACCCCTAATATGTATTTTCCACATGAGAGAATTCTAGGATGGAAACTAAGAATCCATAGAAAATGTTTTTAATTATCACTGGCCTCACTAACTCCTATTTTCCTGATTCTCTTGCTCAAATTAGTGTTCCCATGGGGACCAGGCATAAGAGATTGGGGAAAATTATTTCCTTTTAAAATGGAAGACATAGGAAAGCTGCACTTCTCCCTCCCAGGTGTGGAAGCTTCGGAATAAACACCATTTCCTTATATGGGTGAAAATCAGTATAAAAATAGACTTAATATATAAAGTACCACAGACCGAGTGACTTAAAGAAATTTATTTTCTCACAGTTCCGGAGGCCAGAAGTCTGAGATCAAGGTGTCAGCAAGGTTGGTTTCTTCTGAGGCCTTTCCCCTTGGCTTATGGATGGCTGTCTCATCCTGTGTCTTCACCAGCCTTCCCCTCTGTGCTGATCTGTGTCCTAATCTCTTTATCTTATAGAGAGATCAGCCATTTTGGATCCGGGGCCAGCCTAATGAGCACATTTAATCACCTCTTTAAAAGCTTTATCTCCAGCCCTAGCTGGTTTGGCTCAGTGGATAGAGTGTCAGTTTGCAGACTGAAGGGTCCCGGGCCTGATTCCAGTCTAGGGCACATGCACGGGTTGTGGGCTCGATTCCCAGTAGGGGGCGTACAGGAGGAAGCCAATTAATGATTCTCATTATTGATGTTTTTATCTCTTTCTTCCTTTCTCTTCTGCTCTGAAATCAATAAAAATATATTTTTTGGGAAAAAAGCCTTATCTCCAAATACAGTCACATCTGGAAGTACTGGGGGTTAGGACAACAGATGAATTTGTAGGGATCAAGCTCATAACAGTTTTTCAATGTTATTTAAACCCCTCCTCTCATAAAACTCAACCTTTCTTTTAGTATTTCAGTACTATTAACCATTGTTGATTCCCCATATCTGTCCATCCTCTCCACCCCGACCCTGACTTCTTGCCTGTATTAGTGAAGGTGTCTTCTAACTGACCCCCATGTCTCCAGTCTTGCCCTCCCTCCAGTCTTGCCCTCCCTCCAGTTCATCTCCCATACAACATTCAGAGTGATCTAAAACATAAATCTCAATGTGACTGTCCTATTTGACATCCTTCAGTGTTTTCTTATTTTCTAAGAGATGAAGTCTAAACTCCTTAGGATGGTCTTTGATATTCTACCCTCCCCGCTTACTTTCCTTATTCTGCCCAGATTTACCCCCTCAATGTCATCATGAACCGCTGATGCTGCTCAGAGGTGTGGAGCTCTGCATGTGCCTTTTGTCTGTCTGCCAGGAACACTCTCCCTTTTTTTACACACTTTGGAGAAGGCAAGTTCTATAAAAACTTCTCAACTTTGCTCAACCAACTCTTGCACTGACTTCAACAAATGCAGTTGATTATGGACCCTTTTATGCAACCATATTGTACTTCTCACCCTGCACCACAACTCTTTAGTTGCATTTCTAACTTTGATTAGAATGAGAGAAATTAGGTCAAGAACTGTGTTTAACTTTGAATTCTACTGTTTACCCTGCAATAGTAAATGCTTAATAAATGAGAATAAATAAGGTGCTAATATTAGAGAATTGGAGACAGCTTACATTTCACATAGTGTCATAAAGGTAATCCATTTATCATAGTTTAGAACTTGGTTTAATTACATTAAATTCCCATACTCTCCTTAGCCTCACATGGAGAATCCCCTGAGTTCAATCAGCAACTGCCATTAGGGTGAGTAGATGGCAATGATGATAACTGGGGGGTACAAAATGACCCTTTTCTTCAGTACAACTGGAATGGAATATCCTGCAAATAGTAGGTCAGATGCACAGTCTTTGCCTGAAAGAACTTCCCTCTCCATCCCATGCCTGCTTACTAAGTGGTCTCCGCTGAGAAGTATTGGGCTCTTAGACTCATTAAGAGGTCAAGGTTATATTTTGCTGTGCTCTCTGGTCAGTGCAAGCCATCTACTTGTGTTCCCTGTGGGTTGGATGTGAGAATGCTTAGGCTTATTCATGGATAAGATATTCTTCTAATGCTGCATTGTCCAATATGGTAGCTACTGGCCATATGTTGCTATATAAATTAAAATTAATTAAAATTAAAAATGTAGTTTCTCACTTATGCTAATCACATTTCAAGTACTCAGTAGCCACATGTGGCCAGTAGTTACCACATTAAATAGCACAGAGTATAGAACATTTTAATCATCACAGAGAGTGCTGTTATTCCACATAGTTCTAAAGCTTAGGTCATAACTTTTAGTGGTCATTTACTTCAGTAGATGATAATTGTAATAAGTATCATTTTGTATGCACTCACCATGTATTAGAATCTAGTAAACCTCAAATTGAGCAGGTAGAAATGGAAGCTCAGTGAATTAATTATTTTACCCCAAATCCCCAAATTAGAAAGTAGCAGAGCTAGGATAATAATACAATACGTTATTTTAAGATTACTAATTTAATAGATATAAAATGGTACTGCACACCTTGCATGTCTTTGACAGTGAAGTTAAATAGTACAAAACTAGACCTGTGAAGAGTTTGTGTCCCTGACTTAAGCTGGTTTCAGGTTCCACCTTGTCTTTGTTCCCAGTGCCTTGTGGAGTCTGTCTTGCATTGAGAGTCTCCCAGACCATGATTGGCTCCTCCCAGGGAAAGCAGAAGTCTGCTCAGCTGCTAACCACAAGAGAATGTGGAGGCATTTCCCATTCTGACGTCACATTTAGGTCCAAATCATGTTTACTAGGGAACTAAGAGTAGGATATGACTAAACAGAAAACACTTTACTCTGAGGGTACCCAATCTAGCACTGAAAAGATGCACTGGTTGAATAAGAAAGAACCCTGAAAGACTGAAGGAGGCTAATCTTTATGCATGTTTCTATGTGACTTATAAAACACCCTGACCAGAGGAGACTGGGAGACTTACTAGAAAAATGAATAAATATTTCTAAAGAAGGGAATAAAGAAAAAGCGTTGAAAGTGAGATTTGAAGGTGGCTGAACATTAAATGAAATAAGGAAATGTACATAAAATATCAATCATGGGCAGGAGTTTCTATAGATAGTGACAAAATAATGAAGGAACCTTTTGCTGATGGACCAAAGGTGAGATTTATTCAGAAATCAATTACTTCTGTAAGTCTTACCCTTTCAATGTAATTGGGCTCCTGAAGAAAATCAGAGAGTAAGGGAATCGAGGGCACAGGAATATGATTGTAGGCCTCATTAGGTGACAGATGATGACAGCTGATAGTACTTTTCATGCAGTCAGCTCCTGAGGACAAATGACTTTGTCTTGGTGGCCCCTTCTGATTGATTAGAAGTGGCTGTCTGGAGTGTAGAGAGAGAATGTGGTGATGGATTATTCACACCTTCCAGAGGTTCAGAAAGGGAAGTAATTGTGACTTAAGGGTCTGAGAAGAATGTCCTGGGGAGTTTCAATGCTCAGAATATTTGATATAAAGGTAAGGTGTTACCTATTATTATACAACAAATTACTCCCAAACTTAGGGGCATAAACAACAAACATTTATGCTCTCCCCATTTCTGTGGATCAGAAATCTGAATGTGGCTTTGCTGGATCCTCTGATCCCAGGTCTCTCACAGGCTAAATCAAGGTATTACCAGGGTCCATAGTTATCTTGGTGTTCATCTCAGTTTGACTGGGGGAGGATCCGCTTATAAGCAGACTCACCTGGCTATTAACAGCCTCTGATTCTTGCTGGCTATTGACTGAGTTAGTGGTTTCTGACCACATGGACCTCTCCATGTGGCATCTGTCATTCACCAGAGAGAGCAAGAGAGGACCTGCAACATGGAAGCCACCGTGTCTTTGTAACCTAATCTTGGGAGTGATATCACACCATTTTTCCTGTTTTCTTTTCATTCAAAGGAAGTCACTAGGTCTAGCCAAACTCAAGCCTCAGGGAATACATGAGCGTGTGAACCCCAGGAGGTGGGAATCACTGGAGGTCATCGGAGAGGCTGTTTATGAGACAGGATATTGAATACATTAAAGAAATACATTTGTTTTCTAAGTAATATAATTTAAAATGTAGCAGTGTGATGTGTAGTCCCATTTTTATGAATATAAAAATAATACAAAAGCCATAATAAAAGTAGAAGAATTATGATAGTTTTCTAAAGTTTAAACAGATTGTTTTTTGAGATAACATCAAGAGCATGGATGTTTGGGTTTTTAATAAAATTTATTTTCTCTTTTATTTTTCAATTATAGTTTACACTCGTATTATTCTGTATTAGTCTCAGATGTACAGCAAAGCAGCCAGAAAATCATGTAGCCACCTAGCCACATACATAGTTATCACAATGTTATTGACTATATTTCCAATATAGTCAATAATCTACGTATCTGTGACTATTCTATAACTACTAATTTGTACTGTTTAACTCCTTCACCTTTTTTACCCAGCCACCAAACCCCCTCCCCTCTGACAACTGTCAGTCTGTTCTCTGTATCTATGAGTCTGTTTCTATTTTATTTATTTTTTATTCCTTAGATTCCACATATAAGTCACATCATATGGTATTTGTCTTTCTCTGTCTCACTTATTTCACTTAGCTTCATATCCTCTAGATCCATTCATGCTGTTACAAAAGATAAAATTTCATTCTTTTTTATGGCAGAGTAGTATTCCACAGCTTATTAATCCATTCATCTATTGATGGGTGCTTGGGTTGCTTCCATATCTTGGCTATTGTAAATAACACTGTAATGAACATAGGGGTGCATATATTCTTTCAAATTAGTGTTTTGAGTTTCTTCAGATATATTACAGAAGTGGATTGCTGAGTTATAAGGCAATTTCATTTTTAATTTTTTGAGGAACCTTCACATTGTTTTCCATAGTGGTTACACCAATCTGCATACCCAGCAACAGTATACTAGGGTTCTCTTTTATCCATATCCTCACCAACCCTTGTTGTTTGTTGGGAAAATTGGACAGATAAATGCAAAAAGAAACTAGACCCTTTCTTACACCATATATAAGAATAAACTAAAAATTGATTAAAGATTTAAATGTAAGACTCAAAACCATAAAACTCCTAAAGAAAATATAGGCAGTAAAATCCCGAACATTTCTCTTAACAATATTTTTTTTTCTGTTATATCTCCTCAAGCAAGGAAAACAAAAGAAAAAATAAACTAATGGGACTACATCAAACTAAAAAGATTTTACACAGCAAAGAAACCATCAACAACAACAATAACAAAAAAGATAACCTACTGAATGGGAGAAGATATTTGCCAATGATACATCTGATAAGGGGTTAATATCCAAAATGTATAAAGAACTCAAGACAACTTAACACCAGAAAAATAAACAAATAGACACTTCTCCAAGGAGAGCATACAGATGTCCAATAGACATATGAAAAGATGTTCAACATCATTAGTCATCAGAGAGATGCATAGTAAAACCACAGTGAGATGTACCTCACACCTGTCTTAATGGCTATCATCAAGAGCAGGGACATTTTGACAACGTGTGAGGGAGTAGGTCAGCAACTTGGGAACATGGATCTCTTTGCTCCAAAGACTGGGTGCCCATGCTGGCATAAAACGAAGGTATTGAGCCAGAAGGAAGCATAAAGACACTAACATTTTTGGAGGAGGGGGACAAAGGTCAATTGGGGAGTGCAATAGGTTCTGGATTAGGTAGAGAAATAACCAAAAGGAAATCCAACCTATTTTGAATGTGTACTTATGGGCAGTCCTACCATTCCCTACTAGTGAGGAAAGTATCCCCAAGATTTCACTCACCTCAGTCCACTCATCCTTACTGTGACTGAAGCATTGAGACCTAGAGAGAAATGAGGCAGCAGGGAACTAGTTCTGTTGACACCTTAGTAGGAATATTACAAATGGAAGAATGCCAGGGCATCGCTCACCCTACAGGGCCTTTCCCAAGCAGGGGTTTGTGGGCTCAGGCTGACCAAGAATCTGAGATTCTATGATGCCCTTCTGCACAAAGAAGACATCCAGCTATATAATTAGATCTTGAGTCTGTCGGCTAAGAGTCTGGTGGTGAGTTTATAACACATAATCTATTCCTAAGGCTTGGAGGCAAAGAGGAGAGGGACTGGATGCCACCAAGCCCCGCCATGTGTGCATGAAGCAAAGGCCCACCAAACCCTGTTCTCATCTCAAGCTGCCCTAAGTCAAATATTTCCCCAAAGCAGTTTACAGGGTCTGGAGTGCATGGAGGAAACTACTTGGACGGTATTGAGCCAGAAGTGGCCTTGCTTATTACTGGACAGAGTGTAACAAGGCCTGGTCTCTTAGTTCATTTGTTTGAATATATTGGCAGTTTATGGGCTAATATGTAGCCTTTATTCAGACGGCAGAGCCCAGAGGATCTCACCTTTGCAGAAGCACTCAGTCCTGGTCAGGCCCAGTTCACACATAGATGCCAGAAAAGAAAAGCCTTCCAGAATCCATGTTCTGAACCACAGGACTGAACCACAGGACTGTATGGCCATACATTTCCTTTTCTGGTAGCTTCTCACTACTCCAAGGTAAGCTGCATATATCGTGATTATCCAGCTCACAAATTCAAGCGCCTATGCCCATCCCCTTTGAGACTTGCAGTGATCTCTGAACGAAGCAGAATAAAGATGCCCTGTAGCCCTTACTGGAGACTTGTTGAGGTGGCTGAGGCAACCTGAAGCTGGCAGAGGAGAAGCAGAGTTGAGCTGACTTTTCTCTTGATTCATTCCAGCAGACCTAGATTCTTATTTCAACTCTACCACTTTGTGGATCGGGGTGGATGACGTATACTGTGAACCCTATTAGTTTTCTTACATGTAAAATGCATGTGAGGTTATTGTTAGTATTTCATGAAGTTCTGTTTATATAGTGCCTCTCACAGAACTGGCTTATACAGGCATTTAGTAAATGGTGGCTTCTTTCATCTTTTCCCCAGCAGTTAGCAATCTCTGGCAGTCATTGCCTCAAACCTGCACCCTATTCTATTCCTCTTCATCCCTTCCTACCCCCATACACCTTTCAGATAGAAACAGTTCCATTTGCCTAGTAGAGGTTCAAATATAGAAATTGAATGGAAGCACACCACTGGCTGAATATCTCTGTTAGAAGTTGTCAGGATTATCAGGAAAGAGGAGTCCAAACTGAGACAGAAAACAAAACTTGGAAAAATAGACTGCACATCAGATGATGAGGCAGACAAACAGGTTACATTAACTCCAAGATTATTATTGCATCTGTGCCTTGCCTGAGGGGAAGGGAGCCCAGAAGATTTAGAGGCCAGAGATCAAGTCCAGTCAGGAGCTAGGGGTTACAGGGCAAGGACAGTAGGACCCCAGGCAGACCGGGAGACTAAAAAATAAAGTTAACGGCTAAGAACTTGACTGATTTGTATTTATTATGCTTGTCCTGTGTTTCACAGTTTATAGAATGCATCTCCACGCAAGGTTATATACCTCTCACAATAGTCTTTGACTCGGGCATTATTAACTTCACATTGTAAGTAAGCCTCATTGCAGTAAGGACTTACCCAAAGCCAGGCAGCTAGCAAGTAATCTAATCAGCTCTCAAGCCAGGGACTTTGGAATTTCATTTTGGTTCTTTTTCTATTAAATCATGATCACAGACTTAATCAAACTGTCTAGGTCAATGGACGTCTGGTTGGAGGACAGGAAAGGGCCTTTGTACTCCAGCAATCAGCGAGAACTGGAGCGTGGGGTGAAACCTTATGGGCCAGGGCATGTTTATTTGCATCTTCCCCAGAATTAGGACTGACTTCAAAGAATGAAAATGATCTCGCCTTTCTTTGGAGTGAATGGACAAGCGTGGTTATGGGGTACGGATGGGGCACAAAGAAAGTGGAACAGTTGTTTCTGGTTGTTTTTTGAGTCAGTCTTGGTGGGTGTCAATAACCAGGGTGCTGGCAGTTCATTGTAGGGCAGAAAGAAGACTTTTTTTCCTTTAACTTCCAAAAGCAGGACTGATAGGGTAGGTTTAGGTCAGTAATCTATTTAGGGGATTGCATATTGTTTAGGTTTCAAGTGGCATCTCAGTTGTAAGAAAAGCAACCAAAACAAAACAAAAAACACTAGGGGGGTGAGGGCTTGTGCTTGGGGGAGGGGATGGTGGGGAGAGGTCAATGGGGGGAAAAAGGAAACTCATGTAATACTTTAAACAATAATTTAAAAAAATAAAACACTAGCCCAATTTCTTCTAACTCGTGGTTGTAACTTTGGAGCCATCAGTGATATGTCTGTAAAGATCAGAGTAGTCTATTGTTATAAGGAGACATAGACCCTTGAATGCTGTGTATTCATAAAGGGCTTCAATAAAATAATAGTAATATGAACAAAATACTATTATCAATTGAGTGCTTGTTAGGTGCAAGTACTGTTTCAGGGGTTCTATATTTACCAATTCATTTAATCTCAAACAATGCACAAAGAAATTATTATTTACATTTCACAACTAAAAAAAATTTGAGGCAAGAAGTAAATACAGTTTGCCCAAGGCCACATGACTCAATTCAGAGATAAGCTTCCAACCCAGCCAGTCTGACGTCAGAGCCTGGTCCTCTTCTCCGCTCTACTGTAATGGATTTCATATGAAAAACTGAAGTAGCAAGATCAGTCAATGCACAAGACAGATTTTAAAAAACTTCTTAATGCTTGAACCATGATTACATAAACACCTGCAGCAAAATGCATTAGTGCCAATGGAGGCTTTCTCTCTCTGGATGTGTAACTTATCATATGAACTCTCCAGAGTCACAGAGCCCAGGGCACTCTGCTCTGTCTTCTTTCCTCTCTTCAAAGACTCCAAAGAGGTTTGCTGCTATTGAAACTAGAATTTTCTTCCTGGGGTCAAAGACTTGAATGGTAGGTTATAGCTTCAAAGGGGAATATAGTGAAGCCACAAGTTCTATCTCAAAGCTCTAAATATACTAAGACCTTTATTAAAACATCCACTTGTCAACTTAAATTGAAGAAAGTTGAGAAGGTTAAGTGCCATCTTAAAAGCAAGATTTGTAGGAAAAAAAACAACAACAAAGCCTTAACTACTATTTAGATGGCTTTTAGGCATTCAGTATCCATTTATCTGTGATCTTGGCCCAGATGCAGCTGATTCTGCAAGTTTTTTCCAGTTTTGTTAGTGGTTACCTTTAGCTGTTTGGGGGCCTTTTATAGCTTCCTTCTCTAGAGCAATCTCTCCATAAAACATATGACATCTCAAGTGGTAGACAGCATCTGCTCCTGTGATGGCCTGCATGAGAAAGTCCTATATGTTAATTGCTTGTCCATAAAAAGGCAGAAATCTCAAGTAGAGCATATGACAATTTTCTAGTTTTAACTGGTCTAGTATAAAGAATGACAATTTAGCCTCCCTAAAAATGTGCATCTGTATGCAGATGTTGACTGTCTTTATATCACAGACCCTGTTATTTTTGGAAAATGAGCAGGTGGTGTTGCACTGTCCTTGTGTTTCTGCAATAGTCACACGGATTTGAGCTCATGAATTTTTACCTAAAGAAAAAGAAATGAGGATGTTATTGCTAAAGGAAGCATTAGCTTCATAGCTGAGAGGCAAACATATGCTTAACTTTCACATAAAGGAGCACACAAATGATTAACCCTTTGACTCAGATGGAAAGGAATGAGTCTGACGTGGCCTCTCCTTTCCATTGTCTTCTTTCTGAGGGTCTCTAGGTAAACAAGTGACTCATTTTGAATGAGTTATTGCTGGGTTCTTGTCAGAATGAGGCTTGGAGGATAGAATTGCCCCTGAAAATTGGCAATAAGTCAGAATCTGCACAGGCATCATGGGAATTTGACTTAAGGCCAGGGGACATCACCTCATCTGGTCTTTTGGTTCTTTCTGAGGTTGGGGTTCACTCAACAAAGTGAAGATACTGGACAATTGAAAAACAGGGCTCCTGACAGCAAGGAGTTTCCAGCAAAGAGAAGACTGGAGGTGAAGAAACCTGAGTTAGATTGCAGAGCACTCTC
Organism: Myotis yumanensis; assembly: GCF_028538775.1. Classification (NCBI taxonomy): domain Eukaryota; kingdom Metazoa; phylum Chordata; class Mammalia; order Chiroptera; family Vespertilionidae; genus Myotis; species Myotis yumanensis. The sequence continues at coordinate 78,426,266 of NW_027223752.1, forward strand.
AGTCAAAGTACTGGCATGCCCTAGAGATATTGTGGGCTCGGTTCCAGATTACCACAATAAAGTGAGCATCGCAGTAAAGCAAGTTGTAATCTTGCTGTTGGAGGTTACTGCCTTCAATTTGTAAAGACTTCAACATCTGTGATGCACAAGAAAGCACAGTGAAGGAGCACGAGGTATGCCTGTAACTGGGAAGACTAGGCAGCTGAGACACTCGTTTGTAAGACTTGGTTTAAATCAGCCTGTTACTCCATTGCATGTAACCTTGGCCTTTTCTTTCCACCTACTTTGCCATCCAATGACCTGGTCTAAATACTAAAAGGTAGAAATTAAACTGTGACTATATCAGTGTAACATTCTGAGTTTACAGAACGTTAAGATCCTGGGCCAACTAAGCTCCATCATCCATTCACTGGGAATTTACTGGGCACCTCCTCTGTGCAAGGCCTTGTTCTAGGCCAGGGGTGGGCAAACTTTTTGACTCGAGGGCCACAATGGGTTCTTAAACTGGACCGGAGGGCCAGAACAAAAGCATGGATGGAGTGTTTGTGTGAACTAATATAAATTCAAAGTAAACATCATTACATAAAAGGGTACAGTCTTTTTTTTTTAGTTTTATTCATTTCAAATGGGCCGGATCCGGCCCGCGGGCCATAGTTTGCCCACGGCTGTTCTAGGCACACAGATGAATCAGATATATTCCCTGTCTTCAGTGATCTAACAGCCAACAGAGGGAGGCAGACAAAGCTGCAGAGAATACTACAGAAGTGTGTGATGGGCCTTTCCAGATTAGGTGAAGTGCATGGTGGCTTAGAAAATGAGGAGTGTGATAGAGACAGGCAATCTAGGCTAAAACAGTGTTTGCAAATGCTTAGAGGTAAAAGAAAAGCATGTCACTTCAGCTAGTAGCTCCAGCGGGCTGAAGGTTAGGATTGGAGTGGGGGGCGGGGCGGTGCTAAGGATGGAGAGGTAGGAACTGAGGCTGTGGAGATGAGGGCAGGAGCCAGATAAGGAGGAAGAATTTGAATTCTCTCCACAAAATTTGAGTTATGGGCAAACCACTTGAGCTGTTAAGCACTGGAGTGAAATACTCAAATTTGTCTTCTGGGGATATCACTCTGTCAGGAGCATGCAGGGTTGATGGTGAGGAGTGAAACAGAAGGCCAAGCTCAGTAAGGAAGCCATTGCAATTCTAGGGGCAAGGGCAATGGGAATGGTGAGGAGGGGGAAAGTAAAGGAAATTTTAATTGGATATGTAAGAGAGAGGAGCTGTGGATGACTTCCAGACTTCTGCCATGGGTATGTGGGTGAAGGATGATGCCTGTCACCCATACAGGGAGTGGAGAAGGAACAAGTCTGGGAAAGGGAAGATAATGAGTTTTGGATGAATTGACTCACAGTGAGTCAGGGATATCCAAACGGAGAAGAACAAGCAGCCTTCATTCTAACATAGAGATCTGGTGCTCAGATAAGAGAGATTGAGGAGTCATCAATGAAGGAGGTGTGAGTTGAAACCAGTCATTTGGATGGAGTCACTAGGTAAATAGTGTGAATAGAGCAGAGGCCTGAGGACAGAGGTTGAATGAGAGGTAAGAAGAGAAGACGACAACTGGGAGATCCGTGCATTCCCTTAGAAGACAGAAGAGAAGAGGTTTCCAGGAACATGAAGGTATCGGTAGTGTCCATTGTCACATAGAGAGGTCAGAAAGACAGGGTCAGAAAATGTCCTCAGATATGCAAATAGGTGGTTGGTGGCAACATGAAGTGTAAGCAATTGGCTGTAGGAGCAGAAATACTATCATTCAACAAATGGATAAGGCTTGGTTACATCGTCACAAAGAACAGGCCCGGGATTCTGGTCTCTGGATGTTGGTTCTAGAAAAAAGTATTAGGCAAAACAGCCTACCTTGTTATAACAAAGAGCAGTAAGAATACGTTATTACCTATTTATGTGCACATAATGCCATGCTAAACAGAGTAGAGGGAGAATTAAACACAGTTTATGCATTCATGGAGCATGAGTCTCAAAACTCTAAAGTTGGGTAAATGGACCAAAAGTAATCTTTTTTTAATGGCTATTTTCATAGAATGTGTTCTCATAGAATTCTAATCACTAGATACTTTACAAATCCCAGAAAAGATAGTTCTGTATTGTTTGTAAGTAACTGCAATCCAATTTTGATAATTTATGGTAGCGTTTAACCCTCACTTTCAGTAAGTCCTTTTTCCTATCTTATTTCAATCTCTTCAGATATATTTTTAGGGCTACCCTGTCTCATTCTGACCGCAGTGGATAATAGATGGTTACCATTTTTCATCATTAATCCTTCCCATATTTGCAGGTGAATAATAAATTTACTTTCTGCTGGGAATTCCGAAGGAATAAATAACTCTAATAAAGATTAAAGAATTGATCTTGCAGAATGCCAAGAGGATTAACTAGTTAATGAACAATTATAGGCAGAGCAGGCAAGCACATGACAAGGGAAGTTTTCATTGGAAAGAGAAGTGTGCAAAATAGTATTACATCTTGATTTTATGTTTTCAGAAAAAATATATTTTTATTGATTTTTTTTAGAGAGAGAGGAAGGGAAAGGGAGAGAGACAGAGAGAGAAACATAAATGAGAGAAAACATCGATTGGCTACCCCCTGCATGCCCCTTATTGGGGATCGAGCATGCATCCCAGGCATGTGTCCTGGTTGGGAATGGAACCAGAGACCTCTTGGTTCAAGGGTCGATGCTCAACCACTTAGCCACACTGGCTGGTCTCAGTTGGTTTTTATGTATCTTTTGGTGCTTTGCATATGAATTCCTTGACATTTATAGATGAACTCCCAAGAGGTTTAGATTTAATGACTTTTGAGGTGCTCTTCCCCTAAACATTCTATGATTCCATATGGACCATTTGGTCTGGCTTTGCCAAGGCATTAGGGGTGAGTTATTTAAATGTCTGACCAAATATAGCAGGCAAATTTTTAAATTAAAATTTTGTATGGCCCGATAATGATGTTATAAATATCCAAATGGCTCTTGGCAGAGAAAAGGTTCCCCACCTCTGTTCTAGAGGAATACAACTGATGAGGGGCATGCACATGGAATAGGCTTTGGTGATTGGAGGGTCTTGAGTCAATAGTGGCCTCTTTGGGATCCTTGATGAAAAGGAACTGAGGCCATACCTGATCTTTCCCCCACTATTTTCCTTTTATTACATCTAAAACTGAAGTGTCTTTTTGTGATTCCATACCTGTAGAGAACATCTGCCAGCTGTTACCTCTGACCTGAGTCACCTGGGGAGATCTTAATTACCTGCACCCAGAACCCCTCCCCAGAGATTCCCATTCATTTGGACTGGGGTGGGGCTCAGGCATCAGTATATTTTTAAAGTGCTCCCGAGGATTCTCATGTGTACATGGGGTTTAGCCCCACTGCTTTACAGTAGAGCCAGGTTTATTATGTCCTCCTGAAACTCATCAAAGAGCATTTTGGGGAAAAACATAGAATAAAAATGAATTAATTCTTCCTTTGCTTTCTCCCCAAGACAAGAAGTGCTTTGTGTCCTAGAGATCAGGGACTTCTTTTTATCTTGGACTGGAGCTGAGGCTTATTTTCCAAAGTCTCATGGAGGTGAAAATTTGGGTGGTCCAAGTGGCGAATGGACCATAAGGCTTGGACAGTGTGAGGCTAAGTGGCCAAACTTTGCTTCAGAGGATGGAGGGAAAGGTGGGGGGTTCACAGGTAGCAGAGACCTACAACCCTGCCCATACATTCCACCTGGGAGATGGTAGGCCTGTGAGGGCCAAGGTGCATGAGGACCTTGGGGTCCACATTCTCTGTGGCTAATAACATTAAAGAAGCAGTGGGTACTTATCATCAGATGGACCACACAGATCTGGACCAAGGACATCTCCGCAGCAATCTTGATGGATTGTAGACCAGGTGCTTTGCTCCAAATTTCATGGAATATGTAAATCTCATGGAATTATTATGTAGCCATAGGGAGAGTAAAGCTTCCTCAAACATGACTGAGATTGAAATTATTGCAAGTAAAGGTTCAGAGCCAGACATTGCTGTTTGGAAGTTATTCTTTTTTTTTTTTTCATCTGAAGGATCTGGTGTATCTTCTAGTCTCTGTAGCAAAATGAATCAAGTAATGAGGCTTAAATTAATTGAATAACCCCATCTCATATGCTTTTAATTTTATTGGGCTTTTATTAGCTTTTGGGTTGGTCAAGAGCTCTGAAGACTTTTGTTGCAGGAGGACACTTGCATTTTCTTCATCTGTTCATAAGATGTAGAGGTTGCTCAGGAATATTTTATGGCAGGGCCTAGGGGTAGGAGTGTGGCCATGATTGGGGAGGGGAGCAGAGAGAATGGCCCAGGGGCTGTGCTCACTTGATAGAACATTGAGAAACAGTTGAGTGTTTATCTTTTATTTAAGAAAGAGGAAGCTGCCTCTTTGATTAAAGCCAACTAGCTGGAGCCCTCCCCTTACCCCTCAATAAGGTGAGAACTTGAAAAGCTGCATCACTAAGTGGTGGTAGTGAGTGTCAATTATAGGAGCTACTGAAACACTTTCATCACAAGAGGAACTTTAGTATAGTTGGAAGAACTTAGGTTTTAAAGTTACACTGAACTGGATTTAAATAGCCACTTTCTAGCTTTGATGTATTTTGTATTCTCGGGACCTAGCCATGCATGGTGTATAATAGGCATTTAATGAATACTTAATAAATTAATGAATAATGGATGGACTGAAAAAATCGCCATCTGACTCCTTGCAGTCACTTAACATATCAGAGCCTAGCTGAACTGCCTTAACCTGTAGAATGATATTTGGGCAGGTTTTTTATTTTTGTTTTTTGTGTGTGTATGTTTTAAGGAATTTATGTTGGATTTTTATTTGAAATCTCATTTCTGTTCTTTTATCTTGTTAAAGAGTCTTTAAGTCAAACTGTTCTATCATTTTACCCCCTTTTTCTTTTTAAGTACTGGGCAATTATTCTTCCAATGTCCTGATTTTTTACAAATATCTACAAATGTCAGAAGGCAAATAGGAAAGGAGATGAGTCCACTTTGATTTTTGTTTTAATTTCTGTCCTTCAATTTTATTAAGAGAGTCTTAATGGTTAGCCATTATATCAATATGATACCTCTTTAAAGATTTTTTTCTTCTCAATTTTGAAGTTTTTCCAATTCAGGATCAATCTCTTGCCATTCAGGGGCATGATTTATTCATCTTAATAGCGACTCAAACCAATAGACCTTTTATGGCTTAACCAAAGACACAAGAGGCATCCCATAAGAATGCAAAGGATGCAGACCTCATTAGATCCAAAAGTTCATTGCCAGAGTTAGCCTAAGAAAGATAAGGGGGCTGTTTCAAAACACAGGGAATCAAAGATGAACTATTGCATCTGCAATAACATGGATGGATCTTGAGACTATCAAACCAAATCTTTACTGGAGCTGCATTTGCCTAAGAAACTAGTTTCACCAATGTTTTCTCCTGCTAGTCTAAATTTAGAAAAAGACAAAAAATATTTTTTTTTAAACCAGACCCTCAGATAAAGATCTTAGGAGCTAAAGAAGGTAAGAAAAGCTTACCTGTTTGCCTGCTGAATTGTCAGACACTCAGATCTCTTAGCTGCAGTTGTCTCAGAAAAAAAGCACTTTTCCAGCTGGGAAGTTCTCCTGGCTGGCTCATCAAAACTGTCAGGGAGAGGGAGGATTAATTTTATTATTAGTCCTACAGGTGGACTAATAATAAAATGATAAAATTGACACAAGACTAGGTTAACAGGAGAGAAACCAATTTAATATGTGCACGTGGTAGAATCATAAGATGCTGACATCATAAAATGAGACTCAAGGAAATGATCAAACTGGGCAGCCTTCAATACTTTTTAGACAAAAAAGCAGGAAATTTGTAAGAAATTGACAGGACAAAAAAAAAAGTTGCTGCTCATTAGAAAGGAACCTGTGCAAGGTTTGGGCTGGGGAAGTAAATTAGTGAGGGTGTTACAAGGTTTGTTTTTATAGGCTTTTTGACTGGATTTTTTAACTCTCCTGATGAGGTTGTCTCTCAGCCCTCAGGAGCAGGGAGGGCACCTATCCTGTGGCAGATTTGTTTCCTGCATTTAGGGGAACAGAGGAGAGTCAGAGAGCTCCTCCCACTCCTGCTGCTTCTCCAGGGATGTTAATTCTGAATAATCACTATGCCATTGTGGGATGTGTTAGGGCAGCCTGCCCTGGGCACCAACAGTGGGCATACTGATAACTAATTTGATGAGATTTTGAAGTGCTTAAACCGGTGCCTGGTGCAATCTCCTTATATTTGAGTGGCCTGCCCTTAGACGACTTCCCTTGTGCTGTTTATTCATTGTGTCCTGATAGAAAGCCTGGCGGAATTGAAATCCTCAAGTGTGAGCAGTTGCTGTGCACAACAGCCTACTTAACCCCATATGAGACTGAGAGCTAAGCCCTGAGCCCAGCCATAGCAGGGGGTGTTGAGGAGTAGTCCTGTCAGCAGAAATAGGCATGGCTTTCCAGGGTCCACTGACTCTCCATGATGCGGGACCTAGGATCCCTGGCAGTGTCTGGTTTTGAGTCCCGGCTTTTGGGGACTCAGTCTTCAGATTATCACTTAGATTTGACCCACATTTTGATCCACTATTTCTCCTGACTTTCATGCCTTTCAATCGACAAGCATTTGTGACATGTTTGCCTTCTTTTAGGCATTAGGGATACAAGACAAACAAATCCTTTTTCTGGATTTGGGGATAGAGACAAGAATTCTGGAAAAGAGGGGTTTAGACAAGAAATCCAAGAGTTACTATGTAGAGGGGACACCTCTAATAGAACCATATACAGGAGAACTCTTCCTGGGGCAGAAAAACTGTCAGGGAGGAAACAGAAGTAGCTCAGACATCCGTCCCTGAATTCTCGTCTCTTGTCTTAGATTCTTCCGGGTCTTCAATTATATCATTTCTGCAAACCACAAGCCAGTTTGACTCCACATGTTCAAAAAGAACAGGGAAGCTCCAGTTGGACAGATCCCTGGCCTGTCTTGTTCACCACTGTACCCCAGGTCATGAGACAGAATCTGGAACATCAGTAGGCATTCAAATACTTCCCATGGATGTATGACTTAGGTCTGAATGGACCTGGAGGAAATGGATGATTTTTAAAGAAGCGAGTCCTGGACAGTTCATATGGCTTTATGTACCATTAAATTATAAAAACGTGTCTTTTGCCTTTAAGTGATCTGTTTTCAAAGACTTACCCATCTAAATGTCAGCCCATTAAATTCATTAAGATCTACTAACATTATCAACATCCTTTTTGAAAAAGGCACAGTGTTCATAGCTATTAGATTTTGTGTGGAAATTGGTGCATGCTTTGTTCTGGCTCTCAGTAAATTGGAGTGATTATGCACATACACAGAGTATCTGAGTGTGTCCTACATGTTGCATATTTTTGTTTCATTTCTTTTTTCTACAAATCTTAAAGGAGAAAATTCCCAAAAGTACCCTGCCTGAGGCACTGCCTTATATAAGTAAAAAGAACCTCAAGACTTACTTTATTCTCTAGAAAGAAGAGCAGATGGTAACATGGCTCACTCCCATGAGCATAGGTATTGTCAGAAGATCAGGCTACAAGTGGGTGGGCTGTCACAGGTGAATTGCATGGAACTATGCCTCAACTTAGAAGCCAAAGGTCCCAGAACCATTGATAAAAGTAAAGGAAATTTATTTAAAAATAAAGAATAGATCTAATAAAATAAAAATAAAAGCATCATTGTGCAGTTTCATCAAGGTCTCTCAGTAGTGCCGTGGTAGAAACAGAATGCTCTTTGTGTCTTTCTGGGGTCACATGGCTTAGATTGCATCAAGGTGGATACTCAGTGCAAACTCATCAGCATTTATAATATGAAACTGGGAAGATGAAGCTTCCTGGTCAGATCTCCTTTATAAAATCAAGTTCAGGGCAATGTTAGATCCTGAGACCTGAATTTTCCTTCTGTAAGTTTATTATCGACCCTTGCCACCTCTGAGGTTAAACATGGAAGATTGTGATTTGCGTTAGTATTTTTCCCCATTCATTCCTCACCCTGAATGACATGCCTAAAGGAGAAAGAAACCAAAGGGGTATGGGCATGCACCTAGGTGTGGTCACTACCTGATGTGTTCTCATTGGGTGGGAGAGACGTATTCAAAATACTGATGTTACAATTTTATAGAAAACCCTTTTGTAGCAGTTGGAAGGAATTGATTTTTTAAAAGAAAAACATCTTATGGGCCTGAAATTCCCTTGGTACCAACCAAGTCACTATTTGTCTATCCTATGAGAATAGAAAATTTTCACAAATTGACCATTGCTTCTAGGAGGACATGTAGGCCACTGAATTCTTCCATGTCAGGTAAGGGCATGTTCTACATGACAGGGAATTGGTTACATATGTAAACTCTAGTACCTGCTTATCTCTCTAATCAATTTAGGGCAAGGTATGTGTACCTCTTAGCTCACTTCCCTACAAGTTCCAAAGGGACCCATCCATGGGAGAGGCTGAGTAAATTTTATAATCAAGCCCCAAACTCTGCCTTCTTGGCAATGGGGAAAGGTATAAAGAGGGAACAGAACCTTCCTCTGGTTGCTGGAGCAGAAAGGGTCCTGCAGGCTGTGGGTCCCTCCAGCTGAGATTGAGGATTATTTGGTCACTTCCCATAAAGAAATAAGAGTATAAAGAATTCATAAATTTTGTGGACATTGTATTTAATAGGGGGGAAAATGACTAGTCTGTCATTCTGTGACTATTTGAGTGCCTACCATGTAGTGGGCATTGTTTTAGGCATTGGGGATATAGTGGTGAGCAAAACAGTGTCCACGAGGGTTATGTTCTAATAAAGGAGAAGAGAGATAAGAAACAAGTAAGTATATATTCTTAGGTAGTAAGTGAAGTTGGAAAAAAAAGGCACTGAGCAGGTCCTAAAGGAAATGAGGAAGGGAGCCCTACCAGTATCTGGCAGAAGAACATTCTGGGCAAAGGGTTTGAAGAAGAGTCATGCTTCAAAGATTTGAGCTCCTAGAAGGAGGCCAGTGCAGCTGAAGCTAAGCAAGCAAAAGAATGATGGAAGAGAGATTGTGGAAAGTGGGCATATTTTTAGGACCTCATAGATCCCAGAGAGAATTCTGCCCTTTTTCTGAGTAAGACGGGAAGCCACTGGAGAGTTCTGAGTAGTGGAGATTTCAGTTATATTTTCAAAACCTCCCTCTGGATAAAGTATACAGAAGAAATGTGAGTGGAAAACAAGTTCAGAGGTGATTGCAATAATTGTGATAAGAGATAATGGCAGGAGCCAAGTGGTGGTGAAGACATAAGGTGATCCAATTGGATGTATTTTGAAGGTAGAAAATGGGTAGGATTTGTGGATGTGAGGGGAAGAGAAAAAAGGGGGTCAATATGACTCTAAGATGTTTTAAATTTTCAAAAATCTTTTTTTCCTGAGCCACCTGAAGATGTCATGTCTTAATATAGAACAGACTATAGGAAGAACATACTTGGGAGAGATGATCAGGAGTCAGATGTTGCACATATAAACTTGAGATGTCAATTAGACACCCACATAGAGATGTTAAATAAGCTATTGGAGATAATGAGTCTGGAGTTCAGAGAAGTTTGAGCAAATTTATGCAAAAGATACAAGTTTGGGTGTCATTAGTATACACATGGTTTTCAAAGCCATGAGATCACCAGGGGGACAGTACAGGTAAAGAGAAGCCTGAGGAGTAGCCCTGGAGCACTATTTCAGCATTGAAGAGGGGAAGTAGGATGAGCCAGCCAAGGACACTGGGAAGGAGGGAAAAACAAAAGAAAGTATACTCACCTTATAAGACAAATGAGTAAAGTATTTAAACAAGAAAGGAATTATAGAGTATATCAACTTTGTCTCTTGGGATTCTGAAATTTCTATTTCACTAAATTTTGCAACAATCAATGAATAGCAAAGAACCAGAAATGGGAGCCACTCTTAATTTTTGACCAATTCAAAAACAGTAAGGATTTCTAGAGATGTCCCAGGGACACAATATATTGTCAGTCTCTGAGAACTGGACATGGACGAGTTAGCCTCTTCCTTTGTCTTCTGGCTTCATCATTTTTTTAAATTAGATTAAGAATATTTGTGTGTCTCATGAACCATTGTGGAAGCAAACAGGTAAAATAGATCCCTTCATGAAATCCCGACTATTTCCATGTTGGCATCCCAGACACTATGAGTAAGAAAGTGTGAAAAAGGATCTTTATTATGCAATTTGGTGCATAATTCTTTTGTTAATTGTATTAGTTGTTTTAAAAAATATACAGTTCTTTCATTATTTTCACAAATTTTTGTGCTTTTCTACTCAGTACCAAACACTATGCTAGGCACTGAGGATTCACAGAGAAATGAGAGGCCCCTGCCCCAGGAGCCCAGAATCTAAGGAAGCAAATAGTCAAAATGATTGCTATTTAGAATATACCAGTAGCCACCTGTGTCAGTAATCCTTGTGAAAAAGTGGGGATAAATAGTCTCATCATCCGAAAGCCCTTATTTTTTTTCAAGAGGTGCTTTTGGGTAAAGCCTTAGAATGAGCTCTTTCACCTATGTCTTTGTTATGTGCTAAATATAATTTAGCATCAGTTCCCTAAAATCATCCCTGATGTTCAAGATGAGTGGCTAAGACACATCTTCCCTTTTTAAGGCAATAAATGGCTATGGATTTTCCTCTGCAGTAATATCTGCACTTAAATGTGGGCCATGAAATCTGCTGGCCTGCACTCTGTCCCACGTGTTCCCTGCTCACAAGCTTCTTGGTACCAGTGATGTGCAGATCTAACTATAGGGCTGTCATCAGCTGCCGAATGATCTACCTTAAATAGGGCTGTCAGCCATTTTGTTTTACTCCAAAAAGTTCTTTACAAATGACCCAGAGAGAAGAGAGAGAACCAAGGTGTCCCCAGCCGTCAACTCAGAGATGGCAAACATGCTTGTTCTGGCCTTGGGCTATGAGCCAGGGTGTAAGAAAAAAGCAACAGGGATAGAATAGGCAAGTTCCATTCATTTTCAAGTTATAGCTAGAGGAGGGCTATAGTAAAAGCTTTACTTTGTCAGAGCTGACCTGTGATAACGATATGAAATCTAAGCAGAGAGCCATGTCCAGGGACAGTCACTCAACACCATCGCAAGCTGAATCTATAACAGGAATAGCTGGTGCTTGCATACTGAATAGCTTGCAGGTATGCTGACATACGATATACCTTGGATTTTAATCATTTTTCCCCTCAGCTACAAATTTTTGGGTGATGTTCATTCCTTGCAGTATTATAGTCATTGGGCACAAAAAAAATGTTATTTTATAGGACTTTTAGCTCCCTGGCAGTTCTCTCAGGCATTGCGCTCTGTGGTTGGGTTACTTTGCAGTGTTGTATGGCCATGTAAGAGGGTTGGGAACTATCTATTTTTATCAGCACCATCACCATGCCTTAGAGTCAGGAAGACATGAATTTAGACTTATTGCGAAGATCAGTCTCTTGGGGTTAAGAGGGCCAGTTTGGCACCATGGGAAAGACTGGCTTCCAATTAAGATAGTCCTAGGTTCAAGGTCAGGATCTATTACTTACATGCTGTATGGTACATTCTGTACCTCAATCTCTTTATCTCCATTTTGAAAGTATATATATATTAGTACCTACCAATTGTAAGGATTACACTGAAATACATACTATGATGGCACATAATAACTTCATTAAATATTCATTCACTAAAATTGCCTAATTCCTCTGAGCTTTGGTTTCCTCGTTCTTAAAATAGTTGTGTTGTTGTGAATATTAAACAATCTAGGGGGACATCTCAGCAGAGTATCCAATATAGAATCAATAGTTAATATCATTATCAATAATAATAATTAAGCAACAGACTAAAAATGTTTGAAATAGACTCCAAAGCCTCATTATTGCTTATTCCTCATTATTTTTTATGTCAACATCTGTTCTTTTTTTTATTCATTTCTGACTCATCAATGAAACAGTGACCCTTTCCATAATAACTCTTGTTATATGGCTGAGAGTGGAGAAATCTCTTATTTTATTCTTATTCCATATCACAATCAGTCAGCATGTGTTTTCCAAACATTATGTTCCCAGCTTGGATGGGGAAGCAGTTGTCTGCTCTAACAGAGTTTATAATTAACTGGCATTACAAGGTAAAAATACACCCATTTAATAAATTACAATTGGATGTGTAATGTGCAAAAACTATTATGCTAGTGAGAAATCTGATAAGTGTAATCATGAACCAGATGTGGATCTTGCCTCCCAGGGTTACAGAGGCAGCTGAGAGGAGTAGGAGAGAGAGCATGGATACAGACTACATGGACTGCATGAGATCTCAGACAAGTTACTTAACTGCTCTGTGCAAGGGCTCCCTGTTTGTCAAATGGACCTATATAATAGTATTTATCTGAAGCTTAAATAGGTTATTGTGCATAAAGTACAGTGCCTGTCAAAGAATCAGAGATCAGTAAGTGTTAGCCATTTCAAATTATCTAGTATAGTGGGGATAAGGCATGTATGTAAATAAGCATAATGCAAGAGTCTGGTAATATTGCAATGAAAGTTCAGAGAAGAGAGATTACTTGGGTTTCATGAAAAAAGGTGGGATTTGAGCTAAGCTTGGGAGGATAGTTAACATATGAATATGGAAAAAAGGGGCAAATCAGGGCAGCTTTAGAATTAGAGATGGCATGAGTAAAGGTAGGGAGGTAGAGAACACCAAGGAGTTCTATAGGGAAGAAGTTGGAGGAACAGGTAGGAAAGTGAAGGCCCTCGAGTGCTAGTTTGAGAATTCTGTATTTGTTATGTGGATAGTGGTGAGAATGACATTGTGGATTTTCAGCAGGAAAATGATAAGGTCAGAGCAATGCCTCTGGCAACAAATCAGAGGAAGAATGGTCTGGCATTGTAAAAGCCTTGACTTGGTCTTTAGACCTCCAGTCTCTCCTTCCCCTGGCCCATTTGCTGTAGGAGGAAGGGAAGAAGACTCAGAGACAGGAGATGATGTTTGCGTCTGGGCTGATGAGAGGTTGGATGTGTCCTTAACAAACATAGGGAGTGTAAAGACAGACTGCAAATGAAACCTGTCAGTGCATTGGGATGTATTGAGGTGTTCACAAGTCCATGGATGTAGTTAAGAATAGGTGAAGGTTTGGAACCTTAGACTATCACAAGGTTGGAGGTAAAGATGACATAACAACTCCTGAGAATAAAACTGGAAGCCTAAGGAATGGGTGAGATTGCTAAGGGGGAATGACAAGGACCTACTCTTGGGTAATTCTTATATTTACAGGTGGCAGAAGAGAGAACGTGGGAAGACTCCATCTGAAAGGTAGGAAAACCAGAGAATACAGAATTGAATAAAGGAATGGAGGGGTTTTCAAGAGGCAGCATTTTATGGAAGCAGAACAAGACTTACTTGGGAGACAGTAAGGAGTAAGGTAATAGGAATGAAGGAGAGATAAGGCTGGAGGTGGAAGGGAGAACTCAATTGGGTGGGGGGCACCTTAAAACTCAGTCAGGGACCTTTGAATTCCTTGGTAGAAAGCAGAAAAACCTTTGTGATCTTATAGATATTGTTTCCCGGGAACTTAAGAGATTTTTACACCTCACCCTTAAGGATGGGAATGGGTTTGAAAGGTCTTACCATTACTGATTATTGTGCCCTCTGACCTAGCACTTTCTTCTCTTTAGTTTGTTTCTCTTTCTCTTATAGATGGGAGATGTAGTTATTTGGTATTGACTGAGTTGAATCTGCTGTGTGTACCACAAAAAAGGGAACATTTTTTGGTCTTATTCCAGTGAAATCAGAGTTCAAACAAACTAAACATATGTTACAGAAAACCATAGATTTTTAGTGGAACAAACCCCCAGAGTAGTGATATTTTCTCTATCAAAAAATCTATCATTCTTCCGAAAAAGTCAAGAACCATATGATTTCACTCATATATGGGATATAAAGCAGAACACAACAATTGAACTAATAAGACAAACAAAAACTCAGACACAGGCAACAGTATGGGATTACCAGAAGCAAAGAGGAGGTGGGAGGGGGTAGAAGAAGGTAAAGGCGGTCAAATATATGGTGATGGAGGGAGACTTGACTTTGGTTGGTGAACACAACACAATATCCAGGTGATGTATTATATATTCGTGTACTTAGAACCTACATAATCTTATTAACATAATATTTTTTATTAACCCAAATTTTCATCAGATTTTTTTATTGTCATTAAGTGTCAGATAAGTGGTAACTAGGCTGTTGATAAATTTCTAAAGAAGATGTGGAGATTAGCCCTCACCTACTTCAAAGCATAAGAGTTTTTGCACCTGAGTAAAAGAGTACAATCTGAGTTTGACATTGGGAATGTGGGGAGAACACAGTCTTTGGGGTGACACCAAATATGGAAGAATTTGCAACTAAAGGGGCTTCTTTGGAAATGGTATTCTCTGGAACTCCCTGGCTTGGTTTAAAGCAAAGGGTGAAAGGAAGGTAGATCATAGAAGAGGAAGTATACATTGGCCCAAGAATGAGTAAACTAGGTAGGACGGGTAGCTGGAGAAGCTTGTGTTCTGTGCTGTACCAATGAGTGAGAGAAGAAATGAGGTTGAATTAACTCATCTCATGATTCCAAATGGAACTGTGTTGTGCACTTGAAGGCTCCAGATGTCTGTTTCTTAAAGGTTTGTGGCGCTAATAGCTTCTGTCTGGTACAGGCTGCCACTCCAGGTGGTGCCTGCAGCCAGGTCAGCACTGAGCACACAGTTCCAGACAGCAGGTGGGGAGAAGTGAAAGTGTTTGGAGAGGGTAAATCTGGCTCCAAGTCCCACACCCATCTGCGTGTCACCCTGAGTGATGACCTAGGGAGGGACTTGTGCTGGTCTGCTCTTCAGCAAATGGTTATTGAGCCAGGGCAGGTTCGTTTATTGCATTAGCTGATTGGCAGCTTGGGTTATGAGGATGTGAGTTATAGGACAGGTACATTTCAGAAGACACAGAGGCTCGAGGCAGCTAGTGCAAGGTCAAACCAAGGTATTTTGGGCTCCTTTGGGTGGAAAGGGCATGGGAAATGAGATCATGGAAAGAGATTCTTTAGACAAATTCTGAAGAGAAAACTTTCCCGACTTTTACCAGGTCATGAAAGTCTGTTCACAATCACGCTTCTGTGATTTTGCAAATGCCTGTTTTTTTACGGTGAATTGTGTGTAGGTGTTAGATATTTAATATTTCTCAATAGGGGGTCCTCTTGACATTTTGGACAGAAAAATTATATGTTTTGAAGACTGCAGTACAGACCATTTAACTCGCACAACCCCTGCATCACATTGCATGTAGCACCTCTCAATCATTTTGACAACTGAGAGCACTCCACAATGCCAATGCCCCTTAGGAGGATGGTATTACTTCTGGTCATTCTAGGATCTGGGGGAGACTCCACCTGGGGAAAGCCTTTATTCTCTTTAGAGGTTTCACTGAGTTCACATTTTGAAAGCAGTGATGTTCTAGAGTTTTCTTCTGTTTCAGTTCAAATGAAGACCATGAATTCTGACTTCACTATAATCAGAGGCTCTGGAATTTATTACTGATTCAATTTAATGATGAGCAGTGACATTCCAGTGCTAGCAAAAGCATGGAACTTTTTCTTCTCTCAATCTTCATTTCATACGTAATTTTCATCTGTGGTTTGTGGCTCCTCTCATATCCCCGTGGCCCCTGACCAGTCTCCGGCACCAGCAGACACCTCTGTTGGAGTCTGGTGCTACTGAATCTCATCTTCCCACCAGATGGAAGGGTTTTATTTTTCCATATGGCTAGGTACAGTTCAGACGCCATTTCATAAAACCTTGTTTCCATTTAATCTGCCTGGACAAACATTAACACCAGGGAACATGGGGGTGAAAGAGAGGACAGGAGAGTGAAGCTGAGAAGGAAGCTCCAACCGGCTAATCTCCGGTTACTCCTCTAACTTAACTGAACCTGGCATCTTTTTGAGGTTTGAATTTCAAGGTCAAGTGGTGGTGCATAGAGGGCATGGACAAATAGATTGGAGGTGCAAGAATGGAGGAATTGGTAAGAAAATGTTTTCCTCTCAGCCTCAGGCAGAGTTATGCAAGAGGAAATCATATCAGTGTACATGGAGGTCAGCCTTGTTTCTGACCATCGACAAGAAGAATGCAATTCAAACAAGGTCTCTGAAATGTTAAAAGGCTGCTTTTGAGAATGATGCATAGGAGGGAGGTATTTCCCTGGGAATTTAGAATGACTCCTCTACTTGACCTCCAATTCCTTCTTTTAATCTGAACCTTCAAGGAGTCCCAATCTTCCTTTCCCATGTGTCTAAAACATCTGTTACCCTCCAGGTTCCTTCTGTTATATCTGGCAAATGTGCCACCTACTACATATATCCCCTCTCCTGACAAAACATGACTCTTGCCTCCTCCAAAGCACCCCCCCCACACACAAAACAGACTTTCTCTCAATGAATTCCACTTCCCTCCCATCTCTGCTGTATTCTCTGTTTCCTCAATCACATCTTATTGTCTTATTTCATATCCGGAGAGATTGTTTAGATTTGCTTTCATATTCACTCAAGGGTTGAAATGATCTGCTCACCTGTGTTATGTGCATTGTATACATTTTACAAGTGAGGCCCATGCTGTCTGGATATGTATGTAATATGTCCACTCCATGTACTTGCTCCTGGTGACTCCATACCAGAATCTTCATCAGGGGAGGTACTCAGTAATACCATGTGAATCAGGCATGTGAATAAAAGTCTCCTTTATCTATTTAATATTCAAAAGCATGTGTCTCTCAGTGTTCCTGATAAAGATACACCAAGGTGACTTGGGGGCCTGGTTACCTTCCGCATGGAGAGGGGGGCCCCTTACCACTCACATTTGTGTGTCTGTTCTTCCTGCAGGAAGACGAAGTGGTTCTCCAATGCATCGCCAACATTCACAAGGAGCAGAGGAAGTTCTGCCTGGCAGCTGAGGGCCTTGGCAATCGCCTGTGCTTCTTGGAACCCACTTCAGAAGCCAAGGTGAGAGTAATTACCTGCCCAGCACCTTCCCTCTTGGCCTTCCAAGCAGTCATTTAGGGAATGGGGCTGCTGGGACATGGTGATGAGGATGGTGAAGAAATTTGAAAGGACACATTTATTTATTTTTATTTTTTAAAGTTTCAAGTGTATAGCATTGTAAGTCAACATCTGTATATACTACACAGTGATCACTCCCAAAAGTAAAGTCTAGTTACTATACATCACAATGCCTTTGACCCCTTCCACCTTTTTTTTCAATTTAAAGTCTTTATTGTTTAAAGTATTACATATGTCTCCTTTTCTCCCCATTGATCTCTTCCCCGCTGTTCCCACCCCCCAGCACATGCCCTCACCCCTCTACTGTCTGTGTCCATGGGTTATGCTTATGTGCATGCGTACAAGTCCTTTGGTTGTTCTCTTACCACCCCTCTCCCGTGCCTTCCCTCTGAGGTTGGACAGTCTGTTCGATGCTTTTATGTCTCTGGATCTATTTTTGTTCACCAGTTTATGTTGTTCATTATATCCCACAAATGAGTGAGATCATGTGATATTTATCTTTCTCCAACTGGCTTATTTAGATTAGCATAATGCTCTCCAGGTCCATCCATGCTCTTGCAAATGGTAAGATTTTTTTCTTTTTTACAGCAGTGTAGTATTCCAGTGTGTAGATGTACCCCTTTCACCTCTTTTGCCCATCCCAACCCCTATCCCTCTGGTAACCACCAATCTGTTCTCTGTATCTGTTTTGTTTGTTCATTTAAAAAGAAAAGGGCACATTATTTCTTGAATGGGAAGCAAATAAGATTTAAAACATAACTGTCTCCAGCCCAGGATGTGTTTCAGTAGGAACCTAGAGCATTAGCAAGAGTTAGAGGTCCTTGTCTGTCTGTGTTCACCAAGACACAGGGAGGCCTTGAGATCACCGACAGAACTCATGGAGGAGGTTCTTTTAATACTTCCAGAACTCCTTTTCTTGTTATTAATTCCTAGAAATCTGAGTGTGTGTCCTTAACTGCCAGCTGTCATTTATTGCTATGGGGATTCATGGGAACTGGGGCCTGTGTTTCATAACAAGCACAACACTCTGAGTTTTGACTGTGCTAAGACTGTTGTAACTGTCTGCCTGTTGTGACCTGGGGGCAGAGGGAATCTTGCTCTGGTCCCTGCCTGTGTGATAGCATGTGATGTCAAACCAAACTTTTCTCCTTGCATTTTTGGATTGTTTCCGCTTTTTATGATCTGTATGTCAAGTAGATCTGTGTGCTCAGCATTCTCAGTCCTGGTAAAATGCTTACATCATTTGGGGTTCTCCAGAGAAAGAAAACAAATAGAATCTCTCCTCTCTCTAGATAGGTAGGTGGGAGGGTGGGTGGGTAAATGGGTGGGTAGATAAATGGATGGATGGATAAATAGATAGATAGATAGATAGATAGATAGATAGATAGATACTTATTTTAAGAAATTGACTCATGCGGTTATGGGACTGGCAAGTCTGAAATCTATTAGGTCAGATCAGCTGGAAGTTCAGGCAGGAGTTATGCTGTCTCAGGCACAATTTTCTTCTTTTAGTTTTTATTGTTAAGACTTCTGATTGGGTGAGACCCACCCATGCTATCAAGGGCAGTCACCTTTAAAATCAACTGATTATAGATATTAATCACATCTATGAAATATATATTCACATCAAAACCTAAATTGGTGTTTGATTAAACAACTGAGTACTGTAGCCGAATCAAATTGAAACACAGCCAACCACCACACCATCCAGGCTCAGCTTTTCTTGCAGAACCATATTTTTAAATTTATTATTTTGTTGAGAGTATTACAGATGTGATTGTTTTTATCAATCAGAAAATGGTTACATTTTCCAATAGGACCAGCTGGTTGGCATGGCATTTCTCCAGATGAACATACACAATACAAACACATATGCAGAGTTTGTCCCAAGCCTAGAACACATCTCCCAGAGGCCCTGTCTATTACGCTCTCTCTCATTGATCCGCACACAGGGCCAATACCAGTAGGACAGAGTCACATTAAAATAAATGGCAGAACAAAGACACAAGGAAGATTTTATCTTTTTAAAGGTCTTAGACTTGATTTCCCTGAGGCCTTTTCTCATTTGCTTTTGGTCTGAGCTGTATATTTTTCTTTTCATTCCCAGCAGTCTGGAATAATAGGAAGATCATTCGATTAGAAGTCAAGAAGTTAATTCTCAACCATTAGCTAGTCATCTGACTATGGGCAAATCACTCAGCTTTGATTTCAGTTTAGTTTTCTCATCTACCAGAATGAGGTGCAGTCTGATACAGGGGAGTGTTGGCCTGAACTAGAAACCACTACTACCATTTTCTAATCATCCATTGAGTGGGGCATGGGACAGAGGTGTAGGGCACAGGCTCTGGTGCCAGACTGGCAGAGTTTGAATCCTGTCTTCGTCACACAGCAGGTAAGCCAGGACCTTTCTGAGCTTAGTTTCTTCATCTGCTTAATGGGAATTTTATAGTAACTACCTAATAAGGTTGTTATTAGGATTAAATGAGTTAATACATGTGAAGTGCACAGCACATGTAAGTTGCCTAGTACATTGTAAACTCTGTATAATCATTGGATATTGTGATTTAATCTTACCTAAACCACACAACATAAAGCAGATTAAAAACAACTATATCTCATAACCTAAAAATGCTTTGTACCTCCTAGGTATAAAAATAATGGTTCATGGTTATTAAAAAATTTCATGCATGTGGCTCTATTGGTTTACTTTTGCTTCCTGGAATAAGTAAGTGTCCAGGGGTAGAAGTAATGGTGTCAGAAGCATGAACAATATTAAACTGCTTTTCTAAAAGGATTTACCAATTGTTACAGTTGGCATGCCCACTATCATTTCATGAGTGTATGCCTCTTTATACATAGCAATAAGGAAAGTGCACTATGAGAGCTTCTCACAGAGAAACGGGGTGAAGTGCATAGAAAGGCTAGAGTAGGTAGGTATTCAGAAATTTTTGTCACCATTCCTGGGAACAGCCTGCTTGATGAACCCATTTTCTGTGACCTTAGTCTTTCCTGCAGTCAGCTACAGCTATGCATACATCCCTCTGGTATGTCCCTTCCCTTTTCACTAAATACTGCACCTAATTCTCTACCATCCAATTTCACAGCTAGCTGAGCCATTGTTAGGTTCTTGGAAGCTAACGTAAGATCACTTGTTGCAATGAAGTGAGAAGGTATATTCCCAAGCCTGGCACTGGGCATAAGGCGCAGACATTAAACACTGCTCTTATCAGTGTCAACCAGTGACCTTGAGCTTTCCTAGTCAAGGGTATTTAAATCTAGTTGAAACTCAGAGAGAGAAAATTGATATGCACTCTAAGGAGAAGACAAACCTCAGAGAAAGAATGGATGAGATAAGGTTGTCAATGTATACTTTTAGTGTACAAGCCCTGAGAAAAGGAGGTCCTCTTGAAGCAATGAGTGAGATGGTAGAAGAATAAGAAGCAAAAGTATAAGAATATCAACACTCGCTGTATACATGGAGACTATTTAGCATGTTGGAGAGCTCTTGTCACTTTGATTCCCATATGCCATGTCCCACCCTTCTCCTGAAACTGCAGATGTTAATTGATGGAAAAAAACATCATTCAGTGTCCCTTTCAACTAAGCACAGCTCCAGGAATTAAAAAGCATCTTGTTTTGTAGGAAAGACTCAGAATTATATCAAGACCAAGAAACATGGAAAAAACCATTGCTTCTTTATTTTATTTATGAAATCAGCAAATGTTTATTTACTGTCATTTTTCAGTAGAATATCTGTTCCCAGGAACCAGGATTAATTATTTTTCCTCTGATCTTTTGTGCGTGTGTGTGTGTGTGAGAGAGAGAGAGTGTGTGTGTGATCTGTTGTGTATCTGCAGCTTCCACCAAGAGATCTTGTTTTGTTATACTTAACATCCAGACTCAAAAGACTCTCATAAATCACTTGGCAGCAGTCTGCTCAGTGGGAAGTGTAAGGCATTCCTGCAAGGATTCTTGCAGTGGTATGGGTGTTGGCTTCTGAATCTCCCCGCTTCCTTACCCCCCCACCCCAACCTCCCTAGGTGACAGCTCAGGTGCAAAGAGAGAGGTCTATATCAGGCAGGTATAGTAATCACCATGGCTTAAAAGCCTCATGCACCACAGGAACCCATGTATCTTATAATAGATTTGGGGCTCTCAACAAAGGACCACACTAGCTATAACAGTCTTCACATTTGGTAATCACAAAGATATGGCTCCCTATAAGGTATTGGGAGTGTTCCCAGTCATGAATTGAGATACCAATCAGGGATCATTTTTACTGTAAGCAATGTTCCCTAGCAACATAATTAACATATCAACTTTAGCAGGTTGTCCCAAAAAACAAAACTGGACAGCTAACTGAAGGTCGAATTTTCATGCAGAAGGAGAAAAGAATTTCATAAGCCATATCCCACAGTAATCTTCATTGATGACAATTATTAAACCTCTGTGGCCTTGTCAGATGTTTAGGGAACACCAACACCTTTCTAAATCCTTATTTCTACCATCTTTAATTTTAGATCATCAGCAAAACATAGGAAGAATATGGGTACTTTTTAGACCAAGAGTTATTTGTTTCTTTCATTGATTTTAGTGATGATGAAACTAAAATTGATGAAGTGAAACAATTTACCCTGGTGTCCTTGAAAAGCCAATGACAGTCTGAAGTCCTTGAGCTCTGGGTGTCTCAGAATGAAGATCCACCTCTCTGTTGGGGAACACTTTGTCTGTCCTCTTGATTATGGTTTATTCAAAATAGAATTTCAGTTTCAAATCCAATTTTCAAACTGAACATTTTCAGGAGAAATTTTGTTCTTGTTGTTTTCACCGCCTTTTGAAAATGAAGAATAGTCTGCTATGGTTTCTGCAAAGCTGTATAGGCTCTCAAGACCCCGGATTAAACATCTGTGATTTTGCAAACGTCATTTTGCAGATAACATAAATTGTGATAGAATTCTAGGCTAAAAATAACTTATTTTCTATTATCTTTATCTTTCACTCAGAAATAGATTTACTGTTTACTCCTAAATAACTAAGTCTCTGTAAATTTGCAGTGACAGAGGCTCGGCCTGGTGTTGTACACTGATCTTCCAATTGGTATTTTAGTGTGTATCATTTTCTACTAGAGACCCGGTGCACAAAATCCGTGCATGGGAGGGGGGTCCCCTCAGCCCAGCCTGCACCCTCTCCAATTCGGGACCCCTCAGGGGATGTCCGGCTGCCAGTTTAGGCCTGATCCCCAGGACATTCATCTCACAATCCTAGACCACTAGCTCCTAATCGCTCACCTGCCTGCCTGCCTGGTCACCCCTAACTGCCCCCCCCCACTGGCCTGATTGCCCCTAACTGCCCACCCTGCCAGCCTAATCACCCACAACTTCCCCCTTACCAGCCTGGTCACCCACAACTGCACCCCCCCTACCGGCCTGGTCGCCCATAACTGACCCCCCCTGCTGGCCTGGTCGCCCCTCACTGGCCCCCTACTAGCCTGGTCACCCCACATAGCCTGCTTGTTCAGTCGTTTGGTCGTCGCTCACTAACCCCCCTGCTGGTCTGGTCGTAGCCAGCCATCTTGTGAGGGCATGAGGGTCAATTTGCATATTACCTCTTTATTATATAGGATGGGCTTGAGGCCTTATGAAAGGCCAAACTAGCATAAAAACTTTTCCAAAAATCATCCTTGTCATGTAATATAAAGAGACAAGTTGACATTTTGAACTTTTTTTTTTTCTACATTTATCAGGATCCTGTTCTATATGACCTGTACTGCAGTGGGTGCCAACATACTCTCAGGTATTCCTTATAATCCCACAAGAAAGGTATAAGACTTTAGACAGTCAAATGACTTTCTTTGAGATTCTTTCCAATCTCAAATATCTAATTTCTATAATACTCATAGATCCAACTTAAGGCTAAAGAAGACCCATTTCTCCATGTGGTTAGAATTTAAGAATACCTGGGCAGCTCTTCATTCCCCTCCCACAGCCTTCCAGCATCTGTCCTCTAAATGCCTCACATTCCAAAGTTAGAAATATGTATTTTGCTTAAATCCAACAACCCTCTAAAATGCAAATGTTCTGAGAGAGCACATGAAGCAGTATTAAAGTTTTATAGCTAATTTTTTTATGGTATTAAAGAAATTATATATTTTCTAGAAAATAAATTTATAAAAGGGGACAGGCAGATTACTAAATGCCTGTGTGTTAGTATATAAGGTACAGATATACTGTAATTGGGGAAGTCAGAACATCTGCTGCATTGAATTATGATGGTTTACCTGTCCTCCACCATTCTGGGAGCACTGAAGTCCAAGACTGCAGTACAGCAGTTAAGAAACATGGCCATGGAGCTAGACTTCCTGGGCTGGTAATTCTAACTCCACTGCTTAATAGGTTTGTGATGTGGGCAAATGACTTCCCTTTCATTGACTTAGTTACCTCATCTTTAAAACTGTATCCACCTCATAGGATCATTATGAAGATTCAGTTTCATAATTATACAGTTGACCCTTAAACAACACAAGGATTAAGGGTGCTGACGCCTCCTACTTCTACTCAGTTGGACATCAGTGTATAGGTCCTGGCTGGATAGTTCAATTAGTTAAAGCATCATCCCCATATGCCAAGGTTGCAGGTTTGATCCCCAGTCAGGGTACATATAAGAGTCAACCAATGAATGCACAAATAAGTGGTACACCAAGTCAATCAATCTCTCTCTCTCTCTCTCTCTCTCTCTCTCTCTCTCAGCAAAGAAAATCCATGTTAATTTTTGACTCCCCAAGAACTTAACTACTAATAATATTACTGATACCATAGTCAATTAACACATATTTTGTATGTTATATACTATATTCTCACAATAAAGTAAGCTTAAGATAAGAAAATCATAAGGGTCATCTATGAGTTTTTTTCAAATCATTGCAGATCTTCAAAAAACTTCCAATACATTTATAGAGAAAAATATGCATATAAGTGGCTCCAGTTCAAACCTGTGTTATTCAGGGTCAGTTGTAAAGCGCTTATGACAGTGCCTGACACACCCAAAGTACCATTTAAGCAATCACCTTTATTATCCCCAGCAGAGGCCAGACACACATTGGGTCCTCAGGAACCATTGCATAATTCAGGTATTCCATGTACTGAATCAATTAATTAAATAGTTTAAAGGCCTGACTTTAAGGATTAGAAGGACATTTGTGACCTTTAAAAGTGAAATATAATGAAGAATTAGAGAGAATAAGTGAGATGAAAAGGGTTAAGCAATGAATGAATGGTTTTAAAAATAAAACAGTGGGGTATAGATTTTTTGTTATTGATTTCTAATTTAATTTTAATGTGGTCAGAGAACATACTCTGAATGATTTCAATCCTTTGCAATTTATTGGAACTTATTATATAGTCCAGCATATGGTCTACCAATGGTGAATGTTCCATGTGTACTTAAAAATAAACAAACAACAACAACACCTGTGTATTCTCTAGTTGTTGAATGTAGTGTTTTATGAATATCAAAATGGTTGATAGTGGTGTTAGGTCTTATATAACCTTACTGAGTTATACCTCCTTGTTCTATCAATTACTGAGAGAGAGGTGTTCAACTGTTATTATCTCCTTTTATCTCTGTTACTTTTGTTTCATACATTTTAAAGCTCAGTTTTAAGTTCATATATACCTAGGAATATTTTTGGTTGTTTTCTTGATGAATTAATCCTTTGTCATCATCAAATGTCTCTATGTATCCTTGGTCATATAATCTACATTGACTAATATTAATATAGCCACAAGCTTTCTTATGCTTACTCTTTGTGTGGGTTGTTTTGTGCTTTTTTTTTTTTTGCATCTTTGTTTTCAACTTGTTTATGTCTTTATAACTTTACTAGAGGCCCAGTGCATGAATTCATGCACAGGTAGGGTCCCTAGGCCTGGCCAGCGATCAGGGATGATCAGGGCTGGGCCAATCAGGGACTGCCAGCTGGGGGAGAAACAGGAGGTTGGCCAGCTGGGGGGAGGGACTGCGGGAGGTTGGCAGCCAGCCATGAGGATATAGCTGGCCCTTGACACCCCTAGGAAAGGGGCCGCATCTGACATCACTCAACCCCAGATCCCCTTCCCAGCCAGTTGGGAGAGGAGGTGCCAGTCGCTGGGCTGGGCACGCAAGGAATGGATGCCAACGCTACTATTGGTGCCCCACTATCACGTGGTTCCCCACCTACCCCCCTCCTCCTTCCCTCACCACCGTGCTGCCACCACAGAGGGTGGAAGGCCCCCAGGAAAGGGAGAGGATGAGCGCGAGACAAAACCTTGTGTTGAGGGCTGACTTTCAATAGATCACAGCGAGGGAGCTGCTCTGCTACGAACAAAACTCCAACCCAGAAGCAAGGCATCTACGAATGGCTTAGCACCAGGGGCCAATGAGGGCTGGCCGGTCAGGGGGAGGAATCATGGGCAGTTGGCCAGCCATTGGAGGTTGGCTGTGGGAGCACATTGGCCACCAGGGGGCAGCTCCTGCATTGAGCATCTGCCCCCTGGTGGTCAGTGCACATCATAGCGACTGGTCGACTGGTCATTCTGGTTGTTCAGTCATAATAGTCGCATATATATATGTTTTAGAGGCCCGGTGCACAAAATTCATGCACTCGGGAGGGGAGGCCCTCAGCCCAGCCTGCACCCTCTCACAATCGGGGACCCTCAGGGGGATGTCCGACTGCCAAGGTTCCCTGCAGGATCAGGCCTAAACTGGCAGTCGGACATCCCTCTCGCAATCTGGGACCCCTGGCTCCTAAGTACTCGCCTGCCTGCCTGCCTGCCTGCCTGATCACCCCTAACTGCTCACCTGCCTGCCCAATCACTCCTAACAGCCTCTGCCTGTCTGCCTGCCTGATCACCCCTAACTGCTCAGCTGCCTGCCTGATTGCCCCTAACTGCTTCTGCCTCATCCCCCGCTGCCGCAGCTTTGTCCAGAAGAACGTCCAGAAAGACGTCCGGAAGGTCGTTTGACTCTCTGGTCTAATTAGCATATTATGCTTTTATTATTATAGATATTTAAAGTATGTCCCTTATAAACAGCATATAGTTAGGTGTTGCTTTTGCCTACCATTTTATAATCTCTCCTATTTTATTAGAGTACTAGAGGCCTGGTGCACAAAATTCGTGCACAGGTAGTGTCCCTAAGCCTGGCCGGCAATCATTTTAAAGCTCAGTTTTAAGTTCATAAATACCTAGGAATATTTTTGGTTGTTTTCTTGATGAATTAATCCTTTGTCATCATCAAATGTCCCTATGTATCCTTGGTCATATAATCTACATTGACTAATATTAATATAGCCACGCTATATTGATTGGGGCTTTCCAGCTGCTGGCCGGGGCCTCCCTTCCCCAGCTGGCAGGCAGCAGCCAGGGCGTTCCTTCATTCTGCTCTGCCCCCTGGTGGTCAGTGCATGTCATAACAAGCAATAGAACTCCCTGTCTCCCAGTTGAACTCCCATGGGGACACATTGCGTATTAGCCTTTTCTATATATAGTTTCAGTTCATTTACATTTATTGTAACAATTCATACTATTGGGTTTTTGGTCCACATCTTTGCTATTTGTTTTATTTTGTCCCTCTAGTTTTTGTTCCTCTGTTTCTCCCTTTCTGTTTTTTTTTTTTTTTTTTTTTTTTTTTTTTTTAGAATAAATCAAGTATTTTTAAGTATTCCACTTTATATCCTTTATTGGCTTTTCAGTTCTACCTTTTTATATTATTTTTTTTGTAACTCCTTTAGGGATTATAGTATGAATTTTTAACTCGTTACAATCTTCCTTGAATTAATATTACACCACTTTCCTTAAATCTTTTGTGCTATTATTATCATGTATGTCATATAATGTGCAGTATTTTATTACTTTGTTTCAAAGACTTACTTGTCTTTTTAAAAAATTAAGAAAAGAAAATATTATATTTTATACCACATGGTTACCATTTTCAGTGCTCTTTATTCTTTCCTCTATATCCAGATTTCCATCTGATAGCATTTTCCTTTAGTCTGAAGGATATCCTTTAGTATTTCTTATAATTGGAGACAAATTTGCCCAGTTTTTGTTTCACTAAGAATGTTTTTATTTTGTCTCTATTTTTGAAGGATTTTAACTCTGGATATAAATCCTGGTTTGGCTTTTTTTCTTTCAGCACTTTACAGATCATATTTTGTTGTCTTTTGGCCTCTTTTTTAAATAAAAAATTAGCTATTAATTCCACTGTGAGTAATGTCTTTTACTCTGGAAGGTTTTTTCTTTAATTGTCAGAAGTTGGAATGATGTGTTTGAGGGTAATATTCTTTGTATTCATCCTGACTGGATGTTGCTGAACTTTATAGATTGCTTGTTTTTTGGTATTTCTTTTTATCAAGTTTGGAACTTTGGGGCCCATTATTTCTTAAAATATTTTGTCTGCCACAATTATTTATATACTAAACTGTTTTATATTGTTCCATAAGTCATTAAAACTGTTCATAATTTCCTAAACTATTTTTCTCTTCGTTCTTCAGCTTGATTAATTTGTGTTGACTTAATTTTTACTGATTCTTCTTTTTTAATGTAAATGTGCTATTAACTTTCTCCAGTGAATCAAATGTTATATTATAAATTATAAAATTTCCATTAATTTATTCCTAAGGTTTTATATATTCTCCTCACACTCTCATTCTCTTCTACATTATTCCCATTTTTCTCATGAATTTATTAACATATGTATAGTAGTTCGTAGGTTGTTTGTGGGTCTGCTTTTAATGACTATTTTTTCTCTTGAGTATAAATCACATTTTCCTATTAATTTGAATGTGTAGTAATTGTATACTGAACCTTGTAGGTAATATAGCTCTGGTTTCTTTCATCTTCCCCTGAAGAGTAATGTGTTTTTTCTGGCAGTCAGTTAAATTATTGGTGGTATTTCCTTGATCGTGTAGAGGTTTGGTCTATTTTATTTTTGCCTTTAACTCTAAGGTATCATCCTTGATCTGGGGATGTAGCCTTCTTGGGTTTTAATGAAAATCCTGAAGTGTTTCCTAACTCCCTCTATATAGCAAGACTTGAACACCAAATTATGACACTTACAAACTGGTAGCTGCTGAAACTTTTACTCAATTTTGCACTGCAGCTGTTTCTTTCCATCAGATACTTAGATTGTTGCCTGTATGGTTGAGTTGAAAAAAATTTGAGGGGAATTTGTATGCTGATTTGGGGGTTTTATTATCTATGGTAATTCCCTTCTTTCCAACATTCTCCTCTTTAATTTCCAGACATTTTGACAGCCTCAAACCCAGATCTCTGACTGCATAGCAAGTTATTTGTTTGTTTTTATTGGATCTATCCCTCAAGGACTCCATGGACAGAGGAGTGCAGAGGGGAATGGGGGAGGCAGAGCAGGATTTAATTAAATGTTAGCTTCCCATCTTTCAATAGTTATATTCCCTCCAGCTTCCCAGTACCTGCAAACAGTTATTTTTAAAATTTTGGCTGGGATTGATAATTGTTATTGTCAGGAGAGTTATCCTATTGTGAACTTCTCCATCATCACCTGGACCAGAACCTCATCAGCGAGTGTTTGCTACTCTTGAAAGGAGCTGAGTCATAAAAGAAGAGAAAATAGTGTTGAAGCAGAATCTAGGTTGTAAAGGAGTTTCCATGATGAAAAACATGAGTATGTTTCTAGACAGAGAGGAAGGAATGAAGCTGTAGAGGAGATATTGAGGTTGAAAAAGAGAGAGGGAACTAACAAATGACATTGTGAGGGCTTTAAATTGAGTATAGCATTGGCATATGCAAAAGAAAAGCAAGGAGGTAAAGGCACAGATTTGGAAGTAAGGATGGGGCTGAACAAGAACAAGGGCTTATTGTCTGAGAAAAACATGAACTGTGGAAGCTGTATAGGTTCTTCATATGTAAAACAATGATGAATCGACTGGGATTAAATTTAATTAAGGTATAATTAATGGAATTCATGGGATGGTAAAGGGATTAAGGTAGGAGTAGTCAGGTGTGACTCTAGAGTTATGGGCTTTAGCCCATAATAATATCGAAGTTATATTATTTAGTAAAATGGGGTGTATTGAAAAAGGAGTAAGTTAGAATAAATGGTGGTGATGATGCTTATAAACTGAATTTTGGATATACTAAATTTAAAAGACCTGGAAAACATTCAAGAGGAAATTTTGATAGGCATTTGGTTATGTGAATCAGAAGTTTAGAAGAGAGGTTGAGATGGAGGAGTTGTTGGCTTAAGGGTAGTAAATAAAGCTCTGAGAGTGAGTGGGGAAAATGTGAATTAAGAAGAGAGAATAAGGAAAAGAATACTGAGAAATAAGAGTGAAAATAGCCATGTGTAATGTCAGAGAAGCATAGTCAATAGAATGCCACTTGGAGATCAAGTAATAGGATGGAATATGTCACATGGAGGCAAATGGCAACTTTGGTGAGAGCCCTTTCAATGGGTTAATTAAGGCAGAAACCAATTTAGCAGCATAGAAGAGTAAGAGGAGAGTAAGAGAAAGTTAAGAGAATAAAGACAACCATTGCAGACATCTCTGAAAGAAAGAGAGGGATAGCTGGAGAGGGTCTGAAAGTGGGAGGATTTTTGTAATAGGAAAGATGTAAGCATGTTTAAATGCTGATGGGAAAGTACAAGTGGAGAAGGAGAAGAAGGAGATACAGGTGAGGGAAGGGATGGTTTAGTGTGAAAATTGATGACATAGTGGAAATGATTGTTATTAAGAACTGAGATAAAGCATTGGCCTTAAGTAGAGTAAGAACTCATATTCCATTTACTAGAAAGGAAGAAGGCAAGGATGGAAGTAGATCTATAGGTTTTGTGAAGAAATTTTGGAGAGTGCGCTGCCTAGAGAAGAGCAACAGGATTGCTGGCCCAACATTGAGGGCCAGCTGAGGTTAGTAACCAGGAATTTTTAGTGCTACCAATTTTCTGCAGCAGCCCTCAGCAGTTCCAGCATAGTCACGAAGAAAGTGGATAGTTAAATTTAGCCAGAGTCTATGTGTTGCCAAGTGAGTGTAAAAGACAACAAAGGGGCAAGAGAGGTTAGGCGACTGGACCATGAAATCTGGAATTTAAGCTAAATGAGGAGGGAACTAAAGATAGGGGGAGAATGGGATTGCAAAGGGATATAAATAGTGATGAGAGTAATTCAGTGAGCAAGCAAGCAAGCTGGAAGATAAGTGGATGGGTAGACAGTGGAGTGTGTCAATCAGGTTTCCAAGTGGAGCATTTTGTCTGAAAACAGGCCCCAGGTGTATGACCAGGATAGAGAGTGGCTGAACTATCATTGACAAAAGGAAGCAAAATAACTAAGAGGCCATAAAATGGGATAGATTATTCATATAGCACCTTACTTTCCTAGGGCTGCTGTAACAAGTTTCCATAAAGTAGGTGGCTTAAAACAACAGGAATTTATTATCTTACAGTTCTGCAGAATAGAACCTGAAATAAAGGTGCTGGCAGAGCCATGCTCCTTCTGAAATCTCTACAGCATGTTGGTCTACATGTGAATTCATCAAGTTGAAGGGCTGGAGTACAATCCTAACTGTGCTCAGATTCTGTAAAACATGGCTCCATCTTTCCAGATCTTCCCAAATAACAGCTAGTCTGTTTTTCCCAGCAGTTATTACTTATAATCCAGAGATGAGGAGGGAAACAAATTCAAAGAAATAGCATAAAAGTCAAGTACAATACACATCAAATTTATTAATGCATTTGTCATTTGCTAGCCGCAAGGACCTAGTTAAAAAGAAAAAATAAAGTCCAATCTTTTAACCCCAAGACCTCTCCTTATCTATATTGTCCTCCTTCCTAGCTGAGTTATTAATGCTGTCGTGATAACTTATCTGCTTGAGGCAATACCAACCCCCTCTTTTTATTTAAAGACAGTCTGTACCTTAGTGTTAGAAATCTTCACAAAGAATTTATTCAGTGTGTAAGGTGGCACTGCCGCTCTGCTGTCCATTTGTCATTTACCTTTTCACAGCAGGCAAGCGGCCCCTGGTGGATTATGAGCAGGTATTATTCATGCCCTCGCTCCTCCGCCACGCTTAGTACTTTGCTCTTCAGACCTAATAGCTGCTATTTTGGTCTCAATTAGCAGTATTTTCTGTCCTCCACTAACTCCTGAACTTACTAATTAGATCACAAAGACTTGCCTGTTTTTCTTTTTCTGTGATTAGGAGAATGTCTTTTTTTCCAGTTGTTGCTTTTTCCATGGAAGAAAAACACTGCATTGCCTTTGTGTTAGAACTTGAGTCTTAAGTACCCAAGCCATGTCACATGTATCTTGTTTTTTCACACAGATATTTTAAAACCTGGTGATGAAACTTAAGTCACAATTAGGACTTTTTACACGATCTTTTGAAGTTATGTAAATCGTCCTAATTCACAGATCAAACTATTATTTATAAAGAACATTGGATAGTGATTTAAGAGATCTGGTTTTGCTCTCCCTCCAACTTGCTATAAAATGTTATGCTGAATAGCATCTCAGGTCTGCTTGCCTGCCTGCCACACAAGAAGAGTTTTATAAAGGAAATGTTTAAAATTGATTAGGAATTAAAATTTTCAATTATTTTTTTACATATTTTTATTGATTTTACAGAGTAAAGGAGAGGGAGAGATAGAAACATAAATGATGAGACAGAATCATTGATCGGCTGCCTCCTGCACACCGTCCCACTGGGGATCAAGCCCGCAACCTGGGTATGTGTCCTGACCAGGAATCAAACCATGACCTCCTGGTTCATAGGTCAGTGCTCCACCACTGAGCTATGCTGGCCAGGCTAATTTTCAGACATTTAAATTGACAACTTTATTTCTCTTTTTTAGTAGTTTATTCAATCATTTTATTCTTTCTAAATAGTGACTTTAACAAACTATGTGAACTGGAGTATTTTCTGAATCACTGGCAAACAATATCTTGTTTGTTCTTAATTTCCTGACACACAGCAATTTTAAGTAATTCAGAATATTGTGGAGAATTATTTTGTTTTTCTTCATTCAAATTCAGAGAATAATTTTTTTTTTAAAGTGTTCCTAATGCAGTCATTCCAGGATTTATCTGCTTTCTCTGTTAGGATGTTTTCAAATCGTTTTCTTCCATTCTACTTAAACTCAGCTCAGCTTTATCCAAAGCCTTTCCAGCGGTTCTCAACCTGTGGGTCGCGACCCCTTTGGTGGTCGAATGGCCCTTTCACAGGGGTCGCCTAAGACCATCCTGCATATAAGATATTTACATTACAATTCATAACAGTAGCAACATTACAGTTATGAAGTAGCAACGAAAATAATTTTATGGTTGGGTCACAACATGAGGAACTGTATTTAAAGGGCCAGAAGGTTGAGAACCACTGCTTTAGATGATGAGGACAACTGGTACAAGAAAGCTGCCTGGAAGCCTCTCTCAAACAGCTGTTCTCCAGCTATGGGGTGGTTGACAAAATTTTTTTTAAAATCAACCTAATGACCCAGGTTTTATTGGAGCTCTTTCATCAAGGATTTTGCCTCAGGCCTATTTTAGCAATTCCCTGTACATACCAAAATATTTCTACTTCAAAATAGAACAGATTATCACATCTTCTGGGTGGTTCAGGTGCTCTCTGCCTGAGAGCACAGAGGGTGGAATAATTGATCTCTACCTCCCCCCCTCTTCCATCCCAAGAGCAGTCACTTGAGATTTGAAATGTGAATTATTACCATAATTAGCTGTGGAATCTAGGTTCAAACAATTTCACTTCTTTTACCTAAATAAAGGTGATGAGAGTTTTTAATATTTAATGCAAGCTCTGAGACTGAGTGAATGCAGGAGGTCCAATATTATCCTTCAGCAAAACCTCTAGTAAACAGCTAACGGGTTTTGCTTTTTGGTGAAAAATACAGCAAAGAAAGATGAGAAGTTTTTGATGTTCATGAGAAAGTGTCTACAACTTCCTCCCATCATGTTTCAAGTTGAAAACTTAGTAGTGTTGCAGATTTGATCACTACCCAATTTCCAAGGAAGTTATGTCAAGAATGCTTTATCCTTAAAGATTGTAAACCCGGCCAGCACCAGGGGATTTGGCACAGAATTTGCCCAGAAGGGCAGCCATTCCTAAACTTGAGTGAGCATCCTTGTCTGGGGTAGGGCCAGAAATCTGCTTTTATTTTTTGAAACAAACTCCTGAATGATTCTTATAGAGAGGTGTCCCTCAAACCACACTTTCAGAAATTGTGGCAGGGCTGAATTTGTAGTCATCAGCCTTGTACACCTGTTTCCTTGTCTGACTAAGTATTGACAAAGTACTAGATAGCCAGCCAGCTTAGGTGTGCAGAAGTCATCACAAAATGAAGCAAAGCTAGGACCTTGATTTCATTAGCATCACATTCACTTCCCTGCAGCCTGCCATGGAAAGTGTTCAATTGTTATAGTAATGAATTAACTTGCTTCTTTCCCAAAATGTGGACATTTAATAAGAAGCCAAACACAGCTTTCATCTCCATCTTGTTCACTGAGAACATAAGGACAGATAGCACTGGAGAGCAACTGGCTAATTTGAAGCATTAATCTTCATAGTGTCTGACAAACTTTGCTAAGGTCACCATGAGCAAGGACTTACTGTTCTGAGATGTGACATTGCGTCCTTAGTTTCTATCAGTATGTTCATTCTCTTTTATGGCACCAAGTTAACCATTGTGTACTGAGGGTAACTCCTGATTATCCAGGAGGGGAAGAGAAAGGAAGGGTCACAATCTGCTCTCATTGTGGATGGGGACCCTCAGTAACCTGGTTTTCTTAGTGGAGCTGAGGAAAGGAACTCAAGTGAAGGCCCAGCTGGGTGACCTTGGATGGTTGGGCAGAGGTAGTATACGACATGGTATTTCCTGGCCAGCTTCACCAGCTGCTGAGGGATGGGTTGGGTTCAAGTAGGAGGAGACTGAGTCTCCTAATGCTTTTCTTGTGTTGATCAGAACTGGCTCATGCCCTGAGTGACTTCAACGGGGGAAGGTTTGGAAAGAGTGAGGTTGAACAGATACCCACCAAAACTAAAGCATTTTGATGATTGCCCATCCTCCATACTTGGATGCTTCCTGGTAAGGGTGATGCTATTAAAGAAGATGCACCCTAACGAGGTGATAGTTCCCTCTGTTACCATCCACTGAAGCAGTGCTTATTATTAAGTGAATGTTTTTAACTCATGTAGCTACTGACTGGCAGCACTAAATCCCTGCTTTAGGTGCATGTTCTAAAATATCTGTGATGAGCCCGGCTGGTGTTGCTCAGTGGTTGAGCTTCAACCTATGAACAAGGAGGTCATGGTTCAATTCCTGGTCAAGGCATATGCCCAGCTCGATTCCCCAGTAGGGGGCTTGCAGAAGGCAACCGATAATGATTCTTTCTCATCATTGATGTTTCTCTCCCTCTCTCTCCCCCTCCCTCCCTCCCTCCCTGCCTCCCTCCCTCCCTTCTACTCTGAAATCAATAAAAATATATTTAAAAATATCTGTGATGAGAAATACATGACTGCTTCCAAAGGGGAGCATGTAGTACTAATCCTTGCAAATGTAAACATCTAGTGCTAGGAGTTTAGCTCAGATACTATGAAGTAGTTGGAGGATGGGGTCTAGTTTAATATGGGGTATAGAAGGGCTTTTTCCATATTGGAGAAAAACATTTATAACTGTTATTTACTTCCACAAAGACTTTTAAAACTGCAAACTTAATGAACATCTATTCACATATTCCTGTTAAACATGTTTTAATCCAGAACTTTGTTTATAGTGATATGCTTATTTCTATTGAAGCAAAAATTCCATGCAGGGGCAAAAAATAAAACTGCATTTCCACACAATAATTTGGATTCTATCTGAGAGTGGGAAGGAAGCATTAGGGGGAAATTTAAACCATTTGGAAACCAAGTTGCTGTCTTGCCCTTTGTTCTGAGCTGTGTGCCTACTCCAGATCATGAGTCCATGAGCCCCACGGAGCTGGCAATGCAGTCAGGGAGGGCCCAGTACGGTGGGGTTCTTCCAAACAAGTGATGCTGGTGACAGCTGTGCCTCGGGGGACAGCACTTCCTGGGGCACCCAGTGTCTCCCTTCTCTCTGTCAGCCTTCAGTTCCAAGTTGGCATTTTCTCAGCTCCCGTGGGCGCCTCATAATGCTCCCTCCATCTTCCCTTCCTGTTGTGCAATGAAAAGGCCAAGAGACACAGTCTCCCATCCTGCAGCTGCCGGATACCGCGGCTGGGTAACAGGGAAAAGCCTCACCATGGTTTCTGAATTCCTTACCAACCACCTCATCAGTCCAAAGAGAGGAGAGTGTGAGCAAAACAGAAAGAAACACGTGGGAGGTGCCTGCTCCACCAAATCTAAAGTCAACCGAATTCAAGTCTGAGTATAAACGGTAAGCTGAGATGAGGCTTTCCTACCAGCCTGTCCCGCTCAGCTTTTACCTCATCTCTTGATTTGCTGCCCATCAAACCTGCTTCTAACCCCACCGCCCTGGGCCCTGGGCTCTTCTCTAGCGGATGCTGTACCCCTTATCTGTGGGACGCGGACAATGCATGCTGGTTTCATCTCCTTTCTGACATGTGCCTTTATTCTTTCCGGATCGCAGCTATTTTTCTGATATGCACACTCTTCAGAATAACAGCTCTGGTTTCTCAGGGGAGTTCCCATTGAAAACTGGGGACTTCAGGGTCCCATTACTCATCCACAGACTTTGGTGCATTACCTATGCTGCTCATTAAGCTGAGTTTTCATTATGGCCGTATTTTTAGGATTGTATAAAGAGTCATTGTCTCAGTTTTCTCTGCCCATAAACGGTGTTATTTGCTGCCCCTCCGTAAGTTTGTTTTTCCAGGTGCAAGTGTTCCAAGTGTCCAGCCCTTGGCATCTTTGTTATTTTGCAAGCTGACCGTGCCAGGCAGGGAGAAAAGCTTGGCTCAATCGAGAACCAAATCAACCCTCTGGCCCGTCAGTTATGCTTCCCCCAGCAGGCAGGCGGACAAGCTGCCGCCCAGCGTTTTGTCTCTGATTTTTCTGGCCTCCCCTTATTTTAAAGAACATGAGCCTCACAGCGCTCATTTTTGCCAGGCCCTGGGTAACATTTTTCTTAACTTGCCAGAATAACTGATGCGTGGCAGAATAGAGGTGACCAGGGCACCTTGGTGTTATTTTTGGTTGGAACCATATGAGGCAAGATCATAAAAGCAACAATCACATGCATTTCAAATTATTGGGTTACTCATTTGAAAGAAAGTCCTATATTTGGATGAACCCTTTAACGAAAGACCTAGAGGAAGGATCAGTTACTCTCCATGGACTTGATATTCCTTGTTTGATCCAGGTGCTCCGCAGTGTCTCTCAAAGAGAAGTCAGAGGCCTCCAGGAGAACACCTGGAATACTCTTTTCTTGTTTTTGTTTTTTGTTAATCCTCACCTGAGGATATTTTTTCCATTGATTTTTAGAGAGTGGAAGGGACAAAGAGAGACAGAAACACTGATGTGAGAAAAACACATCAATTGTTTGCCTCACTCATGCCCGGACCAGGGCTGGGAACCTGCAACTGAGGTATGTGCCCTTGACCGGAATTAAATCCAGGACTCTTCTTCAGTCCACAGGTCAACACTCTGTCCACTGAGCCACATTGGCTAGGCCTGGAATATTCCTTAAGTACCCACTGGAGAAGGGTCCCCGGGATCTGGAATGTTAGCAGCCTCACCCAGGCGATCCTTCCACTCACCATGTTTCCGCATCAATGCCTCCAGAGCAAGCTTATATTTCTGTGAGCTCCAGTGAGAAATCTCTGAGCGTCATTACAAGGATAATCAATGTTGTAAATGTTGCTGTCACTTGAATTAATAAACATTCTCCCTAAAAGAGGCTAGATGTAATGGTTCTGTCGATCAGTGTCAGTTAAACAGCCAGTACCTGGGCATTTGAGGGATGGGGTAAAGAAGCAGCGATTGTGTTTTCAGTGCTTTATCACTTGGGGTTGGCGTTTCTCGGCAAGACTTTTGTCAAGGGAAAATTGACCTGCAACTTGGATTTCCTGCTTCTAGGTGGTAGTGTTACTTCCCTTGCATAGAAAATGTTTTAGCAAGTGTTCTTAAGTAATTATTTAATTTCCTAGTAGAAACCTTTTATTTTTAAAAATATCAACACCTTTCTATAACTTAATAACGTTCTTCCTTTTCCTTGCATATAATCAACTTTTATCACTTTCCTTCTGAATACTGGCTCTTGTCTTGGAGGAAACCTCAGGCCAGGATGGCATCAGATGCTGTAATCGCTCTGCTCATGGCTGAGAATGATTCTGCTTAGTAAGTCTCCTTGCAGCGCCGTAGTGATTTTCCACAGCTTAGGTTCTCCCAGGGCAGCTCCCTCATCCCTCGAATGAAGAACCACCTAGAGACTGCTCGACGCTGAGAGCATCACATTCCTGTGCTTGATTCCTCCGGCATCAGGAGGGACCTTTTATACTTCATTTTTTAAAAAGATATTGACATCTTCCTCTTCTCTTCCACAAAAAATAATGTTTTCCATTAAGTTTCAATTTTGTGTACCTTACAGTCTACATGTAATGGCTTTTGTTAGAAAAATCGAGCAAAAAAATGAAACTCAACTGTTTTGAATAGTTTCTGTATGTATTTATAGAAAGACTCTCTACCCTTTACCATAGCAAAATATTTAAAAAATAGAAAACCTAGGCAAAGTTTTATGTGTTGCAACCTTGTTCTATGGTAACAGCTCATAACATAGGCAAAATCTCTTCCTTCAAAATGTTTAAAATCTGGATAGACACGATTTAAATGTACACATGTATGTCCTTGGATGAAAACTGTCCCATTATGCCCAGAGTTGAGCTGCCTTTGGGAAGAGAAAGCTTACATGGAAAGTTAGTCTCAGATTTTGGAAGTGCATGAAAAGATGGCAATGCTCTTGCCTGCCAGAAATCTCGATTTTTATAAAGTTCTGGCACCCTGGCAGTCCCACTAACTTCAGTCTGTAGTCTTTGTATTCCAAGTTGTCATCCAAAATAGAGAACTCTTTCTGAAATAATCAAGAACCTAATATAAATTCTTTAAGTTTTTATTAGAGTATAAGAGTTTTCAGAGGGTGTAGCCCAGTGCGAATAGAATTCTGTAGTCTTGGTGTCTGAATGGGAACCTTCTCTTCAGGAATATTGACACAGCATGAGTCAAAAAGAGTTGAGTTTGAAATTCAGGATTTAAATGCTATCCACAGCATATGACTGTGGAGAAGTGTTTCAACCTTTCTGAGTCCCAGTTTTCTCATCTGTAAAGTGGTTATAATCTCTTCCCTGCCAGGATTGAGGTAAGGGTTAAATGAGATGATATTTATAAACATTTAGAATAATACTTAGTACAATTATATAGATAGGTAAATAGAGACATTTAAAATGTGTTATGTGGATTCTATTCTTGTTTCTCCACTTGCCCATAGAAGTTTTACCTAATACCTTTGTATTTCAGTTGACCCACCTCTAAAATGATTGCTAACACATTACAGACAGATTGCGAGAATTCTCACTTCATATTACACAGTGTTTTACAAAGTATCATACTTTAAAAAGATATTAGCTTGTAAGAATATGTAATAAATAACTCCAAAATGCAATGGGTATTTAATTTTAAAGCGTGCCTTTCACATTTATGTAAAATGTTTTTTGTACTTGTTCAATAGAAATTTATCTGGCCACTGGATAAAACTAGCAATAAAACTACTGGTCCACAATGTGTCAGGCTATCTGTTTTCATAGAAATCCAGAGATTTGCAGAAGCTTTCAATTTAAGCATCTATCTATATAAAACCCTAATATGCAAATCGACTAAACTGCCAAATGACTGGTGGAATGACCAGTTGCTATGATGCGCACTGACCACCAGGGGGCAGATGCCCAACACAGGAACTTCCCCCAGCCTGCAGGCCCCGACCAGCAGTGGGGGGCAGGCCAGCAAGCGGGTGGCACCAGACCAGCCAAGACTGGTGCAAGCAGGGGCCCCAATCACCCCGCCAGTCACCCCACAGATCGGCCCTGACTGCCAGCCAGGCCTACGGACCCTACCCATGCATGAATTTCGTGCACTGGGCCTCTAGTTCACTATATAACTCTATTATAAACTGTCAACAACTTAGCAGAAGTGGCAAAGGTAGGTTTGAAAAGCACTGAACTGCCTAAATCAGGGGTCCTCAAACTACGGCCCGTGGGCCACATGTGGCCTGCCGAAAATATTTATCCGGCCCGCCGGGTGTTTTTGCCGCCACTGTGTGCATAGGAATTTGTTCATAGTTTTTTTTTAAACTATAGTCCAGCCCTCCAATGGTCTGAGGGACAGTGAACTGGCCCCTGTTTAAAAAGTTTGAGGACCCCTGGTCTAAATGCTTAAATAAAACCTGGTTGGGATGGATGTGGGTATTGGCTTGGTTAATGACTTGCTCTAGCTTGGAAGTATAAACACAATACAAATAATTATGTATTATCAATAATAGATATGGTGTCTGTAAATGAGCTCATGTCTGCTGGAGGTGGATGAGATAATGTCTATAAAGTGCTTAGAGCTCCTGAAATGCAAATTACACGTGCCATCTCTGGCTATCCTGAGGCTATTCCATGGACAGTGGTCCTTAGCCAACATAACACTGTACCCAAGGGAGCCTGGTTGAGCTGGAACATTTTCTGGAAGAGAGAATGGTTTTCTGTCCCCACGGGCTTGGAAAGTCATCTCATCTATGGTCTCTGAGTGGGACTGCATGGAGCCATCATAGGGAGATGATTATCAGTTCTGTTTGAGGCAGTGCAGTGAAATGGAGCAAACACAAGGCATGTAGAAGACTGAGACCAGCTCTGTCTGTTACCAGCAGACACATTGCCCTTGGAGAAACAGTCTCCTTTTATACATCCAATTTGAAATCTAGAGCCATAAGAATTTATTCTCAGACTAGGCAGTCTCAAGTGGCATGAAGAGAGTGAGAAGGGGTACAATTGAGATAGTCTTCCTTAAGAAAATTCTGAAGTTTCAAGGCTTATTCTTGAATAGGGGTGTCCTGTTTGTCAAGGACCCCCCAGCTTTGTCCCCTGAGTTTTGCTGCTGTCTTGTGGTTCTGCTGTTTGATTATGCCTACTAACATCTTGTGGGACACAGGGGAGCACTTTGTTCTCTTTAATGTTCTGGCTCACTTATAGACCAAGAATTTATCCTCACTTTATATAATCCAACTGAAGCAGACTAGAACTTTCAAAAAATTGTTTCTGTTAAACCCTATGGAAGTACACAAGAAAAGTAAAGATGGAAGGGCCAATGTATTCCTACATTCTGGATTAAAATTTCTGATTCTTAATTAACATACTCACTGCTCCTGTCCTTGTTTACATGGAACCCCAGAGGAAAGAATGACCTGTCCGAGTCCCTTGCTTTCTACCTTCAGACTTGTCACTGGTTGGATGCTTTTGTAACATCTGCCCAAGAACACCCCACGGGCTATGTTGACTCTTCATAATGTGGGTCCAGGAATGTGATATTCACTTCTCCCAGCTATCTCAGCTCTGCTTCCTTAGGTCTGGCTTCTGTTCTCATACTCACTTCTTCTCATGTGATTGACATTAGAAGTTACTTCACTTTGCAGGTAAGACTCTGTAGGCTGCCATGATAGTAGGGCTGAGTTCGTGTAAACCCACCAGCCCATAAGTATGACACAATATCAGTGGCATTCATCTAGCTGCTCAGTCCTGGGACTGAAGTGGGAGGTATAGGTACAAAAATTAGTAAACAGGAGTTATCCACTACTTTCTACTTCTTTTGCTCACTCTTTTACTACTCATAATATTTCCAATACTTGACTTTTTCTTTTGGTGAAAGAGCAAAGGAAAGTAGGGAAAAGGTTGTGTAAAGCCCATACTTAATAATGCTACTTCAACTAATGGAATTTTAAACAAAGAGAAGAACACACAAAATAGAAAGAATAACTCATCTTGTTCATTTATTAAACAAAAATTTGAGTTCTTGCTTTGTGCCAGGAACTCCTTGCCTACATGAATCCTCTTTGGGCCAAGAGCCAGCCTGGGATGGCCATTTCTAATCACAACATCTTTGAGAGGGCTCTGGGTCCTACAAGACATATTCATACCCCTCAAATTCACATTGAATATACTCCTTTGCATTGTTTCATAAAGTCTCATGTATAGTAGGTCTGTCTCTTGAAGGTTAAAAATCCCTTAAAGGATAGAAAACATGTCTTACTTTTCTCTTTTGTTCCCCACAGCTGCTAGCACAGTCCCGAATGCATATTATTGTGCTCTCTAAATGCTGGCTGACTGCTTGATGGACATGGGAAAAGAAAGTGGGGTTAATTGGGTGACTTTGTTTGCTAGGTCTCTAGGAATTCTCTTTTTGTGGAGAATATGTGTCATTTTCTCAAACTCCTCCTCTCCTCCTAGATGACCCTATCTCAGTGGCATCTGTAGGAATACCCATACATAGTCAGAGCAACTTCTCTAACCTCCCATTATCATTCTGTTGGCCCAAATGAGAGATTCCAGTGGACAATTTACCAAGAGTAATTACTGTCCCTGTGGTCTTTTGGACA
The DNA here is from genome assembly GCF_028538775.1 of Myotis yumanensis. Taxonomy (NCBI): domain Eukaryota; kingdom Metazoa; phylum Chordata; class Mammalia; order Chiroptera; family Vespertilionidae; genus Myotis; species Myotis yumanensis. Next base: position 78,468,073 of record NW_027223752.1, read on the forward strand.
CTTGGTGTGGCTTTTTCTTACTGAATCCTATCTTTTTGCACTCTGTACCATCCAATAGAAACACTGGTGGTCTTCCACTCCTTTCTCATCATCTCCCACATCCAATTAATCACCAAGTCTCATCACACCTAACTTCTCAAGATATTTCAAATTCATTCCCTTATTTTCATCTCCACTGCAGTTACTTTAATGCATCCCATTGTCACTTCATAACTATTTTATTGCAACAATTTCCTAATTTGTTTCTCTGCCTTGATCTAGCCCCCTTCACACTAGACCTGCAATGATCTTTCAAAGATGCAAATTTGGTTATATTACTTCCTGCATTACTTTCTTTAATTGTGCTCCATTGTTCTGAAGATAAAGTTCAAACCTCTTGACAAGGAGACTCAAGACTCTTCTCAATCTTACACCTACTTTTCTTCAGCCTCACTTCTCATCTTCCTTTGCTTGCTTCCCCATCCACCTCCTCCTCCCACTTCCCCCTCTTCTACCCCAGGCACATTCAACTCTGTGTGCTTCTTTACATGCATTCTCACCTCTGAACATTTTGAATCATACTTTGGAAATTGTTCATTTGCTTCCCCAACATTCCTCTAGACCACACAGCCTTAAAGGGCAGAGGTTTTGCCTATCCTTACACAAAATAAGAACTTCAAAAATATCTATAATAATAAAAGTGGGTCTGTAGAGGAGGGAGAGACCAAGATGGCGGCGTAGGTAAACACCGGAGACCGCTGCCGCAAACAACCATTTCAAAAATACAACTAAAAGACAGAACGGACATCACCCAGAACCACAGGAAAGCTGGCTGAAGAGAGACTCTACAACTAGAAGGAAAGAGAACAGCAAACCGAGGCTCAGAGGCGGCGCAGTGTGGAAAATACAAAGGTACCGAGGTGCGCGCGCAAAGCGGGCTGGTGGCTGAGGGCGCGGTTGTCGTTTTTGGTCGGGAGTGAGTCTCAGACTCTGGGCTCCAGATCCGGGCGAGTCTCTAGGGACCCAGACTCAAACGGGAGAAGCGGGATTATCCGGCATCAGTTGGAACCTGAGGGCAGCTTTCTCTCCGAGGTTTGCAGCGGCTGCCGGGGTTCTGAGAAGCAGAGCCTCTGGGAACAGGACTGAGAGGGGTCATAACTGCTCTCTCCGCCCGCCCTGTTGAGCCCGCCCCGCCCAAACCCTGCGCACAGCCATTTGCCGATCGCCTCGGGCAAAGGCTGGATTAGCGCCTCCCCAGAAGGCAGACGTTTTCCACACAGCTGTTTCCTGCAGCCAGTCGGCCTGGTGGTCAAATCCCTCTAGTGTTAACTACAACAATTAAGGCTTGGCTAGAACAAGACTGTGCACAAAGACCACAAGGGGGTGCACCAAGAAAGCATAAAAGATGCGGAGACAAAAAAACATGACAGAAATGGAGGATATGGAGCTAAGAATCGCAATTTTGAGGGCTTGCCATAAATTTGTGCAGAGCCTCACGAAAACTAATGAGACCCTCGATGCTACGATAAAGAAATTAGAAAGTAAGCATACACGGACTGAAATAAAGAATATTATACCCAATAGCAGACCAGAGGAGCACAAGAATCAAACCAAAGATTTGACAAAAAACACCCAACTGGAAAAGCAAAATGAAAAAAGAATCCGAAAGTGTGAAGATAGTGTAAGGAGCCTCTGGGACAGTTTCAAGCGTACCAACATCAGAATAATAGGGGTGCCAGAAGATGAAAGACAGCAAGATATTGAAAACCTATTTCAAGAAATAATGGCAGAAAACTTCCCCCACCTGGTGAAAGAAATGGACTTACAGGTCCAAGAAGCGCAGAGAACCCCAAACAAAAGGAATCCAAAGAGGACCACACCAAGACACATCATAATTAAAATGCCAAGAGCAAAAGACAAAGAGAGAATCTTAAAAGCAGCAAGAGAAAGAGACTCAATTACCTACAAGGGATTACCCATACGACTGTCAGCTGATTTCTCAACAGAAACTTTGCAGGCCAGAAGGGAATGGCAAGAAATATTCAAAGTGCTGAATACCAAGAACCTACAACCAAGATTACTTTATCCAGCAAAGCTATCATTCAGAACTGAAGGTCAGATTAAGAGCTTCACAGACAAGGAAAAGCTAAAGGAGTTCATCACCACTAAACCAGTATTATACGAAATACTGAAAGGTATCCTTTAAGAAGAGGAAGAAGAAAAAGGTAAAGATACAAATTGTGAACAACAAACATGCATCTATCAACAAGTGAATCTAAGAATCAAGTGAATAAATAATCTGATGTACAGAATAAACTGGTGATTATAATGAATCAGGGACATAGAAAGGGAATGGACTGACTATTTTTGGGGGGGGGGTAAGGGGAATGGGAGATTCGGGAAGAGACTGGACAAAAATCGTGCACCTATGGATGAGGACAGTGGGTGGGGAGTGAGGGCGGAGGGTGGGGCGGGAACTGGAAGGAGGGGAGTTATGGGGGGAGGGAAAGAGGAACAAATGTAATCTGAACAATAAAAATTTAATTAAAAAAAATAATAATAATAAAAGTGTAATGTGCTAATTAGACCAGACGTCCTTCAGAACAACCTTCTGGACAAAGCCAGGGCTGCGAGGGAAGCCCGGGTCCTGGGTACCGGAGGGAAGCCTGGATCCCACGTGCCAGATGGAAGCCAGTGCTGGCAGCCAGGGGAAGGAAGGCCTACTCTTGCACGAATTTCATGCATTGGGCCTCTAGTCTATATATAAAAGCCTAAGCAACCTTTATGACCAGATGACTGGACAACTAGCCAGTAGCTATGATGCGCACTGACCACCAGGGGCAGACACTCAATGCAGGAACTGCCCCCTGTTGGTAAGTGCGCTCTCACAGCCAACCTCCTGTGGCCAGCCAACCTCCTGCAGTCCCTCCCCCCTGGCCAGCCAGCCCTGATCAGGACTGGGCAAGATGGCCCCAATCGGCCCTCATCATCGGCCAAGCTGAGGGACCCCACCCATGCACGAATTCATGCACCAGGCCTCTAGTTGGTTATATAAATGACCATTTAAGTGAGTTATTGATGTTTTGATTTTACTTCTCTGTGTGGGATAAAATCTGACATTTATAAGTACTTATTATGCACCAGACTCCATTTTAATCTCTTTAAATATAAAAATGTAGTTCATCCTTAGAAGTAAGTGCTATTACATCTTTATTTTACACATAAGGAAACTAATGTACAGAGAGATTAAGTTACCTGCCTAACATCATTCAGCTAATAAGTAGTTGAACAGAAATAGGAGCTCGGATAGTACTACACTAGAGTATTCACTCTTAACCAATATGCCATTTATTGCTTTTAATTCAAATTTATTGATGCATTTACAGGGTGTATTATTTAGGCATGTTTGGGTGAGAGCCAGATTGATTAACAGAGAAGTAGGAGTAGTCCCATGATAATGAAAGAAGAAGGGTCTCTTGAACAATAAGCAGAAGACTTGAGAAAGGACTCAGCTGGGCAGGTGGATGCTCAGTGCAATTCATCTGCAACCACAGCCACATATTGGGTAGTCTTCTGAGACCCAGAGAGTCAGTTCAAAAGCACTTGAATTGAGCACTTACTGGTCTATGTATGGGGGATACCAAAAGTAGAATAAGACATACATTTTTCAAGATACCCACAATCTAGTGAAACAGACTTCTGTGCATAAAGAATTGTATAAGCCAAAATATACTGTGGTTAACAGTGTAATAGAGGAATGTCAATCCCCCTTCTTATAATTAACTCACCTCTTCATTTCCCTGAAGGCTTGTCTGAATACAGTACTGAATGCTTATTGTGGGATGCAAGGTAGAAAAATGTTAAATGAATCTAGTAAGAGGTGTATCAGATTTCCACCATTTAGATCTAGTAAGTCCCAGAAAAATACTTTTATTGCAATGAGGAAGATGTTACATAAATTTATGGGACATGAAGAGTCCATAGGCCTTCTTTTTCATTATTTTTTTATAGTGGGGCTAAATGAATACTTACTTCCTGGCTTACCCAGGGCCCTGGCTTTTCAAGGTTTTCTGTAGGACATTTGGAAACATAGAGCTTCTGTAGTCTAAGGACGAGACTGGGGAGAGTGATGAGGAGCTATTTCAGAACAGATGTCAAGAGAACTCTTCTCTCCGTGCTAAGAATCATCAAACACATGCCCCATGCCTGTCAGATAGAGTGACTGAGGCACAGGCTCCAGAGCACAGAGACAATGAGTTGGCCTCCTGGGGGACTCTGACACTGTAAACAAATTAGCTTTGCCGGACCAGTGGCCTTTGCTCATTCTTGGGCAGTGTGTAGAAGGAAAGCTCGGGTTGGTGTGGAGTTTAATTAAGGATGGCAGCTGGAGTAGCAGGTCAGATGTCTCTGTGCTCTGCACTCCATTCATGTCATGAAGAAGTTGCTAATGGCATTTTGTTTTTCTCCAGATATTCCTGTTGCCCTGCTCCTGCCTTTGCGACTGCCCACGTGCATGCCATTGGAGTATTGTGACCTTATCCCCAAGTGTAGAGTCCAGGCAGGGAGCACACCCTAGAGGTAGAAAAACTAACCTGTAAGGAAACTATATGAACCAGTGGCAGATCGAGTGCTCCCAAATAAAATGCTTCCTCCCCATGCTCACTGTGACCTGGTTTAATGTTCATTGCCAGTAATTAAATCATGACCACCTTGGGCCTTTTAATATCTGGGAGGAAAAGAAGAATATGATTGGAGCATACCTAGTGTCCGTGTTGTCAGTGGTCCCCCATCCGGATGGGTGAGGGCAGTGTTGGGGGAGAGCTCCTCTCTTCTGTCCAAGCAAATAAGCACAGGGAGGAAAGACAGCTGATTTAGAATTGCACAATCTCATGTGAAGACGGAATCTCGAGCACTTGGAACTGTGAAATTTTTCTATCTTAACGAGATGGACTGAACAGTGTTCTTGTAAAAGTGAGCATGAAGGTTGAGATCATTCAATTAGTCAAAGAGCATCCTGTGAAGTACTAGCCATAACTGTAAACATTCCTGACTAGGAAATCTCCAAATCACATGCTCCAGTGAAGTGGAGGAGGAAGAGGAGACACTCAAACCGTGCTTTTTTGGCTTCCTGTTCTGGTTACATGAAACGCAGTAGACTAAGAAGCGGTGGAAAAGGCCTCCGTAAAATCATCTGGGATGGCATCATATTTTGAAAGAGTTGGATGATATGTTTATGGCATAAGGTCTTCAGAGAAATGCCTTATCCTATTATTGTATGCTTCTTGTAATGATGCTATATGTGCTCTAAAAACACTTCCTGGACGTGAAGCTCTGCCCTGCATCACCTGCTGTCTGCTTGCTCAAGTCCCATACAAATGAGTTAATTACTTATAGCAAGAACAGACTTTGAAAACAAAGCAGGAAATGTGAGGAATAAATGTAGTTGCCTGCTGGTGTTACAATTTCTCCTAGGTTACATCACTTTCATAAAGAGAACTGGGCAGTTTCCTGTAAGACCAAAATTCTAGGAGGAGTGGGTTTTTTAAATTTCTGACAGTTGAGACCCTGAGAAGGAAAGTTATTGAAGTAGAAAAGTACTTAAAAATGTATGTCACCCATGGACCAATGGCCTTTGGGATAGGATTATCCATTCTTGGCTTGGGGGCGAGGGGTCTTAACACTTTAATAAAGAGGACTAGCAGACAGGACCAGCAAGTAGGGCATTGATGTTGGGGAGGGGGATAAAGAATGTACAAACACTTGGAAATTAAAGAGGTACTTACAGATTGCCAATTCTATGATCTGTATTTTAAAAATGAAAATGTTGATGTCAGAAAGCTTCTCTGTGCTGGTTTTAACTTTTGAAATTGGAGCTCCATGGAAACAGCTCTACCTGTCTCTGTTAGACATAGCTGCTGGTGACTTCTGGTCCTCGTTCCTCATTCCTGTTATTCTCATGGTGTCAGAGTTCTGCCAATATCACTTAGGAAACAAAGGTTTGGTATGCAAGCTGATTATAAACCATATTACCAGAGAAATTGTGGGAAACTGGATTGTAAACTCCTGAAGAGCAATGATTTGTTTTGTGTGTCTTTTTATCTTTCTCAATACCAACCACTGTCTTTTACATAAATGTCATACTTAAAGATGTGCTGATTGAAAGTATTCTAGTTGTGAAAAATATCTTAATATTTTCATCAGTGGCAGACACAGCATAGAGTTAAGTGTCGGGACTTTGGAGATAGACTGCCTGTATTTGAATCCACCTCAGCCAAATATAAGCCCTTACCTTGGACAGATGATCTAAGTTCTCTGTCCTTTAGTTTCTTGAGCAGGAAACTGGAATATCAATTATCTCTACCTTGAAGGGAAGTTGTGAGGTTTAAGTGAGGTAATATATGCAGAGCACTTAGTGCCTGACAGAGAAAGCACTCAATGAGCATTAGATATTACTAGTCAGGATGCAAAGAAGGCTCTCTTTAACTGTTGTTAGTAAGTGATCCAGAACATATAAAAATATCATAACACTACCTGAGCACATAATAAATTAGAATGATTGTTATAGAGGTCATCAATTCTTATAATTCTGGACATTTCTTTGTCCAGAAATATATTTATATAACTCTTATTTCCCTTTGTTGCTTCTTTTTACATTGTGGTATCAAGGTGTTTTTTTTTTTTTAAGTAAATGAATTTCCTAATCTGGTTATCATTGTCTAGAGCCACATTCTAGTCTGTCCATCAACATCTTAATAAATTTTGGTGATGAGATCCCAGTGGCTTTCTCCCTTTGGTCCCTCCAAGACATCGGTGTAGCTCAGCCTATCCTTCCTGTCCCTTCTTCCCTGAGGTTTTATGTGTGTTCTCCCCCTTGTATGCCTCCAGTCCTCAGTTAAATTGATCCTGACATCTTGGTCACTGTTCCCTTGACACTTGGGGGATTTTATTTTTCTCATCCTGTAGAATCCAGCATGAAACCCATCTTAACGTGAACAAGAGAATCCACCTTTTATATTTCTATTCATCCATTCATCCAACTGTCACTTTGATTCATTGGCTTTTGTCCTTGTCGTGTTTTTACATGACTGATCCCTAACTGATATGAGTAGGTATCCTCATTCTGGTTTTATTTCCACAGTATGTTCCTCCAGATCTCTGTGTCTGCAATTTTGTGCTGGAGCAGTCCCTCTCAGTGAGAGCCCTGCAGGAAATGCTTGCCAACACAGGTGAAAATGGTGGTGAAGGGGTGAGTACCTAAATTATGTCCTAGGTGGGGATTGGGACACACCATAGCCCAAAATGCATATATCATTTTGTTCCTTGAGCTTTGAACAGGAAAACCTTAGGGTCCTTGAGATGATTCATGTAGAGACAATAAACCTTTCTCCCTGAGTTTAATTCCTCTTATTTAGCAATCCTAATCTTTCTTCCTTTTGATTAACAATTTTCCACCAAAAAATAGAAGAGACCACCATTGATGCTGCCTGAGCAGGGCATCGGATATTGAACCTACTCCCCTTCCCTATTCCATAACCCACCAGGAAATGTGAGAGGCTCAGAGGGCCTTGAGATGGAGGGTGCCTATTAAACAGGTTCTTTTTTCTTGGAGAGTTATGACTGTCCAGTAGAGCACACCAGGTTACAGCAGTTTGGAAAAGATTTCCTTGGAATTCAGAATCTTTGACATGTGCCCAGAACTCCACAGTTTCACTCATGATGAGCAAACACAGAGCTGTCTTGAGGTTCCCTTACTTGGGTCGGTAGAATGCTCCCTAAGTATTAAATTTAGGGATGATGTGTCATATCTCCTGTGTCAGAAGGTCCTTGGCCAGAGACTTCAGAATAAGGTTTTTCCCTTTCTTTCATTAACAACCCACATCTATTTATATATATTCATCATCAATTATTTTAATTTTATGGCCTGAATATTTCAAAAGCAAACACCTCTTTCCACCTCCCTTATATACTGCATTATTCCTTCTTTTGTTCTGTTATACTGCTTTTGTTCCGTCTATACTTACCCCTCACCACCACCACCATTTTTCCCACTTAGCTGTTCATAGTGTTCTTTCTAAAATGCAGATATAATCATTATATCTCCCTGTTTTATTTTTTAAAATATATCTTATTAATTTCAGAGAGGAAGGGAGAGAGAGATAGAAACATCAATGATGAGAGAGAATCATTGATTGGCTGCCTCCTGCATGCCCCCCACTGGGGATCAAGCCCGCAATACCAGTATGTGCCCTGACCAGGAATGGAATGGTGACCTCCTGGTTCATAGATAGACACTCAGCCACGAAGCCATGCCGGCTGGGCTACCTCACTGTTTTAAAATCCTCTGTCATTCATTATCTTGAGAAATATTCCAAGTTCCTTAAGTAGACAAAAAGGCCTTCAGGATTTGGCACCCCATCTTCTGCCCCATCTCTCACCACATCCCCCCAGGCACTTGGTGTTCCAACCACATTGAATTCCTTTCACTTCCTCAAATATGACAGTTCTGTTTGCCTGTGATCATGTGTGTCAGCAAGTCCCTTCATTTAGAATAGCTTCTTACTCCTCTCTTCCTGTAGGTCATCTCTACTTCTCCTTAAAGGAGCCAGTGTAGGTATTAGATCTACTGAGAAGACTTTGCTGACCCTGCAATTCTAGGATGGGTGCCTTGCTTGAGCAAAAGTCAGTAAATAGTTCTTATCATTCTCTACCATAATTGCAAGTCTAATTTTCTGCATCCTGTACTGGAGAGTAAATGCACGTAGGTAAGAACTATTTCTATACCTAGCACGGATTATTTTTACTTGACTCTAATGAACTCCTGCGTAATAAAGAAGTATCTCATTTATGGTATAAGAGACAATGACTGGCTCAAGAGAAACAATATTTACATTTAAGCCATCTTCCAGCCCCTAAAATGATCTCATACAAGTCTAGTCTCTTGAGACCAGTGTGTTCTCATCTATAAAATTAGAATATTTAATTAGTTTTCTAAGGACCTTAACACTAATGTTTATAATTCTTCACTGTTTTGGTTTAGAATAAAATGCTTTCATCAGCCACCAGAAAATAGCTTTGTTTTTTTCCTTAGAGCATGAACACAGGTGAATTTTTTTGTGTGCTTTTGATGTTCACTGATGTCTATGTTCACTTCCTCCTTGGACTGACCTCAGTACCCCATGCTTTCCTCCATTGGCACACACTCTCAAACATTTCCAGTTTAATGGAACAAATTTATTTTTCATTGTGAACTGTTTTTTCCAAGACTAATAACTCATCATTTACAGACTTCTTTGGTGAGGGCAGCCTGGTTGATTTGGAATATAATCACTTTCACTGCCAACCAAGATCAGCCAGACCCTGCCTACTTATGCCCCTAGGATAGAAAGTGGGAAGACAAAAGCTATATTAACTGGAGAATTGTCTCTTGGGCATTCTGTTTTGTTCAAAAACTGCATTTCAAAGGACTTCGTTTTCTTTATTATTTATTGTGAGTGATTCAGGGAGTCCTGTAGATGACAAAGTAAATTAAAGAGTTCTGGTTGTAATCCTTGTTCTTCTTTGTTGCCAAGAACTTAAATAATAGCCTTAATTAATTTGTCTTAAAAAAGAATAAATAATAATTTATTTTCCAAATAGAAGGCAAAGACCAATTTAATAAGATTGAATACTTAGTTTTGGAACATATGAATGAGACCTCCCTTAATTACTAGCCATGTTATAGCAGAAATTTATTCAATATAGCTATATATTTCAGGGCTCATCTTTAATATATACTATGCAAAAACCAATACATTAAATCTTATTGGGGGATTTATTCTCTTTGAAGACTCAAGTCCAAAATAAACAATTCATGACATTTTTATTATTAAATAGTCATTGGATAATGTGTGTTATTGCCTTTTTGTGCTATTTTACAAAAAAAATGATATCTAACGGTTATTTTCCATCTTGACACATTATGTTATTATTAACTAGAGATCTTAGAGCTAGCAGGAAAGGAAAAGAGAGCTGGAGTAAGGTGGGACAGGACACTCTTTTTAAACTATTAAGATTTTATTATTTATTGGCGGCTCCACTAATTAGTTACTTAAACAGCAGATTCAGTAACTCCAAACCTCTTGGAACTCTCTCAAAATTCCATCTGGGCTCTCTGTCTTTATTATGAGAAATGATATTTGTATATAACCTCTTGAGTATGATTGTTTTCCTTTTCTGAAATGATTGCTGTGCACATTTACTATTAGAAATTAATTTGATTTTAGATGATAATATTCAGCAGGGAAGGAAAAGAAAAAGAGGAAAAATAAAGAAGGAAATGAGTTAACAATGACAGACCATAATGATTCTCTGAAGAGCCTAGGGGTGTTTAAATGGTATGACATCTCCTTTGTATGCCAGTCCCTTCTGTTCGGAAATAGGTACCTACTGCATTTAAATAGATATTATGTTCACTAATGATCATGGCTGCCACCAAAGGGGATGCTTTGATGAGTGTGGGTTTTTCCTTGCAGCCATTGGTCCTTGCATGGTATGTCTGTTCACTGCTGTGCAGCAGCTGAACAATTTAAAAATGACTTCAGTTGTTTATTTATTCACGTGATGAGTGTACAGAAGTCCTTTTGCAGAGATTTACAATTTTGCAGGAATTCCTCTTGCTAACAAAGAAAACAAAGATGTCCAGCTTCACTTAACAACAAGAGTTTATTATTGAAATGTCCTTAGCTGCAGCCAACAGCACAGGGGACACAGCTTTATGTTGAAAGGAGAATAAGTGATGAGGAGGAACTAGGGGCAGAGAACGTTGGGTGCACTTCAGAATCCACCCTAGTTAAGCTCACCCTTGGGTCTCTTTACCTCTGATTAAATTTTATCTGCTCTTATTCTGGGGAAAATTGCCAACAAATAGATATTTGGCACTGTGGCCAATTGAATGTCTGGAGTTTTTTTTAATATATTTTTATTGATTTCAGAGAGGAAGGGAGAGGGAGAGAAACATCAGTGATGAGAGAGAATCATTGGTCAGCTGCTTCCTGCATACCCTCCAACAGCAATCAAGCCCACAATCCGAGCATGTGTCCTGACTTGGAATTGAACCATGATCTCCTGGTTCATAGGTTGACACTCAACCACTGAGCCACACCAGCTGGGCTAAATGTCTGGTGTTTGAAATATAATCCCTGCTTGCAAACATTGAAGTATTTTCACATTTGTGATTGATTGGCCGAACAGTATGTAAAATACCCAGTCACCTTCAGCAGGACATGGGTCCTCGTTCCCATCATCCTATAGAAAAAACCTTGAATATAGAGCATGCAGCATTTGTAGCAAGCAAAGGTAATTCTTCAGAGTTAGGCAGATGTGTTTCCAGTCCAGGTGACCTCTTCGGCAAATTATCTCTCCTTTCTGTACCTTGTTTCCATGTCTTTAAAATGCAACCTACCTCTTAGGATTGAGTGAGAATTAACTAAGCGCGTAAAAGTGCCTTGGGGTGATGGAAATGAATATTGGTTCCTCTTTTCCTTTCTGGTCCACGTCCACCTGTCACAGACCATCCAGATATATGCATATTCAAAGGAAGGAGAGTTCCATGCTATGTAACCAGGTGGATGTTACATCTAACGCTATGTAACTACAAATGGGTTTTGACATGAATGCTTCTGAAAAAGAAAGGCCTTGATTAACAAAATTACCAGCTGCACTCCTTCTGATAAGGGCTCTGGTTGTCTCTAAAAGTTGACTTAATCACTGGAAGACTTTTACCATTAAACAAAAAAGGACATGAAATATGCCTGTAAAAATAATTATAATTAATGCTATGGCTGCCACATTTATGTTATACTTTATACAACACATAAGACCACATAACATCATGAACACATAAGGTCATGGTTGACTTAAAATGCTCAAGTATCTAGAGTGTTAATACACCTTGATTGGGAAATGTGACCTGGGAAGATGTTATTTCTGCAGGTACCTTTCCCACAGATATGCTCACTGACAGGTGGTTCTATAATTCCCCGAATTATTTATTTATTTATTGATTGATTGATTGCTTTTTCTACGCTGATATTTATGCGTCAAATGAAACTGCTTTTGCTGTTTGTGTCTTTGTGTTTTCTTTTTCTTTTTAATTATTGTTTAAAGTATTACATATGTCTCCTTCTTCCCCGATTGACACCCTCCTGCCACTCCCACTCCCCAGGACAAGCCCCCACTACCCCAGTGTCTGTGTCCATTGGTTATGCTAATATGCATACAAGTCCTTTGGTTGATATTTAACCGCCTCCCCCGTCACCTGCCTTCTCTCTAAGATTGGATGGTCTGTTCAGTGTTACCTTGTCTCTGGATCTATTTTTGTTCATCACTTTATGTCATTCATTATATCCCACGTATGAGTAAGATCATATGATAGTTACCTTTCTCCAACTGGCTTATTTCGCTTAGCATAATGCTCTCCAGTTCCATCCATGCTGTTTCAAATGGTAAACGTTCCTTCTTTTTTATAGCAGCGTAGTATTCTATTGTGTAGATGTACCACAGTTTTCTAATCTACTCATCTGCTGATTGGCACTTAGACTGTTTCCAAATCTTAGCTATTGTAAATTTGCTGCTATGAACATAGGGGTGCATATATCCTTTCTGATTGGTGTTTCTGGTTTCTTTGGATATAGTCCTAGAAGTGGGATCACTGGGTCAAATGGGACTTGTATTTTTAACTTTTTCAGGAAACCCCATACTGTTTTCCACAGTGGCTGCACCAGTCTGCATTCCCACTAGCAGTGAAGAAGGGTTCCTTTTTCTCAGCATCCTCACCAGCACTTGTGGTTTGTTGATTTGTTGATAATAGCCATTCAGACAAGTGTGAAATGGTACCTCATTGTTGTTTTGATTTGCATCTCTCGGATGATTAGTGACTTTGAGCATGTTTTCATATGTCTCTCGGCCTTCTGTATGTCCTCTTTTGAAAAGTGTCTATTTAGGTCCTTTGCCCATTTTCTTATTGGATTGTTTATCTTCCTTTTGTTAAGTTGTCTGAGTTCCCTGTAAATTTTGAAGATTAAACCCATATCTGAGATAGCATTGGAAAATATGTTCTCTGATGCAGTGGGCTTTCTTGTTTTGTTGATGGTTTCTTTGCTGTGCAGAGCTTTTTATTTGGATATAGTCCCATTTGTTTATTTTCTCCTTAGTTTCCATTGCTCTAGGAGCTGTATCGGTAAAGACATTGCTACGACATATGTCTGATATTTTGCTGCCTATGGAGTCTTCTAAGATTTTTATGGTTTCCTGTCTTACATTTAAGTCCTTTAAGGACTTAACCATTTTGAGTTTATTTTTGTTTATGGTGTAAATTGGTGATCTAGTTTCATTTTTTTGCATGTATCTGACCAAATTTCCCAGCACCATTTATTGAAGAGACAGTCTTGACTCCATTGTATGCTCTTGCCTCCTTTGTCAAATATTAATTGAGCACAATGGCTTGGGTAGATTTCTGGGTTATTTCTTCTGTTCCATTGGTCTATATGTCTGTTCTTGTGCCAGTACCAGGCAGTTTTGAGAACTGTGTCTTTGTAATATAGCTTGATATCTGGTATTGGGATCCCTCCAACTTTGTTCTTTCTCAGGATTGCTGTGGCTATTCAGGGTCTTTTTTTATTCCAGATGAATTTTTGGCGAGCTTGTTCTAGGTCTGTAAAATATGCCCTTGGTATTTTAATGGGGATTGCATTGAATATATAAATTGCTTTGGGTAGTTTGAACATTTTAATGATGTTGATTCTACCAATCCATGAACATGGTATGTTCTTCCATTTGTTTATGTCTTCCTCTATCTCTTTTTTCAATGTCCTGTAGTATTTTGAGTACAGGTCTTTTACCTCCTTGGATAAGTTTATTCCTAGGTATCTTATTTTTTTGGTGCAATGGTAAATGGGATTGTTTTTTTAGTTTCCCTTTCTGTGAGTTCATTATTGGTGTATAAAAAAGCCATATATTTCTGGGTGTTAATCTTATATCCTGATACATTGCCGAATTCATTTATTAAGTCTAGTAGTTTTTTGATGGAGTCTTTGGGGTTTTATAAGTACAATATCATGTCATCTGTGAATAGTGACAGTTTACTTCTTTTCCAATTTGGATGCCTTTTATTTCTTCTTCTTGTCTAATTGCTATGGCTAGCACTTCCAGTACTACATTGAACAGGAGTGGTGAAAGTGGGCATCCCTGTCTTGTTCCTGTTCTTAGGGGAAATGGTTTTAGTTTTTGCCCATTGAGTATGATGTTGGCTGTAGGTTTATCAAATAAGGTTTTTATTATGCTGAGGTATGATCCCTCTATTCCCACTTTGCTGAGAGTTTTTATCAAGAAAGGGTGTTGGATTTTGTCAGATGCTTTTTCTGCATCAATTGATATGATTATGTGACTTTTGTCTCTCAATTTGTTTATGTGATGTATCACGTTTATTGATTTGCGGGTATTGTACCAACCTTGCATCCCTAGAATAAATCCCACTTGATCATGGAGTATGATCTTTCTAATGTAATGGTGGATCTGATTTGCTAGAATTTAGTTGAGGATTTTAGCATCTATATTCATCAAGGATATTGGCCTGTAATTCTCTTTCTTTCTGGTGTCTTTATCTGGTTTTGGAATTAAGGTAATGCTGGCTTCATAGAAAGATCTTGGAAGTGTTCCTTTCTCTTGAATATTTTGGAATAGTCTGAGGAGGATAGCTTTTAGTTGTTCTTTGAATGTTTGGTAGAACTCCTCTGTAAAGCCTTCCAGACCAGAGTTTTTGTTTGCTGGAAGATATTTGATTACTGCTTCAATTTCTTCAGTAGTTATCAGGCTATTTCATTTTTTTATTCTTCCTGATTCAGTTTTCAGAGTTTGTATTTTTCTAAGAATATGTCCATTTTGTCTAGGTTGTCCAGTTTGTTAGAATAGAGTTGTTCATAGTATTTTCTCGTAATCCTTTGTATTTCCATGGGGTCAGTTGTTACTTCACCTCTTTTATTCCTGATTTTATTTATTTGGCTCCTCTCTCTTTGCTTCTTCCCTGAATTATTTATGTGAAAGTCCCATTAATCCTAAAAAGGAGCTTTAGGCTCCTTTCATTTGCCCCTGTCTTTAGAGTGGAAATACTACACACAGCACAGTTGCTAGAGAAATGTGCACAAATGGTATGGCACATTTGTCATGTCCGAGGACGGGGTGCCAGGCCTTCCGAGAAGCTAGGAGGCTGTCTCCTGACATCATGTGACCTTGTAAACAATCAGTGTGGCATAACCTTCCATTGTGCTGTATTCATGTAAAGGTCCTTAAAGAGCAGGTCATGAGAAACTTTATAGCCAAGTTCAGGACATTCACCCATCTTATCATCATAGATAATTTAGTCACAAAAATGTGATAACATCATTAAAAAAGAATGTGCTAAAGATGCATCTACCCTGACATTGTTATGTAATAAACAAATCAAAATAGATGCTGATGAGAGTAATTTGAAGCCTTGTCTAAAGTTTGAACTCCAGCAGTGCCCACATTTAGAGATCTTGTAGTCATCCAGAACAAAGAAGGCTAATAAGATCCCTACCTCTATTTCTGGGGCCCTGAGCTCCCACTGTCACTTCTATATTATAGAAGAAAGGGGATTCCCCCATCATCCAGATTTAGCCTCTTAATGTGAGGTTTTTGCCTTCCCTTCATAATTGTCAGAAAAGAGGCAAAATGAGAATTTATTTTGGCATGTGTGTGAGGAGAGAACAAGACTAATGGAGGAACTATGTACATAATTCTAAATAAACCTCATCCCCATTGACATTTTTTAAAGAGTACATTTTTTAAAAGAGGGAAATCATTGAGTCAAATCTAATAGTAGGCATCAATTATACCTTTAGAATAGGATATAAAATTTCCTTTGCAGAAAAAGTACAGTCACTTCTGCAAGTTTCATGATGTAAATCCCATGAGCTTCTTCGTTGCCAAGAAGCTCACGTTAAACTGCTGCTCTGCCCATACACCAGGGTAACCAGGATGCACCAACATAGCCCCATGAGGTGTCCAAGTCTGAGCTTCTTTTGCACTAGTTGGTAAAAAGCCACTGTGTCCAGCTCTCCAAGTATCTCCTTGGTGACCCCAATCAGGACTTCCCCACCCCAGGGCCAGCACCCAGCAGGTTGTTTGTTCAACCTGGGGTTATTACCCCTGCCAACTGCCCAGTCTGTGAGAGCTGTATACCACGGTATTAAATTCTCAACTTGTTTGACTTGCCCCTGTTTTTCTTTTGAAAGGGAGAAAAAATAGCATTCTGATGTTGGATGCATCTATTGCTTTTTTTAAAATCTATTTTCTGATCATCCCAAAAGAATCCTTTGTATTTACAATATAACAACCAAATCTACCTGGTGTAATTGCTCTTTCATGTAAAAGCTTGGGGGTTTATGTTGAAAACTACGCTTTAAAATTTGCCCTGAGCTCGAGTTCACCTTATAGATTTGCTCATGGGAGGCAGCCTGTTCTGGCGATAAAGCTTGGGGTCAGGAGGTTTGGATTTAGTCCTCACACCACCACCACCACCTGGAAGTTTGTGGACAAAGCTCTTCCCTCCTCTGGGCTTTGGTTTTGCCATCTCTAAATTACTACATCTCTTAGATGCAGAAGTACATCCTCCTGTCTGTGAAGGTTGCAGTGTACCAAGTTAAAATGGAAAAGTGTCACCACCCCTCTCCCCCTGGACAGACCATGACTATAAGCTATCACGTTAGCTGTGGAAATGCCAGCCTGTTTGTATTAGCCATTATTCCTGAGACCCTGGCTCCCATCATTGTAGGTAGAATGAATCAATGCGTCCATTTTCTTTCTGCCTTGGTGTGGACAAAGACGATGGACAGCAACCCTGAAGCACTAAGTGATGACAATATAATTTTAAATTTTGTTTGAGACATGAATCTCCTGCAAATTGTCTTGTGGAAGAATATGGGATGCATTCTATAGCACTGACAGAATTTCTCTCTTCAAAGAACCAGACATTGTTTTCAAAAATTAAGTAGTAATGAGAGGCCTCCAAACTAAGGCTTTTAATGTGGTTTATTCATAGACCAAATTGCCATTAAACATGTCCCTTCTCTTGCCCCGCTTCCCCTCCTTACAGTTCTTTCTCGTGTTATGCTATGATTGTAGGATTTTATGTTGATACAATGGATTTTAACGTTTCTATGAGAAGCTGATACTTATGAAAATGTATACAAGTAACTCATTTTATTGTTGAACTGACCTTTTGATAACATGATATCTAATTAATATCTAATTTGCCATCTGAAAGACCTACTTTGTGGTAAGAAAGCCCCTCTTTGGTATAAGAAAATTCCGATAGATTATTTACAGTATTTCTAAGGGGAAAAAAATCCCAAATAACTTGATATATGTACTGACCATTTCCTTTGGGTGGATTTTCTTGCATAAATGTAATTATGAAAAAGTGCTACAGACAAATTTAGACTACAGCATATTGCTTGCTTGCTAGTTTCTTGATGACATCAGCACTGAACCGGGAAAAGAAAGTAAAGACAGACTTTTGCCTCTAATGCTACTGCTAGCTTCTAGCTAAAATAAAATCCTCACCAGGAAGGAAATCCACCCTCTTTGTTCTCATTGGTTTTTTTCTATGTAGGATCACTAGATTCCTCAAATTACTTAAAAGCTCTCAGCAAGACCTGCGCCCACTAACATATCCATTGACTGTTTTGTTTTTGATTTGCTAGCTCAGTGACCTCTCGGAATGGGTATGTTATTCACTCCTTTAATATACATGTACTTTGCATGGACAACTGGCTTCAGCTGTATTTGTAATGAGCTGAGCCTATCACTTGTGAGTGTTCAGGGCAATTTCCATTCTTTGTGCCTCTGCCATACGAGAAAGCACCACACACTTCGATCGTGTGGAATTAGAGGTGGCTGCACACTTAGAAATCTGTTGCCAAGAAGCTCATGCTAAACTGCTACTCTGTGATTAGGAGAAAGGCTTGCCTCTGGGTTTGTGATTCTTTTCCTTCAAGACACTGAAAATTGTTTTAAGTCTCTCTTTTTCCCCTCTGAATGTGGTCTAGATGGCCCAGGGCCATAGGTTTGGACTTGGGAAGATAAGTGTGCAGCCTTGCCTTAATCCAAGCTGCTTGGTGCTTCAGACCTTTCCCAGGGCTATTATGCAACTCCAGCTCTGCTCCTCCATGAGACTGGAATTCATAATAAAAATGGAAAAAGCTAGTTCCATATTCTCCCTTTCTCACACGACATCCCCAAAGTGAGCCAGCACAAGAATTAAATGTTAATTCCAACAGTTGAGAATAACCATTAAGTTTAACTAGCTTTTTACATTTCTTCATATCCTGAGGAGAAGCATTTGCAAGTGAAAGAACCCACAGAATTAATTTTTAAAGCTCCAGACACTATCAAATACCCTCTCCCCCTTTCTGAATATAGTGCTTCAGCTTTAGAAGGAATTGCCTTCTCATTGGTGCAATTTTTTTTCATTCTGAAGTCAGTGCTTCATATTCAAAATCAATATGCCTGTGTGATCCTAGTGTTGTTTGGCAGATGTGATAGCATAGAGCTTTGCTAATGTTCCCCGAGCCCTGGAGTTCTTGCCATTCGTGCTGTGGGCTTTTGAATGCTCTGTTAGTGTAGTCACCTCATGATGACTGTAGGCAACTTAGAGAGCTTGTGCTTCTTCCCATCGCTGGACTAAAGGTGGTTTCTTGTTTTTGTTTTGTGTGTATGTGTGTTGTGTTTTACATTTTAATTGCAAAAAAAAAAAGTAAAGATTTTTTTAATATTTTTTTATTTCAGAGAGGAAGGGAGAAAGAGAGAGTGAGAGAAAGAGAGAGAGAGAGAGAGAAACATCAATGATGAGAGAGAATCATTGATTGGCTGCCTCCTGCACTCCTTCCACTTGGGACTGAGCCGGAAACCCTGGCATGTGTCCTGACCAGAAATCAAACCCTGACTTCCTGGTTCCTAGGTTGACCTGAGCCACGTAGGGTGGACATAAAGGTTTTTATTAAAATTTCTCAGAGTAGTGAGAAGGAGTTGGGGTGTCTAAGCTTCCTCTAGCATATACTAAGTAGGTAAATAGTTCTATTCTTGGGGGAGGAAAGTTTTGATGAGAGATTGTGCTGAAAGTTTTAAGAAAAATAATTTTATTGGAGGGGAGGGGCAGTGATGGTTTGTAAAAATGTCCTCAGCTGCATTGTTAGGAATGTGTTTTAATTCTAAATTATAAGATATTTGAATTTGGGGGAAATATTTTGTTTTAAGAGACCTGCTTATCTTTTACAAATAAAGCCCACCTGGAATTCTAGAAATTCTGGGAACATAGAAACCTTTCAGTTTATAATAAATAAATACTTTTCCTTTGATTGTGTGATTTACTTTTCATAGCTACCGGCATTTAAAGTACATATTTGTAGGGAACATTGTATGAACTAGAAAAAACTCCAACTACTTTCCATCTCATGATTATTTAAGAAAGCACTTCTATGGGTATTGTGGTAAAGAAAAATTAAGTTGGTGCCAAAGAAACCCTGATCTCAACTGGCATTTTAATCCTCACTGGAGTAGAAAACCCGTGGCCAGCACCCCAGCCCTGGAGTAAACTGTCTGGTTTTAGAGTGGAAGAGCATGAAATGACCAGGTGGCATCAATGGAAAGAGTGAGAATATGAACAAGAATATGCGGCGGCGGGGGGGTGGGGGGGGGGGGGCGGCGGGGGGGAGGCCTCTGATCCCGCCTAGGGCTGGGGCGCCACCTGAGAGGAGAGAAGGAAGCTGAAGGCAGAATGCCTCTTTTTTCACCTGGCGTCTCCTGAGGCTGATTTCAATTACACTTGACATTCCATATAACAGCGATTTTCAACCTTTTTCATCTCAGTGCACACATGAACTAATTACTAAAATTCTGTGACACACCAAAAAATATATCATATTTTTTGCCAATTTGACAAAAAAAAAAGGGTATAATTTTGATTCATTCACACTGGATGACTGCTGTTGTGTTGACTGCTATCTTTTTTTTTTTTTTTTTTGACAGTCTCTAAGGCAGTGGTTCTCAACCTTGGCTGCACATTAGAATCACCTGGGAATCTTGTTAAAATCCTGATTTCTGGGTCTCATCCTCCGGAAATTCTGTTTCTTTGTTACTAATGTTGTGGCCCCACCCCATAACAAAGAAACAGAATTTCCGGAGGATGAGGCCCAGAAATCAGGATTTTAAAAAGATTCCCAGGTGATTCTAATGTGCAGCCAAGGTTGAGAACCACTGGTGTAAGGGAAAACAGGTTAATGCCCTGAGTAAATAGTCAGCTATTGCATGCTTTAAATATTCTTGCAAGCATACCAATTGAAAACCGCTGCTATATATTAGTTTCAAGTTCACAGCTTAGTGGTTAGAACTTTATATAACTTATAAGATGACCGCCGCCCCCCATAAGTTTAGTGCCCCCTCTGACTCTGAGGCTGGTCCTGAGGTGGGAGAGGGGCGGGGGCTGAGCCCTATTTCCCAGTCCTGAGATGTTGCCCTTGTGGAGGGAGGACATTGCTGACCTGGTGGGAGCTGGGCACTGCTGCTCTCTGGGCCTGGTCTGCCCACCTGGTGTCTGCCCTTGAGGAAGGATTCAAAAGTCAGCAGGGAAAACGAGGACAATGAAGACGATGTAGGAGCTGTTTCGTTTAGCCAACTTTATAAGTGGTGTACAACTTTTTAGTAGTATAATGGTCATAAAGTGGGGTTTGTGGGGGTTTTGGGAAATGATAGTGATGGTTCAGGTAACAGCCTTCTTTCTTTCTTTTAATGCCTTTTCTGGCACCTATGGTGACGATCAGTTTTGCTCCTGTTGTTGAAATTGCACAGGTTCTTGAACTTGTTCCAGTGAGTAACAAGTTCTTAGTTCTTTACCCAAACACTACCTTATCTCATGACCTGCCTTTTCCTATGGCTTAAAAGCTGTCGCTTTACAAAATATTTTTAAAACTAGTTGGTGCCCTAGCTGTAGTTATTCACATCTTTGTGGGTGATGGAAGGGAGAGGTGCTCTGAGATGATAGGCACCCATTGTGCCTCCTATTTTTGTTATGGGGAGAAGAGTGGAAGCAGCACATCAGTAAGAATCACCTGCTGCCATCTCACAAATGATGTGCAGCTGGGTTCCCCACCCCCATTCCTCAGCTGCTTTTGTGGTGGAGGAGGGCTCTGGGCAGGAGAGCAGGGATGTTGTTCTAAATGGGTTGAACTGTTACAAAGTCAATGCAGCCCATGCCAGCAGGTTTCTGCTGAAGAGCAGTCTTTAGGAATTTGCTTGAGAAGGTGCTTTCCCTCCTGACTCCCTGAGCACGGAGCGGGTGGGGATAATGTGGAGAACCCATGGCATAGCCACTCCGGAAAATACCCATTTTCATGTCTTTGGCGAGATATTACAAAGGTAAGTTGAATGCATTACTTTTTTAAAAAAAACTATATATATATCTTTCAAATAATTGTTTATGTCTCGGTATTCAACATTTTCAGGATTGCTACTGGGGTACAGAAATCTCCAGAGTTTATCTTATCTGTCCTACAGGTAACTGAGTCCTAAGTGCTGAGGCAGCTTCAGTCAGTGAAGCGGAGAGAGCTCTGGGCTGATTCTCTAACTTAATGCAGCACTTTGCACTTGTGGTTGGGGGCACAGAGACAAGGAGAGAGACCCGGCTACTTTGCCCCAAAGTCTGTAGAACTGTCTCCCCCTGGTTCAACACTGGAAGCTGTGCCCTGTGTCCTGCCCTCAGGGGGGTTTTCTCATGCCAGCTTGGTAAAGAACTGTTTGCAAACTCTGATCCAATTTTAGGGTTTACACAAATTTGGGGAATAATGACCTGATATAAAATAATATCTCAAATTCATATTCTTTCTCTCAGCCTTTAAATGGGTTCAAAACATGTTTCTATACCTATTTAATTTAGAGATTTCAATAGTGGAGGAAAAGGAGGGTGAATATTAAACAAAATGTTAGCATTTCAGAACCTCTTCTCTGTCAGGGTTCTCAATTCTATGGGGGTATTGACTCCTTGTTCTATCTCAGAAGCCCACCCAGGTGGGCCTCCCCTGTGGACCCTTCTCAGACAATTGACCCTGGTCACCAGGAGGATGAGTAACTGCTGTTTCCAAGTTCATTGTTCCTTCAGGGCCACCACTTGAACATGTAGGGCAACAGGCTTATATACATCCATGAATTATTAGCAACACTGATTCAGTCAAAGTCAGTGGGTGAGCAATAGGACTACAGAATTCCTGGGCTCTCTCAAGAATGCAGTCTCATTACCCTGTGTATATGGAATTCCAGTTTCTTATCTCATTACCTGCCTTTTCCTATGGCACAGATCCCTTTTAAGCTTTTTACTGCGTGTCCCTAGATGAGCTACCTAGACCATGATTGCTTCACCTCTGACACGATTTACTTCATTTGCAATCTTGGATTAGATTTTATTTGATTGAGCTGTTTCCCAAGGCAACCAGAAGTAATAGGTTAATGTGCTGATTCTTGGTGCTAATAGGTCTACTTCCAACTGATTTTTTGTTTCACCTGACTTTTTTGTGCTGGCAGGAATGCAAAATACTCCTCCGCTCTGCCATCCCTTCCCCCATCTGTCCATCTGATCATAAGGACTCATTGACTGTGCATTTAAAAAAATACATTAACTTCATTATAATCTCATTAATAAACCTTGGCACTTTTCTTTCTTGTGAATAACCAATATCGCTCAACCTTTCCCCAGATTTATACCTGTCTTTCCAAATGTATCACCCTGTATAAAAGGAATCTGTCCCTTGCAGCGGTTCTCAACCTGTGGGTCGATATTTACATTATGATTCATAATAGTAGCAACATTACAGTTATGAAGTAGCAACAAAAGTAATTTTATGGTTGGGGGTCACCACAACATGAGGAACTGTATTAAAGGGTCGTGGCATTAGGAAGGTTGAGAACCACTGCTGTAAGGTAACCAATTTCCCTTGGTCAACAGCTATATTGTACCGGGCTGTCCTTTATTTAAAAAGCATTCAATAGTCCTCATGTTGTACATTACATCCCTATACTTATTTATCTTATAACTGGAAGTCTGTACCTTTTAACAACCTTCACACAATACCCCCACTCCCTACCCTTCCCTTTATTTGTACTCCACATGAAAGTGATATCACACAGTCTTTGTCTTTGTCCAACTGATTTCACTTAGCGTAATGCCCTCAAGGTTCATTAGTCTTGTTGCAAATGGAAGGATTTCCTTCTTTTTCATGGCTGGAGAGTTTCCCATTGTAAAGATAAACCACTGTTTGTTTATCTGCTCATCTGTTGACAGAAAACTGTTTCCATGTCTTGACTATTTATTATAAATGAACATGGGGGTGAAGATATCTCTTCGACATAATGTTTTCATTTTCTTTGGATTAATACCCAGAAGTAGAATTGTTGGCTCATATGCTGGTTCTATTTTTAATTTTTTGAGGAGTCTCCATATCATTTTTCATGGTGGCTCTCCAATTTACATTCCCATCAACAGTCCACACGGGTTACTTTTTCTCCACATCCTCACCGGTATTTGTTATATCTTGTCTTTGTTTTAGCAGCCATTCTAACAGGCCTGAGATGATATCTCATTGTGGTCTTGATTTGTATTTCCCAAATGATTACTGATGTAGAGCATCTTTTTATGTACTTCTTGGCCATTTGTTTGTCTTCTTTGGAAAAAATGTTTATTCAGGTCCTTTGCTCATTTTTTAATTATTACTTAGGGTTCTTTTGCTACTGAGTTATATGAGTTTTTTATATATAGTTTGTATATTTAACCCCTTATCATATATATGATTTCCAAATATTTTTCCCATTCTCCAGCTTGCCTTTTCATTTTATTGATTGTTTCTTTTTGCTGTGCAGAAGCTTTTATATTTAATGTTGTCCCACTTATTTATTTGGTTGCTTTTGCTTTAGGTGTCATAGCCAAAAAATTATTGCCAAAACCCATGTGAAAAGGAGCCTTTTCCCTATGTTTCCTTCTAAGAGTTTTATGACTTCAGTCAGTTCTTACATTCAAGTCTTTCATTCAATTTGAGTTAATTTTTGTGAGTGGTAAAGGTCTAGTTTCATTCTTTTACATGTGACTATTCAGTTTTCCCAGCACCGTTTATTGAAGAGACTGTCTTTTCTCCATTGGGTATTCTTGGCTCTCTTGTCAAATATTAGTTGACTGTATATGTGTGGGTTTATTCCTGGACTCTCAATTCTCTTCCATTGATCTATATGTCTGTTTTTATGCCAATATCATACTGTTTTGATTACTATAGCTTTATAATATACAGGAAGTCCTCAGTTTACGTCGGACTCAATGTATGTCATTTCATGGTTACCTCGCCATCTCCCATCTACACTAATAAAAGAGAAACATGGTAATTGGCATACGACCGCTACCCTTCCCATTGGCTAATCAGCATATCCTTATGCAAATTAACTGTCAGCCAAGATGGCGTCCGGCAGCCATGCACTGAAGCGAGCAGGCAGGCTTGCTTCCTCCAGGAACTGCAGACTCCAACGTTCCCCGCTGGCCTCTCAACTGCAACTCTAAGCAACTATGTACTATGTTGCAAATAAAAAGCTAAACAAAACCCCAGAAACCAGCCGAACTGAAAGCCAGCTGGACCGCAACATTGTATCGATGTTTTCAGCAGCGAGGCCTCAGAGCTAAAGCTGGCCCAGAATAAAAAAAGAAAAAAAAAGAAAACAAGGAGTGGTTGGGAGCTTCAGTCACTTGCCAGCCGAAAAACAGCCTTCAGCCCCTCACCCAGACTGGCCAGGCACCCCAGTGGGGACCCCCACCCTGATCCAGGACACCCTTCAGGACAAACCAGCCGGCCCCCACCCATGCACCCAGCCTCTATTCTATATAGTAAAAGGGTAATATGCCTCCCGGTACCGGGATCAGCGGAGCAGCGAGGCTCCCGGCACCGGGATCAGCGTGACGGGGGCAGCGCCCAAACCCCCTGATCGCCCTGCAGCTCTGTGTGTGACAGGGTGCAGCGCACCAACCCCCTGATCGGCCCAGCTCTGTGTGTGACAGGGTGTGGCGCCCCAACCCTCTTATCCGCCCTGCTCTGTGTGTGACAGGGGGCGGCGCACCAACCCCCTGATCGGCCCTGCTCTGTGGGTGATAGAGGGTGGCGCCCCAACCCCCCTCCACGGGCCCTGCTCTGTGTGTGACAGTGTAGAGCCATAACCTCCCCATTGGCCCTGCCCTGAGTGTGACAGGGTGCAGCGCCCCAACCCCCTGATCCGCCCTGCTCTGTGTGTGACAGGGGGCGGTGCCCCAACTCCCCTATCGGCTCTACTCTGTGAGTGACAGGGGGCAGCGCCCCAACCCCCTGATCGGCCCTGCTCTGTGAGTGACAGGGGGGAGCTCCCCAACCCCCTGATTGGCCCTGCTCTGTGAGTGACAGGGGGCAACGCCCCAACCCCCCTGATGGACCCTGCTCTGTTAGTGACAGGGGGCAGCGCCCCAACCCCCTGATCGGCCCTGCTCTGTGCATGACAGGGGATGGCGCCGCAACCTCCCCATCGACCCTGCCTTGAGTGTGACAGGGGGCGGTGCCCCAACCCCCCAATCGGCCCTACCCTGAGCGTGACTGAGGGTGGCATCGCAACCTCCCGATCCACCCTGCTCTGTGCATGACGGGGCGTCGCCCCAACTCCCCAATCAGCCCTGCTCTGAGCCTGACCAGGGGCTGCACTTAGGGATTGGGCCTGCCCTCTGCCACCCGGGAGCAGGCCTAAGCCAGCAGGTCGTTATCTCCTGAGGGGTCCCAGACTGCGAGAGGGCACAGGCCGGGCTGGGGACCCCCATCCCCCCCCCCCCCCCCCGAGTGCACAAATTTTTGTGCACCGGGCCTCTAGTTTATTTATAAAAAAAAAGTTCTGTCATTTCTACATATGTACATATGTGCTTTATGTTTTTTATTATTTATTTACCACAAGTAAAGGTCAGGAATTGTTATCTTTTAAATTTTTTTTACTGTTTCACTTCACTACTGCTGTGTATGTGCTCCATGTGAATGACATAGGTGCTTATGTAGGTGGGTTTCAACTTACGGTGAAAATTGGGTTACGTTGCGCCATAGGAACAGATCTCCAACGTAACCCAAGGACCTACTGTAGCTTGAAATCAGGAGAGGGAAAAAATAGACTAAGGAGTGCAAGAGAGAGGGAGGAGGGTCAAATAAAAAATATAATCGAGTTCATCTTCTTCCTTATAGCCCACATGGGTAGATTTGTTTGCACACAATACTGCTCAGCAGCAATTTTATGATTTAAAAAAACACACAAAAAAACTCCTATTTTATTATCTCCAGAATGAACAGTGAAAGTGATTTCTTTTCCTAGAAATAATAGAGACCTTGTCTGAATTTTCAGGTCAAGCTACTCTGAACTTTCAGATGTTAAACACGTTGCAGGAAATATTCATTATATTTTTACCTTGGGTAGAAGGAAACGATTGGACAAAGTTCTTGGTCTCCACCCCTTGTGGCTGCTGTTACACTCCTTGTGGCTGCTGCTCCACTATTTCGT
Source organism: Myotis yumanensis (assembly GCF_028538775.1). Taxonomy (NCBI): domain Eukaryota; kingdom Metazoa; phylum Chordata; class Mammalia; order Chiroptera; family Vespertilionidae; genus Myotis; species Myotis yumanensis. The sequence goes on from NW_027223752.1 coordinate 78,494,689, forward strand.
CAGAGGTCTGCTTAGTATGCGTGGTTCAAATACAAACTAGAGCAGTGACTCAAAAACAAGTCTGGCTGACTGGGTCCTTTTATGTAAAGACTGAACTTGGCAATGTCAATTTCTTAGAAATCTGGGATAAGGGGGGTGTAGGGAGATAAGAAAATAATTGCTTCACCTCTTTCCAAAGTATACTTGTCATAAAGGTAAATGTCATTAATGCCCTGACAAATACCTCCTGCCAATTTGCTCTTTTCAAAGGGACCATAATAAGAAACGTCAGAGCTGGCTGGGTGGTTTCCCTGTGGCATCTATTTTCAAAGAAAAGCACAGAAAAACACAGAGTGACCCCATGTTCAATCTGGAGGCATCCCAACAGCCACCTTTGTTCCCTCAATGGAGATTATTTACCCGCCTGTTTCAGAATCAGTGTTTGTAAAATCCCAGCCCTAATGGGAATCTTCAAAAGTTGTTTCACTCATTTCCTAAACACCATGTATTGGGAGAGAGGAGAAGGAAAATGGTTGCACATATCTGTCCTTTTAATCGATCAGAAACTCTTATTTTTAAAGACTAGAAAGGCAGAAGATTGCTCAGTGATCCTCAGTCATGCATTCAGGGGTTAAGTCTGCACCATCCAGGGCCTCTTACTTCTCATGGCTTTAAGGGCTCACAGGAAATGATGAACTCAGAAGCACCTCTACTATCCCTAATTCATCTGAACATCTCAGATTTTACTTACCCCCCTGGGCCAACCTGTGTGAAAGAGATTTTCCTGGGAGGGAATTCCTCCTCGCTGTGTAGATTGTTTCTGAAGATGAGGCCTATGACCCAGACGTTATGCTTTCCTAAATCAGTCTCTGGCCTTTTATCCTTTTGTCCTGAAATCCTTCCATATGACTGTGAAATTAATAACATGAACAAAAATGAGATTGCCAAATCTTCTCAGGAGAATAAAATCATTCTTGATGCCTCCAAGAAGGTGGATTGGCTGAATTCAATGAATTAGAAACCCTGAGAAGAGGGGGGAAGGGGGGCTTCAGTCATGGGCAGGTGGATTACTTGGTTTTGCCTATTTTCCCTTCTTAAAAATGAAAGACAAAAGGAGAAGAGCCTGTCTCCCTATACGGTTTTTGGAGCACTCCTTGCGTCGGTCCTATGATATGTGGTGATGGGGAGTAGGCACGCTGAGTGTGTGGGAGGCAGGCTCCCTGGAGTCAAGGTCACCCTGCTGACCTTGCAGCGAGAGCACAGCAGCAGAGGGAGCAGTGATTGCCATAGGCCCTCTGCCAACCAGATTTAGCCTTTTCTCTTGGGGGGGCCCATTGTGCTTTGCAGCCTCTGATATGCGGGCCCTTCTTTTCAGTAAGGCAACCTGGGAGACTGCCATGATCAATGAAATTGGAGAAGTGGACTGTCAGCTGCCACACCTTCCTCCTCTTTTCTGAACGTCATTAAAATTCTATTTCATAATTTTAATTTTTAACATTATCCCAAGAGGCCCATGGAGGATGCCAAGAACGAGGCCTCCTTTCAAGTGCATTTATCCTAAGGGCCTGTGCCTTCCTGGTTGGACTGCCCCAAACCCTTTCAGGGGATTTCGTCCTGATGATGGAGCCTTCTGGGGCCAATGACTCGGGAATCTCTGATTAAGAGATTTAGATCCATATTAACCATCCCACTGCATGTAGAACATCAAGGTATCAAATTTTAAAAGAGATTCCTTATACTTGTATAGTGTTTTTATGTCCCAGGGTGGGGGACCCAGGAAAAGCTGGACTTGGTTACTACCCAGCTGAAGAGTAGGGTATTTGATCCAGCAAAGGTGGTGAAGACAAGGGTTTTGTGTCCTGTGTTAGGGTTTTTCAGGATTTCACATGTAGGGAGGGGGTTAGGAGGGCAGGAATGTGCTTACTGAGTTTTTGTTGTCATAGTCTCTGGTTCTGACTCCAGATCACGGGGGGACTAATCAGTGCCTGTGTCTTCCTACCCCTGGACTACACTTTCTAAACGCCAGTGTGCTGCTCTAACTGTTATTAAAGAGGCAAAATCATCTCTATTACCCTGAGTTTACAGTCCAAGACCTATTTGGAAAATGCCCCAGCAGTTCCTTCGGTGTCATTTGAGCTGGACAGTCCCATCTGTTTATCCCGCTGAGAAAAGTGACGTGACTGAGTGTGGGGTCTTGGGAGTTTGGCCCAAAGGGGTTGATGGCCTGTAGTAGCAGGGAGAAGTGCAATCTGGTGGCTGGGAAGGCAGCCTTGGGAAGCATGGAACAGTGTAAAAACCAAGTCTCGAGGAACAAGGATGGGATCCCCGGTGAAGGTTCACCAAGGGTGGTCAGAAGAGCCAGGACATTTGGGATACAAGCAGGAGTGACTCCCTGTGGCAAGCGATTTTTTCCCGTGGAGTCTGAAGCTGGGCCTGAGGGAACTAGGAGAGCGTCACAGGTATCTTTGATAAAAGCTGCCTTTGTGGGGTTTCCATTAAACACTCTGTAGTCAGTGCCTGAAAGCAGGCAGGCTTGCTATGCATCGGCCCATCTTTCAAGTAGGGAAAGTCATTTATTAAGGATTCTAGCAAATTAATCACATCTTGAGCAACTAAAGTTGTAACCAATAGACAAAACACTTCTATAGAACTCCATTTCTTTAAATACATGCAGCTTGTTGCTGCCCTCCATACACACATACTTTTTGTTAAAATGATAATATGGCAATAGTATTAAAACAAAAATTCAGAAAAGCAAACGTCCAATGGCTCTGCAACAAACCAAATGGCTATATTCATTTTCATAAGTTTTCTGGTCATTGCTGGATAAATAAAATTGTTAAAGGCATTTTGCATTCTGCCTTTTTCCCAGCGGTTTATGGTAAACACTTTCTGTGTTTCCATTCGCTCCTGTAATGGTCGTTAATGGTCACAGGATAGAACATCCTGAAGAAGCCTGTGATTTACTAGATAATATTTTTTCTTTCAGATATTTAGGTTCTTCCCAAGTTTGTTTTTGTCCCTATTATAATGCTCTTACCACAACTGTATGTACACTTTTATTGTTTTGCTTCTCTTGAATTATTCCCATAAATAGAATTATCACAGCAAAGATTATGGTCTTCACATGGCTCTTCCATGCATCCTGATATTGCTTTGCAAAAGGGTTTTGCTCAGTGCCAACTTATATTGGATCACAATGGTTAGGTTGCAACTCTCACAGTATTAGGGTCTTCCCCCATTTTTTCAAATTCAGGTGATGTAAAATGATATACCAAAATTGCTTTAATTGTCATTCCTTTCATTTTATCTCCTTGGAGGTAATAAAATCTCTTCCATATGTTTTAATTTTATTCCTGATATGAATTGCTTACTCATATCCTTTTTCTGTTTCTTTATGATGCTTGTTTTTCTTCTACATTTCAATGAGATGTTACCTCTTTTGTCAAAATGATACAAAGAATGTCTGTAAGTCTATTAAATGTTGATGTTTCCATTGTTTTGAAGTCTTGTCATCTTGGCATTATCCATCTTTTGTTTCCTTCCAGTTCCTCTGTATTTCAAAGCATGGATAAGTATTAGGTCTGTAAAGGGATGTGGACTATTTATTACATGCTAGTTGCTTTAGAATTTAATTTTTAAATGAGGTATTTAACTCTATTATCTATCCAGAATCTATCTTTCATATTTCTTGTGGATCTTACTGAATGCTTTTCTGATTTGCTATCCACATATCTGTGCTTAATAACCTTGCCATTCTCCCCATTATACTAAAAATCTGCTTTATTGTATGCTACATTTTAGGTTGGTTTATGAACTGCCTATACTGTGCTATGTTCTTCTTTTTGAACCATTACCAAAATGAATTAGTTTTGCTAATTAGTTTTACTGTTTATATTTCCAGTTAATTTTATAGCGGGTTGTTTCCAAAATACCCTCTTGGAATTTTTATTAAAACCACATTAAATCTATAAGTTAAATTTAGGAGAACAAGCATTTACAAACATTCCTAGTATTCTCATTCTGCAACAGTGAGAATGTCACCAAATCTAATTTCATTTTATAGCATAAGGGTTTGTAGTTTTATTTTAAAGATTTAGCTCGGTTCACTTTAAAGGTCTAGCTCATCATCTAAGTAAATTCCTTAAAAAAAAAAAGTAATATCTTGTAGCAATCATGAATGGAATCTTTCATTATATTTTCTAACTGAAAATACTGCGTTACTTGTTTTTCCCCCCTCCTATTCAATGTTATTTGGGTTTTTGTTTGTTTGTTTGGGTTTTGTTTTTTCGTTTTGTTTTTTTTGTTATTGTTGTTGTTGTGTTGTTTATTTTTTTACTTAAATGGCATCATTCTCATTTACTTGTCACTTGTGTCAAAGTAAACCTCCTGGGAAAATATAAAGGGCATCTAGCATGGGTAGGGAATGTTATTCTGTGACTTTCTAGAAAGGCTTCTTTCTATCCTTGATAACCTAACAGAGTGGAACTGAAGTGGGGTCAGGAAGGAAAGAAAAACGAAAGCGCATGTGCACATCCAGAAAATGATGTCATGCCCCCCAAACCCCCTGAGAAGGTGGCCCTGGCAGCCTTCCTGGGTTATGACACATTCAGCAAGGAGCCTTCTAGAACCTGGGGCCTCCAAAGTGGGATTTTGGGTTTCTGACTACAAAAGAAGGCAGTTTCAAGATCTAACAGTCTTGAAACATGCATGAGTGTATGCCTGGAGAGAAGCAGAGTTCTCCCTCCTCTTTGTTGCTATAATAGGTTCATCTTACCAGGAGGCAGTGTCCTCTGGGAATCACCAAAAGAAATGTCATTGACGGAATTAATTTTGAAATTACTAGTGAGATGATTGAATTAATGATCTAGTGGAATGTTTTTCCTCTGGACATGGCATCAGGGCACGTCACCAGCTTTGCCCTGCCCCACCCCGTCCCATGAGGTGGTACTACTACATGTTCTCCTTCTGCCAGTGGCTACAGCCAAGGTTGCTGCTGGCAGAGACAGGACGGCCATCCCAATTAAGTCTCCTGGTCTTGAGTCTGGATCCTCCTTGTGAATAGATCCATGCAGTCTTTGTTCCTTGAATCTTATTCCAGAAATTAGCACTAAATGGTGAAAAGAGTACAATTTGTAGTTAGACCCAAATTCAAATCCAAGCTCACAAGATGACCATGGGAAAGTTTCTCTTTTCCCATTTGTAAAAGGGATACAAAAAGACCAATTATTATTTATTCCTTTAGGAAAAATGAATATGAAATGTGAAAAGGAGTGCCTCCTGTTGCCAGGCACTGATAAAAGTGATGTTGATGTGGTTCATGTAGGGAGGGTAGATACACATCCATAATAACATATGAACTCATATCGGCTAATAATAAATGCCATGAGAAGGAGTGATGAGAGAAGACTTCTCTAATGAGATATCTGAGCACAGGACTGAAAGAAGGCTGGGAATGAGCCATGAGAATATTGAGGAAGAGCATTCCAGGCCATGGGGAACACATGTGCAGGGCCTGCAGTGGAGCGTGCCTGGTAGGTGAGGAAGTCAGAGATGTGGAGGGAATCAGATCCAGTAGGGTTGCAGGAATAGCCAGGAGGCCAGACCCAGCCTATGGTCTGTTGATGTATAGAACCTCTAGGTAAAGGTGGCTTTTACATTTTGAATAAATTGTTTAAAATAAAAAAGACTATAAGAGAAACCATATGTATTCTGCCAAGCCTAAAATATTTACTATCCGGTTTCCTCTTCTTCTTTTTTTTTTTTTTTTTTTTTTTTTTACTTTTTTTATGTTCTATTGTGGGTATTATTTTTTTTAATTAAATGTATTGGGTGACATTGGTTAATAAGATTGTATGGGTTTAAAGTGTACAATTATATGACACATTATCTGTACATTGAGTTGTGTGTTCACCACCCAAACTCAAATCATCTTCGGTCACCATATATTTAACCCCCTTTACCCTTTACTAGTCTCTCTCACACACGTCCCCTCTCTCTGGTAACCACCATACTGTTGTCTGTGTCTATGAGTTTTTGTTTTTTCTTATTTGTTCATTTGTTGCTTTCACTTTTATATCCCACATATGAGTGAAATCATACGTTCTTAACTTTGTCTGAATTAGCATGATATTCTCAAGATCCATTCATGCTGTCACAAATGGCATTATTTCATCTTTTCTTAGGGCTGAGTAGTATTCCATTTGTATATGTACCACATCTTTATACAATCCTCTATCACAGGACACTGGTTGTTTCCCTGTCTTGACCACCCTGAATAATGCTGCAGTGAACAAGGGGTGCATATATCTTTGCAAAGAAATTTTTCAAAATTTTTGGGTAGATACCCAGAAGAGGGATTGCTCCATCATATTGTAACTCTATTCTTAATTTTTGAGGAATCTCCATAGTCTTTACCATAGAGGCTGTACCAGTTATGTTCCCACCTTTTTCTTCACAACCTCTGCAACACTTGTTATTACTCGTCTTGTTGATAATAGCCATTCTAACAGGTGTGAGGTGGTATCTTATTCTAGTTTTGATTTACATTTCCCTAGAAGCTAGTGAGGTCGTACATCTTTTCATGTATCTGTTGGCCATTTCTATATCTTCTTGGGAGCCAAAAACATACAATGGAGAAAAGGAAGCCTCTTCAATAAATGGTGCTGGGAAAATTAGAAAGCCACATGCAAAAGAATGAAACTAGACTATTGTTTCTAATTTTTGTCCCCATGTACAGAAAATTAACTCAAAATAGATCATAGACCTGATACTATCTGGTCTTTTACAGAGAATATTTGCCAACTCCTGATCCAATGCCCTGGAGGCTATGGTGAAAGGAAGTCGGAGGTTGGAGGTTGAGCAAGAAAGTAACATAATGTGATCAATGGTCTTTAAAGGACGCTCTGACTGCCTGCCCTATTAACACAGAATAGAAAAGGGAGATTACAGCAGGAAGCAGCGTCAGGAGCTGTGATGATCATCTAGGGGAGAGAGGCAGCACTGGACTAGACTGGAAGCAGTGGGGTGCCGAGTAGTTGGATACAAAATATCTGTTGAGGTGGGTCGACCAAGATGGCGGCGTAGGTAAACACCGGAGACCGCTGCCGCAAACAACCATTTCAAAAATACAACTAAAAGACTGAACGGACATCACCCAGAACCACAGGAAGGCTGGCTGAAGAGAGACTCTACAACTAGAAGGAAAGAGAACAGCAAATCGAGGCTCAGAGGCGGCGCAGTGTGGAAAATACAAAGGTACCGAGGTGCGCGCGAAAGCGGGCTGGTGGCTGAGGGCGCGGTTGTCGTTCTCTGTCGGGACTGAGTCTCAGACTCTGGGCTCCAGATCCGGGCGAGTCTCTAGGGACCCAGACTCAAACGGGAGAAGCGGGATTACCCGGCATCAGTTGGATCCTGAGGGCAGCTTTCTCTCCGAGGTTTGCAGCGGCTGCCGGGGTTCTGAGAAGCAGAGCCTCTGGGAACGGGACTGAGCGTGGCCATAACTGCTCCCTCCGCCCGCCCTGTTGATCCCGCCCCGCCCAAAGCCTGCGCACAGCCATTTGCTGATCGCCTCAGGCAAAGGCTGGATTAGCGCCTCCCCAGAAGACAGAGTTTTCCGCACAGCTGATTACTATAGCCAGCCGGCCTGAGGGTCAAATCCCCCTAGTGTTAACTACAACAATTAAGGCTTGGCTAGAACAAGACTGCGCACAGAGACCACAAGGGGGTGCACCAAGAAAGCATAAAAGATGCGGAGACAAAAAAACATGACAGAAATGGAGGATATGGAGCTAAGAATCGCAATTTTGAGGGCTTGCCATAAATTTGTGCAGAACCTCACGAAAACTAATGAGACCCTCGATGCTACGATAAAGAAATTAGAAAGTAAGCATACACGGACTGAAATAAAGAATATTATACCCAATAGCAGACCAGAGGAGTACAATAATCAAACCAAAGATTCGACAAAAAACACCCAATTGGAAAAGCAAAATGAAAAAAGAATCCGAAAGTGTGAAGATAGTGTAAGGAGCCTCTGGGACAGCTTTAAGCGGTCTAATATCAGAGTCATTGGAGTGCCAGAAGATGAGAGACAGCAAGATATTGAAAACCTATTTCAAGAAATAATGGCAGAAAACTTCCCCCACCTGGTGAAAGAAATGGACTTACAGGTCCAAGAAGCGCAGAGAACCCCAAACAAAAGGAATCCAAAGAGGACCACACCAAGACACATCATCATTAAAATGCCAAGAGCAAAAGACAAAGAGAAAATCTTAAAAGCAGCAAGAGAAAGAGGCTCAATTACCTACAAGGGAATACCCATACGACTGTCAGCTGATTTCTCAACAGAAACTTTGCAGGCCAGAAGGGAATGGCAAGAAATTTTCAAAGTGCTGAATACCAAGAACCTACAACCAAGATTACTTTATCCAGCAAAGCTATCATTCAGAATTGAAGGTCAGATAAAGAGCTTCACAGATAAGGAAAAGCTAAAGGAGTTCATCACCGCCAAACCAGTATTATATGAAATGCTGAAAGGTATCCTTTAAGAAGAGGAAGAAGAAGAAAAAGGTAAAGATACAAATTATGAACAACAAACATGCATCTATCAACAAATGAATCTAAGAATCAAGTGAATAAATAACCTGATGTACAGAATGAACTGGTGATTATAATAGAATCAGGGACATAGAAAGGGAATGGACTGACTATTCTTGGGGGAAAAAGGGGTGTGGGAGATGCGGGAAGTGACTGGACAAAAATCATGCACCTATGGATGAACACAGTGGGTGGGGAGTGAGGGTGGAGGGTGGGGTGGGAGCTGGAAGGAGGGGAGTTATGGGGGGAAAAAAGAGGAACAAATGTAATAATCTGAACAATAAAGATTTAATTAAAAAAAAAAAAAAAAAAAAAAAAAAAAAAAAACAAAATATCTGTTGAAGGTGGCACCATAGGGGCTTTGGAATGACTATGGAGTATGACGAGAGCAAGAGAGGAGTAAAGGATGACCCCAAGATTTTTTATCTCCATTCTTTCCTTATGCTCTCATGGAAACTGAATGAATGAATTATCTTTTCTGCCCCTAGGGTTTAATGCCCCAGTTTCCCACCATTTTGCAGTCAGGGTTATCTCCCTAAGGAACAGTTTGATAGTGACACTGACCAGCATCCCCTCGGCTATTGAACAGTCGTCATAGCCCACCCAGCATCTGTGTCCCGACTCATTTCTAGCTGTTTTCTTCCATTGACCTCAACACTGATCAGTGAAACAAGTGTCTGCTTGTCCCCATGTGCACTTCATACTTTGCACCTCCAGGTCTTCACCCATGTGGGTTCCTCTTTCTTACCATTGTTACATGTCAACAGTCCTATCAGGATGTTATGGTCTACCTTTTTCATAAAGCTATTCCTTAACACACTCTTTATCCTCCTGGTCTGTCCCAATGCTCTGTGTCTTTAACCCTTTTAACAGACATGTTGTTTCTATTCATAATAATTTTTTATGCACAGTCTTATCTCCCCTACCAGACTATACAGAAGGAGACAATGGAACATATGGCTAAGTTCCTGGTCTTTGTTAAATCCTAGTCCTGCGCTTGGAACCTGTACAACTTTAAGTAAATTACTTCATCTCTATAAGCCTCAGTTTGTGTTGCTGTAAAATGGAGATAATTACCATAGTTACCTCACAGCACTAATTAAGAAGATAAAATGAGTCGATTCATGTACAACACTTGGTGTAATTCTGTGCCTGCTGTATAATTAGGGCTCATTTAATTCCAGCAATGATGCGAATTCCCCTTCATTGTGGAGCTGAGGAAGTATTTTGCATCCTATTTTCCAGGTGCTTTGTACACCCATTTTGTACACAGTAGGCTAATGAATATGTTATGAAAAGCCGGGAGAAATGAGCTCAAGTTCTGGAGTTAACTTTGAGTGCAGTTCCCACCATGCCCATCTATACGACGTGCGCCAAGATGCCCTCTTTGAGCTTCAGATTCCTCACATGTGAAGTGGGAAACCATTTCTAACCTGGAGGGTTATAAGAATGAGCTGTGATGGTACATAAGGCACCTGAGGAGTAGTGTGTTCCCAACAGTAGCTCTCACAGGAGGAGGAGGAGGAGGAGGAGGAGGAGGAGGAGGAGGGGAAGGAGGAGAAGGAGTTAGGTCAAAGCTCTTGCAGAGGAAACCCCTCCACTTCTAGCATGAAGCTTGGTCTTTCCTTAAAGCAGCGGTTCTCAGTGTAGTCGCCAGACCAGCAGCATAAGTGTCCTGTCCCCTGCAGTGGGTTAGAAATGCAGGTTCTCAGACCCCACCCCAGGCCTGATGGAACGAATCTGTGGAATGGAGTCAGCAGCCTCTGCTTTAACCAGCGATGTGCACCTGTGGCTGAGAAATGTGGCCCTAATAGAGGGAGGAGCTGGGCTGGGAGAACGCTCCAGGACTGTAATGTCCCCTTCAATCCCAGTGGGGGAGTGACGTCTCTCTAGTGTCTTTTCTCTTGTCACCATAATAAAGGACATGAGGGCCAGAGAAGGGAGGAGCACAGGCTCTTTAGTGCCACTTTTTGGGGTCAGCAACGTTTGGCTCTTTACTTATGATTACGCACAGACTTGGTAGAAATGAAAGATGGACTGGAAGAAGGTGTGACCCATGGTCAACACCAGGAAATGTGATTTAGTCTGTAGTTCATTTGAGACATGGGACTCCTTTGGGAGCATACACCTACAACATAAGCCATCATGACCTCTCAGTTAACTTGTGATAATACAAATGTACAGTGAAAATATCGGTTGGACTGACAAGATGTAAAAATTTAATATGACTAATTTTAACAGAAGCTATTAATACATTTGTAAATACAGCAGCTAAGGTTATTTCAAATGATTTCAAGCAATTTGGAAATATTGTGAAGAAGAACATTTAATTCCTCCACAGTATATTATATATATTGAGAGAGAGAGAGAGAGAGAGAGACAGACATATAGTTATCCACTTTTTTTAAACAAGATACTATGTTTGTTTTTTCTTTTCTTTAGGCTTATTGTATGACATGAAAAATCATCTCTTTGATGGAGTGATTCTGTTCATCCAAGTTGAGTTGAATTAAATCACTCCAGGCTTTATTATCCAACCTCTGCCTTCTCTCCATGCCCCCGGCTTTCCCCCGTTGCTTGTGGCTCTGATAGAGGGTAGATGCAGGAGAAGTACAGAATCTCAGACCAGGTCCCTGGGCTGTGAATCTGTAGCTCCGAATAAAAATGTGGTGCATAAAAGATGTCCTTGAAAATGTTATAATTTCTCTATATGATTAATTTTAATCATAAGCTTTGGATTCTCTTTGTATGTGTGTATATTTGGGGATGGGGGGGTGGTTGCAAATATTTTTTCCTAAAAAGTGTATGTGATCAAAATAATTGGATCATATCTGAGGGTAGGTTAACATGACAGAAAGATTTAGGTAAAAGATTGAAAATGTTGATGCCAAAATATTCTAGAATTTTCTGTAGATTTCAGTTTTTCATGTTTCCTGGAAATGATAGTTTTGTCTCATATCATGTACTCAGTTGAAATGGTTATATGTGGATCGCACTAAGGGAAAAGGTAAGAAGCAACACAGTGGCTTTCTGGAGGGCTGCCTCTTTTCTCGTGCCTCCCTCCCCGACTGGGTGGGCTGCCACTGAGTGAACAGCCGAAGTGAAGTTGCCTGGTGAGGCAGCCTCGATGGTCCCTCAACTGAAGGATCTATTTCTGCACAATTTGCCCTTTTAAAGCCTCGATGTCCAAGCTATCTCTTGTTGGTGAGATTTGGGTAAATAGGATCGTTTAAGTGAGTGGGCAAAAGGCACAAGAGCCATGAAGGGGAATGACCACCAGGCACAGAATATGCCCACCCACCTGCCCCAAGCTGCCTTTCTATGGCTAGCCTGTAGTTACATCACATTTGTTTCTCTCTCTCACTCTGAATGCTTCTGAGAAGTTTCAAAGGAAGGTAAGGAGTGCCTATCTCATTGCCATGCTACTCCGGTAGAACAGCCCTGAGTCTCTGCTGATGCCAGGCAGGGGCCCTTTTGCAAGAGAGGTTTGGCCTGACACACCCTCTCCCAAGGATGTTGCATGACCGTAGTCATGAGTCTTCTCCCCCCACCCCATCCCCGCCCGTAGGCTGGCCACTCTCTTCTAGAATGAATTTCTTGGGAGCTTTGCAATGTCTTTTCCCTGTAGTTTGTCTTACAGGATTCTTGTGCTGCTGTGCTTTGCGAGAGGCCACAATGGCTCGTGCTGACACTGTCCCTCTCCTTCCCCACCAGGCAGCACAAGGGGGCAGCCACAGGACCCTGCTCTATGGCCACGCGATTCTCCTGCGGCACTCTTTTAGCGGAATGGTAAGCACAGCTGGGTGTTCGCTTTCATCATTCAAGGAGGAGGGGAAAGATACAGAGGGGGGAAAGTACAGGAAACCAGCAAGTGTCTAGATCAAATTAACAACAGAGGTAACATTGTTGTCTTTGCATTTCCTTCGTATAACTTTCCTCAGTTTGCAATTCTATATTTCATTTGCATAATGTCTGTCCCTCTTCTTCCCCACTCCATGAGGGAAAGGGCCATCAAGTACAGTACTTTGACATACTAGATTCTCAGTAAAGATTTGCTTCATTGATCAAATAAACTATGGGATAACTGACTTCTTGAGTATATAAGGGTAACCAGCACAGGGGGAAATCCACCAAATGAAATTTTTGTGAAATCTTTCCTCCTTTACTAGCTAAAGGACATGAGTTGACATCCACTGCCTTCAGTGCTGGGAGAGTTTGAAGGTATTATGTAAATCCAGAGTCAGGAGAAAGCTGGCCAGGCTATAGCTAATTAGGGATCTAGACCCCAAATTATCCTGAATGGTGAAAATTTATGTAACTTGAAAATTTTTTCCAAGTTTTAAATAAATTTGTAAATGCCAGACATTGTAGATCTTTGGCAGGGAGTTAAGGAGACTAGTGTGATCTCAATCAACTATAATCTGTGCCAACTCCAGTCACATTCACTCCCAGTCGCTGCCTGTAGCATCCTCACTAGCTATCCGTGGAAGGAAGATTTGTCTTTTTTCTCTGTTCTAATGGAAGCTGTTAAATTCATTCAAGACTTCACTTTCACACATTTACACCTGCAGCACACCGCAAAGTTCATCTCGAAGCTTAAACTATCAAATTGGCAGCGGGAGCAGCAGCTGCCTCTTAAATAATGCATTCATTGCAGCATTTCTTTCCCCGAGCACTGGTAAAAAGTTGACCTTTTCAGCTTGAACGTTCATGTGTTGTAGTCCTTCGTGGCAAAGGACAGAGAACAAAAATGACCAAATGCAAGGTTGTCCAAGCAGGAGATGGGGACATTTAGAGAGTGGGGAAACTTTGTACCCAGACAATCTCTAGGACTAAGAGGTGGTGATTTTTCTTTCAGAACCTGGTGCTTATCCATAAGGGAAAATAAAACCTTAATACCTCTCTTTTTCTACCTACATACAACAATCAAAACCTCAAACAGCACACTTTCCCTGGCCTTAAAAACTCAGGCTAACATCGTGGTAGAGATATAAAGGCCCATGTTATTTATCATTAGATTTACAGCCCTTCCAGAAATTCCCACTCAGGGTTAACATAAACACTACACTGCTCCTTTAGGAGCAGCTCTGAGAACAGAGCCTGTGGGACATGCCTTCACACCGTGCGGTGACTCTTCATCTCCTGGCTGCAGAGAACTAGGAGTAGAACCCAGAAAGCACGTTCCAAGTGCATGTCTGCCTCCCAGGCTAATCCTAAGGTCAGCCACTGGGCCTGTCAATAGAGGAAACAGGGAACAGGCCAGTGTTTTGGGTTTTTTTTTTCCTTTTATTAAGTTATTTTAAAAATCATTGTTAAGTTTTGCATGCCCATGTAGTTTTATAATTGGAAAAATATAGACATTATTTGAGATGTTTTAAAGTTCGCAGAAAATTTGAAAAATAGGAAATAAATAGCAGTGAAGGAATCATCATGGTCTGTGCTTCTGTCCAGAGATAACTTCTGCTGTCAGTTTCCTTTAGCCTAGTTGCTAGGCATTTCAATTTTGCATATATGTTAACCCTACAAATATGCTATTTTGTATTTGTTCCATGCTGTTACACAATCTTGATAAAAGCAATTAATGGTAACATAATAGACCATAAAAGGAAGTACCAAATTTGATCAATCCTTCTATTACTGTTGGTCATTTATGTTCCATTTATATTGTTTCCAGTTTAAAGGTTTCTCAGAGTGTCTTTGAACTAAAGCATACCTAATATGTCAAACTTATCTCTACAACATATGGTCACATAAGCTAAGTCACAGGGTCACCAGACAAGACCATCTTTGAGGTTTTAAATATATCGTAAAAGTGTATTTCAAAAGTATTATAATAATGAACAAGGTAAGCCCTTTTCACAGTAGCTCAATGTTGACATTGACAACTGGGAGCCAACTAGTGTTGAGATGCCAAGACCTGATAGAAGAGTATGACTTCACGAGCATCTGTCTTGTTTCACAGTATCTAACATGTTTGACTACATCAAGATCCCAGACAGATAAACTTGCCTTTGATGTAGGCCTGCGGGAACATGCCACAGGTAAGTCCACATTCCCAGATCTCCTGCTCAGTGGAGTCTCGGGAAGGATACCGAATATGTTATTCACTTGGGATTCCAAACCAACTAACCACTGGGGTCAAGAAATACATGTGATAAAATTTTGGAGAATGATGAAGAATGGATGATGGAAACATAGGAACTAAGACTAAGAGAACACGATGCTTTAAGTACCGTCTGTTGGTCTCAAAGTAAAACAGTTTAATAGGGTTAAGTACTGAAAATGAATGGTGAAGTTATTCCTGATAAGAACCAATGGTAATAACTGCTAAAAACACAGATAGCACAATAGGGCTTCAATAATGTAGTACAAGGTCCAGATCAAAGGAGGAGTCCCATTTTATTCTGCTGTGAACCAGCTATTTCTACAGAAATGTTCTCAAATGTTAGTCAGTGACATGGCCATCATGGTTTTTACCATTCCAGTGCATCAACTTTATTATCACTTACTTTATATTTTCTTTAAATTTACTTACTTTTATACTTACAATTTTAGAACTGCTTGCCATAAAAAAATAAATATAATGAAAAGAAACTCATGTTATTAAATAATTGAAGCATTGTTGTCAAATATTAGAAAAGTGTTCATGATAAGAAGCTCCAAATTTAAACTTTTTTCTTTTTTAAATAGAAGGTTTAAAGGAGTAATAAAAATAATATAAAGTTCTCACTATATGATTTAATGTTGCTTAATTGTTTTTTACCACCAGCAATATACATCATATACTTATTTTTAGTTTAGTCACAATGTTGACAGTCAAGATAACTAGTTATTTATTTATATTACAGTTATAGTATCAAAGAAAGGTCTGACTTGCTGTGGGTTATTCCAAAGACCAATGGAGCAGTGGATAGGAGTTGAGAGGAAGTATATTTCACGTCAGTGAAGGAAACCACTTTCTAATACCTACAATTATTCAGCAGAGGAGCAGCTGGCCTTGGGATGTAGTGTGCTCCCTGCAGCTGGAAACATTCATGGGCAATCTGAGCATCTGCCAAGGGCATTACATATGGAATTTCTGCTCAGTTTAGAAGTTAGGCTATGTACCAATCCGGATTCTTGGTTGAAAACAGCAGAAACTGATTCAGGCTATCTCAAGCAGAATGAGAATTTACTGGAAAAATGTTGGGTAGAACCCGCCCTAAAGCTGAAGCCCCAGTCTTGGAAAAGGGGCAGGAACAAAGGGAGACCAGGGAAGAGAAAACAGCCTAGGTTCCATGGCAGAAAGAGTCTTCCTGGATGCAGTCTTTAACATCATAATATTTTCCCCAAAAGAGGAGGAAGAGATCATTGTTAGGTAGCCAAAGAACAAAAGTCCATGTGAATGTTCTAAAACTGTCAGTTCATCCCTGACTGGTTTGGCTCAGTGGATGGAGCTTCGGCCTGCGGACTCAAGGGTCCTGGGTTCGATTCTGGTCAAGGGAATGTACCTTGGTTGCGGGCACATCCCCAGTGGGGGGTGTGCAGGAGGCAGCTGGTCGATGTTTCTCTCTCATCAATGTTTCTGACTCTCTATCCCTCTCCCTTCCTCTCTGAGAGAAATCAATAAAATATATTTAAAAAATAAAATAAAACTGTCAGTTCAGAAGGGAATGATGCAGATTGTCTGATTTTGCAAATGATGTAGACAAAAACTCTGGAGTTTAAACCATGTGTACCTGCTGTTTCTGCATCAGACACAGTGGTGTCTAAGAATGCCTGAGGAGAAACCCTCGCTCTCCTCCTATTTGTACAAAGTAAAAAAGTGGGCCTGCCTCAGCTCATTATATTTTTCCCCTAAAATAAGAATATATTTGAGTTTGATTTAAGGTTGCTTTGTTTTCAGCTAAAGTGTTATTCTTAAAATACACCTTCCTCTAAGTATCCGTCAACATTCTCTGAAAATTATAAATTGAGTGAAGTACCACATTCTGAATGGAAGTTGGCCTTTAATATAAGCCAGCTGTCAGTCTTGGAGCACGTCATCAGAAAAGTTATAAGAGGTCACTCTATTTACATCAATAAAATGACTTTAGACTTTTTCAGAGTTGGGAAGAAAGTGAGAAAAACCACTTTTTATTCATCTGTTCAGGAAATCTATTTTTTTTAAATACTAGAGCCTCCAATAAAAATAGAGGGAAGTTGCAGCAGATATTACCTTGAAAATTCCTAAAAACAGATATGATATGAATTCTGCCAACGGATGAATACATGAGCCAACCCACGTTCAAGTTGGCTGATCAGAAGCTGAGTTTGGCAGAAGACAGGTGGAAAAGGGTTGACCAGGTGTTCACGAAAACCTAGAGCCTTTTAAAATAATTTATTTTACCTCTCTCACCCAAATCCATTTCAAACTCATCCTTGAAGAAGGCCAGCTTGGTATTTGTGAAGGAGAAGGAGAATGCGTGTACAGCTCAGATAAGTTTGTGTTGCCTGGGGAGGGATTTCTCATTTCAGGAGGAGATTCACTCAGAATCCAACAGAGTGCCATTCTGTTTCCCGCCAGGTCATTCTCTGAATGCACCTTTGGTTCAGAAACCTCTTCTGAGTTGAAAACAAGTAAATGCTCAATAGTTCAGTTTAATCTGTAGGAGAATGTGAGGTGAAGTTTGGAGGCAGTTTCTTGAACAATTCTAGAATTCCCACTACATGAAGGATATTAAATAATTTGACTTACTTAAAATAACTTGTGATCATTTTCCCCTTGGTTTTCCCTTGGTTTTGATTACTGAGTTCTTTCTTTTCTCCTTTTAAGGGTTTTTGTTGTTGCTTGCTTTTAGCATTTAGACATAATTGTAGAATTAGACTTAGGAGGAAATAAATATGAAAAAAAACACGTACTTTTAGTGTTTTGCTTGTATGTATTTTAGGGTCATCACCTGGCCCATATTCTATTGATTCTGGGAACAGCCCTGACCACTGAGCTGTTCCCAGGAGAGGGCAGGAGAACGAGTAGACTCTTCCCCCATGTGCCTACTTAAAACCTACTTTATCCTAATTGCCCTTGGTGGCCCAGAGTACAGAATAGATACAAGTATCACATTTCCCTGCAAATGTAGAGGTCAACCTCTTTTGTCATGAAATTTTAAATTTAATCAAAGTAATATCTACACATAGTTTAAAGAAATAAAGAGTCCTCCTATGCCCATTGAAAACATCAGTCTCCTGCCCCACCCATCTTTGTTTTGGATTCCTGCCTCTTTTCCGGGGCATCTACTTTCAGTTCCTCCGGTATTGGTTAGCATTTGTTTATGAATAACACTAGAGGCCTGGTGCACAAAATTCATGCACTCAGGGGGGGTCCCTGAGCCTGGCCTGTGCCCTCTCACAGTCCAGGAGCCCTCGGGGGATGTCCGACTGATGGATTGGGAGCGAGCCTAATCCAGCAGTTGGACATCCTTAGCGCTGCCATGGAGGCGGGAGAGGCTCTTGCCACCACTGCTGGGCTCACCAGCTGTGAGCCTGACTTTTGGCTGAGTGGCGCTCCCCATGTGGGAGCGCACTGACCACCAGGAGATAGCTCCTGACCCCCGGTGGTCAGTGTGCATCATAGCAACTGGTACTTCCACCGTTTGGTCAATTTTCAGATTAGTCTTTTATGCCTGCGGGATTAGACCAAAACCAGCTCTTCGACATCCCACGAGGGTCCCTGATTGCGAGAGGGTGCAGGTCAGGCCGAGGGACCCCACTGGTGCTCAATTGGGGCTGGGGAGAGATGCAGGACATTGGCCAGCCGAGGAGGGACCGCGGGAGGGCTCCAGGGTGTGTCTGGCCCATCTTGCTCAGTCCTGATCGGCCAGACCCCAGCAGCAAGCTAACCTACTGGTCAAAGCGTCTACCCCCTGGTGGTCAGTGAACGTCATAGCGACCAGTTTACTGGTCGACTGTCCCCTGGTGATCAGTGCATGTCATAGTGAGTGGTTGAGCGACCTTAGCATATCATTAGCATATTACACTTTGATTGGTTGAATGGATGACTGGACACTTAGCATATTAGGCTTTTATTATGAACTAGAGGCCCGGTGCACGAAATTCGTGCACTGGGGGGGGGGGGGGTCCCTCTTTGTGGCCTTTGCCCTCTCACAGTCTGGGAGCCCTGGGGGGATGTCCAACTGATGGCTTAGTGGGCCTAAGCTGTCAGTAGGACATCCTTAGCATTGCCACGGAGGTGGAAGAGGCTCCCACCACTGCTGCTGTGCTCGCCAGCTGTGAGCCTGGCTTCTGGCTGAGCGGCTCTCCCCCTGTAGGAGCACACTGACCAGCAGAGGGCAGCTTCTGCATTGAATGTCTGCCCCCTGGTGGTCAGCGCACAGCATAGTGACTGGTCATTCCACCATTCAGTCATTTACATATTAGCCTTTCATTATATAGGATATGCTGTAGATGAGGCCCCTTCGAACCATAAGAAATGCAAAACATTCACTGTTAACTCATTCTGGAATTGTCCCCACTTAAAATCAAATTGCCCCTCCCCCCCCCCCCCCCCCCCAGTGGGGCGTGTGCTGCACCTTGGGAACCACTGTGCTTGACACTTTTCCTCTCTGAGCTTCATTTCTGCATACGCATATACCATGGGAATTGTAATCTCTTCTCCACCTACCTCACTGGGTTGTCATGAGGAGGTTCTGAGCTAATAAACCTAGAAATGTTTCATCAAGTAAGTGATGTCTAAACGGGAAGGGATTGTTATTTTTAAGCCCACGGGTACCCTTGCAGGTAGCAGGTGCTGATTAGGGGAGGAGGGCATGATTGTTTCCTGGGACTGTAGCTATGGAAGCTTTGCAGAGGGTTCCACGGGCCTCGGAGGGGCGGGCTCTGGCCAGCAGCCCTGTAGCGGTGGTCATCCCTGGAGGCGCTGGCTAGGGGGAGTGGGGAGTGCTAGGGGGACGCTAGGGGGGTGGCAAGGCTGAAAGGGGAGTAACTGTCAAACCTCCCCACTTGACACCATTCTTAAAATTGTACATGGCCTTTTCACAGCTGTATGTGCTCAGGGCAGGGCTCCAATCTCCTGGAGTAGGGTAGGGGCCGGGCCAGGGTGGGGCCAGTTAATTACCCTTTTTTTTCTTTTATTAGATAGGATAACATAATATACTACTTAGTTATTCTTTCCAGATTAGGTATTATTTATTGATGGTTTCAAATGAATAATAAAAAAACAACTCTTACCTTCCACTCTTTCCAGTCTTCTTCCTACTCTCCCAATAAATTTATTCACATTTAACTACCAAATCAACATTAACTACTTATATTGCTATAACTGTGACTTTTATTTGTAAATGAAACTCATTATATACTATGCTCAGTTCACTTTTTTATTTTTGAGTTTTCTGGTAATTAATAATTATCTTATTTGTTTGTTTTATTTTTTGTGGCCCAATCATTCATACATTTCTAAACTATTCCATAGAACTGACACTCTCCCCTGGTTAGATTCCATCTCATTCCATCATCCAGAGAATTCCCTTTGCCTCTTTCCTAGATTCCATATTTACGGGATTGCCTGTTTTTCTCCTTCCTGGTTGGAGCCCATTATCTAGTAGCTTTTACAGAAAAGATTCATGGGAGGTCAGTTGCCATCTAAAGTTTCTTAATTTCAGCTTCACAAGTAATTCATAATATTTTACATTGGAAATTTTATTTTTCTCAGTACCCCAAAGGTTTTTGTCTATTTTCTTCTAGTTTATGGTCTGCCTGTTAATTTCTAATCCTTTGTGTTTGACCTGTTTATATTTTGGGGGTGCCATTTGGATCTTCTCTTTTGCCCTGAGGTTAGAAATGCCACAATGCACGTGGGATCCTTTCTGTTTTAAGTCTCACAGGAATGGACCCTGGTGTGGGTCTCTGTTCTCCACTGTGCTAGGCACTTCCTAGGCCATTCCAATCTGAAAATCCTTCTCTTTCAGCTCTAGGAACATTTTAATAGTATTTCTTTGTCAATTTCCTTCCTTTTCTCTATTCTTATTTCCTGTATCCTGGAAATTCTCTAGATTGGTTTTCTAATTTTATTTTCTTTCCTATTTCTGTTTTTCTTCATTCTTTTTTGAGGGAGAATTGTTCCACTTGATCCTATAATCCCTTCTTTCTCTCTTTTTCAGGATCAGAGAAGTTTTTCTCTAACAGGAGCCTTCATGGATACATTCATTGTTGCTTCATTAATGTACTTTTTCTTATCTCTCTGAAATTATTATGAGATTTTTAAAAAAGCTTTTTGGCTGCCTGTAATCTTTGTTTTTTTCCAAGTCCCTTTCCCCCTTTTTGTTTTGCTCCTGTCATTCATTTCAGCCTTTCCTCTGATGCCTTTGTCTCCCTTCAGGTTTAGATCAGGGCAGTAAAAGCTGACTGGGAGCTCAGAGTGTGTGGCTGTGACTTGCCATCCCTTAAACCTCACCTCAGGTAATCCAGATGGGACTGAGGCACATACCTGGAGGCACCCAGACAGCAGTATCTTTTTTCTTGGGTATTAGGCTTCCTTAAAGAGTAATCCTAAATTGGTGGGGGTTAGGGGAGGTGTTCAGCATCACAACTAGCTAAGGGTTGGAGTTGAGGGACGGAGGCAAAGAGAAGGGCGCTGGGGATTACTAATCAGGACATGGAATTTTAGTTGTTATTTCTCTTCAATATTCTTTACTTCCTTGTTTGACAGCCTGGTGTTTCCAAAACCAGATTTCTGATAGTTTGTCATTCCATGGATTGAGCTTCCAGTCTTCTGTGGGTGGAGGAAGAAGAGTTACCTATCTGGCTGTACAAGACAGAAAAAAAGGATGTAGAGGGTTAAATGTTCCTTTAAAACTTTCAGCCAGTCCTCCTGTTTTCAACCCCCTTTTCTACTGTTGCCTTCACAGTAACAGTTACCTCAAAATCTAGAGACTTTCTGGAGAATATGCAACAGGAATGGCCTTATTTATTAAGATTGGCTTCCCACCCATTTTCTTCCCCAAAGACTTGAGTTTTAGTTTTCTCTTGGCTAAACACCATCTATCTGCTTTCTTTTTATCAAAATGCCAATTTCTCTTCGTTGCTGTCAACTTCACACCTATCTTAGTTCCTGTATATCTAGGCCTTTTGAAAATCTCTCATCATTCCCAGTAGAAATACTGATGTTTTAGTAGAATTTATGGAGATATGGGGCAAAGATAAAACTCTGTAAGTGATCAATCGTCCAATGAAGTCAATTCTTAAAGCAAAGATTTGTAAGTGCCTGTGAAGAAAGCATTTTTCTATATGTATTTAAAATACTCAGGATCCTGTAGCTTCTGGCCTCCAAGACTCTTTCCCAACATTGTCTGTCTTTAGAGAAAATTAGAATGATAGATTTGGCAAAAGCAGACATGGGGTTGACTGGAATGCTTACAGTTAAATAGAAATTTTGGTCTGGAGCGGGGGGCGAGGAGAAAGATTGTGTGTTTTCCTCATCAGGGAAAAGAGTGAGGGACATAATTAGAGACAATGGCTTCTATGAAGCAATGACTAACTTGAGGAGTCTCTACGTAGGAGAAGCCTGTTGGTGGACCATACATCCCGCTTCCAAACAGAGGTCCGAGGGAGAAAAAGTTCGAATTGGAGATGACCTCATCCTCGTCAGCGTGTCCTCTGAAAGATACCTTGTAAGTACCTCCTAACACAGGCATCTTTCATTCTCAGAATATTTTCCTTTAAGAACGGTTGGTCAAGGAGAACAGAGCCACAGCAGGTTGCACAGGATAAGACAGGCGCCTTTACCTAGTGTACTTGAGAGGTGATTAAATCCTCTCCCCTGCCAGGTTATCTAGGAGCCTGGAATTTAACTGTGAGTTATCCTTTCAGCATAAGGTAGTGTGCCAGCAAACTCTGCTAAATTGCCCCAGGCACCTCCAGAGACAGCTAACTCTTTAGTTGCCATTACTGTGAATTTATCACGTTGCTTAGCTCTTGTCCAGTGAAGAACAAGCCTGAAAGAATGGGATATAAGGAAATAAGCTTATGCTGGAGACAGAAAGAGAATTTAAAGTGTTTCAGCATGTGAGATGTCATAGTGGTTGGAAGATGCAGGTGAGATTTTACACCTGGGAATAGGTAATCGGCAAGCATCATTGACATCAAGCCCTTGGCTGGTGGGGAGGAGGGGTGCATGTGTGGAATATCTGAAGATCAGAGAAATGCCAAAGGTTAAGTTTTGAAGCTTCTTCATGCCAATCCTGTTAGCAGATTTTACATTGCCTAGACCAAAGACTGGAGTAATTTTTCCCATTTGTGAGTTCCTGTATCCTACCAAGAATAAACAGTTTATAAATTCCTGTTGAATCAGGGATCCAGCTAAAGGGATGAAGTCAACATTTCACCTCTGTAGCTAAATGTTTCCTCTTCCCTAAATAAAGTGTCCCACTTTGAAGCCCCTTCTAGACTGGGGAGGAAATCTTCCACAGCTATGTAGAAAGAGTCGGATGACACCAAGGCTTTTTAATTCAATCCTTGAAATTCCAGGTGAGCGGCTTCTGTCAGGACTGGCCAAGTGATTTAAAGCTGTCTCATCTTTGTTTCTGCCACAGCACCTCTCCATATCCAATGCTAACATACAAGTGGATGCCTCCTTTATGCAAACACTCTGGAATGTACATCCTACGTGCTCAGGAAGTAGCATCGAAGAAGGTGCGCTTTCTATATGCATGCAGCCCTCAGCCTGCCCGTCTGTCCTGTGCTGTCCATATTGACATTTTCTGCTGCTTCCCAGCTCCCACGTGAATGTCTTGACCCACAGTGAGCATGACTTGAGTTCACCTGAATTCCTTTCTTTGATGTTGGTGTGAATTATTTTCTGTCCTGATTTCTGATGACATGAGCATTCCTGGAACTATTTTTAATCCTTGGAGTCCACTATTATTTTAGCACTAGATGCATTTAGGACTTGGATATGCATCTCCCCTCACCAACTGACTTTTCATTTTTATTTATGGTTATAGTTACAAGTGTACAGACTAAGCAACTTCAATTTTAGAGGAGGTTATTTGCCAAGAAGGTGGTGGTGTTAATATTTCTTCCCAATGCATCTCTCCATACAGGTGGGAGAAGGACTTTCTCTCTAAGAAAAGTACGATTGGCCATTTGTTTCTACTTGTATTTATGGAAGGCCATTTAACAATAATAAATGAAATATATTCTCGGTATTTTATTTTTCCCTTGGAAGTAAGACCATCAAAGTCTATTCGACATAACCTATTTCTTGGAGCCAAACTCAATGCACCTTTCAAGCTATGTAATAAATATATTGGCCTCACCTCACTCATGAGCAGTATCACATTTGGGCAGAATAATCAAATGCCAATGACCTGTAGGTTATCACATTACATTGTAACACTTTAGAGCAAGATCAATTTTTTTAAAAATACTCATATCACAGACTTTGACCCTGTTTTTAATCCTGAGCCTAGTAGTTTCAGATTGGGAATGCCCTCCTGTGACATGATGTTTGACAATGGTAAGCTGAGAGTGGCAAGGTGATGCCCCAGTTTCAGATGGCATCACAGCTAAGCTGAATAATCAGGAAACAACAGACTTTTACCTCTTTCGGTGACGTGTGGCAGGCTTTGAAAAGGCAGGGTATGTTTACCCCCCTTGTTTTATGCAAAAATTAACCCACCACCCTATGATGATTGTCAATCATTCCCTTTCTATGAGGAATCAAGACACTCTGGTTTAAATCTTCCCCAATGAAGTTTTGACTGAATCTTCTCAATGTTAAATTTTTCATGATTACTGTAGGAATAAAATTTTTTTCTAGGCCCAACAGAGGGCTTGTGGAAATTAATTAAGAAGTGTTTGCAAATCATGTCAGAAAGGTCCTTATAGAAGTATTAAGTACCTGAGGGTAGCTCATCACTGGTGTCATCTGGGCCTGCAGACAATTGCCTGTCAGCATCCCCTGGTGAGAAACACTCTCCAGCCCTTGAGAGTGTAAGTGACCCTCATCAGGGCCCTTATTTCTTGCCTATCACCCTGCATATTTCAATTAAGAAACGTTGTGATGTACCACACTTGGCAGTTTTCTCCATGTGGATAGAATATTGATTGGAGGAGCCTGAGGACTGTAAATGATGATCTCCAAGTGGGCCATGGCCTCACCATCATGAGATGATGGAAAATTTAATTAAGAGAATGATCATAGATGATTTTACTTTTCTAAATAAATTGGCTATTAAGAATTCCCTTACAGTATATTATGAATTATATTTTTGTAGTTGTTATTATTTCCTCACCCAAGGATATTTTTTCCATTGATTTTTAGAGTGGAATGGAGGGAGGGGGGAGCAGAGTGGAGGGAGGGAGAGAGAGAGAGAGACAGAGAGATGTGAGAAAGACTCATCAATTGGTTGCCTCCCGCACACACCCTGACCGGGGCCAGAATCAAACCTGCAACCTTGACCAGGAATCAAACCCATGACCCTTTAGTGCTACGGCTGACACGCTAACCACTGAGCACACGGGCCAGGCATGAATTATCTTAATGCAAAAAAAGATGCAACTGGAAATAGTACAATAAGTTAAAGAAAAGTTGGAAAAATATGTTTGAATGTTTGGGGAAGTTTAAGAAAACTTGCCTTGCCTGGATGGAAAAATGAAAGGGAATATCAGCCTGTACCTGCACAAGATACACAGCTAACACTTTTCTCCTCTGGCACGACTTCTCATTCCTGCTGTTTTCATACAACACCCAAAATAGTTTGACCAGCCCCTAGAGTGATCTAAATATGTGATTTTTTAAAAAATGCAGACATTGAGCATATTAAGTTCATATATCTTTTGAGAACAGACTAGCCTAGAGAATTGTTTAACTCAGTGGGATAAAAAATGTCCATTTGTTTTTGCAAGGTAAAGCTCAGACTGGGGCCCCTCTCTTGCTACTCTGTGCTTTGAACTAAGGCTCAGAATTTATTCAAAGACTAATTGGTCATCAGGTCCTTGAATCTCATTGTCTCCTGTCCATCTCTGAGCTCCATGGCTATTCAGATTCCTTTCCTTATTCTAAAGCTCGGAGCTTTTTGATCATGCATCTGTGCTTGTCAACTCGGGAAAACCAGAATGTCATTCTGCCTTCCCCTCCATGCGGTAGGATTGGTGTCCAAGTTTGATCTGTGTTTGTTAAATGCATTCCAACGCTAGCTTCTCCTAAGGCAACTTTTAATAACAGTTTGCTGCCCCCTTCCGAGCACCTTCTTTCTTTCCTAGCAACCTGATTTGGATTTTGCCACAAAGCATACACAGTGAAATTGTAAGGGCCTGTCCAGGGTTTTGGTGTGGAATCATCACAAGCAATTGGAAAATCCTTATCTCCTTAACAGTAGCAGCTCAATTTTCCTTTTGGTTTTTAATTATATGAGTTGACACTATTTTCACCTTATCTTTTGAGGTTGGGCTTGCTCATCCCTGAAACCCTATTTAACTTTCAATGTCAGAATTGTTTTGACATTCTTGTCTTTTCTGCCTGAGGCCTGAATTCATGGAATCTGTAATTTCCTAAATGCTTCTCACTTGGTGTTTTTCATAACTGACTCAGACCTGAACAGATTTACCCCTTTAAGCATGGTGTTCTCTTTATTAAACTTGGCATCAGTTCATGGGAGAATATAATTCTCTTATAGGATACCTACTTGGTGGGCATGTGGTACGTCTTTTCCATGGTCATGATGAGTGTTTGACGATACCATCTACGGACCAGAATGATTCCCAGCACAGGTAGGCCAATAGCTTCCTCCTCCTCCTCCTCCACCTCCTCCCTCTTTCCAGTCTCAGATGACTCACGCTGAAGCGCTTGCATTTGGAGGTGGCCACAGATGAATTCTGTAAGTGGTGGTCAATAGCAAACTCCACGTCAGCCATGGGATGCAGTTTGTAAACAAGAATGGCAGGACACTAGAGTTGACTCACAGGTACATAGGTACACTGCTCCTTCGGCAAGTAGTTCTATGCTTCTCTACCCTTCATTTTCTCTGGTTGCTCCTGTCACTAAGGAGTTTCTGGTAGCATTCATTGTAGACTGAAGAATACATTTTGGTAATGGAAATTGACCTAAATATTCTAGTAGGTCTGTGCACTAGCACAAATTATCCACCTGGCTCTTCACAGGCAGATCATCACTATTATTCCCTAAGTAACTAAGTAACTAAGGTGGAGTTTGGGGATTCCCTTTTGCTTATTACCAAATAGGATTCAAGGAAACAAATGTCAGTATCCAACAGGAGCTGGATTTAGCGCAGGGATGGTGCCAAGGGCAACGTGGAGAGGGTGGTGCTGAGGGTGATGCTATCTTTGGTCCTCTAGTTGACCCCTCAGTGGACATATTTTAGAAATCCAAACCTAAAGATGGAAGGTACTGATACAGGTCTTAAATTCATACAGAAGAGTGATTTAGTATTCAGTTTATCATCAGAGGAAAAGAGCATAAAGAGCTTGGCCCCTGCAACTATAGAAACCTTATATACATATATTTTTAAAAATCAAATCTCAGGTCCAAATTAGACTGAATTTGAGACTGCATTGAGTCTAGTATCCTGGTGGTAATACATTCTTTGTTTGTGTACCATGCCTATGGGAACCATGTTAACTGTCTCTTTCACTTTATTAGAAACATGGACCACATCCACACAACTTGGAAATCATCTCAGGCTCCTACCTAAAGGTCACACACTGGCCAATGGGAAATGGGAACCTAGAAACCAAAGCTACAGATGCTCCATCCAGGGCTCATTCCTTATTTGATGCATTAAAGGACCGCCGAGCATTAAAGGAGCTTGAACATATTGTTATACATCTTAGTAACCATCCATGGGCAATATGTATCCCTTATTGTTCCCAGTCTCTTCCTACTTGTTCTGTCCTCTGAATACCCCTTCTTGGGAACCAGATGTGACGCAGGAACCAGAACAGTGTCTAGGACACACAAAGCACAAACCTATCACAAATGCCTGATTAATTCACTCACTGCCTCCTGGCACTGGTCCAACGGTTAGGCAAACTTGATTTCCCTTGGAATTCAGGACTCCATGCTCTGCACAATGTCATGTGATCTTATTCGGTTGCAATTTCTTTTCCCTACCTTTAAACAGTGAATTATGTAGTAGCCCACGTACTGTCTCTTTAATATTTTATTCTGCTGCATCAGGGGAAAGTTTGCAGGTGGATAAAGAACTGAAGCTTTGTGGGTGCGTTTTACAGTTACATCTGAGATGGAATATCCTAGTGCTTTCTTTTCGTACCTGTTCTTTTAAGAATAGGAATTTTGGGAAAATTAAATACTAACTTTTCACATGGCCCTTTTACCCCACTCCACCCCCACACCTGTCATTAAGTTTATAGCCATATTAGAAGCAGCCTGTGCAGAAACTATACTGCTTAGAGAAGCTTGTCATTTGGTGAGCACTCCATTCAGGTGGTTCAACAAGATGCTGACAACCAGAAAAGGCTGGCAGGCATTTGAAAGGAGGTGCTAGGGAGAGTGAAACAGATGGAAAGGATTCCCAGAGTGGGCCCCCGAAGCAGGCACACATGCCCTCATTGAAATGAGAGTGAAGGCGGCCCTCCCTTGGCTGAGGAGTCCATGAAATCTAATTTGTATTTTGGGTAAAAAAAGAAATTCAGATGAAAATAAGAATGATACATCCATTTCTCTAGGAAAGTATGAAGGGGTTGAGACTGGGGTTAATAATCAGTTTTTTATTGTACTGGAACCTGAATTTTTGTGTCAACTGGTCTCTTAATCAAAATGGGAAGCCTTGGCAGTATTTGATGTGTAGGTAAGGTGAGTGAGAAGCCGCCTGGTTGTCTTATGTCATCGGGTAAAGTCTCAGCACTGGCTGGGATGGCCAGGAAGACTGAAATCTGGGAGAGCACAGTGAGGATCTCATGCAAGTGACTGCATTGTAATGGGGCTGACTTTCAGGAGGAAGTCATTTCTGTTTCCTCTAAAGCCTGAGAGCAGAGTGAGGCTGGATAGAGAGGTCGATTATCCCAGGGTGCAAACCGTGCAAACCCAAAATCAATCTGGCTTTCTGAGCTCTGATCCTTGGCTCTGCCTCTGGCTTGTCAAGCACCCTGGGGTAAGTCAAGTAAGCTATTGAAGTCAAAGCTAAGCTGACAGCCAAGCTTTCAAAAGCACCTCAGCTTACCACCCACTCTAGTCCCCTACTGGGGTAATTGTTTTAGAGAATGGGAACAGGTTGTTTCAACCTCTGTAACCTTGAGAGAATAAATGGAACACATCGTCTGTATTTTCTCGGTGGGAAGGAGGAAACTTCCAGAATTCTTTAGAGGTCAGAAGGAGAGTGTTCTCTAATATTACAACCTCAGGGGACCCGCTTTATGCTCTCCTCCTTAGAGACCCTCCAGCCCTCACTGAGAGGAAGAAGCATTAGTGAAAATCCCAGCATGTTGTCTTGTGTGGCTGGGAGGTTAGTGCAGTATTATTACTATTCTAGGCATGGCACAGAGACACCTGGGGTGGTAGAGCAAAATGTAATGTAGGATTTCTTTCCTAATATTTACTTTGTGTTTCCTGATAATAGGTGCATTTGAAAAAGATTTTAGGATGACCTCTATCATCCCACCACCCAGAGTAACCACTGTTAATATAGTTTTTCAGGGGGGCCTGAGACAGAGGTGGTTAGGGGCAATCAGACAGGCAGGCAAGCAGTTAGGGGCAATCAGGCAGGCAGGCAGAGTGGTTAGGGGTGATCAGGCAGTCAGGGAGAGGCAGTTAGGGGCAATCAGGCAGGCAGGTGAGTGGTTAGGGGCGATCAGGGAGGTGAGTGGTTAGGGGCGATCAGGCAGGTAGGCGAGCAGTTAGGGGCAATCAGGCAGGCAGAGTGGTAAGGGGAAATCAGGCAGGTAGGCATAGGTGGTTAAGAGTGGTCAGGCAGGCAGGTGAGCAGTTAGGGGTGATCAGGCAGGCAGGCAAGTGGTTAGGGGTCGGCAGGCAGGCAGGCAGAATGATTAGGGGTGATCAGGCAGGCAGAATGATTAGGGGTGATCAGGCAGGCAGGTGAGCAGTTAGGGGCAATCAGGCAGGCAGGCAGAGGCAGTTAGGGGTGATCAGGCAGGCAGGCAGAGTGGTTAGGGGCAATCAGGTAGGCAGGCAGGTGAGCAATTAGGAACCAGCGGTCCCGGATTGCAAGAGGGATGTCTGACTGCCGGTTTAGGCCTGATCTCTGCCTAAACCGGCAGTCAGACATCCCCCGAGGAGTCCTGGATTGCGAGACGGTGCAGGCCAAGCTGAAGGACACCCCCCCATACACAAATTTTGTGCACCGGGCCTCTAGTTGATTAATAAAAGACATTAAGTTCACACAACTGTTCTATGACTTAAGTGTCTTCATTAGACTTTATTAGATGAGAAAAACTGCACTGAGAGCTGAAGGGACTTGATTGAGGTCACACAGCAGACAGACTCAAACTCAGGCTGCCTGATTCCCAAGCCCTGTCTTTTAACTATTTTATAATTATGCTGCTATGTTAGAGGAAAAAAAATTACACATTTTCTTCACCTCTATTGATTACCTATTCTCAAAAACCTACATCAAGTTTCTGTGGGGAATTGAGGGATCCAGTTGATGTATACAAATCCTCTATGATAGAGAAAGGACTTAACTTGGTGAACTTAAATGCAGTTAAATGATCAGTCTTAACCTAAGGTAATGAGATTCTCAAAATATGTCTGGATTTAGAATACCAGGTAATTCAGGGACAACTGGAAGAGTTTATTTAATTCTCCATAATCTGTGATACAGATAGGTTGGTCCCTATCATACAGATTGAAAAGCAGACTTTGCTAATTATCAGATAAATATCAGGCAAACTCAGATGTCTTTACAGAATACCTGACCAATACTCCTCAAAACTGCCAGTCATGGAAAACAAGGAAAAAGTAAGAAGTTGTAACAAGTGCATTGTGGTGTCCTGGAACGAATCCTAAACAGGCAAAAATTCAGTAGAGAAACTGGTGAAATCCAAATACAGTTTTGAGTTTAGCTAGTGATGATGTACCAATGGTGGTTTCTTCATTTTGACATGGTACCATTGTAATGTCAGATGATACCATTAGGGGAAACTGAGGGAGACTATCTGGGAGATCTCTGTACTATCTTTGCAACTTTTTTGTAAATCTAAAATTATTCCAAAATAAACATTTTATTTAAAAACACATTACAAGCTTATCTGATTGCAGGAAAGGAGACAACAGTACAGTAATAAAATCATGAACATTATAGCCACTGTGCATAAAGTTTTGTTCCAAGCTTCCTCGAACAGTGGAAATGAATTCACACTGTGCTGCATATATGTTTTAAAAGTGAAAATACATTTTAAAAGATGTCAAACATCAAGGCACTTAACCTGAAAGAGCTAGAGCATTCAGTATCCAGTCTCATGTGACTGGGCTGTTCAGACTTCTGGTGTGGAAATGGAGCTGATCTCTCCCTTTATACCTGATGGTCCGTGAGTGTCCAGACTATGTATATGGCAAGCAATTCCCTAACCTTGAGCACTTTTTCCCTTCGTAAGAGTGAGACATTGGGAAAGTATGCCTCCTTTTGACTCTTGATTTCAGCTTTGCTGACTTAGAGAAACAGCAGTGTCTGAGCAGCCTCCGCAGGGAGCTGTCCCCTTGCCCGGTGCTGATCGGTGTCATACAGGATCTAACTTCAAGCTCTGCTCACAGGAGGATATTCTATGAAGCAGGGGGAGCTGGGACAAGAGCCAGATCTCTGTGGAGAGTGGAACCCCTACGGATAAGGTAACAAGGATCAGGGTGGTGCTGTTTTCAAGATTATTTCCTTTCCCAGTACAGCCCATTCTCTTAAATATTTCATTTGGTTCAGATCACCTGGCAAATTCTCAAAAGTTCTTGGCCCACATCTAAATCTAAAATTTCTGTAACATTGTTTTTGAACAACAACAACAACAACAACACACACACACACACACACACACACACACAATTTCCAAGACCTCTGTTTTGATTAAGAAGCCACCTGGCTCCTGCTGCCCTTGCAGTGGCTGGGTTATGAAATGCAAGCTCCGATGTGACGGCTGAGAGCCATCAGCACTCTTCTCCCACTTGTTTTCTTAAACAGATTCTCTAGAATCCATATAAGTCTTCCTCTCTGTATCTTTGTTAGCTTCAGTGGAAAGTTATCTTTAAATGTCAGTGTGGTGGTTGTGATGGCATCAGGTAGGGAAGACTAAAACATTGTTGGAAATGTTGCTGAAAAGAAGCAGTATTTACCAGAACTTGTCATGAACAGTGTTGTACTTGGATGGAATGAACACGAGGCTGAGACTTTGGAGCCACGTGCTTGAGTAAAAACACCTGGTCTGCAAATGCCAGGTACTGAAAGGGGATCCAGTTAAGCTCTGGACCTTTATTTTGCTGAGAGAGACTGCAAGTTAGGCTAGAGCTAAACTGCTTGGAATCAGAGAGGAGGATCAAGTGTTGCCATCTTGGTTTTCTTCTCTAACTTTCTCTCTAGCTCTCTGCCCATTCTCCCCCGGACACATGTTCAAAGTAAAAGTCTCTCTCATAAAGTGTTCTCAAAGTAATCCACTAGAGATCAGACGAAAATATTTCAATTTTTCTTACACACAAACACACACACACACACACACACACTCAGATTTTTACAGAGAAACTCTGGAAATGGCTGGTTTATGGAATACTGGTTTTAAGGAGCACCTACTTATTAACCGTTTGAGGTATTTACATTATTTTTCCAGCCCTGTTCAAAGTTACACTCTTATTCCCAGGATATTAGCCCATGATTCTTACTTAATGGACTGTTATAAAAAGTCAAAATAAGTGTGTATGTAGAGTGCTAGTAACAGGTGTTTATTTCCCTAGCATCCTAAACACAAAGAATTTAAGCATTTTAACAATGGGATTCATTTGTGCTCCAATGTGTCAGATAGAAGAGTTCCTTTAAAATTTTGCATATGTATCTCTTAAATATTTTATTCTAACTTAAAAGATAAATGTATTACAGGTTATTCGGTGGATAATTTATCCCTGACACTTTAGTTTAGTGCCAAACTTTTTTATGCAGGACCATAAAAAGGTCAGCAATCAACCTAGGGGACCTTTCTCATATCAGTCATCCTGCTTTACTTTTCTCCCATAGAATTTATTGCCTTCTAATATAACATAATATTAATGTATTTATCAGGCTTGTTTATTTTCTCCCTCTCTCTGGCAAGTGTAAGCTGCACAAATACTCTTACTGTTTCTCTGAAGATGAGATTCTTTGTGGTAGAAAATTGTTCAGGTTTAGATGGCACACTTAGAAAGGCTTTGCTTTCCCAGAAACAGGTTTCTCTTGAAAGGCAACCTTCCCATTCTTTTTGTGGTTGGTTTGTTGTTTTGTTTTGTTTTCATTAAGATGCTTCAGAAGAGTGAAAGAAAAATTGAAAGCTTGGAACTTCCAGTTACATTAAACTATTGCCCTGCCTTCCCCAGGATCATGTTCCTGGTGCTTTGTCCTGTAGGGGATGAACCCCAGAAGGGTTATGAGCCTGCTATCATGTGTATGAAAGCACAGTATAAATGTTGAAAAGTACTTACCTTTGTGTAAAAGCAATTTCTTGTCTGTTTCACCTGCCCAGCTGGAGTGGCAGTAACATCAGATGGGGCCAGGCTTTCCGGCTGCGGCATCTCACCACAGGCCACTACCTGGCCTTGACTGAGGACCAAGGCCTTCTACTGCAAGACCGGGTAAAGTCAGACACCAAGTCCACAGCCTTCTCTTTCAGGGCATCAAAGGTAAGGTCTGATGAAGTGAACTTTGACCTTGTTCTAAAAGCAAAAGCTCTGCACCATCCAGGTAGAAATCTGACTGAAAAGAATTTAGGCTGGAGGAAGCTACATTTGGAAATTAAACCTATAATAATCACCTCCTTTCTGTATCTGTTGAATTGAGTTCATAGAGGAATGTGGTACCTTAGATGTAAGTTGACATCTTAAGAGAGACTTTAAAGGAGAGTGAAAAGTAGGAGAAAACAAAAGGATCACAGGCATGGACATTATTGCTCAGAGGCTAATGGAAATATTGTTTAACACTTCATTGTAGTTTCTAATACTTTAAGCCAAATACTTCATTCCTATACAGCAGAGGTAACAAGGATCTATGAGTTTCAGTGCTACATTTGTTTGAATCAAGGAAATTATTTCTGTTATATTAGAAGGCAATAAATTCTATGGGAGAAATTATTTCTTACAGAAATTATTTCTTTCAGAAATTATTTCTTTCAGAAATATTCAGAGAAGGCATAATTCTGGATGTGGCACTTTTTTTCATTATTGTTGAAAGTATGACATAGGTCCCCTTTTTTCCCCACTTACCCAACCCCCACCACCCAACCCATGCCTCCTCCACACTATTGTCTGTGTCCATGGGTTATGCATATATGTATATAAGTTCTTTGTTTGATCTCTTCCCAGCCACCCACCTACCCACACCTGTCTTCCCTCTGAAATTCGACAGTGGACATGACATCTTCTTACAGTTATTTGCATTGTACCAAGTTATCCATACCTTTCTCATCCTTTTCCTAGGTCATCTCTTCTCTCCATATCTCTTAGCTCTCACCTATTCATCCCAACCTTCATTAAGAGTGGACCTTGTGTTAGTTAGTTTAACCCCAAACATGTAGCTTTTACCATTTGACCTGTTTATGGAGAACTATTTTTTAACTTCTACCTTGAATGTTCAGCCAGGTTTTGACTCCTCATAACTCAGAGGATCTAGTTGGATGGTCAGAATGGCAGACTGAGCTAACTTCTGATGGACAGTGGGATGTTCAGTTGCTTTATGATTGTTCTGGAAAGATCATCCAAGCATAAGAAAGGCTGTGCACGGATGTATGCATTTTATCAGGGAGTCTGCTCCTCCTGAGAGGATAGCTCAACATCTCCTTGGGGATCTTCATCTCTAGTTTCACTCATCCTTGCTCTTTTCTGGAAACAAATCTTGAATTGTGTTCTCAACATGATTTTAGAAAAGGGTTATTGATTATTCCGTTCGTGTAGGACTCAGCTTGAAACTGACAGCCCAGTTTTCTATGGGGCATCCCTGCATCCTAATGAATCAGAGGAGGACAGGCTTTCAGCACTACCCATTTTTTAGCAGGGGGCTCAGACTCGTTTTCCCTTTTCCACAGCCTATAGTCTTTTTAGGCAGCAAACCTCTTTAGCATACATATAGGTTTTTCTCCCCCAAATTGACCTATATCAAAGTTAGGCTTTTTCCATACCATATTTCAAATATTTAAAGATGTGAGCTTCCTGCCCTAAATTCCCCACCGACATTACCTTCATTTTCTGCCTCTCTTTCAATGGTGTGTTGGTTCCTTGACTTCATTCTGGTTTTCTGAGCACATCTCTTTCATGCTACTCTCACTTTTGTTTATTTAAAGATTCCCAGCACAAGAGGATTTTAAGGATATATGTGTGTGTGTGTGTGCGTGTGTGTGTGTGTGAGTGTATATATATATATATATATATATATATATATATATATATATATATCATCTATATACAGTGGGGCCTTGAATTACGAGTTTAATTCGTTCCCAGACCGAGCTCATTAAGGAGCTCGTTAACTCAAATTACTCTATCAACTCAATGCAAAAAATCAGCCGAGAGACAGCTGGTATCTCAAAAAACTCGTTAGTAGAGACACTCGTAAGTCAAGGCCCCACTATATATATATCATATATTCATATATATATATCATAGATATATCATAGATAGATAGATAGATAGATAGATAGATAGACAGACACATATATATGGTAAAACATTTTGGCCTCCAGGAAGTGGTTTAGGGCAGTAAAGTTTGCTTTAAAAAAATCACTGAAACAAAGCAATGGAAAAGTCCTAAGAACAGAGATAAACAAGATCACATTCTCCCCTAGGACACAACTGGGACATGGGTGTCAGGTCTGGGGTGAGAGTCGGTAAAGGGGGGCTGAGGGATTAGAAAATAAGAAATGACTCATCATGACTGATGTCCAAGTAAATGCCTTTCTAAGAATGGCTGCTTGGCTTTTTTCTTATTTGAACCCTCTACCCCAGCCTCCTCAGCCCACTGTAGATGTGCTGACACTGAACTTTACCATTTCAGAAAGGGCCCCTCTGTGACAACAGATGAGTCTGGTGGCCTTCCAGGCAGCTGGCAAGATCCTTTTCCAAGGGGACTCTGCATTCACTCCTTTCTTGGGCAGCCTTGTGGAGCATGGCTCAGTGCTATGCCTTGGTCTCGAGGGAAAACCAGAAAAGCTCAGAGAACCATAGAAAGTCCTTATAATGCTCCTTCCACTTGGCGCCACTCTGGCCTGTGAACACATTCTATTCTCAGAAGGCTCACTGACTATTGTCCCAAGTCCCTTCATTCCTATGCACATGGAGACAAGCAGCTAATGGCTGAACGTCATTGAGGCACCTTGGGGGCTGCCAGCATAGCAGAGCTGGATGTAAAAGTCACTCATAAGTCACATCATCCTATGCTTGGTAGTGTGGCTGTATTTCGTTGAAGTTACTGTGTTAGAGGTTTTAAATAACTCTCAGTGCAACAGTATTCATCCCAGCTACCTTCATTCTAATTTGAAAGGAACTGACGTTAAAATGGCCTACACTCTGTGCAGGCCAAGATATGGCTGTGTTCTCACAGGCGATCAGGGCTTCCTTGGGACATGGTGTGAGTATGACATTAACTGTGCAGCTACACAAAAAGAGAGACTGTGTGGGAACACACAGTTCTGCCTTGTACAATCCAGAGAGCTCCTTGGGAAGAATGCCAGCAATGCCTTGATTTCTCTGGGCCTCTAGCTTCCTCCTTAGTGAATGTCTTACTTCATTCAGTGCAGGCTCTCCTCTGTAAGTGGGATCTCCAGCATGCTTCCTCTCACTGGGGAATAATCATGGTCCCCACAGAAAGAACTGTGGTCTTATTTTTTAGTGGTGTGAGGGCATTGAGCTGTCTTGCCAGCTTCTGCCTATTCAAGGTGTTATGTGATAGAGACGATGAGAGAGTGCTTTAGGCTCTACAGGCTCTTTAGGCTCAGGTGGTGGCTCAGGGGTTGGGGGCACTCATTGGACAGGCTGGGAGGTGGAGCTAGGGTGCATTGTTGCCTTTGTTAATGGGGTTGGGTAGGGCATTCTTCTGATCCTCTCTGTATGTTGGAGAATCTAGAAGACAGAAAAGACACTCCCAGAGGAGCACTGTTTGGGCTCATGTGTTCTGGGATGACACTAGGTTATCTGGGCTGTGAGTCATTTGGCAACGATGTGCTTCCCACTCCATGCTTCCTGTCGAGGGCTTTGGAACAGCTGCAAGTGTGTTACCATCCTTAGCAAGCTGCTCTTATGAGAAACATGGCAGGTGCCCCTGTGAATCTTGAACAGGGGTGTGACTAAGCCTTAGTGGAAGGTGATCAGACCAAGCAGCTGCTAGTCATTGGCATGGCCTAGCTCAGACAGACTCAAACCGAGGTCTTTGAGCAAGCTATGTGAACATACAGGGTGAGGCAAAGTAGGTTTAGAGTTGTTTGTATGGAAAATAATACAATAATTAATAAAACAATAATACAAGAATAAACTTTCACATACTCACAACTGTAGCCCTACTTTTGCCCCACCCTGTACAGAATAATTAGCAGAATATGATTCTGCTCAATGTTTTTTCCCCTGTCCGTGCCTGGGATGATCCACATCAGACCAGAAGTCTGGGATGTATTGTTGCCTCCAAACTGCAGCATCAAACTTTATTCCTGTAATCTGGAAGGGGTGTGAGAGAAGATAGAGCATGGCTTCCAGGTCATCTAGATCTAGCCTTGACCCTCATGTATCATGTGTGAGATCTTAACCAGGTTGCACCTCATTTGAAGCCTGTCATAAAAGTTTAAGTTCAGACCCCTTCCCACCCTTCCATCATGCCTATTGTCACTCACTCACCATTGCCTTGAACTTTATCATACTAAATATCTGTCAGTCTTCAAACATGCTGTTTATTTCTCACCACCAAACCTATACCTAAAATGCTTTGTACCCCTCCACATGCTTTCATGAGTGAACTCCTCATCCTTCCAGGTGAGTTTCAGATGCCTTTACAGGAGCAAAGCTCTCCCTCGTCCTCCAGTGAGCCCTGTTCCTGATTCCATTACAGCCATCACTACTGGCTTGTCAACCAGGAGCCCTGGATGACAAGACCACACATACCTCCCCCTTAGTTCAAATCTCGGCTCCAAGCACAGTGTGGAGCATGTGTGTTAGAAAATTGCTTGGTGAAGGGACAGATGAATATGATCACACATTAAAACACAGAGTGAAATCCATTTTATTCTAACCCCTGCCATCTTCATAAAAGTATTCTGTCATCATGGTGTAATCATTTTGGGTCATAACACTCTCTACAAACATTGAGGGAGAGGGATTTGTTATTTTGAACATCTAAGTCACATTTCTATGAATTTGATTTCACATCATCTTTCCATGCTCTCGACATTGCAAGGCCGTTCCCCAGGGACTGTCAGATAACGTGATTTAATATTTACTCTGACGTGGCAGCACTGTCTATTTAGATGTCATGTCTCAGCATCAGTTTACGACCCTGAATTCATTTCAGAGAAGAGCAAATTAATGTTCAAGCAAATCTTGAATAAATGATTGAGATAGAACCTCAAATTGTGCCTATTTTATTGCATAAATGCATAGAGTTATCACTGTTCCCCATTAGAGGACATTTTCCCTCAGTGTATAAAAATCTAAAATTCTCTTTAGTCACCATTTAGCAAATATCTACTATGTGCTAAGCACTGTCTTCTTCCCTACCACTCACTGCTCTCTCTGCTGAGTGTGCAAAGCATCCCTGCATACTGGACCCTCAGGTGCCCTTTAACCTCTGTGGCCCAAAACAAATGGCAGCTGGGCTCATGGTCCCTCCCTCAATGGAAAGGTTGATGCTGAAGTAGTGCCCTTGTGCCAGGTTCCTGGCATGCTCCGTTTCCTCACCACCCTGTCAGCTGGGGGAAGAGAGGGTATGGAACAAACGAGGGAGGAGGAGAGGAGAAAATTTACTTAAGATCCAAACATCTAGAGACAGCACCACTGCCTGAAGTTTATTGTAAATAAATCTACAAAGATTTTTTTTTTATTTTAAACTGATGCTTTCCCCAGTTTTTACTGTTCAAAGTGGACCAAATAAGCAGGAAAACCATGGGCTTTGAAGTGGGAGAAACCTGGCCTTGAATTTTGATTCTGCCATTTGCTGTTCAGCCTTCATGTTCCTCCCTATAAAAAATGGGGGTGAAGAACTGTGTCTTGGAGGATTGTTATGAGGATTCGATGAGGCCAGGAAGATAACCTGGGAGTCTGTCTCCTTGTGCATGAAATATCAATAGTGCTGCCTACCTGACGGGGACAGGAGGGATTGATTTGCAAGGATGGAGGAAGGAGCTCAACACAATGACTTCCACTCATTGCACCTTCACGAGTGAGGCAGACACATCCACTCCTTCTGCATGCAGAGGCCCTCCCTTGTCAGCCAACCAGCAGAGGCTCTGAAGCCAGCCAGGCTCTAGTAGTGTCTTTTTAAGTTCATTTGAACGTCAGAAATTCAGAAAAGGACTGTATTGGTGGAGAAATGAACCCAAAGGTGATTTCTTAAGTATCTCCAGAGACATCTTGGAAAGAGTGGGCTAATCAAGGCTTTCTTGATGGCTTACTCCAGCACCCATGAATAGGCCCCATCTTCCCATATCTACTCTTCTTCTGAAACATTTTGAGTGCTTAGACTGTTGGAAAGGAACTTTGTTGCCCTCTGTGGATGCAAATGGCTTAACTGTGTCAAATAACAACAAATTTTACCCTAATTAATACAGATGAATTAGGATTTTCTCTGTTCAAGATATCATGCTCTATCCTAATGCCATAGCTGACAACTCACTCACCTCTAGCCTTGTTCCTGTTCAATCCATCATTCATACAGCTGCTGGAAAAGTTATTCTAAGATTCAACCCTTGTGTTATCCCCCTGCTTAAAATCCTCAGTAAATTTTATTACCTACACTGGCTCTTCCAGAAAGGTATTCCAAGCAATAATTCTATGACAATAAAATTTAATGCTACCTTAAATAGAATTCAGCAGGGTTTTTTGGATCTTTTTTGCTTTTTACTGTAGGACTCATAAGACTCCATATTATACTATCCTAATGTTCCCTTTGACTTCTAAAAGAAGATATCTTATTTGTCCAATGTCCTCTTTTCCCACAGAAACTTTGTTGACATTGAGAAACATGAACCTATTGTATAAAGTTCATAGTCTTTGTTCAGGTCTCTTTCAAGATCCCCACCTTCTTCTTACTCACTATGTTATTCTCCATCTTCATAGAATGCCATATCCTTCCATATCCCTTCTCTCCACTCTCTCTCCTGGCTGAGCTCACATCAAGTGTCAATCTTGAATAAAATCATCTATAACTGCCCAGGCAGTCTGAGTTTTCTTTCTTCCAACCACCTATTAGACCTTGAATATAAACCATATCACCTTATCTATCGATCTATATATCTATATCTATATCTATATCTATATCTATCTATATATATATATACATAGATCTATATCTATATCTATATCTATATCTATCTATCTATCTATATATATATACTAGAGGCCTGTTGCACGAAGAGATTCGTGCAATATGCCTTCCCTTCTCTTGGCTGCTGGCACCAGTTTGCCTCTGGCACCCGGGACCCAGGCCTTCACTCTAGCCGGGCTCTGGCCCCAGAGCCGTCAGGCTTCACTCTGCCGGCTCCAGAGTCATCAGGCTTCGCTCCCCCAGGGCCGTCAGGCTTCGCTGCTCTAGCCCCAGGGCTGTCAGGCTTTGCTTTGCCACTTGGAGCCTACGTATGCAAATTAACCGCCATCTTTGTTGGGTTAATTTGCATACTCTCCTGATTGGCTGGTTAGCGTAGTGAAGGTATGGTCAATTTACATGTTTGTCTATTATTAGGTAAGAGATACACACACACACACACACACACACACACACACACTAGTAAAAGTCATATATAAAAGCCAAGTGACCAGAAAAACCAGTCACTATGATGTGCACTGAGGCTGGCCAACCAGCCTGATCAGGGGCAGGGCCAGCTGGCCAACCTCCCATGTTCCCTCTCCCTGGCCAGCCTAGCCCCAATTGGCCTCTATTGGGGCGGGCCAGCTGGACCCCACCCATGCATGAATTCATGCACCGGGGCTCTAGTTGTCATTATAAATTTGTATATACAACTCCTAAAGTTTATACAAACCCAAAGCCATTTTTCATAAAATAATAGCATATATTTTCAACTTATTCCTTATCATAGCCTTCAAACAACTAAAACATTAACATAATTGATATGTATCTATGATAAAGGTAATCATTCAAAAAAGTATGTTCAACTGACAAATGGGCTTTGGATTTACACTTGATTTTGAATTCTGTTTGACTACTTACCAGCAACTTGTTCAAACTCTGCAACCCTCAGTTTTATCATCTATAAAGTAGGAGACATAAAAACAACAGGGACATTGAAAGGTTTAGTAAAAGTGATCTTAAAGTGTCATATATAATAAATACTTCTTTATGAGTCCTTGGTAAATTCACTTGATGATGATGTCATTGTGAAGTGCTTAGCAAAATACTTTATTCAAAGTAGGCACTAGACAAACACTCATTCCAGTTCTTTTTCTTATCCTAGAAAGCTTAAATCAATCTGGAGAGCAGCAACCTAGTCATCTAAACCAAATATTTATGTGATCATCATAATGTGGTTATAAGCATTTCGTTAGTAAGCTCTCAATGAAAGTAGGGGTAATGATTATTCTTATCCTTCAACACACATTAGAATAAGTAACCTGTTCCTTCTTGGAATCTAACACAGGAAAGATTGTGCAGATAAACAGATAGACAAATTGATGCCCATAGACCAAGAAAACAAAAAAAAAATTATTTGCAACCTATTTTAAGCAGAGTATTGT
Source organism: Myotis yumanensis (assembly GCF_028538775.1). Taxonomy (NCBI): domain Eukaryota; kingdom Metazoa; phylum Chordata; class Mammalia; order Chiroptera; family Vespertilionidae; genus Myotis; species Myotis yumanensis. The sequence goes on from NW_027223752.1 coordinate 78,536,336, forward strand.
GTGAAATACAAAGACAAGCAAATCCCAGTCTTGCCCTTGGTGAGTTTTCAACGTGGCAGGGAACAGGAAGTGTACCAGCAAAGGGTTTATATTGCAGAAGATGTTAAAGAGCCCCAAGACAGGTGAAGAAAGGTGCCATAAAATCAGAGAAAATCTAAAGGATCTGGGAAAGGCTTGATGGGTAAGATGTGAAGATGCAGAAGGGAGGCATGGGAGTTCCAAACAGAAATTATCTACACTAACAAAAGACAAACAGGCAAATTGATCATACCTTTGCTATGCCTTAAGACATGCCCACCAGCCAATCAGAGCAACTATATGAAAATTAACCCAACCAAGATGGCGGCCAGCAGCCACGAAGCTGGAGCAAGCAGGAGGCTTTGTTGCCCCAATGATGGAGGAAGCCAAGCTTCCACGGCGGCTCTGAGCTCCACTCAAAGCAACAAAGTTTCAATTATAGAAGGTAAATAAATCCCAGAATTAAAAAAAAGAAAAAAAGGAGAGGCTGGGAGCTTCCGTCGCTGGAGGGGCTTGGCCAGCCTGAAAACGGCCCTCAGCCCCTCACCCAGACTGGCCAGGAACCCCAGTGGGGACCCCCACCCTGAAGGGGATGTGACCAGCTGCAAACAGCCATCAGCCCTCACCCAAGCTGGCCAGGCACCCCAGCAGGACCCCCACCCTGATCCGGGATACCCTTCAGGGCAAACCAGGCAGTCCCCACCTGTGCAGCAGGCCTCTATCCCATATAATAAAAGGGTAATATGCAAATTGACCCTAACAGCAGAATGACTGGGAATGACTGGTCACTATGACACACACTGACCACCAGGGGGCAAATGCTCAATGCAGGAGCTTCCCCTTGGTGGTCAGTGCGCTCCCACAGGGGGAGCTCTGCTCAGCCACAAACCAGGCTGATGGCTGCCAGCACAGCAGTGGTGGTGGGAGCCTCTCCCACCTCCTCAGCAGCACTAAGGATGTCTGACTGCAGCTTAGGTCTGCTCCCTTCTGGTAAGTGGACATCCCCCAAGGGCTGCCAAGCTGCCAGAGGGATGTCTGACTGCCAGCTTGGGCCCGATCCCCCAGGGAGTGGGCCTAAGCCAGCAGATGGACATCCTCTGAGGGGTCCCAGACTGCAAGAGGGCATAGGCCGGGGCTGAGGGACCCCCCTGTGTGCACAAATTTTTGTGCACCAGGCCTCTAGTCCTATATAATAAAAGAGAAACATGCAAATTAACTGTCGCTCCACTACATTCAATCCACACCCACCAGCCAATCAGGAGTGAGTATGCAAATTAACCCAACTAAGGTGGCATTGGCCACGGAGCTGGAGCAAGCTGGAGGCTTGGGTTGCCCCCGGTGATGGAGGAAGCCAAGCTTCCCGCCTACCCTGGCCAGCCCTGGGCTCCGCTCAAGGCTAGAAAGTTTCAATTACAGAAGATAAATAAATCCCAAATACCTGCTTCCAGCCACCCACTGGAAAAAGAAAAAAAAAGAAATGAGAGGCTAGGAGCTTGGGTTGCCAGGGGGCATGGCCAGCCTGAAAACAGCCATCAGCCACTCACCCAGGCTGGACAGGCACCCCAGCAGGACACCCCCACCCTGAAGGGGCTGTGGGCAGCCTGAAAACAGCCCTCAGCCCCTCACCCAGGCTGGCCACACCCCCATGGGGTGAGGGTCCCCATTGGGGGCTTGGCCAGCCTGCAAACAGCCATCAGCCCCTCACCTAGGCTGGCCAGGCACCCCAGCGGGGACCTTCACCCTGAAGGGGGTGTGGCCAGCCTGAAAACAGCCATCAGCCCCTCACCCAGGCTGGCCAGGCACCCAAGTGGGACCCCACCCTGATCCGGGACACCCCTCAGGGCAAACCAGCTGGTCCTCACCCGTGCACCAGGCCTCTATCCTTTATCGTAAAAGGGTAATATGCAAACTGACCCTAACAGCAGAAAGACTGGGAATGACTGGTCACTATGACACACACTGACCACCAGGGGGCAGATGCTCAATACAGGAGCTGCCCCCTGGTGGTCAGTGCGCTCCCACAGGGGGAGCTCTGCTCAGTCACAAGCCAGGCTGATGGCTGCCAGCACAGCAGTGGTGGCAGGAGACTCTCCCGCCTCCTCAGCAGCACTAAGGATGTCTGACTGCAGCTTAGGGCTGCTCCCCGCTGACAAGTGGACATCCCCTGAGGGCTCCCTGGCTGCCAGAGGGATGTCTGACTGCCAGCTTAGGCCCAATCCCCCGGGGAGCAGGCCTAAGCCAGCAGGTGGACATCCCCCGAGGGGTTTCAGACTGCAAGAGGGCACAGTCCAGCCTGAGAGACCCCCCCCCCCCCCCGAGTGCACAAATTTTGGTGCACCAGGCCTCTAGTCATGTCAATAAAGATCCAGAGGAATGGAACACTTCACTTATCAAAGCACCATAGGCCAATTCAATTAAAGCATATGGTATATAAAAGTTAGAAATGAAAATTCTGTAGGCACTAGGGAGTTATTGAAAGAGAGTGATTGGATTAGCCCTCTCCTTTGAGAAGGTTCCATTTCCAGGAGAAGAGTACATCTGGGGCATATTCAAGTGATAACAGAGAAGGGAGCATTATTTCGTGCTCTAGTCAGAAGAAGATGCCCAGCCTGCTGTCCACCAAACCAGACCTCTCTATTGTGGACTACTCCCTTTCCTTAATGATATGTCACTGTTGTTTAGGTTTTGGTTGAGTAGGCTTTATTGTTGGTTTATCTGTATGTGTTAGATTTTGTTGTTGTTGCTCCTATTCTTTTAAATTAGAAGCAGCCACTGCAGTGACTGTCATAAAATTTGGGGAGTTGATGCTATTTTGTAAAAGCAAAGACACAGTGAGACACTCCATTCTGTATATAATAATGATCCATTTATTTCAGAGACTCTAGAAAAAAATCCTAGATTTTTGTTTGGCAAAATCATATTTAAATAAATGAAAAGTGAAAAAGAAATGAAAAGTCCATCATCCTGGACAGTTTGGGAGCATCTAGTGTTTGTGAGCTCTTCAAGATCAGTGTAATAATTTACATTTACCTGTTGTGGTGTGCATTATTTTTATTTTGCTGCACTGCCTATGGTTACAGAACAGGCTGGAGATGAAAACTTGACATACTTAAATCTTTCACTGGCCTGAGTAGCTTCAGAATTATGGGTATTTCTGAAGTGGAACTCAAGTATTCACTGTGTTGTTATTTTTATTTAGAATAAATGTACCCTTAACCACTTGCCTATAAAGAAATCCTAATATATCAAATTCTATTTTCCCATTAGCTTTTTTATTGGAAAGCAGGAATAAAATCAAAATAAGTTTCTTTGGAAATGTTTGTGTTGAGAAAGAAGTCATATTTAACAATCCAGCCAATGTTTCAACATACATTTCAAATAAGAATTTCTTGTGAAGTGTTAACATTGCTCAAAATGATCCTATAAATATGTTAAAAATAACTAATTTTACTTTTATGAAGGTTTGAAGGAAAAGAAATAAGGGCAGAAATGAAAAAATATATTAGGGGGTGTGGGAAAGAAGAGATCATCCAAAGAACTTATATGCATATATGCATAACCCTGAACACAGGCAATAGTAGTGTGAAGGCCTGGGGAGGGGACAGGAGCAGGGAGGAGGGAGGTCAATAGGGGGGGAAGGGGGGCATCTATAATACTTTAAACAATAAAGATAAATTTTAAATATATATGTATATATATACATATATATACATACATACATATATATATACACATATACATATATATATATATATACATAATAGAAGAAATTACTCAGATATATATTCTCTCAGTATATGTTTATTAAGTAATTGATAGGTGCTGGATTCTCTGGACTAGCAATCTAAAATTAATTTAAATCTGGCCCATGCCCTTGATTCTTTTATAGCCTAGCAAATGGAAAGTGTCATCTAAACAAGCACATTTACAATTAGAGTTGCTAATTGCTCAGTAGAGGAATGAGACTCTGTTGGGGACATACAGAAAGAGAGAATAACTCTGCCTTTACAGAGAAGGTGGCATCTGAGCAGGGTATTGAAGGGTGAGTAGGAGTTTAGAGCAGTGGGAAAGAGCAAGTCTCTGGAGCTGGACTTCCTGGTTTAAATCTTGGTCCTTTCACTACTTATTGAGTAACCTTGGGCAAAGTATTTACCTTTATTTTCTCCTCTATAAAAATGGGATAATATCTGTAGCCACCACAGAGGCTGCTATGAAGAGTTAATATATGTAAAGATTTTGGAACACTGCCTTGCCCATGGTAAGAGCTCAATACATATGTTACTCTTGTTCTATCACTAAAAATGAGAATGGAGTTATCACAAGCAGAAGGAACAGCACACAACATTTTTTTCTGTAGAAAAAAAATCCAAATACTTCCTAAGCACATGGCTTTTACAAATAAGTACTTTAATACAGAAATAGAGTAGAACCACGCAGGCTCTGATTGATGAAGAGGGGACAGAGTTACCATAGATGGGTCTACTTCCAGACTCATTCTGTGACAGGCACCTCAGGTTGTCACCAAGGGGACCCCTTGTGCATGCTAACTCCTTTTTTCATGAGTTTAGTGAAACAGTGTCTATGGAAGAATGAAACCATGACCCCAGCACACAACTGAGAAGGCCGTAAGTGACAGGCATGACAATTGTGCCCAGTAGCCCCACGTGCTTGAGAAGTCTGCTTTCTCTTCTGACTTCTATAATATTTTTAAAGTACCTGAAGCATTTATATAAGATAGCCATTAAAATTATGAAAGATACAAAACTTGATGTAAGGAAGTTAATTGACCGGAAAAGAGTTAATTATCAAGATAAGTCAGGACTATAAAAGTAGAAAATATAATGGAGAATTATATAAAATCAGAACCAAAGGGAGACCGACCAGCCGTCTCCTTTTCCCATGGACTTAAATTAAATAATCACTAAAGTAGCCAAAACTTGAAACCATTGATTTTACAATTAACAGCAGATAAGGGAAGCAGGCGCTGCTAAAATCCTGGCTTGGACAGAAGCATCATGATTATTTTGGTAATCAGTTCTCTGGCTTACAAATTCAGCATGGGTGATTTGTTTTCTGTGTTGTGTTTCTGTTTAATCAGACATGCCTGCGTTTGTTTCTTTTCATTTTCTGTGAAATAGGAAATCAAGGAGAAATTAGATTCCAGTCACAAAAGAGATATAGAAGGCATGGGAGTTCCAGAAATCAAGTATGGAGATTCTGTCTGCTTTGTCCAGCATGTAGCCAGTGGTCTGTGGGTGACCTACAAAGCACAAGATGCCAAGACATCCCGCCTTGGACCCCTGAAAAGAAAGGTGAGGAGTCAGAAAGGCTGTTTAGAATTGTTTTACACTTCTATGAGATGAAAGCTACTGGGCAAGAGAAGTGATTCTGAGAATTAGGTGAACATGATGTATGTTTAGTTGCTTTCTGTGACTGATTGTACAGGCTAATTTCTTTGGTGCAAAAAGAAAGTTAGACAGCAGGCACTTATGTGAGGAGTGGTAGAACTTGTTCAATGGACTCTAAAACCTGCACCAAATGGCTTTTGGTGGTACAGTGTTTGGGGATTAACCACATCATTGCTCCCTCCATTTAAGCGGATCATTGAGTTATTGTGCAGTTTTTGTAATATAGAGACTAAATAGAGTCTCTACAGAGAAAAGGCAAATGCATGGTAATAAGCCCACAGGAACCAATATGCAGAGAGATGAGATATTGTGGGATGTTGTTGTCTCCACAGAGAATGTATCCTGATCTGAGTGGTCCATCATGACTGTTATCATGGGAAACTGGCTTGGACACACACAGCATCTTTTTTTTTTTTTTACCAGGAAGTCAATTGCCATAAGAGAGTTGCTTTTGATGGGAACCAGAAAACAAATGCCAAGAGCATGATGCTATTTTTTTCTTGGAAAACCCTCACAAAACATGGGATTGGTTAGTCAAGGAGTCCTAGATGAGGTTCTAGGTGTTATTATATAGGTTAGTTCAGGTATCCCAGTCCAATGTAGAGATAATGAAAAGTTTAGTTTCCCAGAATGCTGATGATGATAAGAGAGGAAGTTGGGAGCAAACCATAAGGTAATAGCTTACTTTTGCATAAAATAAAACATACCATCGGTTGATCAACCGAAGGACTTGTATGCATGCATATAAGCATAACCAATGGACATAAGACACTGGGGGGTAGGGGAGGCCAGGGGATTGTCAAGGGCGGGGGAAAAAAAGGACACATATGTAATACCCTTTGTAATACTTTAAGCAATAAAACAATAAAAAAAATAATGTTAAAATTATAAAATAAAACATACCAGGAAAATGTCCAGAAAAGAGAAAATAATATGATGAAGAGGAGATAGAAAAGAGAATAAATAAGAGGCCACACAATAGCTTGTATGAGCCTAGCCCTTCCTCTGCAAACAATTATAAAGGCTGGATAAAACACAACCAAAATCAAGTGAACCATTTGAATGTTTCAACTACCAGAGCACCCAGGACATGAGCACTAAAGATCCCAAATAGAGTGTAAGTGCATTAAGGTGAGCCTCACCTTTGTCACCACTTTCCCTGGTGTATTTGCTGAGTTGCAGCACCAAAGAATGGGGTGTGTGCTAACATCACTGGGCTGGAGAGACAGGTTAGGAACCAGGTCAGCCAAGGTTTCTGTGACTTGAGGGGCCAAGATTGCAGAATGGAGGGAACTGTAGAAACGTGAACCTGAAATCCTACTGCAATTTCCTCTGGGATCTTGAGATGCCCGTGGATGGGCTGTGAAGCTGAGACAGCAGACAGTCAGTGGCAGCTGTGAGGGAGAAGAGCAAAGCAGCGATGTGGACAGTATGACAGTACTAGGGAGACAGAGGTTGGGGTTCAGAGTCCCTCAAGTTGGAATGACCCTTGAAAATACCCTTAAATTTTCTATTAAATCCCAAAAGGGCTCTATTCTGGGAGCAAAGACTATACCCTAGAAATAAGGGCACATTTAAAGTAAATGCCAAAAATCCATCATCTACCCTACCAACCTAACAGAAAACTAAATCCTCTACAGTGTATGATAATATCACCTAGAGCCTCCACAATTTTTCATACCTACTAAGATAATAGTGACATTTAAAGAGAGTGGACTATGTGGGTCTTGGCTGTAACTCTGCCTGGGAGGGGACATACTCAAAGGACCCTGTCAACTAGGAGAGGCCCCAGCTTGTGGTGTGGAATTACTGTGCCTGACCCTGCCTTTCTCTCCCAGAACCATAGTCCCTAGGTCCACTTAGCTGCTGAAATGTGCAGGGGAATTTGGCAGGTGCTTTCTGAAGCGCTTTCTAAATGGTGTTGTAATGCTCAGCCCTTGACATTTCATGAGGAATAGGTGGCGTTTCCCTCTAAAAATACAAAGAATGTCCATCTCTGTGTTCAGCATTTTATGACACAAAACAGGAACCTTGGAAAACCAATGGAGAACAGACACAGTGGAAAGCCTCATGAATGGTAACTTACCTTAAAGGAAATGTCCTCTCTCCCATTCATATCTCATGCTTATGCTCTCTGCTACTGGGCTATGGAATTCCCCCAAGGGGGGGGGGGGGGGCAGGGGAAGGACCTTAGGAACAGGGCTGCAAAGATCTGTGGGGACATAACAATATGCTAACAGCTGCATTTCCCCGTTTCTCATTACTTTCTTATTTGGCTGGTCAGCTGGAATGTGTTATGTGAACAAGCAAAACCTAAGGATTTGGGTCTGTAGGGACCAGAAAGCTGGGAATGAGGCCAGAGTAAACCTAGTGGCAATGCTTTGTCAAATCCAAATGCAGCGCTGTTAACCAGTTGCTGGGAAATTCTGGCAAAGTAATGTTTTGAAATGGTGACTCCAAAGGGCATCCTTTACGGATGCTGGAGCTATTAAATGTAGATGGGATACAAAGTATTTTTACACAAAGAGAACATGAACTCTTGCAAGCCAGTATCCTACTTCCTGTGTGAATTCATTCTATCAGGACATATTTTCAGAAGAAAAAACGTAAGTAGGAGATTTTCACATGGGAAGGAAAATAAGTGGTTTCTTTGTGCTAAGAATCCTTATTCTGAAGGTATTTTCTAAAGCCATATGTGTGTTTTTTATTTGACATATAGACTGACTAATCTATCCACTCCAAATCACCCAAGACCTACAAATGGTCTCCTTTCACTTAATTCATTTCAAGAGGAAACTATGCCAGGAACTTGAACCTTGAATCAAGATTTGATCCTGATTTTAACTAGAATCAAACCATCCCAGTTAATATCTGCACATATTTGACCCTTTTAGGGGAAAAAAAAACTACTGACCTCCATACCAAAAGTTGCTACCCTTACCAAAAATTGCCACGGTGTCATTAGTGATCAATAATTATGCTTAGCTTCCAGATAACCTGAGATAATCTGAGATCAGTAACATACTGCCCCTTATAACAAACATTCATTGAGTACCTTATATTCTAGGAAACATACTAAATGATTTACATGTAAATCATCTAATCTTCCAAACACCCCTTTAAGATATGTCCATTTGCAGATGGTAGAGTTGAAGCAGAAAATGGTTAAGGAACTTGTCAAAGGTCACACAGCTAGGAATTGAGTAGCAGGACTAGAACTCGGGTTGCTGATACCAGAGCCTATGCTGTCAGGTCTTTTAAGCCTCCCTGAGAAGCAGATACCACCTTGAGCTACTTCCCCGGTTCAACAATGAGCCAACCCTACCAGCCCCTCTCTCCTTCAGGAGAGAAATGCAAACCTGATCCTAGTAGAGGGATTTTCTTTAATGTGTCTTTCTTCTTTCTCAATTTATCTCTGAAGGTTAAGTCTCTAAAAAATGACTTTCAGTGGCCAAGAGTAAGGTTTTGTGTTCACTTTAAGAGAAATATATAAAATATTTTTTCATCCTTTTAAATTTTCCATCTAGGCCCAAGGAATTTATTATAATTCATACCACAGTGACACATAAAATTTTATTTTCATCAAGGAATCATGCCTCAAGGACAATTCTTGTCAGTACTAGGGCAAAATAACTTTGTTAATGTCCCATTTTCAAAATGGACCTGAGGGAACTTGGTTGGGGAAAAAGAGGACAAGGGTGGAGGGAAACGTTGCAAGAAATGTTGACTGCCCAGCTGTGGAGAGTGTGTAACCTGGACCTGGTGTGCTTTGCTCTGCAGGTCATCCTCCACCAGGAAGGCCACATGGATGACGGATTAACACTGCAGAGATGCCAGCGCGAGGAGTCCCAGGCTGCTCGTATCATTAGGAACACAACAGCCTTATTCAGCCAGTTTGTAAGGTATGTGCGTTCCTTCCCTTTCTCAGTTTCTACTCTATGACCTCCCAATCCCACGTCCCACCTTCCTTTAATGTTGTGAGTGTTTTTAGGAACTAATTAAACACTAGCAAAGAGTTTTACCAAAGAGAGTTTAGGATTGAAACATATTCCCCATGCAGGTGATCTCCTACTAGCCTCCCTCTTTGCCCAACAAGCATCCAAGCCCCATTGGTGATTCAGGTTGTCATGAATACCCAAGGTCTTCTCATGGAAATTCAGTGAAAGAGCTGAAGTGCTCTAAGTGCCTTTTGTATTAGAGCAGTGGTTCTCAACCTGTGGGTCGCGACCCCTTTTGGGGTCGAACGACCCTTTCACAGGGGTCGCCTAAGACCATCAGAAAACACATATATAATTACATATTGTTTTGTGTTAATCACTATGCTTTAATTATGTTCAATTTGTAACAATGAAATTGGGGGTCACCACAACATGAAGCACTGTATTAAAGGGCCGTGGCATTAGGTTGAGAGCCACTGTATTAGAGTGTTAAGAGGAGAGGAGGGAAAAGACACAGATCCACTCCCTGCTGCTATTTAGAAAGGCTTTCTACATCATTCAGAATCATTGCTATGGTTTACATTCAAGTAAATTTGTATTGGAAGCCTGGCATTACCCAACTATGACTGGGACTTAAAGGGGAGAGGTAACTGAACTGCCTGCTTGCATTATAATCCCCCAGCCTCAACAATGCTGCCAAAACAGGGCTCTGTGGATTGTGTTCATCAACTATCACGAGACATGCACTCAATTGTAAACAGTGTTCCAAGCTACCCTTCTCTTGTAGGCAAATATCTCTAAAGCCAAAAGGATTTAGATTCCACATGTGAATTTGCATAAAATGAGGGGGGGTGGGAATTATACCTTTACTTTTCTTCCTGTTGAAACAATTGTGATCCAGGGGACGTGTACTAGGATGTAAGGTAAGCTGCTGTTACAGTTCAGGATAAACTTTCATTTCTCTTTTAGGTAATATTATTGGGTGAGTGTTTTAAGGGAAGTGGTCTGGATACTGGGGCTCAGGTTCCTTCTGTCTTGCTGCTTTGAAGTTTCCTACAGGCTTTTGTCCCTGGACCAGCACAGCAGCATCACCTGGCAAGTTCTCAAGTTTCACCCCAGACTTACTAAATGAAACACCTGGGAGTGGTACCCCAGAAAGTATTTTTTAGTAGGCTTAAATTTTCATAACCTTGGCTTAAGCAGTGGTTTCTTCAATATAACACAAAAAAACAAAAGCAAGAAAATAAAAAATAAATAAATTGGAGTATATCAAAATTAAAAACTTTTTTGCTGTGAAGGGCACCATCAAGAAAGTGGGGGGAAAAAACCCACATAATGGGACAGAATATTTGCAAATCATATATCTGATAAGGGACTTGTATCTAGATTGAAGAACTCTCACAATTCAACATTAAAAAGACAAACGGACCAATTTAAAAATGAGCCAAGGATGTGAATAGCCACTTCTCCAAAGAAGATATACAAATGGACAATAAGCATATGAAAAGATGTTCAACATCATTAGCCATCAGGAAAATGCAAATCAAAACTACAGAGAGTTAACAACACTTTATTCCCAGTAGAATGGCTCTAATCAAAAAGACTGTTAATAAGAAGTATGGGACAGGATGTAGAGAAATCAGAACCTTCATATACTGCTGATGGGAATGTAGAATGTCACAGCCACTTTGGATTGTCTCAAAAGGTTAAACATAGAGTTACTTTAAGACCCAGCAATTTCACTCAACAATTTCCCATATGTCCATGCAAAAACTTGTACACAAATGTTCAAATCAGCATCATTCATAATGGCCAAAAAGTAGAAACAACCCAAACATTCAACTGATGAATGGATAAATAAAATGTGCTATATCCTTACAATGGAATATGATTTGTCTGTAAGAAGGAATAGAGTACTAAAAGACACTACAACATGAATGAACCTTGAAAATAGTATGCTAAGTGAAAGAAGCCAGCCACAGATGACCACATATTACATGATTCCATTTATATAAATGTCCAGAACAGATAGAAAGTAGATCTGTGGTTGTCTAGGTGTAGTCATCGCAGACAAAGGGAGTGACTACTAATGCGATTGGGTGGGGAGGAGAGAGCTGATGAAAAAGTTCTAAAATTGATTGAGGTAATGATTACACAACTCTGTAAATTTACTAAAAACCACTAATCCAGGGGTCCTCAAACTTTTTAAACAGGGGGCCAGTTCACTGTCCCTCAGATCGTTGGAGGGCCGGACTATAGTTTTTTAAAAAAACTATGAACAAATTCCTATGCACACTGCACATATCTTATTTTAAAGTAAAAAAACAAAACGGGAGCAAATACAATATTTGTATTTGCATGTGGCCCGCGGGCCGTAGTTTGAGGACCCCTGCACTAATCCTTTGAATTACATCCTTTTGATGGTATGATATCTGAATTATATTTCAATAAAGCTAGTATTTTAAAAAAGTAAGTGGGAGTTGAATGCCTGACAATGAGAAAATTATTTTTAAACAGCTTTATTTGGCTATACTTTATTACATGTCATAAAATTTATTCTTTTGAATGTACAAAGCAGTGAATTTTAATAAATTTATGGAACTATACAACCATCACTACAATTCAGTTTTAAACATTTTCTTCACTCCAAAACAATTCCTTATGTCCATTGCAGTTTATACCAGTTGCCACCCTCAGCCTTAGGCAACCAGTGGTCTATTTTTTGTCTCACTTGATATATTAAATAGATAAATTAAATCAATCAATATATGGTCTTTTGAATTGGGCCTTTTTACTTAGCATTACATTCTAGGGTTCAACCCTGTTCTGTTATAGCTCATAATGGCGTTCTGTTTCTTTATATAGCTGAAGAGTATTCTTCTTGTATGTGTACCAGATATAGCTAAAGATATAGAGGTACATCTATAATAATAAAAGTGTAATATGCTAATTAGACTGGACAACCTTCCGGATGAAGCCGGGGCTGTGAGGGAAGGCTGGGTCCCTGGTGCCTGCTGGCGGTGGGAGGTAAGCCCAGGTCCTGAGTGCCAGAGCAAAGCCGGTGCCGGCAGTCGGGGGAAGGAAGGCCTACTCTTGCATGAATTTCATGCATCAGGCCTCTAGAATACACATAAATGTGTATAAATGTTTGTATATGTATGATTATGTGTATCTACACTAATAAAAGAGAAAGATGCAAATTAATCATCACTCAGCTACACCCTCAAGCTATGCCCGCCAACCAATCAGGAGCCAGTATGCAAATTAACCCAACTAAGATGATGGCGGCCATGGAGCTGGAGCAAGCAGGAGGCTTGGGTTGCCCCGGCGATAGAGGAAGCCAAGCTTCCCGCCTGCCCTGGCCTGTCCTGGGCTCCACTCAAGGCTACAAAGTTTCAATTATAGAAGATAAATAAATCCCAGATACCTGCTTCCAGCCTCCCTGGCCTCCGCTCAAGGAGGGGCTGGGAGCCTGCATTGCCAGCCTGAAGGGGGTGTGGCCAGCCTGAAAACAGCCCTCAGCCCCTCACCCAGGCTGGCCAGGCACCCTAGTGGGGACCCTCACCCTGAAGGGGATGGGACCAGCCTGAAAACAGCCCTCAGCCCCTCACCCAGGCTGGCCAGGCAACCCAGCGGGACCCCCACTCTGATCCGGGACACCCTTCAGGGCAAACCAGCCTGCTTCCATCTGTGCACCAGGCCTCTCTATCCTATATAATAAAAGGGTAATATGAAAATTGACCCTAACAGCAGAAAGACTGGGAATGACTGGTCACTATGACACACACTGACCACCAGGGGGCAAATGCTCAATGCAGGAGCTGCCCCCTGGTGGTCAATGCACTCCCACAGGGGGAGCTCTGCTCAGCCACAAGCCAGGCTGATGGCTGCCAGCACAGCAGTGGTGGCGGGAGCCTCTCCCGCCTACTCATCTGCACTAAGGATGTCCAACTGCAGCTTAGGCCTTCTCTCTGCTGGCAAGTGGACATCCCCCGAGGGGTCCCGGGCTGCCAGAGGGATGTCTGACTGCCAGCTTAGGCATGATTCCCCCAGGGAGCGGGCCTAAGCCAGCAGATGGACATCCCTCGAGGAGTCCCAGACTGCGAGAGGGCGCAGGCCAGGCTGAGGGACCCCCCCAAATGCACAAATTTTTGTGCACCAGGACTCTAGTATATATAGAAGATACATATCCTATATAAGAAAAGCCTAATATGCTAAGTGTCCAGTAGACTGGTTGACTGTTCAACCAATTAAAGCATAATATGCTAATGATATGCTAAGGCTGCTCAACTGCTCGCTATGATGTGCACTGAGCACCAGGGGACAGATGCTCTGACCCGTAGGTTAACTTGCTGCTGGGGTCCGGCCAGTAGAGACTGAGTGAGACAGGCCGAACATGCCCTGGAGCCCTTCCACAGTCCCTCCCCAGCTGTCCAACCTCCCACATCTCTCCCCAGCCCAGATCATGGACTGGTGGGGTCCCTTAGGCTGGCCTGTGGGATTGGGCCAAAACTGGCTCTCCAACATCTCCCAAGGGCTCCCGGATGTGCGAGAGGGCACAGGCCAGGCTGAAGGACCCCACTGGTGCATGAATTCATGCACCAGGCCTCTAGTATTTATATATTTATACATATGTGCATACATATGTAGTTATTTATAGAGACAGAGACCGACATACTTCAAATTCTGTTTAATTCATCAATTGAGGAACAATTTGGATGTTTCTATTTTTTGTTATTATCAGTAATGCTTCAATGGATCTTAGTGTAAAAGTTTTTCAATATATGTTTTCATTTCTCTTGGGTAAATACCTATGAGTGGAATTGTTGAGTCATATATAAATTTGTGTTTAACTTTTTAATACTTCTGTGGTAAAATATACATAACAAAAGTTACTATTTAACCATTTTTAATATACAATTTAGTGGCATTAGTGCATTTAAATTGTTGTGCAACCATCACCATTATCCATCTCCAGAACTTTTACATCATCTCAAATGAAATTCCATAACAATTACTCCCTTTCCTCCCCTTCTTCCAGCCCCTGGTAACCACCATTCTACTTTCTATTTCTATGAATTTAACCATTCTAAGTACCTCATATAAGTGGAGTCATACAACATTTGTCTTTTTTGGTCTGGCTTATTTATTTAACAAAAATGTCTTCAGGTTCATATTGTAGCATGTGTCATAATTTCATTCCTTTTTAAGGTTGAATATTATTATATCACTTAAATCCTGGTACATGAAATGGGTAGGGTCCCTAATCCTGGCCGGCAATCAGGGCTGATCTGTGGGGCAACCGGTGGGGTGATCAGGGCCCCTGCTCGCACCTGCCTTAGCTGGCCTGGTGCTGCCCGCTCGCTAGCCTCACCCTTGGCCCCCACCACCAGTCCGGGCTTGTGGGCTGGGGGCAGCTCCTGCATTGAGTGTCTGCCCCCTGGTGGTCAGTGCACATCATAGTGACTGGTCATTTGGTCAGTCATTCTGCCATTTGGTCAATTTGCATATTAGGATTTTATATAGATAGATAAATAAACACCAGATTTTCTTTATCCTTTCATCTATCAGTGGACATTTGGAGATGTTTAGTTTTAAGAAACTGAAAATTTAGTTTTCCAAAGCAGATACACCATTTTACATTCCATTCAGAAATGTATGAAATTTCATTTTCTCTGCATCCTTGCCTGAAGTTGTTATTGTCTGACTTTTTGGTAGTAGTCATTCTAATGGATATAACGTGGTATGTCATTGTGGTTTTATTTTATTTTTTTAAAATATATTTTTTTGATTTTTTACAGAGAGGAAGGGAGAGGTACAGAGAGCCGGAAACATTGATGAGAGAGAAACATCGATCAGCTGCCTCCTACGCACTCCCCACTGGGGATGTGCCCACAACCAAGGTACATGCCCTTGACTGGAATCGAACCTGGGACCCTTGAGTCCTCAGGCCGATGCTCTATCTGCTGAGCCAAACCGGTTAGGGCTGTCATTGTGGTTTTAATTTGCATTCCCAAAATGACTAATGATTTTGAACAACTTTGATGTGCTCATCCGCCATTCATATGGCTTCTCTAGTAAAATGCAATCAAGTCTTTTGCCTATTTTTTTAGTTGGGTTGGTTGTCTTTACATTGAGGTTTGAGAGTTTTTTGTATCTTCTGGTTGTTTTTTATAGATTTATGATTTTCAAATATTTCCCCGTAGTTTGTGGCCTTTCTCCTCATTTTCTTAGTGGTGCTTTTGCTAGCATGGAAGTTTTAATTTTGATGAAGTCTAATTTAACTTTTTTTGTTTGTTTATAGATCATGCTTTTGGTGTCATATC
This sequence comes from Myotis yumanensis, assembly GCF_028538775.1. Classification (NCBI taxonomy): domain Eukaryota; kingdom Metazoa; phylum Chordata; class Mammalia; order Chiroptera; family Vespertilionidae; genus Myotis; species Myotis yumanensis. The sequence goes on from NW_027223752.1 coordinate 78,552,026, forward strand.
TATAAACTCTTTAACCCAAAATCACCAAGATTTTCTGCTAGAAGTTTTATAATTTTACCTCTTATGCTTTAGTTTTATAATTTTTAGGTCTATTATCCAGTTTGAATCAAATGTTTTGTGTATGATGTGGTAAGGTAAGGAATTAAATTTACCTTTTGAATGTGGATTGGGTGGATATCTCATTGCCCCTGTACAGTTTGCTGAAAATGTATCCATCCACTTCAAATTGCCTGAGCACCTTTGTCAAAAGTCAAGTGACCATAAATGTAAGCATTTATTTCAGAGCCTTCAGTTTTATTCCATCTGTGTACCAGCCCCTGGTAACCACCATTCTACTTTCTATTTCTATGAATTTATAGTAGTAAATATTAAAGTCAGGTAGAGTGAGTCCTCCGATTTTGTACTTTTCAAAATTATTTTTGGTTCTTCGGGGTTCTTTTCATTCCTATATAAATTTTAGAGTAAAATTTTCAATTTCTGCAGAAAAGCCTGCAGAGATTTTGATATATATTGCATTTAATCTACAGATAAGTTTTGGGAGGACTTATATCTTAATAATAATGAATCATCCAATCCATAAACATAGAATGTCTCTCCATTAATTCTTCTTCAATTTCTTTCAGGAAGATATTATAGTTTTCAGTGTGTAAGTCTTACTCTTCTTTTTAAAACTTTATTCTGAAGTATTTTTGATGCCAATACAAATGGAATTGTTTTTTTAAATTTCATTTCAGGTTGTTCATTGCTGGCATTTGTAAACACTAATATATAGAAACTGAGTTTTTTGAAGATCAATCATGGATTCTGTGACTTAATGAAAATTTTTTATTAGTTCTAATGTGGGAGTTTCTGGCATGGGTACTTTATAATTTTCTACATGCAGGATCATATCATAGGTGAATAGAGATTTTATTTTTTTCTTTCCAATATAGATATAGGTTTTCTTTCTTTCTTTCTTTCTTTCTTTCTTTCTTTCTTTCTTTCTTTCTTTCTTTCTTTCTTCTTTCTTTCTTTCTTTCCTTTTTCCTTTCTTTCTCTCAATTGTGATGGCTAGAACATCCACTATAATATTTAATAAAAGTGACGAGAACAGACATCCTTGTTTTGTTCCTAATCTTAGTAGGAAACATTGTCTTTGACCATTAAGTGTGATGTTAGCTATGGGGTTTGTGTAGATGCCCTATTATCAAGCTGAGGAAGTTTTCTTCTATTCCTGGTTTGTTGAGAGGTTTTTGTTTTGTTTGTGTGTGTTTTTTATCTTGAAAGAATGTTAGATTATGTCAAATTTTTTCATTGTCATTTGAGGTGACCATGTGGTTTTGTCCTATATTAATATAGTTTATTACATTAACTGATTAAGAATGGACTATTAAAATATCTGTTATTTTTTTCAAACCTCAACTGTTTTATGTTCTTAAGTAAGCAATGATATATCAGTCTTTTCAAATGTTTCTTTTTGGAATGGCTTATAGAAAATGGCACCCTTTGTCCCAAAATATTTTAAGAATATGGCCCATGAAGTTTCTTAAAATAAGATAATAGACCTAGTAGGTCAAAACAATTTGAAAAATAAATGTAGCCCAACAGAAAGCCTTAAGACTTTTCAAGTTCTCAAAATTGCCACTATAGGCCACTCTACTATAGGCCACAGGTCACGGAGGATGGCTGTTCAAGGGTAACACTTGCTGATACTTCTGGGTTGTCTGAGGTATGGCCATCATCACTGGTTGTCATGCATCATTTCTTGTAGGTAAATAGTATTCATGTGATAGGCCGCCATCCACCCTGGATGCCTCTGAGCATCCCAGTAATAGGACTGAGAAGCAGCAGACTAGTACTCGTGCCAGGCCTTGTAGTTGGCTCTCCAGTACTCCTCGTAATCCAGATAGGTACCAGAAAAATCCGCCTGGTACCTATCAGGATTTCCCTATGGCGGTCATACCACTCATCTTCCTGGACTCTGTCTGAGACTTATAGGTGCAGCGCCAAGAGGGTTTCTGCGTCTCTGCTTAGCTCTATGGTTAGTCCCCTCTTTATGCCTTGCCTTGGTCTGGGTTTCTAACTGTTATTATTGAATTGTCTATTTCTCCCTTAATTCTGTCCATTTTTGCTTCACACGTTTTGAGTTCGGTTGTTGGGTGCTTATGTTTATAATAGGTATATTTTCCTGATAAATTGAGTCTTGTATAGTTAAAAAGTGTGTCTCTTTTTTCTCTATGAATATTTTTTTCTTAAAGAATGACTTTTAGAGTGACTCCAAATGTTTTATATGCAGATTATTGTTACTGTTTGGGTGGTAGATCTTCTTTAGTCCTTCTTACTCCCAATCTGTTCGTGTCTGTGAATCTACACAGTGTGTCTTGTAGATAGCATACATTGGATTTTTTTTAATGTAGTTTGACAATTTTTTCCCTTTATTAGTGTGTGTAATCTATTTATAGATAATGTAATTATTCAGAGGGTTGGATTTATGTCTGTTATTTGCTATGTGATTTTGGTCTCAGGTCTTTTTTCGTCCTCTGTTCCTTCTTTAATGCCTTCCTTTGTAGTAAATATTTTCTAGTGTATCATTTTCATTCCTTTGTTGAGTTTTTGACTATTTTTTTTAGTTATATTCTTTGTGGTTGCTCTAGGGAACTCAGTGTGTATTTAACTTGAAACAAATTAATATAAACTTAACAAGTGAAATAAAGCAACTTTGCTCCAATATTGTTCTATTCTCTCTCTGCTCTTTTGTGATAATATTGCTATGCACATCGCCTCTTCATCTATACCAGTGATGGCGAACCTTTTGAGCTCGGCATGTCAGCATTTTGAAAAGCCCTAACTTAACTCTGGTGCCGTGTCACATATAGAAATTTTTTTATATTTGCAACCATAGTAAATCAAGTACAAAGAAGTATATTTTTTATATTTATTTTATATATTTAAATCCCATTTAACAAAGAAAAATCAAGCAAAAAAATGAGTTCGCGTGTCACCTCTAACACGCATGTCATAGGTTCCCCATCACTGATCTATACTAATAAAAGGGTAATATGCTAATTAGACCCAGAGACCTTCCAGACATCCTTCTGGACAAAGCCATGGTGGTGGGGCCAAGGCAGAGGCAGTTAGGGGCAATCAGGCCAACAGGGGAGGGCAGTTGGGGATGATCAGGCCAGCAGGGGGTTGCAGTTGGGAGCAAGCAGGCTGGCAGGGGGTGGCAGTTGGGGGTGAGCAGGCTGTTGGGGGTGGCAGTTGGGGGCAATCAGGCTGGCAGGGGGGCAGTTGTGGGCGAGCAGGCTGGCAGGGGGTGGCAGTTGGGGGCAATCAGGCCAGCAAGTGGGGGGGGGGGGAGTTGGGGGCAATTGGGCAGGCAGGGGGGCGCAGTTGTGGATGAACATGCAGGCAGAGGGGGGCAGTTGTGGGCGAGCAGGCTGGTGTTGGGGGGTGGCAGTTGGGGGCGAGCAGGCCGGCAGGCAGAGTGGTTAGGGGCAAGCAGGCTGGCAGGCAGGTGAGCAGTTAGGAGCCAGCAGTCTCAGATTGGGAGAGGGATGTCCGACTGCCAGTTTAGGCCTGATCGCACAGGGATCGGGCCTAAACCGGCAGTCAGACATCCCTCGAGAGGTCCCATATTGGTGAGGGTGCAGGCCAGGCTGAAGGATACCCCCACCCCGTGCATGATTTTTGTGCACTGGGCCTCTAGTGTGTGTTACAAGCCCAGCAGTACAGTTTTATAATTATTGTCTTATGCATTCGTTTTTTTTAATCAGTTATAAGAATAAAAGAGAAATATACCTATACGCATTTCTATATTTATACTATATTTTATACTTACCTGCATAATTACCTTTACCAGTGCTCTCTCTTTCTTCATTTGATTCTAGTTACTGTCTGGTATCATTTTCTTTCAGCCTGAAGGACTTCCCTTAGTATTTCTTCTTCTTTTATAATGATTTCAGAGAGGAAGGAAAAGGGAGAGAGAGATAGAAACATCAATGATGAGAGAAAATTATTGATTGGCTGCCTCTTGCATGCCCCCTACTTGGGGTCAAGCCCAAAACCCGGGCATGTGCCCTGACTGGGAATCAAACCATGACCTCCTGGTTCTTAGGTTGATGCTCAGCCACTGAGCCACACCAGCCAGGCTTCCCTTCGTATTTCTTACATGACATACCTGCTACCCATGTGGATTGGATAACACACTAAAGTTCAGGTAGTTTTAAGTTTGTCTAAGGTTTTACTTTCTGCTTGTACAGAGAAGGCTGATGTTTAGTCACAGACGAATAGAGAGCTAGGTCCCTCTCTGGTCTTTCCTGAGCATGTGGGTGGCCTTACACACAGTCTGCCCTGACCTGTTAGAATTTCTTTTCTGTAAAATGGGGAAGGCAAGGGAATAGCTTCAGGCTGAAACACCATAGACTCCCCCTGTTCTTACAAGGTTCATAGTTTTAGATACATGCTTGTCAATTTGTGGTATGTCTTTGGTCAATTTCCAGAGTTCTAAAGGGTTATTTTGGATTATTTTTTCCAATTTATCATTATTGTGAGAGAGAAGATTTGCTGAACTCCTCACTCAGCTATTCTGAAAGTTCCACCCTCAGTGGGGGAAACGCTTGATTCTCTCAGCTACAGGATGTTTTAGAAGAACAGAGGACTAATGAAAAATAAAGCAATGTGGCAGGGGTAGAGCTACAAAAGCCATAGTACTTGAATGTTGCAAGAGCTGGCGAGTGAAAGATAAAAACACAAATTGGAACTACATTCTCCCCTCCCATCTCTTTTGAGAAGCCAGCAGTATATGCTGTATACAAATGCAAACCAGAGGGGGGGTGGCCACCTGGGAGGGCACATTAAACTTAAATGAATAGGGAAGAAATGAGGAAGAACAATGAAGAAGAAAAGGTTGAAGTTTGCTGGTGCTGCCTCATCAGCCCCTGTCCAGTTTCTGGGGGCTGTCCAACAGGACAGATGAGCAATGCGAGCGATGAGGGTGTCTCAGCAGTCCTGCTGAAGAGGCAATAACTGCTCCCCTGACCGCTGAGCTTACACTTAGGAGGGAAACAATATATAAATGCGTTGTGGCAATGCTGTGGCAGATATTCAAAATCACCTGAGGTCTTACTTGAATTTAACAAAAGAAATCCTTAGCAAAGAGTGAGGATGTAGTGAGACAGTGGCTGTAGAGCAGCGGTTCTCAACCTGTGGGTAGCGACCCCTTTGGGGGTCAAACGACCCTTTCACAGGGGTCGCCTAAGACCATTGGAAAACACATATATAATTACATATTGTTTTTGTGATTAATCACTATGCTTTAATTATGTTCAATTTGTAACAATGAAAATACATCCTGCATATCAGATATTTACATTACAATTCATAACAGTAGCAAAATTACAGTTATGAAGTAGCAACGAAAATAATTTTATGGTTGGGGGTCACCACAACATGAGGAACTGTATTAAAGGGTCGCGACATTAGGAAGGTTGAGAACCACTGCTGTAGAGTCAGAAAACATTGGGATAAGAGAGTTGCCAATTGTAGTTAGTTCCGAATTGAGATATCATCTTGTCCCTGTCTCCCCCGCCCCCATCCCCCGGTCTCCTTCCCAGGATTCCAGAGTAGAATGTGAGCACCATTAAGCCATTCAGAGGTCACGTCTATTTTCACCACTGGCCCCCAGTGCCAGGCACATGCTGTGTGTTCTGTTTTGAAGCAAGGGAGGGATCTGCCTCAGTCCAGGGGAGGACGGTTGTAGTGATCTTTTCTCAAGGAGCAAGATGAAGTGATCAGCAGTGAAAACCCACAAAACAAAAAGTTAGACCCAGAAGGGCCCTGCCTAGCATAGAGTGCACCTGTCCTATTTTCCAGATGTGAAACTGAAGGACAAGCGGCCAGGAGGCACTCAAGCATGACACGGTTAATGGCAGTGACTATAACCAGGCTTTTCCAACCCTCTGTGTAGTGCCCTTTAAAGCTAAAAAAACAAAATAGCCAAAAACCTCTCCTTTCCATCTTTCCTTAGCACTTGAAGAAACACTACTGACTTAACTGGCATTAGAGTCTTTAGTAAACTCAAAGTGTTATATATATATATACATATATATATGGAGAGAGAGAGAGCACAAAAATATTAAGGAAAATGTATTCATCCCTTAACTGAATCTAGACTTGGGAAGTCATATCTGATTGGGTTTTGTAATCCCAAACCTTCACCTCATGACCTCATGATATTCTCTTCCCCACAGTTTTTGCATGCAATACTACCCCAGATAATTGTTTGTAACCACTTCCTGAGCACCCACAGTGGGCCAGAGCATGCAGTAGTGAGAGTGCCTCTCTGTGCAGTCCACTGGTGTTCTGCCTTCACTGTATGTACCTGGCATTTTTTACATGAATTTGGAATTGTTGTCACCTTATAACCTGAGTATTTTCCAGGCTTGTTCAGTCTTTGCTTCAGGCCTAGAGAACAATCTTTTCTTCTCACGTGTCCAGATTAATGTATAACCAGATACACTGTAAATGCAAAGAGAACTCATGAGAAGTTGACCCAATGTACAGACCTGCCGTTATTTACACATGCAATCCGTTCTTAGTCCCTCGGGGCCAATGTTGCAGTTCCCTGGGGCTGGGTCCATTTCCCCAAAGTCTCCATATCCTTTAGTCTCAGAAGGACTCACCAATATACCCCTCAAGGGGAGGGGAAGATGAGGGCTCATTTCACCATTTGTGGAGGTTTGTGATCTCTCTGTGTTGACAAGATTAATTACAAGTCTTTTTGAAAAGTATGACCAACAGTGTCTGTGAGACAGACACATCCAGGAGAAGGAGAATACAACGCAGAAAGGGAGATGGTGGGGGCACCAAGGAGGGGGCATTGAGGCAGAGAGGAAGGATGTGGAGAAATGGGGGGATGCTGAGAAAGAGAGGAGGGAGGAGATACAGAGGGAGGGCACACAGAGGAAGTCAGGGGAGAAAGAGATACAGATCGAAGGAGAAATCAGCAAATGCGTGGGGAAACAGGTGAGCGCATGCATGCCCACAGAAACTTTAAATGAAAAGCGCACCAATATCAAGAAGACACATGGAGAGAGACAGAGTGAAGACAAAGATCTGGTGGAGAGGGAGTCCAGTGATGGAAACCCTCCCAGCCTTGTTTCCCCTCTTCCAAGAAGAACGTGCAATAGTGAAAAAGAACCATGGGTTAAAAAGCTTATTATTTTTTAAAGGTGTTTTTATTTTAAAAGGAAAAAGTATGGCAGACAGCCAGGGGCCATTTTCATTTATAACGTGGCTTTAAAATGGAATCAGAACATTCTCTTCTGTTACTCCGTTAGTTGGCAAATGTCAGTTTGCTGCCGTGCATGCAGTGACTACCTTAGGAGACAGTGCCCTGTGCCAGAGGGGAGGGGGAGGTGGCAGGTGGGAACCAGAACCTGGTGGTTGCTCCCCAGGGTCCAGTGCCTGAGCCGTGTCCACGCTGGGTTTTTTAGTGGAAACAATCGCACAGCTGCCCCCGTGACGCTGCCGATAGAAGAGGTCCTGCAGACCTTACAGGACTTGATCGCCTACTTCCAGCCCCCAGAGGAGGAGATGCAGCATGAAGACAAGCAGAACAAGCTCCGCTCGCTCAAAAACAGACAGAATCTTTTCAAGGAAGAGGTACGTCCAAAAAAATTAAAAGTCAAGATTCTCTTTGTGTCCACAGCTCAGATATCCCTGGGACCGCATTAGCTTTGTCTCCATGCTTACACATGTTTATGAAAGAGACACACAGCACAGAAGAAGAGGACACTGGGAAGGAAGGATTCATGGGCAGCTGACCTTCCCTGTCCACCGCTCCGGCTTATGCCGCAGTAGACATGGTAATGATGTACATTGGCACATTCAAGCCAGGTTATATTTTAAAGTGTCAGTGCACATGTGCATCCAAAGTCCATTTTCAGTAAATCTCAGCTATTAGACCATGGCATTGGCTGCAGTTCCTAAATTTTGGAAGATGTCAGAATTATATAGGAAACCTGTCTGAAAAATACAAATGCCCAGTTTCCATATTAGAAACGACTGAGGAGCTGGTCTGAAAGATACATGATGCTCAGTCTTAGGTGGACCTTGAGCCTCTGAGTCCCTAGAGACAGGGCCTGGATATGAGGGAAACACTAACTTGGGGCTGCAGGGGCCCTGGTCTGGCTCTATCCCTGGCTGTGCATGACCTTAGACAAGTCAGTCACATGCCTTCTCTGAAAATGGACATGGCGATTTGGCACTAACAGGCCAAATCTCTGTGTTGACAAGATTAATTACATACTCCTGCAGCGTCCTGCCTCATTCCTGGGGACAGAGCCTGACCCTTGGGCATTACCAAAGTTAGTGACATGGGGTAGAGCCGCATGCAGCTCAGTAGGTCTAATGGTCTAAGGCTAGCAGACTAGCTCTGGGGACATTAGGCCTTATAGGCCACTGGAACTATAGCTCCTTAAGAACAGATGTTTTTTACCAGGTGGCAGAGTACTATAATTTAGATGGAACAGTAGTTAAAAATACTTTTTGATCTTATTGTCTCTAAATACCACTTTTCTTTTGGGGGGTGGGTGCTGGGGGGGGGGGGGGGCGGAAGCAAGATGACTGGAATTTCTTGAACTTATTTGAGGTTTAAGAGAAAAAAGATGTAGGCCTGGCCGGTGTGGCTCCGTGGTTGAGTGTCTACCCAAGAACCAGGAGGTCATGGTTTGATACTGGTCAGGGCACTTGCCTGGGTTTTGGGCTTGATCCCCAGTAGGGAGTGTGCAGGAGGCAGCCAATTAATGATTCTCTCTCATCATTGATGTTTCTATCACTCTCTCCCTCTCCCTTTCTCTTCTGAAATCAATAAAAAATATATATTAAGAGAAAGAGAGAGAGAGAAAATTAAATAGTATATACAGGGCTCTGAGTGAGTTAGTCATTTTCCAAGCGGGACCAAGCAGGCATTTGTGAGACTCATTTATGCTCCCTCTTCCTCAACTCGCCCTTGGTTTGAGTTAAATGTGTGGGGCAGCCCTGTCAGAAGAGACTGCTGACTCACTCCCCAAATGGATGCTATTTAGGTCTCCAAGGCATAGAAATGAATATTTTGTTTTTAGGAGGAAAAAAAAAAACAAACCCAAGCTGGCAGCATATGAAGGCCCATTTGCATATTAATATTAATAGCCTTAAAACTGCATGTTATGGGAGGAGAAAGAACAGAATGGAAGGGGTCCACTTCCTTAATCAGGAATTTTTGCTTTTCCCCCCACTTGCTGTCACAGGGAATGTTGGCCCTGGTGTTAACGTGCATTGATCGCTTAAATATCTACAACAGCGTAGCACACTTTGCAGGGATCGCAAGAGAGGAGAGTGGCATGGCCTGGAAAGAAATTCTGAACCTCCTGTACAAATTGCTGGGTAAGTGCACACACAGCCCTCTCCCGGGAAGATTTCCAAGGGTGGTCTCCATGGAATTTCCACTGGAAAAACCAAGATTGTCATCTGACTTCATTCCTTGGAAGCCTTTTATTAACCACTTGATTCTAACCCAGCCATTTATTCCATTAACTAGTAGCTTATTGTATTTTCTAAACTAAGAGCAAGAAGTCAACAGCAAGTGAAATAGATGGTGATCAATTTTGCCAGAACTACCTGTGAAACCCTTGGCAGCCACTTAGCATTCTCTGAACCTCAGTTCCTCATCTTTAACATGAGGTGTCTCCAGTTCTACACTTCTGACACCTCTGCTTTAAGGATGGTCACTCCTTAAAACCGGTGACCTTTCACTATTGGCTTATTGATCAGTCACGATTCTTGCTGCTTTGGCCTGTTCCTAATTTCATTTCAGTGGAAAAATAAAGGTGGTAAGGATGTTGCAGCACCCAGACTTTCTTCTCACAACACTGAGTGTGTGGTCATGTTCTGGTGCTTGATACATCCAGTGCTCCCACAGGGGCCCAGACTACCGGGCAGTGGGAGGAGGACAGTGGACAACAGTGCTGGCCTCTGCAAAGAGGTGGCCACCAGTACTTGCTCAGACGTGGTGACAGGCAACATTTTAGGGCTTTTCTCTGCAGTGTCTCTCTCATTAAAGGAAGTCCATAGAAAGTTGAGAGGGAGCCAGAGAGGAGTCCAGAAAAATCAGGTTAGACCCATTCTATATGTCAAGGATCAGGCTGATGCACTGGGATCATGGGCTCCATCGAGCCAGGAGAGGCTAGGAGGCTGTGTCACAGGAACATGGTGGCCAGGCCTATGCACTTCAGGGTTGACAGCTGGGAGGAAACTTGAGGAAAGATGCCCTCCAACTCTTACTGTTTGGCTCCAAATGGTTGAAAACAGGGATACAGCTTGCATTCACAAGAGATGGGCTCTGTAGTCTGTGGAATGAAATGGATAATGAGGGGAAATTAAATATGCTGGGACAGAATTAGCCCAGAATGGAGACTTCCTCCTAGAAACCATGACATTGCTGATACTCGAAGTGGAACAAAGAAAGATGATCTGAGTGACAAAGAGAAAAAAGATGAAGAAGAAACTCCTGCACCTGTCTGTAGAGCCAACTCAATCCTAGAGGGCTGGGGTGGGGCAAGCACCCAGGTGTTAAGATCTTCTGAGATCCTAGCACTTTGAAAATCTTGGTCTGCCTCTCACTTTCCAGTTACCATAGATGGAGGTGTTTCCTTTTGTCATGGAATTGTTTTTAAATGTGGTAAACTGTACATGATATATAACCATCGCTACCATCCATCTCCAGAATCTTTTCATCTTCCCAAACAGAAACTCTGTATCATTAAAACATAACTCCACTTTCTTTCTGGGCCCCACTCCCCAGAAACTACCATTTTACTTTCTGTGTTTAGGATTTTGACTAGTCTAGTTACCTCATATATGCAGTGGAATCATACAGTATTTGTCCTTTTGTGATTGGCTTGTTTTATTAGTATAATGTCTTCCAGGTTCACCCATGTTGTAGTGTGTCAGAATTTCCTTCCTTTTTAAAGGCAGAATAGTATTTTACTGTATGTATAGACCACATTTTATGTATCCATTCATCTGTGGATAGGCAGTTGCTAAGAACATGTATGTGCCAAGTTTGAGTCTCTGTTTTCAATTCTGGTATATACCTAAAAGTGGAATTGCTGGATCATATGGAATTCTATATTTACCTTTTTGAGGACCAGACAAACTTTCCCACAGTGGCTATACTGTTTTATATCCCCACCAGCAATGTCTGAGCGATCCAGCTCATTGGCATCCTCGCCAGCATTTGGTGTTGTCACTATTTTTATTTTAGCTATTCTGATAGGTGTGTGGTGATACCTCATTGTGGTTTTAATTTGCAATTTCCTATGGCTGATGATGGTGAACTTCTTTTCATGTGCTTACTTACCCTCTATGTATTTCCTTCAATTGGGTATTTTTTTACTGTTGAATTTTGCAAGTTCTTTACATATTTTGGATACTAGGCCTTTGTCCTACATAGTCAAGTGCTGCATAACTACATTTCGGTCAATGATGGACGGCATATACAACAGTGATCCCATAAGACTGTAATGGGGCTGAAAAATCCCTAATGCCTGATGATGTCGTAACTGTAATCACTTCGTAGTACTCATGTTTTTGTGGTGATGCTCGTGTAAACAAGACTACTGTGCTTGTTCTATAAGAGTATATAACATACAATCATGTGTATGTGATACTTGATAATGATAATTGACTATGTACTTATCATACTATACTGTTTATTATTGTTTTAGAGTGTATTCTTTCTACTTATTAAATAAAAAATTTTCTGTAAAACAAAAATGTATCAGGCTGATTGGACTGCCATGGTGCTGTGTGACCTTGTAAAGTCTCTTCCAACTCTAATATTTTGTAATGGTACAGCTCAAACTCAGTAATAATTATCACAACATAGTAGCTAATATTTATTGGGCTCTGTGTGCCAGGTACTGGAATGTCTCTGTTTGATCCTCAGAGCAACACTTTGAGGTGTAGATACTACTATTATCCCCTTTTTATTGATCAAGAAACTGGTGCTCAGAAACACACAAGGTCATACATGTTGCAAGTGGTGGAACTGTGGCTTGAGCCTGGGCAGACTGCCTCCCTGAGCTTAAGCTGACCTGAAAAGAAGGTTAGAAGCTCAGAACTAATTCTGGCCTCCACTAACTGCAGATATAAAGCAGAGGTCCTGAGGCAGACTTTTCCTTATCCAAATACCTTACAAGCATCTGTGAAAGCCCAGTCTTTGAAAATCAACAGCATCAAAATCAAGCTTCTAGGGGCCAGTCAGTTTACATGGACTTGTTCCAGAGTTACATCTGCAGTTGGCTTATAGAAGGAAGATTATTTCCTGCTCTAGATTTGGTGAAAATCTAATGACAGCATATTTCTCCCTCCCTTAGCAATAGCATCTATCATTGCTTCTCAAACATGAGCAGGCATCACAATAGGGTGGAGGGCTGGTTAAAGCACAGATGCTGGGCCCCATCCCCAGAGTTTCTGATTCAGTGGATCTGGGACAAAGAGAATTTGCATTTCTAACAAGTTCTCAGGTGACACTGACTTTCTGATCCAAGAGACCACACTTTGGGAACCATTGTCATTGTCCTATATTCATGTGTTCTATATATTTTAGAGTTTCATGTTTAATTATTACTTACCTAGTAGTTTTGCCAACCTATCCAGCTGTGTTCATTTGGGTGCCTTCTTTTAGCACTGAAAAATATTAAATATCTAGCTAGGTTTAAGGAAACATTGCAAGGAATTGAGTTCTTAAGCAAATAACCAAGCAGATACTGTTTTTTTTGTTTCTTTGTTTTTGCTTATCATCATATGAAGTAATTTTATTGGCCTGTGTCTTTATTACCTCTTTCTCCTACTTCATGAATGCAGGAACTCTGCTGTTGTGTTCCCATTGCTCTAGTCCCAGCAACTAGACAGGTGCCTGGTACATAGCAGATTCTCTGGAAGTATTGGCGTGAATGCTAGATTTATACTCTTCTAAATATAGAAACTGAATTGTATCAAAGGGCTAGGGAGTAGAAGATCATCATTCAGTTCCTTTTAGTTGCTAAGTCGCTGAAATATATTTAACAGCTTCCCAAGTTCTTATGTCCATCATTGTGTCCTTTAACCAAACATTTCCTTGTTTGCAGCTGCCCTCATCCGTGGAAACAGAAACAATTGTGCTCAATTCTCCAATAACCTTGATTGGCTCATCAGCAAATTAGACAGACTAGAATCTTCCTCAGGTAAGACTTGACACCAATGGAGAGAGTGGCCTTTTTTTTTTTCTTTCTGTAAAAAAGAAAACAATGTTAAATCTTTGAACAATGCTTTGTCCACTGGATTGCAATCAAATAATTACTTCAACAACACCAACAAAAAGAGCTAACTCTTCCTGACACCCCTATAACTTTAACAATTCTAACCCGATCCAAAGTCTGTCCTCTTCTGTTTCATGTTTCACTCTGTGTCTTCATCTTCATCCCCCGGATTTTTTCATCGCCCCCACCCCAGCCTCCCGCCAGGGTATGATCTCCTGCTTAGACTCTCACTCTCTCTCTCTCTCTCTCTCTCTCTCTCTCTCTCTCTCTGTTTCTAAATGCTCTCTGGACATGGCCCTCCTAACAATTTTGGATAGAAGCAGGACTGAAAAATGACTGTGGAATAAGAGGAAATGATGATTCTCCCACCCCTGAGTCACCCTTGACTTCATATCTAGAGCCCTCCATGACTCACAGAGAATTTGAGCCAAGAGAGTAGTCACTGTTGTTAAGTGGCCAAGTGACCATGTCATGATGCTCAGCAGTTGGCTTCCTCGGAGATGAGTGAACATGACAGGTGTGGGCCCCTCTCAAGGAAGCTGAAAGGTTTTGATGCTTTTTCAGTGTCTAGAGGAGACAGGAGCTTGAACAAGACAGACCAAGGGAAGGTTCTCCCAAGACCATCCACCTACATGTCTTTCAAACCTGTTTTCTTCAGTATCTCTTCCCATGGGCCACACTGCATTTCAGGGCAATTTATGAAAACCCTGGGTGGAAAAAAACAGAATGACGAGGAATTTTCTCAATAAACCCAAGAAAGATACTGGCCAACTTCTTCCCTTGAGTTATTTTTTTTTAAATCTTTATTGTTGAAAGTATTACAGCAATATGTCGCCCTATTTCCTACATTGACCTTTCTTAGCCCTCCCTCACTCCCTCCCCACTCCAGACCTTGACCACCCTATTGTCTATATCCATGGGGTATGCATATATGCATACAAGTTTTTTGGTTGATCTCTTCTTAACCACCCATCCTCCCACACCTTCCCTTGAATTTTTATCATGGTTTTACCCTTATAGATGCCAGGCTGTTGGGGCACCACTTAGTTTTTCTTAAGCCTCCACTTAACACAAAAAGCTTTCCAGTGTTCCAAGAAAAGGGAGCAAAGCCAAATAGTATTTTTTAGTGAGCTTATAAAATGAAAATAATTTCTGGACTGATTCCTAGATAAACTCTTATTTGAGGAACACTTTAAATATTGTCCATCCCTCTCCTTTGCCCCCTACCCTGTCCCCCCAGGCCTTCACCACATTACTGTCTGTACCCATGGGTTATGCATGTCTGCATAAATAGTCTTTGTCTAAATTATTTGAATGACCTTTAGAATTTATAGTAACCTGGGCATCTGCTTTTCTATTTTTAAATTAAGTATTTCTTAGTTTGATCAAAGTAAGAATTCCAGTTTACAGCTGCTCTTCTATATTTTAACACAGAAGTGTTGTGTCTTTGCCCAGGAAAGGGAAATGGGGTTGGTGCTGAATAAAAGTCAACGCTAATTCCAGACTGGTTGGCCCTCAGAGGTTCCTAAAGTCTACAAGAGATGACTGCATCTTTCTTCTGGCTGGAAATATTTAATAGATTCAGAGAATTGATGATATTCTGTACTCTCAGGACGGTCTTTTCATTCTCAGGTTTCAAAATGATGGCCAGTTTGGTAAGTTATTTAATGTCCAAATGACTTTTGTGGCATTCACATAGGCATCTTGGAAGTGTTGCACTGCATCCTGATTGAAAGCCCAGAAGCCTTAAACCTGATAGCAGAGGGCCACATCAAGTCCATCATCTCCCTGCTGGATAAGCACGGACGGAACCACAAGGTGGGTGATCGACTTTACCTGGCTTTTACCTTCCTGCCGCTTAACATCCATTGTGTGCTATTGAGACTGTGTTGCCTGCTCTCTTTCCTGGCTTTAAAAAAACACAAAACATTGAGAAACAGGTTCTGAAAGGCCCTTCCTTGCCTAGGAGGTACTACCAGCCAGACAATCACAATGGATCTTAGATGATCTCCATTTCCAAGTCTTGCTCATCATCATTAGCCCTTAACACACAGCAGACTGTGAGGCACTTGGCTAGAGTCCGTACAAGGCCAGCTAGGATGCACTCCCACCCTAGGGTCTAGGACAGTGATGGCGAACCTATGACACGCGTGTCAGAGGTGACACGCGAACTCATTTTTTTGGTTGATTTTTCTTTGTTAAATGGCATTTAAATATATAAAATAAATATCAAAAATATAAGTCTTTGTTTTACTATGGTTGCAAATATCAAAAAATTTGTATATGTGACATGGCACCAGAGTTAAATTAGGATTTTTCAAAATGCTGACATGCCGAGCTCAAAAGGTTCGCCATCACTGGTCTAGGAGCTTAACAGTAATAACAGCTAATCCCAGCTGTCTGAAGAAAATATACAAAAATCAGATACAAGTAATGTAGACAGTCTTGTTATTAAATGAAATTGGCTTTACCGTGAGTCATACCAAGTGAAATAAATAAATCCACATGAGCCAGCAAGAGACTAAAGCTGTGGGTCTCACCCTCCGATACAAAACAGCTGTGTGACTTTAGGCCTCAGTTATTTCATCTGTAAAATGAAAGCACTTCACTTACTAAGGTGGAATGCTACATCAATTTTTTTTTTGAAGTCTCTTTACGCCATAACCTCTATTTTTATGGAATTATATGTATAAAGACACAATGATCTTTGAGGAAAGTCTATTAAAATACATTTTACCCTGATGCTTCAGCATATTCCCCTCATGCATGAAGGTTGCTACACTGACTATTTAGGCAGGTACTCCAAGATTGAGGAAGTGTATTTCAAAAGCAGATGGCATGACTGGACATGGGGGACAACAGCTGGGATCCTGCAGAGTGGAGGGAACTCAGCGTGATCACTGGCATTTTTTGTTTGCCATCATTTAGGGGCACTTCACATTTAAGACACACCTGAGGGGGGCAGGAGAATGAGCCTCTGCAGCATTGCTTGGATGATATGTATCACCCTTAGGAAGTAAAAAAGCCAGGGTCCTTAGCATCTGTAAAATTGCTTGGCAAAGACTAGAAAGAAATATGTGGGGTCTGTAATTGCTTTCCCAAATGTGGTAAATCAAAAGCAGGTATGAGGTTCCAACTGCAGTCCAGCTTCTCTGTGTCCCAACATATTTCTTCCCACCTGCAAAATGTAATGAGAATAATTGATAAGTACCTGTGTAACACGTGTTCTGAGCCATGATCTATGCGCAGATGTCAAACGAAGCCTTAGACAGGGAAGCTGTTGTCATGTCATTGTCCCTGGGGCTTCTTTGTGACCACACTGCGTAATGCACTTCATAAAAACCAGTTTGCGAGAGCATCTTTTAGCCAAAAACCACAAAGCATTAATGGATGTCACTTGGCAGCAAGTTGATGACTATTCTGCCCATTCTAGAGTTGAATAAATTGAGGCTGAAGTGCTTTACTAGAAATCCATACCTGGTCTTATATGTTACCCAAGTGCACCAGCAGATTAGTCTTTAATCTTCTAGAGCCAAGAAATCCTGTTTGAAAAATCCTGGCGATGTTGTCAAAGCTCAGGCGACATGGTCTTGATACACAGACAGTCTCCTCAAGATGTCCCCTTTTTGTCTTTTGATAGATTTTTGGATGAGGCTTCCTTGCCATGAATTTAGTTCTACTCTTAGAGATTACTCAATTGGATAACATATTTTCAAAAAAAAGTCCAGTCTCAACTCATCAGGAGAGGTATTTGTAGTAACTTTGCAGAGAATGTGCCGAGTACAGGCCAGACTACTACTGAAAGACTTTATCTTTGCTTGGAAAATGCTAAGGTAGTGTTTTCCTATCCAGGCAGCTCTGTTTTCCCCAGTCCCAGGTGTCTTCTGCACCTTCACTTAGTTTTCCACGAAGACAGTGACTGAATATATGCAGAAATTTACAGCCACAAAGCAACTCCCAACTCTTGCAACAACAGCAACAGTAATAATGAGGATGATGGTTGCTAACATTTATTTTGTATTTGACAAATGCCAGGCTCTGTCTTCAGTGTTCACATGCATTTTCTTTAGTCCTCATTATGAGGCCATGGAGTAGCATTATTATTTCCACTTGACAGAGGTGGAATCAAGAGCTTTGGGATAATAAGCAACTTGCCAGAGGCCACAGGGCTAATTAATGTCAGAGTAGGACTAGCATTTTGCTCTCCCAACTCCAAGTTTAATATTCCTTCCAGGTTTCTCAAGCTGAAGTCTATGAACATGTTATTCAGGGCCTACATGCTCTGTGAGAAAGTTTTATTTGTGTTCTTATTTTTAAAGTTATCCTGTATACCAAACTCTTTGTAGTGATGAATTCATGCTTAGAAGGCATTTTCATATGATGAGTTCATGTTTCCCAGATTGAAGTTTCAGAGTCCATGAAAGTGGTCTTCAGAGTCATGACATTTTTCTTTTAAAAAATGTTTCTATATCTTGTGGGTTTGAGAAACTCCTGTCTGTACCATGCCCCCTGTAACCACATGCTTAGAACAGAGAGTATCTACAATAGTGATTATACCTCCCTTCCTCTCTGAGAGTTTTCAGTTGCTAGCTTTGTCCCTACTATAAGAAGCATTGCCACTCATCTAAAGCATAATTAAGTTAAAGATAAACAGTTTAGAGGGAAAGAGCATAATCCTTGAAGTGAAAGGGATAGGAGTGGGATACACTGCCCACTCCCTGTTTTCTGAATGCACTCTGTCCCTTGATCCCTCAGTATCTCCTCCCTACTTTTCAAAATTCTTCCCTTCAAAACTTAGTTCACATATCACTTCCTCTATGAAGCTTTTTCTTATTCCAATTGGCCATGGTTTCCTCTCCTCGATCCTTATACCACTTGCACTCTGTTACATGGTGGTTCCATTTGGCCTTTTATTATAGTTATTATAGTTTTTTTTACACATGTATTTCTCTCACAGATGCAAAGTTCCTTCATAGCAAGTGTTATTGGAGAAGCATGTGGCTTGTCTTTCTCCATTGCTAGTGGGAGTGGCATCCTGAGGGATCAGCTTCATAGTCCTCATAGTGCCATATGTTATACATGGCAGATATTTGATACATGTTTGTTAAATGTGTAAGAAATGAGTAAAAGGAATGAATGAGTAGAGCCAGAATCAATTCCCACCTCACCTTGAATGGATGGAAACTCACATATATGGACAGGCCTTGTCTCAGTTCAAGACTAATCAATGGGAGGGCTCCATTCTGTGTGGTCAGAGACAGGCTCCTTCCCTCTAGCACAGTGGTTCTCAACCTTGGCTGCACATTAGAATCACCTGGGAATCTTTTTAAAATCCTCATTTCTGGGCCTCATCCTCTGGAAATTCTGTTTCTTTGTTACTAATGTTGTGGCCCCACCCCATAACAAAGCAGCTCCCCATCCTCTAAGACAGAGCTTCACAAACTGTAATGTGATTACAAATCTCCTAGGGATGGTATTAAAATGAAGTCTCTGATCTAGTGAGTCTGGGAATAGGAGGGGTGGTGCCTAAGCATCTGTATTTCTGATAAGCTCCTAGGATCATACTTGGAATAAGGAGACCCTTGGGTTTTTATCATTCTTTCTGAATTTCTACAACCAGCTGGAAAGAGGACTGTGTGGGTTTTTAAGGTCCAGTATATCAGTGTAAGTGAAGTACCCACTTTTCATTGGCAAGAACTCAGTCACATGACCTCACATTACTGCAAGGAAGGCTGGGAAATGTAGTCCCTTGTGTGCTCAGGATAGGAAAGAAAACAGAGTCTGGTGACTTACTCAGCAGTAACTGCCACAGCAAGTCATACATCCCAGAGGTCGCTGAGATGTTATTTCTCCATTGGAAAGTACAGATGACCAGGAGGCACAGTGCCTGTGTCTCCATGATGGATTGGCCCTCGCCACATTCCTTTCACTTTCAAGAGAATCCATTTAAATTTTCTAGAAAAGGAGGTGTGTCCCCATTCCTTATTTTACCCAAAGATATGCCTTCTGAAGCACAGCCTAAAACAGTGGTTCTCAACCTGTGGCTTGCGACCCCTTTGGCCGTCGAACGACCCTTTCACAGGGCTCGCCTAAGACCATCCTGCATATCAGATATTTACATTACAATTCATAACAGTAGCAACATTACAGTTATGAGGTAGCAATGAAAATAATTTTATGGTTGGGTCACAACATGAGGAACTGTATTTAAAGGGCCAGAAGGTTGAGAACCACTGGCCTAAACAATGCCAGCCACAATACTTTATGGCACTATCTATTCGGAGATGAGACACTATTGGGCTATGTACTTTCTCGGAACCCCTTTTCTCTCTGCTATTATATTGTATGTAGATTAAGCTCTGCTTCCCTCGGGCTGTTACAGCAAAGCTCCTGCATCTGTCACTCCAAGGCAAGACAGATGAAAATGTACGATAGACTGGATGATAAGTATTGAATTTCCTGGCCATCTATGGCTCTTTTCTTTGAGAAATTATCCTCTGGATTTCCAGTTTTACAACCCATACATTCTACAGGCTGGTGATGGTACGGGTCCATAAAACTCTCATTGGGATCCTTTTCTGCTTGTCCCATAAATGTGCTTTGTATTTATGTGGAAAAATATTGACATTGAGGGAATCAGGTAGAAAACTGGTTTGTGAGAATTATGAATACAAATCCCACCAACAACCTGAAGCCATCCAACCCACGAAGCATTGAGTCTTCCAGTGGCCACTTTGAAAGACTGAAATGCAGCCACCACCTCCTTGTCAATACAGCCTGCCACAGTCCTGGCTTTTACTTACGGACTGCTGTTTGCACATGGCTCCCTGTAGGGGAGACAGGGAGGAGCAGTACCTGGTCCAGCACAGTGTGCTCTGCCATGGCAGGAACACAGAATCTGAATGAAAGAGGATGATGCACAAGGAGTCAGGGTGGGTGAGAGGCCAGCTTGTGGTGGAGAAGGCCAGGGTAGCTGGCAAACAAAAGGATCAGAAGCTGCTAGCTGGTCTCATAGATTCAGGCGCCACTGTGCTCTTGCAAGTTTGGCATCACTCTAGCGGGGAGAAGGAGAGCAGGTGAAATGCTTTTGAAGATGGATTTCTAGGAATATAAGAGTATCTTCACAGTGAGAGACCCACAAACCGGAACCTGTCCTACTATCACATCTACCCAACCCACAGGAGCTTCCTAAGCCTGCTACAACGTGCCAGGGACTTAGCCCAATGGGAACCCTAGTGCCTTTCATGGAGAGTTGTATTAGTGCCTGTTGATCATGGTGCAGAGTGGAGCATGGGATTCAGTTTGTGGCCAATGAAGGAACTTCCATCCCAGGCCTCTACTCCTGTACAACTCCAAGAGGTGCCTGGATTTTGTATCCTGGATAACTCTCCTCACTCTGGTCCTGGCCCTGGAAGGGGTATTAATCTAGGCCCGTGGTCGGCAAACCGCAGCTCGTGAGCCACATACGGCTCTTTGGCCCCTTGAGTGTGGCTCTTCCACAAAATACCACATGTGGGCGCGCACGTACAGTGCAATTGAAACTTTGTGGCCCATGTACAGAAGTCAGTATTTTGTGGAAGAGCCACACTCAAGGGGCCAAAGAGCCACACGTGGCTCGAAAGCCGTGGTTTGCTGAACCGCAGTTTGCCAACCACTGATCTAGGCAGTCAGTCTTCAGAGCCCAGACTCATCCACTTTAACAGAACAGTAACCACAAATGACATGTGCGATTTGGAGGAAAGGACGTGAGACCAGGGCAGAGGGGGTGGAAGGAAGCCCAGCCTCATTTCCCAAGAGGCTGAAGGCTCTGGGGCATTACTCACCCATGCCTGGGGTGGAGGTGAGGCTTCCTTGACTGTAAACAGGTCCTCTCTCCTGTCACCTGGCCCTCACCCTGTGGGAAGCCTGCTTCTTCCTGTCACCTGGCAGTCAGGCCCTGAGTTGGTGGACATGTCTTGCTGCAGGTTCTAGATGTCCTGTGCTCCCTCTGTCTCTGCAATGGGGTGGCCGTCAGAGCCAACCAGAATCTGATCTGTGACAACTTGCTGCCCCGGAGAAACCTGCTCCTGCAGACACGGCTGATTAACGACGTGACGAGGTAAGGCCACCGTCATTGTTCCAAAAGGGGCATCTTGTCTCCAGACAGGGAAGAGGGCTGATTTAAACTCCAAAGCCACCCATCCATCATTTCCATGATGATTCTGGCACATAAGATGAGAGCAGGCACATGTGCAGTCTTTTAGGGCCTTGGACTCCAACCCACTTTCTCCTGAAGTGCCCAAGGAGTATATGTACCACTCAAGGGCTGAAGAATTTGGCCGGAAGTGGTCTACCACATTTTATTTTAAACATCAATGCAGATTTATCTTGAACCTTCTTCATATTTATTCTTATTTCTATATACCAACTTTTTTCTACAAATCTCTTACAGAATAGATGTCCCATGTTGATACCATGGCTTAGTGAATCCTCTGGCACATGGCCATTTACCCAGGAATAACTGTGCCGGTCAGATGGAAAGCATGGACACAGGTAGAACCCTAGGCCGCTGGTCCACACCTGAGAGTCATGTGAACTCACTGGGCCTGGACTCGGCAGGCCCAAGGTTCTTCAGCAACTTTCCACCTGGACCCACTTCCTAATCTGCAATGGTGAGAGAAGAACCTCCCCTCTGAAGTGTAGAGCAGCCAGCAGATCTAAGCCATCCATACTAACATTTTTCTTCTTGGGACCAGCCTGGTTTTTCCCTGCCCATCCAAAATGGAACACTACCCCAGCCCAGAACAGTAGACACCCAGAAAAACTGAGTGTTTTGTCCCAAGGTCTTAACCACTTTGCTAAATACATTAAAACCTCTGGCCCTTAAAAGATTGCCTAAAAGTGACTCCTTCCCCCACCCCCTTTTCTGTCATCTAGGTTGAATTTTATTTTTTTTTCAGCTGTATTGAAGTATAATTGACCAACAATATGGTAAGACATTTAAAATGTACAACGTGATGATTTGATATAAATGTACATTGTGAAGGAACTCTACCCAAAGATTAAATAATACATCCATCACCCCACATAGTTCCCCTTTTGGGGGGAGGAGGGTGAGGACATTTAAGTTCTCTCTTAGCAAATTTCAATTATGCAATACAATGTCATCAGCTATAGTCACCATGTTATACATTAGATCCTCAGACTTCATTCATCTTACAACTGAACGTTTATACCCTTTCACCAACCTCTCCCTATTTTTCCTGTCCCCACCTCAGCGCCTGGCAACCACTTTTCTATTGTCTGTTTCTATGCATTTTTATTTAGATTCCACATATAAGTGGTATTATGCAGTAATTTCTTCTCTGTCTGGCTTATTTCTAATGTGACTTCTTAATGCTTTCAAAAGGCCATTGTTATTAATAATGCTTGGTGACAAAGCTGCTGTTATGAAATGATTAAACCAATTTACTGGAAGAATGGAAGAAGCCATTTCTTTCGCTTACAATAAGAAACGAGGATTTATAATCATGCAGCTCTATATGACATCTTCAACCTCTTTACCTGTGGCTGACACTCAGTAAATGTTGGTTACCTTGAGTGGAACATTTAAAGAGAGACAGGTTCTCTATATTTTATAATGGAATTAATGTTGTCCTGACACCTTCCTAAGAATTTGATCAAGTGTTGGAGGCTTGCCATGGCCAGTATTGCTCAGTGATTAGAGCATTGGCCCATGCACTGAAGGGTCTTGGGTTCCATTCGCAGTCAAAGGCACGTACCTGGGATGCTGTTCCATCCCCCACCCTCGTCGGGGGTGTGCAAGAGGCAACCAGTCAATGTCTCTCTCTCACATCGATGTTTCTCTCTCCTACAACCACCTCCCCAACCTCCTGTACCCCTTCTACTCTCTCTGAAAAATTAGTGGGGGAAAAAGAAATATATAGATATAGATATAGATATAGATATAGATATAGATATAGAGATATAGATATAGTTAGATATAGATATAGATATAGATAGATATAGATAGATGATATAGATATAGATATAGATAGAGATAGAGATAGAGATAGAGATAGAGATAGAGATAGAGATAGAGAGATAGAGATAGAGATAGAGATAGAGATAGAGATAGAGATAGATATAGATATAGATATAGATATAGATATATCATCAGGTGAGAATTAACAACAACAAAAATTGTTGCAGGCTCAAAGCTTTTTCTACTTTAGAACAATATGAAAAACACAAAATTGCTCTTGCCCTTGGATTAATTGAGCAGTGCCTCCTCTGTTCTGGTTCAATTTGCGTTCTCAGTTCTTAAGAATCAGTAAATGCCACCTGCCCTATGTTTAATTTCAGTATTCGGCCAAACATCTTCCTGGGAGTCGCTGAGGGCTCAGCACAGTACAAGAAGTGGTACTTCGAGCTCATTATTGACCAGGTGGACCCCTTCCTAACACCAGAGCCCACACACCTGCGGGTGGGCTGGGCCTCATCCTCGGGCTATGCTCCGTACCCCGGAGGTGGAGAAGGATGGGGAGGCAACGGTGTTGGTGATGACCTGTACTCCTATGGCTTTGATGGACTTCACCTTTGGTCAGGTGAGTACTTTGCTAAAGCTTTGGCCCCTTATCTCTTACTGGGGGTGATTGAGACTTGACTTGTGTGAACTGAAACTGTCACTTTCTGTATGAATGATAAAGACTCGAGCGTAAACTAGAGATGGTGAGGTGGGAAGAGCATCAGATCTGAAATGAGATACTTGCTTTTAGCCATGACTCTGGCACTTCAGCTGTGTGATCAGTACGGGCCCCTTCCCTTTCAAGCTCTGTCTGTACAGTCTGACGAGCAGGGGCTTTCAGGATTAGATGGACAAACAGGGAAGGAGAAAGACAGCATTTATTACTGGGCAGTGAGCTACATATCTTTTGTATACGTTTTCTCCCTTTTTATCTTTACAATGACCGCTTAAGGTAGATAATATTGACCCCATATTACAGATGTGGAAAATGAGGCATAAAAAATATTTAAGTCATTTATTCACAGTCACACTGGGAGGGATCCGGATCTGACATAAGCCCAGCACCTTGTCAGTGCAGCATGTTACTTCATGGTGCACTTTATGAAATGTCTGGATCTGTACCTGACACATCGGAGACGGTAATCAGTTAAAAATAATCTGAATCTTCCTTTTTAAAGATAAACATTGTTTTCCCCAGCTGTGTCCATGGCTTGTGGCTGTGCAGGAATGAGCTGGCTTCCACAGGTGAAAATGCAAGACCGCCCATGCTCTCAGCCCAGCATGGGAGTTCTCCCTCGCTGTCTGTTGTCCGCAGTGTGTCTTACCTGTATCTTTTGCAAAACTGCAATTGTGTTCCTTATAGAAATCCCTTACATAAGCATTGTGCTGCGTGCCTCTTACATAAGGAACCATGACACACATCCTACCTTCAATTCAGTAGGAGGGAAAAGTTTGTCTCTGAATGACAAATCTGTCCATTTTCTTTTGTAACTGGGAACCCATCACGTTTTCCTTCTGCCCTTAGCTTTCAGGCTAAAACCATTAGCTCAGGTCCTGATGGCATGCTTCTTGTAGTGAGTCTTTATTTTCAATTTGTGTTTGTAGGTGTGTGTGCTGTTTTAAATTCATTTTAAACATTTTTAAACTTGTAGGAATGGTGTGAACTTATTTACATACTTGTCCTGGGTTATTCATGGGAAGAGACAGCCCTATCTCTGTCCATGTTTTATGTGTCCGAGGGTCAGCATGGTACAGACAAAACCAGATTCAGAACGGCAGGATGATGGGTTAGAACAGGTGAAAGTCTTGTCTTGTTGTTCTCTTATCCTCCCAACTTAACCTTCCCTGGTTCCGTCTTCATGGGGGTAGGGGTGGGTCTTGCCTTCTCGGTTCTCAGAGCCCCGTCATGTGTGGCTGTGCAGTAGTAGCATTTCCCTTAGGTTATCGTCACATGTCACAAGGTTCTCAGAAAGTTGTCTTTAGGGAAGTGATTTGAGGAGACATCATTGTGCTCACACCCACGCACAGCTCCTGAGTTTGGTGGAATTGAATCTGTGAAGGAATAAAGAGCATTGACTCAAGACAATGATTACCCCATTGCCTGCTGGTTGCTGTTCATCTCCCACCATCTCACCAACACAGTGCAAGAGTATTTTTGGGGTCCCAGTCTACTCCCAAAGAGAACTCCGCATGGGGGTTGGTTAAAGAAATGTGAAACACACTTACACCTGTAGATGAAGCAAATTGGACTCTTGTTTCAAAGAGAAACTAACAATTCTCAAAGGAAAAAAAAAAAGTTTGGTCTCTTCCAGACTTTGAAGCACTACATGGAACCCCCAGGATATCCCTTTGTAGAATTTCCAGAATAAATACACCAGTTAGTCAGGAAGGAGTCAGAGAGCCCACTCATTGTATATCCAGAAAGGGCTGCTGTCTGTGCATTTAGGACCTGACCCTCCATCTAATTGTGTATCATTCCAGGAGTGGACAGAGCTCCCCTCATCTCTCTTGTCCTACCTCGTCTGAAGACCAGGGAGGTGGACACGCCCACACCAGTTATCACTAGCAGTGCCTCTGTGATTGGAGATGGGAAGGAGGCTTGGGTCTCAGCTTTTCAGATGCTGGCAGTGGCTCTCTGAACGTTACCCACACTTAGTAATACAAGTACAATTAGGGGACTTCACCGCTCAGTCTTCAGCACCTGATGAGATGTAGGGAAACCAGTGCCTGTGAGATTTATAATTTTTATGCTCACTGAAATACAAAGCTTCCTTGCGTCTGAATTCTCCAACCAGCACACAGGAACATATATCTCACAGAAGGCACCACAGGTAAATATGTCAGCATGTGCCCCAGCTGATGAAATAGGGTTCTGTTAATGACTCCCACCAGGATAGCAGTGAATTCCGGACTATCTGATGAACGGATAATTGTCTGATGAAGAAATAAAATGGAAATGACCCTCCAACTTACTTGCTATCGGAGGGAATGGAGGGTGGCCAGGGAGAGATATTGGAAACTGGTTTATGATAGTTTTTCTCCTTTTCCTTGAGATCCAAATGCCCAGGCCCACTAACTTTCAACTTACATGTGTGCATAAATGAAGCCACTGCCTTGGACTGGTCTTCAATGCGCTTATGGAAGCACAGTAGAAATGTTGTCGTGGTTGGAGAAAATGGCAGTGCCTCCAATGCTTTGTCATTGGAAAGGCTCGAAGAAACAGCAGGGCTTTGAAGTTATGCCCGGTTTGAATCCCGGCTCCTCCACTTACTGGGCAAATGGCTTAACCTCTCAAAGACTTGGTTTCCTCAGATAAAATGAAGATGTGCTATATGCTCTTATAGAATTTAAATGAGATGAGGGACATGATGTTTTTTCATTGTTTTTAGTTTATCTTCATTGTTGAAAGTATTACAGATGTCCCACTTCCTCTCCGCCACCCCAGTGACACCTTTCTCCCCACTGCTGCCCCCTCTCCAGGCCTTCACCACACTATTGTCTGTGTCCATGGGTTATGCATATATGCATATAAATTCTTTGTTAATCTCTTCCTACCCACCTCCTTCCCTCTGAGATTCATCAGTCTATCGCATGCTTCCTTGTCTTTGGATCTATTTTGTTCTTCAGTTTATTTTGTTCTTTAGATTCCACGTATAAGTGAGGTCATGTGATATTTTTCTCTTCCCTACTCACTTATTTCACCTTCCATAACAATCTCCAGGAGGGATATGAAGTTCTTGGCACACATTAGATACCCAGTAAATATCACTTGCACTTCCCTCCTTGCCTGCAAAGTCCACTGGTCTCCTAAAGACCAAGCCCAGAATTCCGGGTCCCTCACTCGAGACCATGAGAGTAGCCCCATCTTAAGGGGATAAAGAACCCAAGTCCCATGCTGAATGGGAAAGGAAGTCTCAGAGTGACATCCTGGGAGTATCCATGAGCTTTTCCTCTGATGAAGAAATAAAATGAAAATGACCCTCCAACTTACTTGCTATCGGAGGGAATGGAGGGTGGCCAGGGAGAGATATTGGAAACTGGTTTATGATAGTAGCGGGAGGGCAGTCTTAATAGGTCTATTTCACCACAGAAGCCTGTGAATTCTCTTTCAAATATCCGCTGTACAAATATCCCCCTTCTCAACCCTGCCCAGCCCTCTCTACAGAATCCGAGGTCAGCTCAGCCTCTGCGTTTTTCCTCTGGGAAGAATGGTTCTTGTCATGGCTCCACTGTCCCTCTCCTGGCAGGGCCTTCATGTAACCTTTCAGGTCTGCATTCGGAGTTGAATGTGGCTCCGAGCAGCCTAGAGTATGTTACTGGCTAGGGAGCAGTTTCACAGGAGGAGGTCACACCTACCCTGCCTTTTTAACAATGTTTTCCTTGCAAAATAAAAACGAGTAGAGGAATTTACCTTCCCAAGAGATGAGTGATAACAAGAAGTGAATGAATGGAGTACAATTGTGCCTCTTGATTTAACATGACTTCTGACTCATCAAGATAATGTGTCTCTAGAGTCAAATTTATATAAGAGGGTCTTTATCTGTCTCCTTACTAAGATGAACCCCAGGGTACCTGTTTGTCTATCAAAACTCACCCCATCATGACTCAGACCTTTCCAGCCCCAGTGAACCCTCTCTCTTTCCAGTTGCCTAAGTATCTGTGTTTATGTTATAATGCCAAGCTCTGCAGTGCCCAGGGTAAAAGAAGTGCTGAGCATCAGTGTTCCCAGTTGCCTACATTACTCATCACAATAGACTAAAGCTGCAGTAATATATCCTTGGGTTAATCTGAAGATGTGCAGCAGATGACAAAATGGTTTTTTCCTTTATCCTAAAATGCTAGGTGAGAAATGGCCTTTCCTGGAGTTCCAGGTGGGCCTGAGCCTATCAGTCAGGGATTTCTTCAGACCAGCAAAGCCAGGGCACCTCCCAGCCTGTCTCATGGGTGGTCCCTAGGATTACTCAGAGTTCTTAATATATTGAAAAGAAAGCAGTTGAGGCAACTTAAAAACAAACACTCTCTGCACCAACTCTGCTTTTCCTTGCTACAGCGTTTTCTGTCCATTGTTCTAAAAGAAGTTAAATTTATTAAACATATTTGAAAGTGGCCGAAACCGGTTTGGCTCAGTGGATAGAGCGTCGGCCTGCGGACTGAAGGGTCCCGGGTTCGATTCCGGTCAAGGGCATGTACCTGGGTTGTGGGCACATCCCCGGTGGGAGATGTGCAGGAGGCAGCTGATCGATGTTTCTCTCTCATCGATGTTTGTAACTCTCTATCTCTCTCCCTTCCTCTCTGTGAAAAATCAATAAAATATATTTTAAAAAAAAAAAAAAAAAAGAAAGTGAATTTTTTTGAGCACTATCAATAAAAGGACTTAATGATTTCAATAACCTAATACAGTGATTTTAAAATCACTTTCTGGACCCAGTCCTCAATGCTATGATTCTCCATATTGTTATTTCTTCCAAATATTACAAAAGACATAATATTCATACAGTGTTCTGGCAAGCTTAGTCACTGCTGGCCTAGTAACTAAACAAAAACAATAACTAATAGCATTTGTTGCAGGTTACAATGCATCAGACACTCTTCTAATCACTCTACATGGAATAATTTATTCAACATTCACAGCAACCCCATGACAGTATTATTTTTATTTAACAGATGAGGACAATTGAGTCCACAAAGGTAAGTGACTTGCTCAAGGTCACACAGTTAACAACAGAACCAAGACTCAAACCCAGGGAGTCTGGTTCTAGACACACGTCCCTTCACTGCTATTCACTACTGCCTCTTGAGTGATATATAACAATATAGCACATCAGTCATTCATTTCATCAAAAGCGTAGGAATAATAATGGTACCTTACATATAACTATTGACATAATCATGGAGGCATCACTGTACCCATTTTACAGATATAGAAGCTGATTTTTTTAGTAAAATCACAGGTCCAGTTTTCTGTAGCAGGTAAAGACTGGAGATTTATACTCAGACTCAGCCTTCTGTGTCTTCAAGATCACTCCCCACTCCATGCCACCTCATGAGCATTTGAAAGGACAAGTATCTTTTTTTAAAAAAATTTTGTTTTATTGCTTAAAATATTACAAACAGTAGTACGTATGTCTCCTTTTTATTTTCCCCCTTGACCCTCCCTCGGCCTCCCTTAAACATGGGATGCAGGGCCCTTCTGAATCATTTGGAGCCTTGAAAGCCCTCACAAGGGTAGCAGTTGCTTCCTCCAGATAGAACAGATTTATAACACAGAATGTACAAAAGCTATATCCTGATTCCATCATTTTCTAGTTTTAAAATCTTCACACTTCTCACATTTTAAAACTAGGTGTACTTTATCAGATGACCTTTTATAACATGTATATTATATGAAATGTAGTTTTTATTCAGACATACTTCCCATTATGTTGCTCTGAGTACTTGCTAAGTGTATGCTTCCTATCAAGTGATTAGCAACAGACTTTCTTCAGTTTCTAGATAATATTGATCCCAACTCTGTATTCTCTACACCTATGTTTTAAAAATAGGCTCAGAGTAGGATTTGCCTATGGAGGATCTTATCAAGTGTTCTAACAGCAACTTCTCCTTGGCACCCACTGTCTTAGAATAAAAGGGTAAAAGGCAGTGTCATTTACCCCAAGGACATAATTGCTGGTCCTGGTGGTGGTTTTCAGCCGAGCAAGTTGACTTGAAGAAAGAAAGGTTCACTAGATAAAGGAGATCAATTTCACCATAGGCTAATAGATTTAAACAAGAGTTAAGTTCTATAGCATTTCTGGTCACAAAAGCATCAAACTTCTAAATAAGCACTTCTAAAATATTAAACATTGAAATAAATGTAAGCTATACATACGTGTAAGAAAGATGAATAAAAACAAGATCACGATTTTCCAACCCACTATTCCAGTTCAGGGCTGCAGGTGGCCAGACATTATCCAGCAGCTCATGCACAGGTGAGACCCACCCTCCGGGGGCCCACGCCTTTCCATCTCAGACCACTCAGACTGGGACAATTTGGACATGTACGTTAGGTAAAATTGGTTTCTTTATATGTCATTTCACTTAAAGTCACAGTTTTTAAGAACCTGTGGACCATGTTAAGTGAGGACTTACTATATGTCATGCACTGCTTTTGCATAAGCCATTCATTCTGTTTGGATTGCTCTTTTCTTTCCCATTTATGTAGTGAACCTTTTATTCAAGTCAACTTGATATCGTCTACCTCCAGAAGTCATCTTCTTTATTCCAGTATTTATACTGAATTGTAATTCTTTATTTGAATGTGTATTTCCCATTAGATGATGGGCTTCTTCGGGGCAGGAACTGGCTCTTCTGTCTTTGATCCCCAACCCTAAGCACAGTATCTGGGCTCATTCCTGTTTGTGGAAAGTCGGGGGTATATACAATATGGTTTTGCCAATCACCCAAAATAACCAGAAGGGGGCATATAATTTTATTTTATTTTTATTAAGGACTAGAGGCCCAGTGCACGACATTCGTGCCCTGGGGGTCAGGGGGAGGGTTTCTCCACCCAGCCTGCACCCTCTCACAGTCCGGAACCCCTCGGGGGATGTCCGACTGCCGGCCCACAGGGTGCTGGCCTAGCTGGCAGTTGGACATCCCCCAAGGGGTCCTTAGTGCTGCCACAGAGGCAGGAGAGGCTCCCACCACTGCTGCTGCACTTGACAGCCATGAGCCTAGCTTCTTGCTGAGCGGGACTCCCCCTATGGAAGCACACTGACCACCAGGGGACAGCTCCTGCATTGAGCGTCTGCCCCTTGGTGGTCAGCACATGTCATAGCGACTGGTCATTCTGCCTTTCTGTCAATTTGCATATTAAGGTTTTATTATATAGGACTAGAGGCCTGGTGCACAAAAATTTGTGCACTCGGGGGGGAGGGGGGTCCCCCAGCCCAGACTGTACCCTCTCGCAGTCTGGGACCCCTCGGGAGATAACAACCTGCTGGCTTAGGCCTGCTCCCGAGTGGCAGAGGGCAGGCCCAATCCCTAAGTGCAGCCCCTAGTCAGGCTCAGAGCAGGGCCAATTGGGGAGTTGGGGCATCACCCCCTGTCATGCACAGAGCAGGGCGGATCGGGAGGTTGTGATGCCACCCTCAGTCACGCTCAGGGTAGGGCCAATTGGGTTGGGGCACCGCCCCCTGTCACACTCAAGGCAGGGTCAATGGGGAGGTTGCGGCGCCAGCCCCTGTCACACACAGAACAGGGCCGATCAGGGGGTTGGGGCGCTGCCCCCTGTCACTCACAGAGCAGGGTTGATCAGGGGGTTGGGGAGTTCCCCCCTGTCATGCACAAAGCAGGGCCCATCAGGGGGTTGAGGAGCTTCCCCCTGTCATGCACAGAGTAGGGCCGATAGGGGAGTTGGGGCACCGCCCCCTGTCACACACAGAGCAGGGCCAATGGGGAGGTTATGGCTCTACCCTGTCACACACAGAGCAGGGCCCATGGGGGGGGGGGGGGGGGGCGCCGCACCCTGTCAAACACAGAGCCGCAGGGCGATCAGGGGATTGGGGAGCTCCCCCTATCAGGCACAGAGCAGGGCTGATCAGGGGGTTGGGGCGCCTTCCCCTGTCACGAACAGAGCAGGACAGATAGGGAGGTTGTGGCCCCGCCCCCTGTCACACACAGAGCCACAGGGCAATCAGGGGGTTGGGGAGCTCCCCCCTGTCACTCACAGAGCCACAGGGCAATCAGGGGGTTTGGGCACTGCCCCCTGTCATGCTGATCTTGGTGCCGGGAGCCTCGCTGCTCCGCTGATCCCGGTGCCGGGAGGCATATTACCCTTTTACTATATAGAATAGAGGCCTGGTGCATGGGTGGGAGCCGGCTGGTTTGCCCTGAAGGGTATCCTGGATCAGGATGGGGGTCCCCACTGGGGTGCCTGGCCAGTCTGGGTGAGGGGCTGAGGGTCGTTTTCTGGCTGGCGGGTGACTGAAGCTCCCAACTGCTCCTTTTTTTCTTTTTTTTTTTCTATTCTGGGCCAGCTTTAGCTCTGAGGCCTCGCTGCTGAAAGCAGGTTTCTGGCCTTTACCTTCTGTATTTGATACAATGATGCGGTCCGGCTGGCTGAAGCCCGGCTGACTGAAAGCCGGTTTCTAGGGTTTTGTTTAGCTTCTATATTTGCAACATAGTTGCTTAGAGTTGCAGCTGAGAGGCCAGCAAGTCAGGCGGGGAACGTTGGAGTCCGCAGTCACTGGAGCAAGCAAGCCTCCCTGTTCGCTTCAGTGCATGGCTGCCAGCCGCCATCTTGGCTGACAGTTAATTTGCATAAGGATATGCTGATTAGCCAATGGGAAGGGTAGCAGTCGTATGCTAATTACCATGTTTCTCTTTTATTAGTGTAGATAGTGTAGCCATTTTTACTATTTTAAAATCCAGTGCTTAGTTTAGAATCTATTACTAGAATAACAGTGACCACTAATAAACAGTAATCACAACAAAACATTAAATAATCAAAAGTTTAAATAGTTCTAAGCTGAGACTAGAAATATTACATAGCATAGGAATGCGGCCTGGTGAGCTCTGGGAATGCCTCCATCAGCCAGCACCTTCTGAATTTTATGTGTAAAATTTATAAACAACACACATCCTAAGGGGATTTTAAAGGTTACCTTTTCATGGCATAGTATAAAGCCATTAAAATTCAGTTTCTA
The DNA here is from genome assembly GCF_028538775.1 of Myotis yumanensis. Lineage (NCBI taxonomy): Eukaryota > Metazoa > Chordata > Mammalia > Chiroptera > Vespertilionidae > Myotis > Myotis yumanensis. The sequence goes on from NW_027223752.1 coordinate 78,585,040, forward strand.
ATGACCGTTTCATTATAAATAAAATGTTTTAATCTAATCAGTAGTAAAAGCAAGTTATTAAATATCCCAGTTTGGATGGAAAGTATATATACGAAAGAGTAGAAGCATTTCTTATTGAGTTACATTTTTTCCTTGTTTCTACTCTTTCTATATATCTGACAAACATTTGTAATGAAATTGTATTACTGCTGAAATCAAGAAACAAGATACATTTTATAAATTCTTCTGAGACCTCATTTTAACACCTTATTTCTGCTGCTTCATTGCAATCTTCCCAAAAACTGTAAACCTTGGGGGGGTGGAGGGGAGTGGTTATGATAACTTACTTGTAGAACTTCCACAATGGGATGGTGTGACAGAAAAGCAAGAGGTGATTTTCTCATTAGGTCAGGAAATGACAAAATCATCTTATGAAAAATATATGCAACAACAACAAAGAAGTCGCCGATACAGAGTATAAGTGACTGTTTTTCTGCCTATCTGAGGTAGAAAAATTCTTTAAAACAAATAAGCCAACTCTGCCACATAGTGTAATGGCTAGATGGCTTTGCTGTTCTTGACTTTGATGGCTCCTGCATCCAATACTAAAGTGGCTATATCTACCCCTGTGAGGGCTTTCAAGGCTGCTAACAATTTTGAAGAGTCCTGCACCCACACTTAAGGTGTGTATCCTTCCAATTGCTCTGTAATATGATGGCATGGGGGTGAGGGTGGCAAGAGATCTTGAAGTCACAGAGGGCTGAATTCAAATTCCAAGTCCTTACCCGCTACATGAACCTGAGCCTGTGATATGAACAAACACATCAGCTTCTACATCTGTAAAATGGGTGTAGTGATTCCCTCATGGCTGTCAATAGTTGTTTTTAAGGTACCATTATTATTCCTACGCTTTTGATTAAATGAAAGACTGATATGCTATATACCACTCAAGAGACAGTAGTGTGTAGCAGATAAGGGGTGTGTCTAGAACGAGACTACCTGGGCTTGAGTCTTGGTTCTGCCACTTACTAACTGTGTGACCTTGGTCAAGTCACTTACCTTTGTGGACTCAATTGTCCTCATCTGTCAAATGAAAATAATACTGTCTTGGGGTTGCTGTAAAGGTTGAATAAATTATTCCTTGTAGAGTGATTAGAAGAGAGCCTGACACAGTGTAATCAACAACAAATGCTATTGCTATTGTTTTTGTTTCTGTAACTCCAGGAATGAAATACTAGGCTAGCACTAAGTAAGCTTGCCAGAACATTATTTAGAAGAAATAGCAGACACACACACACACACACACACACACACACACACACACCACCCTCCAGCACTACCACCTCCCATTCTGTCCGTTAATTTCAGACACCAGGGCAGAGTCTGAGCACACATTGAGCAGGTTGAATTCTTGTTTGTTCTCATTTCTGGCAGCTTGAGAGTTTCCTCTGAGACTCATGCTGTTCAGGCTGCCCACTCATCAGCTTAGGAAGTCATTTCTCATTGCTCATCTCACACTGTTTCAGAAAGCCAGATTGCACTTCAAATGCAATAGCATGACCAGACCTCCTGTGTGCCATCTTACCTCCCACCTCCCCTGGGTGGCCTGTGAGCATTTCCTCTAGACTCTAGGAGTCCCACACACCTTTTTCTTGTTCTTTGCTCACCAGGCCGCATTCCCAGAGCTGTGGCCTCCATCAACCAGCACCTCCTGAAATCGGACGACGTGGTGAGCTGTTGCCTGGACCTCGGGGTGCCCAGCATCTCTTTCCGCATCAACGGGCAGCCTGTGCAGGGGATGTTTGAGAACTTCAACACCGATGGGCTCTTCTTCCCTGTGGTGAGCTTTTCAGCAGGTGTCAAGTAAGTTATGGCCGTGACCTCATGGAGAGTAGCCGTTACCCCACCTCCCACCACTCCTATGAGCTGGAAGCGTGGAAATCTCCTTCAGGGCTTCAGCACCGCAAGCCAAACTCTCCCAGGAAGGGAAGAGCAATGCAAAGCCATTCATTCACTCCATATATACTTGTGGAACACATACCTCCTACCAGGGTTATAGAATGTCCTCAGATAAATAGAAAGATCAATGATATAAACCCTGTGTAGAATTACTTTAACAATTATGAAAAGTATCACATGCTCATTCTAAAAAGCTTAAAAGATAAAGTCATAAATAAAAAATAAATATCACCCATGATCCCATCATTGAGCTATAATCTCTTGATATTTTGATATATTCTCTTCAAGTCTTTTATTCTACAAATATGTGTGTATATTTTTAATTGACATCCCCCTAAATCTGAAGTTTTATGTCTTGATTACTTTTCATTCAGGAGTAAGTAATGAGCCTTTCCCTGAGTCATTAAGTATCCTCTTCCAAATGATTTATATGGCCATATAATATCCTTTTATCTGGCTCTCCCATTATATAGCCATTACTTTGTTGTTATACTTTCATGCTGATTCCATTTCATTATAAATTATTATGAACGTCCTTGAGCATAGCTTTGTCTGCATTTCTATTTAGTGCCTCATACAAGTAGGTCAAAAGGAATGAACTTTTTGAAGTCCAAGCTTATAATTATGTGGCCAATATATTTTCAGAAAGATTGTTTGAACAGTTTGGAATTTATTATCAATAATTTTGAAGTCTAAAAGGCTCTGAGAAACATAAACTTTCTATGATTTATTTTACCACAAAATCTGAACTAAATTCATTTTGTGGCAAAGCTATCAGCAACAGAAATGAGGCTATTTTTAGTCTTTATTCCACATCTTGTAAATATTTACATGTTTAACTATAGAAATATTACTGTATTTTATTTTTTAAAATATATTTTATTAATTTTTTACAGAGAGGAAGGGAAAGGGATAGAGAGCCAGAAACATTGATGAGAGAGAAACATCGATCAGCTGCCTCCTGCACACTCCCCACTGGGAATGTGCCCACAACCAAGGTACATGCCCTTAACCGGAATTGAACCTGGGACCCTTCAGTCCGCAGGCTGACGCTCTATCCACTGAGCCAAACCAGTTAGGGCAGAAATATTACTGTATTTTATTATGGGGTACAGCCCCCCACCTGACTGGAGGAACTTTTTAATATATTACATGTACCTTCTTTCTTTCTTTAAATCTAAAAAATTCTGCAGTCTAATACACAGCTCCAAGCTTTTCATATAAGTAAAGGATTGGGTCTGTAGTATCACTTAAAGCAACATAAGGGAACACCCAAATGAATGGATCCTCGTGAACCTTTTCTGTTATTGGTTATTTTTCATCTTTGCTAATTTGAGACAGTTGTATCTTAAAGTCTTCATTTTCTATTTGATTAGCAATGTGGTTGAGTTTGTTTATGCTTACTGTTTTTATGTATTATTTTAACCTAATATCTTTGTTAATTTTATGTTTTCTGCCTTTCTGGTATTAATTTTGGAACAATTTTTTACATATATTAAGTCTGTTAAACTCTTGCCTTATAGTTTTCAAATATTCTCAGTTTGTGATTTACTTTTGAATACATAATTTTTCTATTTTGTTTTTCCCTTTTACAAAAGTAATGTAAATCAAAGAAAATAGCAAAACCCTATAATCATACCACCAGAGATAATCACATTACCCTTTTATTTATGCATCTCAATATTTTTACATTAAATTGGACTTGTACTATGCATGTTGATTGTCTACATACTATTGCTAACTATTGTGTTCATTGCTCTCCCTCTTCTTTGCACTATTTGGATGCTATATTAATTATTTTAGTCTGACAATACATCTTAACATCTGGAAGGCAAGGTCCCAATTTAACTCTTTTTTTCCCAAAATTTTCTTAGCCATCTTGCTTCCTGCCTCTTAAGGAGATCACCATCAGTTGAGCAGGAAACTAGTTAGGATCACTGTGGTGTCCATGGAAACCATTGAAAAGGGCCATGAGAGGAGGAGAGTTGTGCAGAGCAGAGCTTTTTGTGGGACCACAAAAAAAAGCCATCACAGCTCCCAGCACCCAAGTGATGGGATTTCCAGAGTGACAGCCCTGTGATAGGCTCAGCACCTCCTGTGGACGGATAAATCAAGATATGTTCACATATTTATAATAGAGGATAAAAATTCTGTCCTGTTTCCAGCAAATAAACTATTTAGGAATAAAACATTATCCTTTGGAAATGATATTCAACCTTTAGAATTTGACACAGATTTGCAAGCATGCACAGTATATACAGTAATGTATGTTTGCAAACACACCTAGTGGCACAATATCCACATATCCACACATGCATATTTATAAGCATACTCATATATATGTGTATAATATATTGAAATTAAACATTATCATTGCTGGGTATTCTTGTAAGAAATGGCGAACCACTACAGTAAAAGTTTACTAGGTTTGTAAATTTATTTATCACCAGCTTTAGCAAGAGGATTATACATTAGCCCCAGGGACTAAATTCTAAAAGTTGGGAGTTCTTTCCTGTGTTTCTCTGTGCGGAATTTCATGCCAATACTCCCTTCATATGTGTGGTGTGACATATCATTCTTCATCAGTATCCTTAAGAGCAGGTAGAAAACAAGGAGCATATTAAAAGATATAGGCACTATAAGCACAAAGAAGCTGAATGGACAAAGACCCCCCTGGCAGCTGGGGGAAACCAGTTTAAAGCCCCATTGCTCATCTTCCCACTCCATTCCCCAAGAATAAAGAGAATGAATAGAAATCTAAATACAAGGTAAGAGCGTTTGGCCATCCACCTGTTGACTCAGTGCCTTCTTCTGGAGGAACTGCTCACTCTGAGCCGTCAGTGCCCAGGCCAGCATTTGCCTGGTGATTGATGGCCATGGTCACCCAGCGCCAGTGCCCCTCCCGTCTTTATCTTCGCCACATCCCATCTACTGGATTTTGCTTCCCGTCTGAGAGAAGCACTTAGCTAGAAGTCAAATCTCTCCAGAGGGGTCTTTTCCATTCTGCTGGTTAATGGACTTTTCTGAATATTTTGTGTTTAGAGAATAGTACATCCAATCTTGCCTGCTGCATAATGATTTTTAATCATTAACTCATCCATATAATCTCCCTCAGCTATGAGATAGGAGATAGGACTTTTAAACGTGTGTGTTTTTGGTGTGTGTGTGGCAGGGGAGGGGGGAGTTAAAAAAAACTCTTCTCTTGGCAAGGAACTGCAGCTGACAGGTGAAGAAATAGGTGACTGATAGGTATCCATCTGTAGATCTTTCTAGCAGCTTGTCTCTCGGTCAGCAGATCATGCAGCCTTCTCCATGCACGGGAGAGAGAGAAGCAGAGTTCCCAGATGAGAAACATGAGATGGCTCACCCATTTATAAGGCACAGCTGCTGAGAGAATTTAAGAAACTGAACTGTGCAAATGTGCTGACTTGAAAAGCTAACACCTTAGCTATGAGAGCTTCTTGCTTATTGCAACTCAGCAAGCTCCAGTGGGACGCCAGGGGCTTGATGTCTCTCAAGCCTACTTTTCTGTCAGGAAAATATCACCTCTGAGATATCCCTGTCTTTGGTTCTCAGAACATGATATGATCTGAGAAGAGATGGATCGCAGTTGGCCTGCGTTCTTGGGAAATACCTTTCGCTGAAGTACGTCCAATCCATCACATGGTGTCACTGGTCAGGGTCAGTGCTGGTCCTGTGTCGGTTTATTTTCACTCATGAGCAAACGGGATCGATATCCTAATACTGACTGTCACATCAGCTGGTGAGGTGTGATTTGTACTGAAACACAGTAGTTCCCCCTCTACTGCTTACTGCTTTAGTTCACTTGTGCAGAGAGCTAGAAAGAGAAACCAGGATCTTAACTCCAAGTTAAAGGATCTTACTGAAAATAAACCTATACTAATAAAAGGGTAATATGCTAATTAGACTGGACATCTTCTAGACCTTCCGAATGTCCTCCAAACAAAGCCATGGTGGCAGGGCCAAGGCAGAGGCAGTTAGGGGAGTTCAGGCTGGCAAGGGAGAGCAGTTAGGGGGATCATGCCAGCAAGGGAGAGCAGTTATTGGGCCTAAACTGGCAGTCAAACATCCCCCGAGGGGTCCTGGATTGAAAAGGGTGCAGGCCTGGCTGAGGGAACCCCTACCCCCCATGCATGAATTTCATGCACCGGGCCTCTAGTGTGTTTAATAATAAAATTGAAAACAAATTATTGTTTATACCCAGTAGAGTAGAATTTTGTCTGTTATGTAGTGTCTCTCCCGGCAAGGTGCAAGACTATGCCCTTCAAGAGAAAGATTCTTCTCCCATCAGAGAACTTAGAAATTTTCTCAATTTTAACTTCTCTATTGCTTCTAAATTAGATTTCTCCTTTACAGCCCCATTGCCTCCTATTTAATAGTTTTTACTGAGGTTGAAGTCTTGTCTTGGTGACCCCACATTATTTTGTAACTAGAGGCCTGGTGCACAAAATTCATGCACTGGGGCGGGGGGGTGGGGGGGAAGGGTGTCCCTCTGCCCAGTCTGCACCCTCTCCAATCTGGGATCCCTCTCACAATCTAGGACTGCTGGCTCCCAACCTCTCAGCTGCCTGCCTGCCTGCCTGATGGCCCCTAACTGCTTCTGCCTGCCTGCCTGATCACCCCCTAACCACTCCCCTGCTAGCCTGATCGCACCTAACTGCTCCCCTGCCAGCCTGATCACCCCCAACTGCCCTCCCCTGCTGGCCTGGTTGCCCCCAACTTCCCTCCCCTGCCGGCTCGATCGCCCCAACTGCCCTCACCTGCTGGCCCGATCGCCCCCAACTGCCCTTCCCTGCCAGCCTAGTTGCCCCCAACTGCCCTCCCCTGCAGGCCTGGTCACCCCCAACTGCCTTCACCTATCAGCCTGGTCCTCCCCAACTTCCCTCCCCTGCCAGCCATCTTGTGGCAGCCATCTTGGACCACATGGGGGCGGCTATCTTGTGTGAGGGTGTTATGGTCAATTTGCATATTACCTCTTTATTATATAGGATTACAAACTATCTTGTTAATAACAACACCTGGTTAGGATATCCCTGCCAGCAGTCATCAAAAAGCAAAAATCTTCTCAATTAGATTTACCCACAGTGAAGTCAAAGGCAGCATGAGTAATTACAAAATCCACACATCAATATGTACTCTCTTCTATTATGAATATGCCTTCTTAGCTTTCTTCCTGGTGTGATTTGTGGCTGGTGTGATTAGTTTAGCAGGGCTTCAGTGTAACAGCCTTGTTCATTAGAGGACAGAATTTGGGATGAGGCATATGTACCTTGGAGCCCACCCAAAAGGTTCAACTACTTAGATTCCAGGAAATTGTTATTAAAAGGTAGTCTGACCCTACCAAATGGCATCATGGCATGACCCACCTGGGGACCATTATGCAGAAGCTGAGGATATAGTGAAATTTGGGCACTACATTTTGTTTTGCAGAAAATTGATGAATTAATCACTGTAGTAGAGTGATTTTCAACTAGTGTGCCATAAGAATTTTAAAACATGCAATACCTGACTATTTAGTGAGGGGCACTGACCTCTTTTCCCTTAGGTTGTCAAATTAAAAAATGACAACAGCCAACACAACAATAGCTATCCAGTGTGAATGAATCAAAATTATACCTGCTTTTATGTCAGATCAGCAAAAAATATAATACATTTTTGGTGTGCTGCAGAATTTTAATAATTAGTTTATGTGTGCCATGAGATGAGAAAGGTTGAAAATTGCTGCTGTAGTAGAATATATGTTATATCTATAAACTCCCCATAGATTATGTTATCATCTTACATAACTCTTTACCAGTCCTAGCTAATTTATAAAAATAACAATATCCAAAGATGGTTGGTGTTTGCAGTTGCTGTTTGTTTTCCCTTGGTATCTACGGACTTGGCTGAAACTCAGGTAACCAACAGCTTAGTTATTTCCAGCTTGCTGTGGTCAATGCTGTGGAAATTATTGCTGAGATAAATATACTTCTGTGACGAACATGATGAGCACTGGCTGGGTTGCCCTGGGCTTTCATCGAACACTGGCCAGGAAGAAATATGAATGTGGGAATGTACATAACTCAGATTGGTCTCCTGTCTAAGCAATATGGACTAAAGAAGCCATTATGAAATCATGAGTTGAATTCAGGTCAACAAAAGCTTGCTAAGTCTTTCTCCTCTTAACCACAGCCTGCGTCCTTTTGTTCTTTGGGACACCATCCCAACTCTCTGGGAGGGACTCAGTAGTAGGTAAGAGTAACTAAGACTGAAGTGTCTTCACGTGATTGCTAGCTGTGAATAAGGAAAATAGTCCTTTCTGAGCACAGCAAAGCTTTGATTTTTACTGTATTTTTTGTATTCATGGGTCAGTCTTTCAAATCTGGATATTTGCAATAGGTATTCTCATCTCTTCTGCAAACTGGCAAGTAAAAACGCACAAATCTCAAAAGATGAAAATGCTCATGAGGATTTTTCAATACAATTTGCTCTATTTTCAAAATCCGTCAAGTAAATAGAAAATTCTTCCACACATCCTGAAACTTCAGTACTCCCAGGTGGCCATTACTGAAGCTATTGCTCATTCTGAGATGGAGGATCTGAGGACACAATTGCTTACTGTAATCACTTTAGGAAGAAAAACCTTTGAGAGCTGATGGAGTGTCTGAGCCATGGGAAGGGCCCCAGAAGATGACACAAGTGCTTTAGTGGAAGAGATCAAATTGATTAATGAAATTGACTTTATAACCCATTAATACAGAGAAAAATCTGAGGATAAAGAATAACTAATTTTAATTAAGAACTCTATTCTTAAATTATTTTTTTTTTAAACTTTGACCTTTTCTGTGATGCTGGGAGAGTCCGTGGAACCCAAGGAGCAGGGAAGCATACACCTAAAAGAGAGAGACTTACATTCTATTTGGAAACTTCTCATTTATGAATGAGGCAAAGGATTTCAAAGACAAACATTGAGTGCCAGATAATGGATGTATTGACAGGAGTAGATAGGGGGGTGTAACTTGGTTGTTTCTCCTTCGACCCCTTCAAACCCGTGCTCTGGACTCCTTGAGTTCTTGGGCAGAGTCTGCATCCTTATTATTCCTTTTAAAAAACAAGAACAATCTTGTCAGTAATTTAAAAGCTCCATGTATGTGGACATAAAAACTCCCGATTTGTACCCAGTTTGAGCCGTCCCCCACTTGGCCAGAGGTTTGAGGACGACCTTTTATCCCTGTTGGTTCAGCTCCTCCCAGTTAGCCAGCCCCTCCCTGTTTCAGACCCTCTAGAGCTGAGCCCAGGGGGTGAGATGACTGAGGGAAGGGCTGGTCCTCTGGAGTTGATGAGGCTGTCATGTGGTATCAGACCTTTGTGTAGCAGCTGTGCAATGGCTGCCTCTTTCCCTTTTGGGGCCTTCTGTAGTTTTCTTGAAGGGCCTCGGGCTGGAAGCCTCTGACACAGGCAATTCTTTTGACACAAGCTTTGTACTTGTGTTGGCTGCTCCCCCTGCCTCCAAACCTCCCTCTACATTTTCCCAGGCCTCCCACCTCCTGAGCCCCTGGGTTTCTGATCTCTATTCAGTTATTTGCCTTTCTGGAGATGGCTGACAAGCTGGCTCATTTGGATTCTCTATCTGGCCTTCCAGAAGCACACTCCTTGGCCCCATCTCTCTCTTCTCTTCTCTCTCTCTCTCTCTATCTCTCTCTATCTCTTTCCCATGAGCTCTCTCTCTCCCTTCTATCCTCCCATCCTCTCTCTTCCCATCCCCAGCCCTAACACAGGTAAATGTGTCCCTTACTAAACCTCAAGGGCCAATTGTGAAGTTCTGAGTAGGTCCTTGAAGCCCTCACCCTTCCACTTCAGATGGGAGAGAACCCCTACCTCCTTTTCTCCCTGACAGTTCTCTTCGTGTGAATTCCTTACCTTGCTTATCTCTGTGGAGGTGCACAGTGAGCTGAAGCTAACAGAACTGGGAGCTCCTCTGTAGCTGATCCAGCACCTCACTCCAGGATGTGAAAAAAAATGGCATTCGCTCAATTGTCCTCCTTTGGGAGCTCTGCTAAAACTCTGATTCAGAGGGTAGCCCATCCTAATATCCTCAAATAAAGTGGATTTCAGCCATTTCATTCCTTTCCTTTGATTATTTCCTATATTTCATCCCTAGTTCTTTCCTTCAACCTGGTCAGTCTGGATTTCCCTGAACGAGCAAGTGAGTGAGTGAGGAGGAGGAGGAGGACCCCCAATAGTGGTGGTGACTTGTTGGAGCCCATCCCACAGTCTCTGGGCAGCTCCTCATGGGCTGCGAGGGAAGGAGCCACAGACGGTGGGTGTGCCTGGAGCCAGCTCCTGTCCAGTCCCACCTGCTGGGAGCTGGGCTCCCATCTGACAGGCTTTGGAAGCAACCCAAGACCAATCCTGCCACCCACTGAAGCATAGCATTATGGCTTGGAAGACGATGCTTCAGCAAGCAGTAAACACTGATTACAGGCTATGTAAATTTTTCATTTTACAGTCTGTGTGGCCATTACAGGAGATAAGATTAAGATTTATCTTCATTATTGTTCTCCTTTTAATAACTGAATATACATGCAGAAAGTATTGTTCTCCTTACTGCTATATGGAACTCCACCTTTCTTGATTTGTTATCTTTTCAGAAGAGGACAGCTGATTTTAAAACGTAAGAGAAATTTTAAAACAAAACAGAACTGGCAAGAGAGCTCAAGAATAATTAAGTTCTGAGTAACAAAGAACACACTCGCCATATAAGCTCCCAGCTCAGCTTCTCACAGGAAGGATGCTCAATGAGGAGAGAAAGGCAAAAAAATCCCACACTCATTCTTTGCTCAGAAAGATCCCGTTTTACCCCATCGTTTCCACATGTCAGGAACACAGTCTGTTCTGTTACGGATGGATTGGGAAGTTCTCAACAAATGGTTGCAAGGCTTAGTCATTATTTCCTGAAGGTTCACAAAATTAGTAACACTGCAGGCTAATGACTCAATTTTGTTTTAATGTCATTGTTCATATTCTTAATATATGTAGATCATGCCCTGTTGCATAACATTTAATGTAGGAACATTTGCAAGGGATAATTGTGGTGCTGACTCTATAGCACTGTGGTTTAAGACTTTAAAATGGGAAAGTGGGAGGATTCATATTTCTATAATTAATCTTAAAATACTGTTGGGATAAAGAATGTATTTGTGATGGAAAGGAGAAAACCTTAAGGTCTCTCACTTGGGGACATTTTTATTTTCCATTTTCACAATCAGACTATGTCCACAGTCACAGTGACTCAGCCCACACTGTGACTTCGCTTGCAAGGCTGCCCTGCCAGAATGAAGGAAGTGAGGCCTAGTGGAGAGTGTTGCTGTGAGAGTTTTGCTGGGTCGAAGTTCTTCCTCTGTGTACCTCACCTTGCTTCACACACACATGCCCACTCCATCCGCAATTCCTAACATTCCTAATCCCCTCCCCCTAAAATGGGATCTGGCTGCTTGTTTCCATGTTGGCCATCACTACCCTGTGCAACCCACCCTCATCTCTCACTGTGACTAGATGGGTGTCAGGTGCCTGCAATTGCCTTCAAATTGTTCCCAAGGCCTGTCTACATAGAGCAACCTGAAAATTTTTATCTTTTCTTAAAATCCCTCAGAAGCTTCCCACCTGGAAGAAAATCTCAACTCCTTCTCCTGGCTCACAGACCCTGCCTGGTCTAGTCCTGCCGCCTCCCACCTCATCTTCTGCCCCTCGGGTGCTCCGTGTTCTCATGACACCACCTCTACCCAAGCTCTGTCTACCTCAGGGCCTTTGCACATGTTGTTTTTTCTGCCTGGAATGCTCTTCCTCCAGATTTTGAACTCATTAGCTTCCCCTTAATCCTAGGGGTTAATTTATATGTCTCCTCCTCAGAGATGCCTTCCTTGACTCCAATCTAGGAGGAACCCTCTTCCCCAACTTATTTTGTCTCCCTCTTTATCCCCTCACTGGATGTCTCCCAATCAGCATTTAGATCCATTGGTCTAGTTCAGTGGTCGGCAAACTCATTAATCAACAGAGCCAAATATCAACAGTACAACGATTGAAATTTCTTTTGAGAGCCAAATTTTTTAAACTTAAACTATATAGGTAGGTACATTGTTATTAACTTAATTAGGGTTCTCCTAAGGCTTAGGAAGAGCCATACTCAAGGGGCCAAAGAGTCGCATGTGGCTCACGAGCTGCAGTTTGCCAACCACGGGTCTAGTTGGATGCCTACTCTGTGCTGTGTTCAGTGCTAAATCCTTAGTGCGGAGAACATTGCAAGTCCTAGGAGCTCAGTGAATGGTGGTTAAGTGGAGGGAGTGAGCGTTGTGTGCAGATGCTATGTGTGTGGATTGATTTCTCCTGTGTGAAATTATTGTTGACCCTGCCGGGCTGCATACCCTACCATGTTTTCATTACTTAAAAGTTCAGTCACATTTCCTCATCAATTTAATGTGGTTGCAGTTGACGTGGAAAAGCTGTATTTCTAGTTGCTAACTTAGGAGCATGTGAATATCATTTTGAAATAGCTCACCCTTTCCTCCTTGGGGTCCAACCCTAATGCTGACCTAACTTGTAGACCTGGGGCTGAAAGTCAGCCAGAATGCTGAATTAAAATATTGAAAAAGGCCGAAACCGGTTTGGCTCAGTGGATAGAGCGTCGGCCTGCGGACTGAATGGTCCCAGGTTCGATTCCGGTCAAGGGCATGTACCTGGGTTGCGGGCACATCCCCAGTAGGAGATGTGCAGGAGGCAGCTGATCGATGTTTCTCGCTCATCGATGTTTCTAACTCTCTATCTTTCTCTCTTCCTCTCTGTAAAAAATCAATAAAATATATTTTTTAAAAAAAATATTGAAAAAGACTTCAGAGCATGGTAATTAGTGCCTGCCATTCCTATGAGCCCCCAACTGTCCTTTCCCCTTCCTCTGGCGGTCCCTCCAGGCACTGGTGAAGGGAGCCAGGGAATCTGGCTTGGAGACCAGCAGGGTGGTTGCGTCCCTAAGAAAAGCACTGGGACTCTAATAAGCAAACATTTTGTTCCCTTTTGGCCCCTGTGGCAGTGGCCACCTGAGGATGTTTCCTCAGAGTCGCCCTCATATGGCTGCTTTGGAGAACTGCAGCCCCTGCAGTGTACCATTTCTATTAATGTCGCCTGGCATGTATACCATTTGTGTTTAATACTCTGGTGCTACTAAATCTTTTGCCTTCATCTAAAAATAAGAATTTCCTGTTTTCCTCATGTAGTTATATCGTCCTTCCTTTCATTGACGTGTGACTAATCTCCCTCAGATTAAAGGACTTAAAGCTCTCATGCACTGATTCCAATCTTATTTTTAAAGAATAATATCATCATCCCTGTATTCTTTTTAATACTGTAGTGATAATGTGTGTAGTGACTTATCCACTAGAGTATAGATTTTTTTACTCTAGTGATATTAACAGTCAAACTAACTTTTAAGAACGTGGCTGATATGGTCACCTAAGGACCACACTCAGTTCTCTGTCCACTGCTTTTGTCTCACACTTTAGGATGTTTGCCGTGCTGAGTCTGAATCCAGTCACTTCCCACAGAATAACTTGGGTGTAGGGGAAACTGATCTTGAATTTGTGTGTATTTGGACTGGAGTATTTTTTTAACCTCTCTCTTCTTGGTCTCTCCCAATGACACAGAGTACGTTTCCTGATGGGTGGACGTCATGGGGAATTTAAGTTTCTGCCTCCCTCTGGCTATGCCCCTTGCTATGAAGCCTTACTTCCCAAAGAAAAGATGAGACTGGAGCCTGTCAAAGAATATAAACGTGACAGCGAAGGCATTAGAGATCTGTTGGGAACCACCCAGTTCCTCTCCCAGGCTTCTTTCACCCCATGCCCCATAGACACCAGTCAGGTAGGTTCAATCTGCCAACAGGAGGCAACCCATGAGGATGAAGTAATAGGGCTACATCCCTCTTTCTCTGTTGTCTATAGAATTGTCATAGAATGTGAACCACTGTTATTCTTCATGTTTCCACCACAGGTGTAGATTGAGCTCTTTAAGGATTTCTCAACTAATGGACAAGTTAGGCACTGGCTACTCACAAGGCACTGGTACTAGGCTCCGTGATGTGTAGGCAGAACTGTTTTTGGTATTCTCTGGGAGTTTACAACCAAGTTGAAGAGCTAAAAAGTGAATGTATTACTTTTTAAAGTGTAAATGTAATAAGTGCAAAATGAAGAGCATGCATAAGGAAATGCTGGACACCCTTTCGGCTAGAATGGTTTCAGAGTCTGTGTAAAGAGGATAGAATTCAATCAGTGCCCTCAATAAGCTTAAATTGGGATGGGTGTCCAGGGGTGAAGTCACAGGAATGGGATAAGTAAGGGACTAGAAGTAAGAACACAACTAGGGGCAGGTGGTAATGAGTACTAGTACTCCTGTGTGGCTGGATGCTGGGAAGAAGAGAAGTATAAAGGAAAACAGTTGGAAATAAAACTGAAAGAAATGGGATAGAGAGAAGGGCTTTAAAAGTGCTGATAAATGGATATTTTCCCCTTCCAGGGTCTATATTTTGAGAGAGATGTGTTCACATGGTTATGCTAAAGGGCATAAACAGCTTTCAGTATTTCCTATAAACCAGTGCTACTCAAATCATTATTCTAGATGTTAGAGAAAGTAAGTGAAAAGGGAATTTGTCTTTGAGGTGCTTGGGTTAATGGTCTGGAGGCATAAAGCTCTTTGGGTGTGTAGAAGGTCTAGAGCACGCATTTTTTCATAATATTCATATGACCCTGTTACATTCAGGTGTGTGCACATGCTCATGAGTTTCCTTCTCACATCCTGTAGCTGATAATTGTGAAGTGCCATAGTACAGAAACTATAGCATTTTTTAACCTGCTTCACAGAGCCTAGTATAGCACCTGGAGAGTAGTTGGAGTTGAGAATGTAGATGGGAAACTAGGGAGGAATCTGTGAGCCAGGGTGATGTTAGGACTCCATCATCTGGTTCTGGTTCCTGGCTATTCTAGACAAGAAGTTTGAGGACCAAGAACCCAATTAGCTTTTCTGTGTACACAAGCTGCTAGTGCCCAAGTTGGGGAAGAACATGAACAGGAGCATGATTCCTGCTTCTCTGTGCTGCCCTTCTTACTAAATTACCAGGTCAGTGTGTGTTACTCAGAAAAGGCTTATTGGAACCAATGGGGCCTCTAAAAGATACTTTAAAAGTGAGGGGAAGTTTTGATGAGGGAGGAGAAGAGGGCCTGACAAAAGAGTGAGAAGTTTCTAAACATGCAGAATTGAACATTTGGAAATCAAAAAACAGAGGTAGATCCACAAGCCAGAAAGGTACTGTCAGGACCCAAAGGTGAATTGGTATGGACCCTGGATCTAGGAAAATGTGTCTGGGAAATAAAATAATAGAGAAGCTCTCGTTGGAAAGGTACAATTTATTACCTCGAAGGAGACCTTGTCATTTTTTAGAATCTACTGTCCTGTGAAATTATTGTCAAAGGAGAAGTTAAATACAAGGTACTCACACATAGTCAACTCCATTCTCCCTGGGGCACATTAACCAATATGCCGATTAAGTATCGCTAAGTAGAGCCCTGTGGTTACACAAGAACAGTTCCCAGTGCTTGAACCACCCACAGCCCCTGGAGAGAAAGGAGCCCAGTTCTGAGCAACCCAGCCCCCAGACACCCAGGAGGCAGTTATAAAGCTAGTGTTACTCTGTCCTAGGTAGTCACCAGCTGAGGTCACTGACATTGTGATCTGGGTTATATGTGGAGGCCTCTTTCCACATTTTCTTCTTTCACTGAAGCATGCGGTACCTCTACTTCCAGACTATAATCAGTTAAAGGACCACTTAGTTTAAACAGATTATCTTAGTTAACCAGTAAAATCCAAATACAGTTGTGATTTGTTTTATTATAGTAGTAGTAAACTAAAACCAAAAAGGGGGGGAGGGGGAGAAACTACTAGTACTTGGGCGGGGCCCACAGTTTGTAACCTCAGTGGAGGGACAAGCAAAGTTCCAGGAAAACACAGAAAAACTCTCCCTGAAGGTAATTGTGGAAGACTTCCCAAAGGTGGTGACATTTGAGCTAAATTCAGAAGGATAAATATTGAGGGTGTTTGTGTTAAAACCAGAGCTGGATAGCAGTTAAAGTGGTAAAAACAAATTTTACTTCGAGTCTATTGCAATAAGGAGAAAGGAACTCCAGCACAGAGCTGGGTCAATTCTGAATACAGCGAGAACAAATGGGGATTTACAGCCAAGGAGCAGGTTGAGAGGTAGGGCCTGGGGTGGTCAATTATGGTCAGTTACTAAGAGGAAATATCAGGGATTGGATGGATTCTTGCCAACCTGATCTACTAGGATTCTAGCTGAAGGCAGACTGGAGTATCTGCTATCACCTGGGAGATGATGGGGGTGGTGAGGAAATTTGATCAGATATGGAAGGTGATCAGATAATAAGAGTAGTAGATTCTCATTAAACTGATTTAGCATGATTCTAAAACTAGGGTCTTGAGGGCAAGGCCAAGGATGTAGCCTAGTCAAAAAAGGGCTCAGCAGTACCTTTCTAGAGTTTGGTCAAAGAGAGAGTCTTTGTCATTTGTGTATCATGATGAGTATAAGGTTGCATATGCAAGGGCACCAAACTGTGGAACAGTGTGACCTTTTGGAAGAATTTCAAGAAGTTTGGAAAGGATGTGTTTGGGAGGACTGTGATGAGAGAACTAAAGAAACACATTTAGTTAAGACATCTAGTCTATGTCTTAGGAGTGCCAAGGAACACTTGGAGACATGCAGGAAGAATGTGTTTTAATGTGGTTTTGTTTTTATAAACTCATCACTCTGGCCAGAGTATGGAGGATAGATTGATGGGGAGTGGGAAGGACCCATCACGAGGCTCTTACAGTGGTCCAGGGAGGAAATAATGAGGTGGAATGATGTAGAGGAGAGAACTCTTCAGAAATATGCTTAGTGAATAGACATGACATATTTTATGACTGATTAGGCAGGGGAGGTGGGTGGCAGAACAGATAATGCCAAGAGGGAAGACACTAGGATGACTTCCAGGCTTAAAGCAATGGTGAGGCCCTTTAACAAAAAAAGGAGTGGAAAAAATAGGAAGAGAAAAGGGTTTAAAAGAAAAGATAATGAATTTATTGAGTTCACTCTGGTGGGAAAATCCTGTAGGCAGTTGAAACAATGGGTCTGAATTTCAGGAGAGACTGTGGCTGGAGATGTACTTACTTGGGACTACCCATATACGGGGAGGTGAGATCTCCCAGGGAGAAAGCATGGAGAGAGGGGATCTACGGCCCAGGGAAGTATTCCCAGGTGAAGAACACGCAACAGCAGTATCCGCAAAGAAGACTGAGAGGAGATGGGCAGAGAGGAAGCCAAGAGAGGAAAGAATCCTGGGTTACATGTAGGGAGTCAACTAGAACACCTGATCCATAGAGATATTATGGTAGATTACAGTTGGCTCTTGTAGTTCTGACTTCACACTTGTTCCTTTCCTTTTAGGTGGTTTTGCCGCCTCACCTAGAGAAGATCCGAGACAGACTGGCTGAAAATATCCACGAGCTTTGGGGAATGAACAAAATAGAGCTTGGCTGGACTTTTGGCAAGGTACGGGTTCCAGTGGCCAGGCTGAGGTGGACGGTTGGCTTGCCTTGTTATCTGGAAGGGTTCTTCAAAGACTTGAATGAGGAAGGGAGCCTCATAAGCTAAACTCGCTCCGGACTACCACCTATCTAGCTGCCGCTGTGTTCAGCAGCAGGCTTGTTCGGTTGTTGGTTTAGTACTGTCAGGAGTGCTGGGGAGGCCAGCTCTGCACAGACAAAACCAGGAACCTACTTCCCTTTTTACTCCCAAATGCTGGTTTCCTTTATTCAGGGAATAGCGAGTAAGGTCCATTCTCAGCACCCCTTTGAGAGCCCTGTCATCTCCCTTTCCTTTAGGAAAGTTGTCCTCTCTGCATGGGTGGTAAAAAGAGGCTGATTCATTGTCCTGAATCAGAATTTGTTTAATATGGTTTTCGGACATATCACTTAGATTAATGGACACTCAGAGGAGGTTAAGGAACCTCTTTCACGAGAAAGCTTTTTTCACCGAGGCTGAAAATTGATTTTGTTCTGCGATTTGTAAGGTTCTGTCTGAGGAAGAAGTACTAGTATAGGTCAGTTCTGAAGCTTCCTGTGACCCTGAAAGTCTCAAATTATGAATGGTTCAGCTTAGTTACTGCGAGGGGTCCTGCACTCTAGCACACATGTTGGGATAGCTACCATAAAATATTCTCCTTGAATCTGACCACCTCTCTGCTGTATGCTCTTATAACACCACAAACCTCTCCTGTAGAGAACTAAGCACAATTTTAACTTTACCTTTATTTCTATTACTAGGGGCCCAGTGCACGAATTCATGCACCTGTAAAAGAACTGTGGGCTGCGAGGCTGCAGTGGGCACAGGGACAGGTCTTGGCCCATCCTCTGCGACCCTGCCTAGCCCCTCCTGCCATGGCCTCCAGTACCCTGTCTGCTGGCAGCCCTGCTCCTGCTGCCATCACTCCCACACAGTGATGGAGCTGGCCCTGCTCGCACCCACTGATGGCCAGCAATGGGTGCAAGCGGAACCAGAGGCATCAGTGGGTGTGAGTGGTGGCTGCTGCCCCAATTGCCCCTCAAGAGCATGGGGAGGTGGGGAAGCCCTCAGGGGCAATTGGGGCTGGAAGCCACTACTCAAACCCACTGATGGCACCAAGAAATTGGGACCAGTGCCGGGTGCCAGCAGCAGGTGCAAGCGGTGGCTCCAGCGCCGGCTGCAGGTGTGAACAGGGCCAGTGCCGGCAATGGATGCAAGTGGGGCCATCGCTAACAGCGGGTGTGAGCAGCAGCTGCCAGCCCCAATAGCCCCTCAGGAGCAGGTGGAGGTAGAGAAGCCCTGAGGGGTGATAGAGGCCAGCAGCCACTGCTCGCACCCACTGATGGTGCCAAGCAATCAGGGCTAGCACCAGGCACCAGCAGTGGATGCAAGTGGGGCCAGCCCTGGCAGCAGGTGCGAGCACTGGGCAGGACCACAGCGCACAGGAGCAAAGAATTTTCAGTAACCACCAGAGGCTCGCCCCAATGACAGCGACCGGTGCCCCACCTTGGTCTGGTGCTCCCGCTCACCTCCACCATCCCACTGCGGCCAACAGCTGCCATGTTCCCCTCCTGCCCCGTGGTGGTCAGTGCATATCATAGCAACCAATTGTTCAGTTGTTCCACCATTGGGTCTATTTGCATATTAGCCTTTTATTATATAGGATTATTTTATTGCATCCTGCCCCATTAGACTGTATCTACTTCATGGGGCTAGGGCTATCCCAGCTCACCATTGAACTCCTAGCATCTAGCTCATTATCTACCGCATAGTAGACACTCAACAAATATTTGTTGAATGAATGAAGTAATTAATTAACTAATTCAGTAGCCATAGGTCATATGTTGCTACTGAGCACTTGAAATGTGACTGTGAATTGAGATGTGCTGTAAGTATAACAAATGCCAGATTTTGAGGACTTACTATGAAAAATAATATACAATATCTAATAAATTATCTCATAGTAATTACTTATTAAAATGGCAATATGATGGATATATTGGGTTAAATAAAACACATTATTCATATTAATTTCACTTGTTTCTTTCTCCTTTTCTAATATGGCTACTAGAAAATCTGAAATCACAAGTGTGGTACCTTTGTGGCTGACCTTGTATTTCTATTGGACAGCACTGGTCCAGCTTCTGTAGTCCTTCATGATCTGAAGCATGCTGCCATTCAGTAGCATTGCGGTTCCATGAATTCGGCCAAGCAGGAGGGGTGTTAGAGGCCAGAAGCCACTAGCTAGAAACAAATGCACAGAGCACAAGCCACTGGCAGCTTGAGGACTGTATCATTTACTAGAGAGAAGATCATCTATTTGCCTATCAGCAAAATAGCTGTCTTTGTCTTGCCTGATAGAGATTACCTGGGCCATGTTTCACACTGTGTCCTTTTCTGTTTTCCAAGGCAGTGCCAGCTGTCGAACTTAAATTATATTCTTTATGTTGTCACCTAGATACGGGATGACAATAAAAGGCAACACCCCTGCCTTGTGGAGTTTTCAAAGCTGCCCGAAACTGAGAAGAATTATAACCTGCAAATGTCAACTGAAACCTTAAAGTGAGTGCTCAGTGGAATTGAATTTGGACTAAACAGTGAGTGGATGACTTAATGCCGTATAACTAAATTTCAAAGACATGTCTTTTGCCTGGAAAACATGACCCATTCTGATAAATTAGAGGGTGATTATTCATGCCACAAAAGGATATCGCAAAGTGAATAACACATTCACCATTGTTATTTAGCATATATATTTCTTTAGAGGCCATTTGCTATTTGCCAGAAAGAGGGAAAATGTAGGGGGGAAAAAACAGAATCAAAGGACCAACTGCTTTTTGCAATTAGGTTAAATCAAGAAAAAAAGATAAGGTGTTTCTAAAAACCAATGACAAAACATGGTTTGATTCACTAAAATTCCACTTAAAAACCACTTTTAGCTTATCTATGATCCCACCCATGATTAAAAGCCTAATTCAGACTTTATATTTTTTAGCCCAAGTTGGTATCTCCCATCTTGAATGTTTTTGGTGCTTGTTACCTGTTCTCTATGCATTCTATTTCTGTTCTCTAGTTGTCAGGGAACAGACACTGTGGTTTTGTTGGCATAACAATGCTGGGTCATCGTGCCTTGCTCAGGGCTCATATATGTGAAGTTGTCCATCACCCCGAGGCTGCCTGAGGGTGCAGCTCTGGTACCTCACAGTGTCTAGTGCAGCTCAAGGCCCTGCACGGGGAGTGCTCAGTCAGTACTCGCTGACTCCGGAATTGCCATTACGATCCTATCTGTTCCCTGGAATCAGAGAAGCAGGATATAATTCTAATTCAAATTTGTAAATTCAAAAATGTCTCAAAGTGGGATTAGGAACCAACTTTTTAAATTTTCTTATGCTTACTATCATCTAAATCTGGAGTTGGCAAACTATGGCCCATGGGCCAATCTGACTGGCTACCAATTTTTATAAAGTCTTATTGTAACAAAGCCAAGTTCATTGGTTTGCCTATAGTCCATGGCTGCTTTCATGCTCTAGGCTGGCAGAGCTGAGTAACAGAGACACATGACCCACAAAGCCTAAACGTTTACTATCACTCTTTACAGAAAAGCTCTGGGAAGCCCCTTGTCTAAACGAATGACAGTTGTCTGCTTTTATCAGCTGGGATGTGGGACAGGGTTCTGGCTGTCCTTTATTTGCAGCTAAGCCTAGTCTTTCCCTCTGTTTCATCACAGAACCCTCCTGGCCTTAGGGTGTCATATCGCTCATGTTAACCCAGCTGCTGAAGAAGATCTCAAGAAGGTCAAACTGTCCAAAAAGTAGGTGATTGCTTTCAATGGTCCAAGACTTCAATGCTTCAGTCTGGTTCCCAAACTGGGAGGATGGGAGGCCCATGCATGAAGACAGATAGCAGCCCCGGGTACTGCTAGCACCAGTGCAGGGTGGCTCCTCCGGTTCCTCAGGCTGCACAGAAACCCCCAGACAGGAGCCTGCGAAAGTACAAGTGTTTCCAGCTTTTCCCTCTTTCTGTTCCTTCTGCCCAGATCTACACTACTACTGTTAGTTTTGAGCCAAGAGATGCAGCACTCTCGGCTGGATGTGTTGCCTTTGGTCTATAAATAGCAGTTGGCACAGGACCCTGAAAATGATTGGTAGCCACAGCAAAGATCCACTGCTCTGATACTGGGCCAACCTTCTAAATCCTTTGTGAAAATGGGTGTCTCTGCCAAGATTTAATTTGGCCCCTAACTCTGCATGTGCACTACTCTTCCTCTCTCCTGCACATTCAGAGTCACATGGGCTCACACATTCAGATACGTGCTCAGGGGCACATCCACTGGCTCACTCACGTGCCCTCCCTCATATGCCAGACTTGGATGCTCACACATTCACACAGGTGTCATAATTAGTTAAGGAGCCAGGGTATTGCCAGAATTAATCAAATGCTTCTCTTCCCCTTCTTCCCTGTTAAACTCCCAAGCTCCTCTCTCAGAGCCTGAGACCAGCACATCTAAGAGGCAGCAGCGGGAGGGGCAGTCTGCTGGCCCAGGCTGCTGGAGTCAGTGTCCAGCAATCAATGCATATTGACTAGCCCAGTGGTCAGCAAACTGCGGCCCCTTGAGTGTGGCTCTTCCACAAAATACCACGTACGGGCGCGCACATACAGTGTGATTGAAACTTCGTGACCACACTCAAGGGGCCAAAGAGCCGAGTGTGGCTCCCGAGCCACAGTTTGCCAACCACTGGACTAGCCCATGATCAGGCATCCTGACAAGGTGGAGGAGGGGCAGTATCTTATGCCTACAATAGACCCTGAATCTCACGCTGCTTAGAGGTTCCTGGGTAGCATGAGCCTTGGTCTATAAGTCATCACCTTTAGGTTCTGGCCTTGGTCTGGGCTTTCATTGACACTGAAGCCATGAGCACCACTGGACTCACATTCCCAGGTGGCCATGATCATCTGCTCCTCTGAGAGTCACTCTACAGTGTGCCCTGTCCTCTGCATTCACACAGGCATCTACCTGGACTCATACTGCTCTTTTTTTCATCTTCACGTCACCTTTAAAGTAAAGACATTTGAGGCTGTGACTCATAGACAGACACCTAACCACTCACTAATGTCACTTCAAGTTCAGAGATTCTCTAGTGCCATGAATTTTTTAATTCCCAAAGTAAAGGTTTAACTTTCCAAGACTGAACAATCATTCTGCATTGATTTATAAAAAACCATTGGCTCAAGGTCCTGTCCTTGCTGGTATGGTTAGAACCTTTTGTGTTTTAAAGTAGGATGGAGGAGCTTCTGGTGGTGTTACAGCATGCTAAATGTGCCCATTATTTGTAGGGCAATGAGTGTTTTGTTACAAATAAGGATGGATTTGCACTGATCATTCACTTTCTCCAACAGTCTCCTTTGAGTCTGTGACACACATTAACTAAAATGATGGTGGATAAGGGGTTTCATCTATTGACTTGAAATAGAATCGAGCTATCCACTCTGCCCCAGGATAAAGGCTGTGACTGGAGCCCTGTTTTCAGAGTTTTCTTACCATGTACCATTGATCTAAAATCTGGAATGGGGGAGTCATACAGATCTGTTCAAAATATAATTTGTTTCTGTTTACTTGTAGCTACATCATGTCTAATGGCTATAAACCAGCCCCTTTGGATTTGTCTGATGTGAAGCTATTACCTTCTCAGGAAATCTTAGTGGATAAGCTTGCAGAAAATGCACATAATGTCTGGGCAAAAGACAGAATAAAACAAGGATGGACCTATGGTATTCAACAGGTGAGAAGTGCTGGGTCAGGCCTGCTGGGAAAGTTAGGAGATGTGATCCTCCATCAACATGCCGTTGTTTTGGTGGGTGTTAGATTGGAAAATGGGCATTTCCCTTGCATTCTGTCCTCCCTGCCTCTGCTCATTCATTATTTATAGAATCTTGGGCCTGGACAGTCTTCATAATCATCACAGTGACATTAACTCCCAGCACAATTCCAATTTTGTAGAAGGACAGCCTTACTTTCCTTTATTAGTCTGATTCACTTGTGATCGTGTTGCCCTGTGTATGTGCCCAATGGCTGCATCTGCCTTCATCCCCTCCCTGTCTTGCTGCATGCCTTGTGAAGAACTGAGCTTTCATGCCATTCTCCAAGGCTCTCACAAATCAACATCACAGTTCAGTGGTATTTCTGGAATGGTCTCAAGTATCTACCACTGAGAGTGAAAAGGAGGGGACATGAACACAGGAGAGGGGCAAACCAGCCTTCCCAGAATCCTGTGCCCCCCTTAATTCAGTTCATCAGGCCAAGATTCCTGGGCAGCCAGGATTCTTAGCTTGAGCAGGAGGCAGCCTAAGAGCCAGGGCGCAGCAAGGAATTGGGAAGAGTTTAGAGCCAGAGTTCAGCTCCAAACCATCTGGCACACTCTCTTCTTGAAATGCTTCCTTCATCTTGGTAAATACCAGGATTAGAGTCAGGGAAGTTCAGGGATAGCTGTGTGCACTCATTTTCATTCATATCTGAGTCTCTGAACTTATACATGTGTAGAAGCAAGAAGACCACTACAAAAGGAACCATGGTAAGGAGGGAATCGGAGGCTTCAAAGAGCATGTCAGGCAGCATATTTATTTATAATGACTCATCACTGCAATTATCTTCTTAGTCCTCCCTAAGGAACTGAGGCGGACTCTAATACGAATGTGTGCCTCTGCAATGAAATGGACCCACTATAGTTCTGCCACCTTTTCTGATGTTCCTCTATGAACACAGATGTTTCTCTGTTAAGAGGCTGCTTGAGGAGGCTCTAACAGTTAAATCATAGCATGATCATTCCATGGGGGGTAGTTACATAAATCCCCATCTGCCTTGCCTTGAGAATGGAGGTTTCATTTTACTCCTAGCCTGGCATTATTACAAAAGTGTTTCTTTAATGCCAGCTTTGAACATAAGTAAAATTCTTCCATTTATACTCATTTAAGTCTGAAGAGAAGTAGTAAATATGTGCATTGCTAAATATCCCGGCACCGGGAGAAGAGCTAGTAGACTCAAGGAAGAAGGGACTATTTCTGGGAATGTGTGAGTGGGACAAGCTATTTGTAAAGACAGAATGTATTTTCTCCAAACCTTTTTTCTCTGGCCTTGAGTAGGATTTGAAGAACAAACGAAATCCTCGCCTGGTGCCATACGCATTACTGGATGAGCGTACCAAGAAGTCAAACAGGGACAGCCTTCGCGAAGCTGTCCGGACATTCGTTGGCTATGGCTATAACATCGAGCCATCAGACCAGGAACTAGGTAATGAGTGGAGATTGCTCATTCTGGTTCCAATTTAACTTAACATGTCCTCTTCTGGGGAGATGCTACCTTTGAGTAGATCTAACTTGTACCATTAAAAATGATACTGTTGCTGAAGGGCACTAAACTAAATGGGGTATTTTAACACTTGGAGTGGGGGAAACGAGTTAAGTCGGCTCGCGTGAATTGCGCGTACTCCGCGGGAGCCGTCTTAACTCGGTTCATATAGATTTGCGGTGGAGTGCGGGAAACGTGTAAACTCGGGCCGATTGTAACTGCGTATTACCAAATATTTGTTTGTTTGCCGTTCACAAAGATACCTACCTGCGTATGCGAACCGTTTCATACCCATTGGGGTAATAGGTATCATAAAAATCCCTGATTTTGCGCGGGAAACCTAAATAATTGCCCGCGCCATCTTATATTTTGGCGGGAAATTCACCCCACACCGGAGTGTTAAGAAGTAGGCTGATGGGTGGGGAAACCATGTTTGGTAATAAAACATGGTCCCATTGACAGATGTGTCTATGAGGAGCACATCTATGACCCAGTCCCACAGGGAGTAAATTATCCTCCAGTATAGCTGAGCTTTTCAGGTTGTTGGGTCGCAAAACCTTCATTTCTTTTATTTTCCAAACATGTTGAATATCAGCTTACTTTTGGACCAAGTAATCTCATGCCTAAATGAAATTCTCTCACTGATTAAAATCACCAGATTATAATTTATGACCATGTCATTGTCATCCCATACCCCAGGATGTGCCAGGCCACTGGAGCAGTATTACAAGTGGTTACAGGTATGGGTTTGGGGTAAGAGAGACCTGGGTTCAAATCCTTGCTCTTCTTGATTTATTGGCTCTGTGACATTGAACAAGTGATTTATTAACCTCTCTGAGTCCCAGTTTTTCCTCTGTAAAATGTCCTCCTAGGGTTGTTGCTAGGAAAATCTGAGATACATTCTCTAAAGGATCTACTACAAAATAATTGCTCAGTGATTATATTATATCAGTCTTCATTGTTTTCAAATTCTTTCAGGGAATGCTACCTAATTAATAAAGTTTTGTGTTTTTTCTCTCTCCCTTCTGCACCCTCAACTCACTTTCCTTCTCATGATAGCTGACCCAGCTGTGGAGAAAGTCAGCATAGACAAGATCCGATTCTTCCGGGTAGAGCGGTCTTATGCAGTGAGATCTGGAAAGTGGTATTTTGAGTTTGAGGTGGTGACCGGAGGAGACATGCGTGTGGGCTGGGCCAGACCAGGCTGTCGTCCTGATGTTGAGCTGGGCGCTGATGACCAAGCCTTTGTGTTTGAAGGCAGCAGGGTGAGTCTGGAGAGTGTCCACACATCCTCAGCCCAAGGTTTTTCTTTCTCCAAACACTTCGCTGGAAGTTGGAAGTACTGAGTGTCTGAGTCTCTGGCTTCAAAATCAGAGGCCACCACCACTGGTTAATTTAAACTACTATTAGATTATTACCTAGTGATTATCCTTTTGCTCTTTCCTCTGGTGAAGGGGAGGACTGTACACCCAAGTTCTTCCTGAAATCACCTGCACATCTGCCCTTGTCCCTCACCCCAGTGCCTCTACTCCAGAAGAGGTTCACACAACACTATGCAGCCAGTATCTGTGAAAGTCTTACCACTTTGCCTTAGAGGGAGGCCTGCTTATTGTCATAGCTGACTAGGTATTGGGAAACTTGGGCCACCTTTTCTGATGAGCCTTATGTATCTCAGTTTCATTCATCTGTAAGATAGATCACTCCTCCCTGTGATTTGGCCTTGGTAGAGAGGTGAGTGCCTTGTAGAAACCAGGTACCACTACCAGTTAGGAGAAATTGCTCCTTTGGTCATTTCTCTAGCTGCTTGGGGGCTGCTTCTAGGACCTCCATTACTCTGAGCTCTGGGATCTTGTCTCCTAGGGGCAGCGTTGGCATCAAGGGAGTGGGTATTTTGGACGTACCTGGCAGCCAGGAGATGTGGTTGGATGTATGATTAACCTGGATGATGCTTCCATGATCTTCACACTGAATGGGGAGCTGCTAATCACCAACAAAGGCTCAGAACTTGCCTTCGCAGATTACGAGATTGAGAATGGTAAATCGACCACCTTTCCCTTCATTTCAACTCCATGAGTTGTAGGAAAATCCGGGGAGAGCTGGGTGAACTCGTCTACCTCCTTATTTAGAATGCACTGTCTTTTGCATATTTGAAACCCTGCTGGTGAAAACTAGCCTTTTACTATCATGATTGAAGAAATCAAGATAAATAATGAGGATAGTTGCTATGTACAGCATAAAAATAAGTGCTAAACTTCCAGGTAGATTGATTAAGAAGCTTTCCTCTAATTCCCTGGTCTGTTCCTTGGCATTTTAAAGTTCCCCGGGATTCCTAGTGTTACAGATGAAATGCTAATTGCATGTGGACTAATGTCCCTGGCAGAATAGAAAAGTCAATGAATTGAAGAATTATCCTTTTATTATGATTTAAATTGTCAGTCTGCATGTTTGTGTAATTGAACTTGATGCTTTGATGAGAACCATTGAAACACTAAAGTTCAACTTAGCTGTTCCCTTGAATGAAATACAATTTATTTTGAAAATCAAACATGCTGGGAAGCCCGAGCACAGTGGCATTTATTAATGTCCATCAATAGACCACAATCAGAGCAGTGCTTTAGATACACAAAGGAGCAATTGGCACTCTGATTTCCTGTCTACAGAGCTACATTATGTACAAAAGTTGTTGGCACATAGGAGAAGGAGCACTGGACTGAGAGGTGGCTGACTCCCTCTTAACAAGCTGTGTCTTGGCTTAACTTCTCTGGGCTTCACTCTCTTTATCTAGACCAGAGAATAAGAGGACAAACTGCCAAGTTACAACATCCTCGCCAGATATAAAATCCTACGGCAATGACTTACTACCCGCTGAGTGCACACTGTTGCTGTGCCCACACCGGTGCTGTGTCACACTCTGCTGCTTCATTATAGACAAGGAAGGGACAGAGTGGCTGAGAGGGAAGAGGTTGCTGTGGGTCAGGAGACCTGAGCTCTCCCCCTGCCTCTGCCGTTCCCACCTGTGGCGTCTTGGGTTGACTTGATTTAACATCTGTGCATCTCATTTCCCCCTCTAAAATGATTAGGGCTCCGTGATAGTTCTAAATGTCTAAGACTTTACAAAAAGAAATAGCCCCTACTGACAAAGCTAGAAAATATAAGACTGCATAGGCAAGAGCGGCGGAAATATATGAAATTGTATATGTAATAATATAAATATTTTTTATTTACAGAATGCTTTTAGCTTTATAGGTCACTTTCACACTTTTACAGATACCTGTTATTGGCAACATTCATATCCAACTGTACCCTAAAAGAGCTTTAAAGAGTCTTCTGAGAGCGACCTATTTGGGGAAATGAAAAGGTTGTGAGTCAAATGTATTTTCCTAGAAAGACAGGATGGCTAAAGCCAGATGGGGTCATATTTTAATGCCTTTTGAAAGGTTTAAAATCAGAGTTCTAATGAAAGAATCCTATTTTTTGGAAATGTGTGGGGAAGACATTGCCAGTAGAGAGCAAAACCTGTGGGCTGGTTCAGAGGCAAAGGGGAGGAAATGTGTAGGTGGGTGAGGGAGATATAGAGGAGACCTCTTCTGACACTGCTCTTAGGAAACAGATATTTACCCAGCATCCCCCCCGCCCCCCCCCCCCCCCACACACACACACAGGCAGTGGAAGAAAATAAAACACTAAGAGGTTCAGTCTCCTCCCTGAGGAAAGGCGCTCTCTGGGGTAGGAGGAGCCCACAGACAGACTTTTTCCTGGCTCTCCTGTGCATGAACGGGGGAGATTGACTGACTGGGAGACTTTGACTCAACATAAGGATGAGCTAAGAATCCTGTCTGTTGTGCAGGGTTAGGAGAACTTTGTAAGTCCAAAGCCTTGCTACTCCAATGTGGCCCACTTGTTAGAAATGCAGACTCTCAGGCCCCACCAGACCTGCTGAACCAGAAACTGTACTCAGCCAGGAGGCTCTGGTTTGTACACACATTAATGACTGACAAGTAGTGGTCTACAGCACTCAGAACGGCAAGTGGTGCCTGTCCGAAAGAATTCGTTTTTCAGTAGTAAAAATAAATAAGATGCTCTCTCCTGGGTACGGTGCGTGTCTACAGCTGTCCAGAATGGCCCTGCATTTGACATGGCATCCATCAGAGGCTGACCTGCAATACAGCCTCAAACAAAGTGAGGCTGTCCTGACCCCTGGTAATAGAATGGTTTACCTTTCTAATGAGATTGTCTAAGAAGGAAAGCCGTGTCAGCAGGGCCAGCGGTGGACCCTTGTGTGCTAAGTGTGTCAGCGACAGGATCAAGTGTGCTTTCCATAGTGAGGAGCAGACAATCATTGTGAATGTGTTGAAGACACAAGCACAGAATCAGAAAGCTAATTTTCTTATAAAAAAGACGCTTTTCCCCTAGCCAGTTTTGCTCATTGGTTAGAGTGTCAGCCCATGGACTGAAGGGTCTTGGGTTTGATTCCAGTCAAGGATACACACCTCTGTTGCAGGCTCCTTCCTTGGCCCCAGTGGGGCACGTGCGGGAGGCAACTAATCAATGTGTCTCTTTTACATTGATGTTTCCCTCTCTCTCTGTCTCTACCGCTTCCCTCCACTCTTTCTAAAAATCAATGGGGTGGTGGGGGGGAGAGAGGAGCTTTTCTTGAGTAATTAAAAACAAAATCAATAATATGAAAAAAATAACAATGCAAAGCCATAGGTTATGAATGACTAATACAGAATGAGATTTCTATAGGAATGGGATTGGCACTGAGCATTAAAGAATCTGAGGTATCTACCTCTCAGGGGAAGGGTACTCCACTCAGAGGCTATAACTAGAGAATGGCTGTGGACTCGGGAAACTGCAGGAAAGGGTGGGACAGTTTGGAAGATTTGCATGTGGAATTTATGGAAGATGAGGCTGGAAAGACAGACAAGGTGCAGATTTCAGCCTCAAATACCAAGACTCCATCTTTTCCATCTGGACCAAGCACCCTTCGACTTCCCTTTTTAAGACATGGAGGGTGGGGCTGCTATAGGGTTTGAGCAGAGGAATACTATAAAATAGGAGGATATATTAGGATAGCTCTGCTTTTAGAGATCATCTGTTGTAATGAAAAAGATGTCTCGTAGGCTTTGTGTGTGCAGGGACATGATTTGACCTTCAGAATAACAACAAAGTCTATTACTAGGAAGCAGTTTTATAATAGAATTATACTGTATTATGTTAACACATTATACTGTAGTGTCATATCGCACTTTAATAACAGAGACAAGGTAATTGGAAGGCTCTTTCAGGTAGCTCTGTGATGGCTCAGGAAGGGCAGTTGAAAAGGAGTCTGCATGCCATTCTTTGATAACAATAGCACAGCGGCCTAGAATAATCATACAACATCTCTCTGTTTGCTGTTTAAAGTGGAAAGAGGCAGCAGTTCTCTCCTGGAGCTGCTAGAAAAAGCATTTGTTGCAGACAAAACACAATGCTTTGTGCATTGTAGCCCCCATAAGGCAAAATCCCCTATGTGTTTGTGTTCTGGTCGCCAGCCTCCTGGCCTTGATTTGGGCCATTATCCCAGCGGGAGTTGTGCTGTGGGAAGTTTTTAGTCCTTTGAGAGAAGGAATGGGGGCAGACATTACAATTCATGGCTACTTTTTTCTCTGGGTTATTTATAAATCCTTATCTCCATCCTCTTCTGTGTTGTAGATGATAATACTCTTATCTGCCTCATTAGAGTTTTTCTAATCATTGTTGCTGAGCCCCTCCCTGGCCTGGACCATCACAGCTCTTATTGTTGTCACCTGGAGGCATCTGGAAGCTCAGCAGCTTCCATGGCGAAACCTTTGCTATTAGCCTTCTCTTTTATTCTGTTTAAAGGGAAGGAAGATAAAATCCGATCACCCTGCCAGACCTCAGAATGTAACGTCTGGAAGAGGCTTCTGTGCCAGTCTCCTGTCCGGCCTCTCTTCCAGGCACTCCCTGGGGGATATCCTGCTCCTGTTGCAGCTTTGGGGTCTGAGGGGCAGCCTCCTGGGCTGTTCCCGCCATCAGCCTGTCAGGGTTTAATAGCTCCCTCAACTCTGCTGGCAGCTCTTCCATAGGCAGCAGATGAAATGTACTTGCCAGAAGTGTCACTGCCACCTGCACACAAACACGTTGGTACCAAGGATCCCCTCCCATTCTTTCCACTGATGGGTGACATGCTTCAGAGAGTGGCTGTGGCAGGGCAAACACGCCTTTTGTTTCCTGTGTTTTCTGCAAGGCTTGTGGCAAACACTGCTGTCCCTCAAATCTATCTTCGAGAAGCTTAGTGGGAAATGAAAAGTATTGGGTAACACATGTGCTGTTGGGCTGAGATGCCAGAAACACCCCAGGAATGGTCTGGGCAGTCATCTAACCACTTCTCTCCAAGATCTGTTTTTTCATGAGTGGTGGTGATTTGCTCTCATGTCCTTCATCAGATTGAAATGGGTTAAAAATGATTCAGCGTTTGGGTTTTCTAAAGAACTGGTTTCCTTCCAAGCTCCTGAGTTATAAAAAGATGACTTCCTGGCTACCCCCGTCCCTAGTCACAAAGTCAGTATGAAGCCTGTGATACAAAGTGTGTCAAAAACTGGGATCATCCCTAGGACTCAAGCGCAGGTGTTCCTGTCATTCCCTTCCTGGAACAAGAAGTCTATACACATCTTGGTTCAAGGTAATGCCATCTGAAAATTTTCTCCTCACACCTCTTCGAAGAGGGAGGGGTATTTCTGTCCCCCTTTAGTTGTCCATCTTGCTTCTTTCATCTCATTTGTAGCTGTGGGTTAAGTGCTTAGAAGAGTCAGTGCTCATAGTACTGCCCCATGGCCTTACCAAATGGAACTTCTTTATCCAGGTCAACTCCAGGGAGCCACGTGGCCAGCTGTGACAGCCCTTTTCTTCTAAGCTGTCTGCTGTCTTCAGTCCTAGGTCTTGTGGTCATGGATCTCAGGCTGCCTGCTCTATAGGCACACTGGGCAACTACATGACATGTAGGAAAATTGCTTGAAAAGTGAAGGAAGACTTAGTCGCAAATCAAGTTGCTGTGGATAAGACTTAGAAAGCAGACAGCCTAGCTTCAGTCCCCACTGCTTGCTCTGGACTGCACTTCAGGCTGACTTGTCCATGTGCTGGCTCTGCAGCTTCCTAGGTGACAGACCTCCAGCAAGTCATTCAACCTGCTAAGCCTTAGTTTCTGCATCTGTAAAATGGGGATAATAATGAGATAAACCTCTACAGCCCTAAACCCAGTGCTTAGAAAGTACTTGATAAATATTTTCTGTTGTGCTTTATTGTCATTGTTCCCCTTTTCTATCATGAAGAGTTATAAAGGTACATAAAGTGTTAATGCCTCAAATAAATAAGTTGTAGATATGGATAGATCGTTAATTGGAGCCTCTCCACCAGGTGGAGGGAGCTGATCTAATATAGCTGGTTATCAAGTATTTTGCCCCAGGAGAAAGTGCTGGTGCCTTATAAAGATTTGTCTCTGCTCTCAGTCCTTTCTAGTTTCTCTCTTTTCTGACTTAAGGTTTCAATTTAGCTTCTCTGCTGCAGCTTTAAAGAGCTGTCCCAGCTGTGCCCACTTAGCCCCCAGGAAGTACCAGCACTCTTTCCCACCCATTGCTTTCACCTCTATGATTTCTATTCCTGCACCTCTTCTCGTGCAGTGTTGCATTCTCCCCTGTAAAGAGGGCTCCTGCCCTGTAGGGACCACACTTTACTCTGTAAAGAGTGCAGCTCCCTGCCCTGGCACAGAGCTGCTGTTTGCATTATGTCCCTATAATCACTCCCGCTCTTGCACACTGACTGGCAGCTGAACTATGAGACAGAGGGTGTTGGATCTTGTCCTGTGTTGTCACTTGCCCTTCTCATGACCTTGGTCAAGTCCATTACCTCCTCAAGTCTTCAGTTTTATCCCCAGTAGAGTGCTGTTTCTTCTACTCATGGCCTAGGGATGACAAGGAGCCCAAGTTCTATAGAAAAAAGGCCCCATTCTAATATTACCTTTCTGCCCTTATACATGCATCTTACATTATCACGTGACTGTGCCTAGGAAGTTATTCGTCTGATCTGAGTTATTCAGAAGTCCTCATCTCTGCTTCTTCCCACTCAGGCTTTTATACCTGTTGCTCACTTATTCCACCATCCACGTTCATAGACAAGAAAGGAAAAGAGAGATTTTCTTAAGACGTTCTATCTCTGCTCACATCAGGCTGAAACACTTTATGATCATGGCTCCAGGTGGTGGTAGTTTCCTGCCCCCATCTAAGACCAAAACACTGTCTTGGGAGTAGGGATGAACTCTCCTCTAGTCCATTTGCCATTTTCATATCCATAATCCGTGGGATCAGGGCAATTTCTTCTTCCTCCTTCACATCTTCTCATAGCACATCGCCAGGCTTCTGTCCCAGCAGGAACAAGAATTTTTCCAATAAGCATCCTTACTGCACACTGGAGTCAGATTTCCAAAGGTCCCTTATGTATAAAAATCTCTGTCATAGAAAGGAGATGATTTCACCTATCAGACCCCCTCGTGCAAAAATGCCAGAAGCACAGCAGTGCCTGGGAGGGTGTGTGAATGGTGCAGGTCTGATTGGCCTGTCCACCTACCTTCCTGAGGGCCATGGCCACCACCTACTCTCAGTCCTTGGTGGCCCTGAGAGGACAATCTCTATATAGACATCACCCTCACTCTGCTAGGATTGCATTAAAGCTCACTTTATTTAGAAATGACTTAAACAGTATTAAATAGTGTCCTAAACAAGTTCATCGTTTCTGAAAGCAACCAACTTAGTTTGTGAGGGATTTACTTCTCACTTACTTCACTGATTTACATAGAACTCTGTGGCTTAGATAACAGTGTATAAGCACCTGTGCTCTGAGGAGCGCATTTTGGCCCCGGTCTCTACAATGGAAATGGAACTGCGCTTACGTTGAATATAAATGCTAACAAAATTGGCTTTTAAATTTCCCCTTAAATAAACATCCCTGTCCTAGCAGGGACACCAATTTCCTTTGTGGGGCTAGAGCCACCAGCCTCAGAACCCTTCCTCCCTCTGAGCACTCTTGGTCGCCTGCCTCCCAAGTCCTCCCAAACCCAGGATAATGAGTGCTTTCCCAGCTCTGCTGATTTATTGGTCCACAATTATGATTTATAAATACCCACAAAGAAGAAAACCAAGCAATTTAAACTTCTGCTTTGGCCTATTTGGCAGTGTTTTTAATTGATGTGAGCTTGGAGAGAAAAGACATGTAGGAGGGAAGAGAGTTTTCCACAGCTCCTGCTCAAAAATTATGCCTTCCTGCTCAGGCGGGGACCATCTCAGTAGCTAGGAGGACGGGGGATGGGAGGGGGACTGGAAACTGTGTTTCGTAAACAGAGGCATAGTGTCGGCATTTGAAACTTCTCAGAATCATACTCTGGGACTGGGGAAACCATCAGCGCTCTTATTTCCTGGGGAATATGCTGAGGCCTAGAAAAAGTGAGGTCTTTGCACCAAGTCCTTCTTTAGGTTTCTCATGTTGTTCTGTTTAGGGCAATATTTAAAGACATAAAGAATTTTACTTTTTCTCTTATTGGTTTTACTTTTCCGGCTTATGTTTATTTACAGTTTAAGAAGAATCTTGGCTGGATGATTGTTTTTCCCCCAAAATTATTTTGAACCAAATTACTTTTCCTTCCCACATACCCCACGGGCAGCCATCATCTCCATATGCCTCCTGTTGTTCCATTTACCTGCTAGGAAGAAAGACAAAGGGTGGGGTCCCATCTTTCTGGCTGGGACTCAAAGCTGTTAAGGAGGCAAAGGTCAGACTTCCTTGCAGTCCTGGGATGGGACTGCGGGCTGAGGCAGGGCTCTCATTCGCCATTCTGCAGGCTTTGTGCCCATCTGCTCTCTGGGGCTGTCTCAGATCGGCCGCATGAATCTCGGGATGGACGCCAGTACCTTCAAGTTTTATACCATGTGTGGCCTCCAAGAGGGCTTTGAGCCTTTTGCTGTCAACATGAACCGAGATGTTGCGATGTGGTTCAGCAAGCGCCTCCCAACGTTTGTCAACGTGCCGAAGGATCATCCCCAGATAGAGGTAATGTTACACATCGTGGGCGAACCTGGCAGGGCACATGGGCCAAGGCACTAAGCTCCCGCTAATGCCCCTGGCACAGGGCAGCTGCTTACCTAAGCCCATGCCCTGGCTGCTTACCAGCCTCCTCCTTGCTGGCCCGCAGAGCTGTCATTGCAGACACCTTAATTGGGGCAGCTCAGTGGCATCTTACAGATGGCAACCGTCTTGCAGGCATACCCTTTGCAGCTCAGGCTCCAAGCCTTTGGGCCACTGTGTTTTCTCCAGGCATCCCTGGACTGCCATTGTCATAGTAATACAGTATTCAGAGACCTTAAATGTTGTTTTCCTTAAAAAGTTCAGTTCCTGTTAAGATGTCCTGGACATGCTTCTCCTCTGCTCATAAACTGATTTAATTTCTCCAGAACCATTTCCAGCATTTTAAGCTGAGGAGTAGTCATTGATTATGATGCTGGCATCTTGTAGGGGGACTGAGCGGAGCCAAAGATTATAAGGAGCCTGATTTGGGTTCTGATTCTACATCTTTTTGCCTCCATTTTGCCTGTGCCCGCCATGGTTTTTTCATGATTTGGACGGGGGCGGGGGAGAGTACTGGTTGAAAGTCAGACAGATCAGCTCCATGGAAGCATTAGACTGAGTGGCTTGCTTCTACCTAACTATAAGTTCCCTTAGCTCACCTTCCGATCTAAATTCAACAAGCATCAACTCTCAACCCCCCACTTTTCCCAACAGTCTTACACAGTGGAGATGTTTCTTTCTCAGATTCCTACCTGGCCATTGCTTTAGAAAGCTGGCTCACAAACGGATGGGATTTAGAGACCCTCCATGAAGAAAAATCTACAAACTGCACAAAAAATGTTAAGTACATCCATAGACCACAGGATAAATCTAGTCTCTAGAATGCGGGGAGAAATGCTTGGGTCCTGAGGACATTATTATTATAAGTCCCATTTTACTTTCTCTTCCTCCCCAATGCCCCCCCCCACACACACACACAGACACATATACATTTTTTAAAATTTAGTTGTGATCTTTCTTCCTCCAACCCCTTTCCCTGCAATATTCATGCCCTGGTGCTGGGAATGTACTCGGTGTTGAGAGAAGCCTTGGTGAACCTCAGTGCTCAGGCTGTGACTGTGGCAGAGATGGGAAATGCACGGATGGGACACAGCACCTCCAAGGGAGCTTTGATTTTTCTTCATGAGCTTTGGGCTCCCCATTGTCCTCTCCCCTAGATATCCTCATGCCCACTGACAACGGGAATCTTCGGGAAGGTTTTCTTTAGCCACTTGCCCCCTAACCTGAAAAATCAGCCTCAGTGGACACCATGGGGCATTACACAGAGACTGCCCCCCCCCATCTTGCACCTGTTATCCACCCTTGACCTTGCAGAAAACCCAGTAGGAGTGTTTTTAAATCTCTAAGTTCTCCAGTCAGAGGAAGATCTGTTATTTTTATATTGGGCAAGGTCCAAGTAATGATGAGAATAATGGTTTGGTCATCACTAGTCACAACTTTTATCATTCACAGAAAGTCTTGAGATATGTAATGTCAGTGAGGGAAGGAGGGACAGAGTCAAGGTAAGGCTCATGTGGGTGCATCACATAAAGGACCCATGGTGTTTCCAGGTCATGAGGATCGACAGCACCATGGACAGCCCT
This sequence comes from Myotis yumanensis, assembly GCF_028538775.1. NCBI lineage: Eukaryota > Metazoa > Chordata > Mammalia > Chiroptera > Vespertilionidae > Myotis > Myotis yumanensis. The sequence goes on from NW_027223752.1 coordinate 78,621,731, forward strand.
CCGTGCCTCAAGGTGACCCACAAGACATTTGGCACCCAGAATAGCGATGCCAGCATGATCTACCTCCGCCTGAGCATGCCCGTCGAGTGCCACTCCTCCTTCACCCACAGCCCCTGCCTGGACAGTGATGCTTTCCAGAAACGGTGAGGGCCAGCCCTCAGAGATGCTCATCACGTCTGTTGTAAAGTTGGCTTTCCGTCTGTCTGTTTCTTACTCTACCTCAGCATGTCTAGACCTCTGTGGTTAGGATTCCCTTTGCTCTTGGTTAGGTAAAGAAATGGGGATTTGAATGTATATACCCACTTGTATATACACATGTGTGTGTGTGTGTGCAATGCATAGTTAGGGGAGCCAATCAAGCTAAACAGAGTCACCTCTAGTGGAAATGCTTCTGCTCTTCTCAAGCCTTCTGAGTCCCTGGCCTCCTTGCAGGCTAAATGACTATGCTTTTGGAGTAAAAGGAGAGGCTGCAGTTGTTGTTGCCTTTGTGTGAAATTAGAAGCTTCTGGAGGCAAACCCCACCTTCTTTGCGTAACTATAGTCGGTGTCCAGCCCAGAAGCCATGTGACTCATGAGTGAGTGACTTCTCCCTCCCTGATAAAGAGTATGTTCCTTGCCGTCTTTATTTCTTTCAATGTCTATTTTTAATCGTTGATGTTTGTCTGCCTGTTTGGAGCTGTGTTGTCCAGGATTTCTCTAGAGTTTCGCTGTCTACCAGGCTTTAAATAAGCACAGCTACTTGAGAGAACAGGAGAATATATCCAGAGGTATCCCCACGCACGTTATTACAATCTTTTTACAGGTGTTGGAAATCATAGCCCTGGCTTGTGGTGGCAGGTTACAAATGAACACATCCCAAGACCAGTTGGGATCACTGGTGTATAGGAAATAGTTCCCTAAACTCACCTTCATCATTAAAGGGAGATCAATTGTCTGTCAGAATTGTGGAATTCTCTCTACAGCCGAATAACTAAAACACAGATTTTATCTTCCCTCCAGGAAACAGATGCAAGAACTACTCTCTCAAACAACAACAGTAAGTAAATGTGCTCAAATTATGGTTTTAATTATTTGAGTCTTTGCTGTGCCTGGTAATATGCCCCTCCTAGCAATGATCTGTCTAGAGATCCTCTGTAATTGCCAATTGCTCAGTCTTTTAATATGCATCTCGATGCTTCCAAATCACGTCTCTGGCATTTCTCAGATGGGGGAGAAGAGACAGTGATTCAGTGCGCAGCAGAAGCTCCACCTGGAGCATCTAATTGGGCAACATTGTGTACTTGTTGCCCATTTGCCACCAGGGGCCCAGCACTGCCTTTCTAATGGAGATGAATGTCAGTTTGGGGGAGAGGGGGGCGGTGTCTTAATTTAATTCTCTTTTTTGCTCTTTTATGTAAACTTCTGTGTATCAACTCTCCCATCTCTCTGAGCAGTGCCAGGAATCATGTTGAAAGCATTCAAACGAGAAACAGGAGCCAGGGAACCCGCCTGAAAAATGGAGGCTGCTTTTGGTCCCTTTTCTAGAGCTAGATAGTAGTCAGGGAGCAACACTTCCTAATTTCTCTCTCTCACACTCTCTCATTCTTCTTTTAGCATCTGACAAAAAACAAAACAAAACATTTTTTAAAGAAATTCATGTCACCCCTTCTATTGGGTGACCCTACATCCTGAGTTCATAGGTTAACTGCCATCGGGAAGAGGATTCTTGCTGCCGCGGCCGCACACTTAGAATGTGCAAGGCACTGCCCTGGGCACATTGCACCACCTTCCCACATAATGCCCACAGCAGCCTTGCGAGATGGGCAACATCATGTATCCTGAGACACAGAAAGGACAAAGGACTTGTCCAAGGTCCCAGGATTAATAGCTGCCAGTGCCAAGATTCAAGCCCAGCTCTGACTGGCTTACCCTTTTATCTTCCAGTTTAAAAAAAAAAGAGGACAAGACGATGAATAGAAGTAACTTCATTAAGAATGAATGTGCTCAGTTTCATAAGGAACATGGTGAAGGAATCACTTACCTGAAAGCTTTAGTTATGTTATAACATAGGGATACACTTCACAAATGGTTATGGCATCCGCCAAGAACTGCTGTGTCGATGAGCCTGCTGACCACATAAAGCATGTTTGGCCACTCTAGGGGCTTTATTTCACAGCATCTTTTTCAAGACTTTCCAAAAAAATGCCCTAGATTTCTTTGTAAAAGTGAAAAGTGTAGCAGGGGTTCTCTGAGCCTTGACTGTTTCCTCTCTCGGGGCAAAGTCAGTGCCCAGGAGAGGGTTGAGGTCCTGTGCTGGCCACTCTGAGTGGCTGCCACTTATTTCCCCAGCAGCATCTTCTGAGTAAAGGGTGGTAGATGCTCAAGCCAAACAGACAAGAGACAAATAAGGAAGCCAAACGCTAGCCAGGCCTTCCTCCAAGTGAGAGTGCAGTGCAGTGCCCCTCTAGACCCGGGTACGCTTTTTAAGAAAAGGAACCAATGGGCTGTAGCTCTATTTCTGCTTCCTGATCATGCTTCCCTGAGGGCCACTCACTCGTCTGGTCTGTGGTCTCTCTCCAGCAGTGCTACTACGCCATCCGCATCTTTGCCGGACAAGACCCCTCCTGCGTCTGGGTCGGATGGGTGACTCCGGACTATCACTTCTACAGTGAAAAGTTTGACCTGAATAAAAACTGTACGGTGACTGTTACTCTGGGGGATGAAAGAGGCCGGGTCCACGAAAGGTAAGGGGGCTCCTCACTTACCCCCGACAACCCAAAAGAAGGAAACATTCAGCATCTATTAAGGAGGGGAAATGAAGCACAGGCTTAAAACCCTTAAGTAAACAGGTGGGGGTGGGTATTATGGTGGAGGCATGTTATTAGTGAAAATCGTGAGTCATTTCATCATGTCTATAAAACATGACCCAGGGATGGGAGATACAGGTGCACAATTGGGAGGTCTGAGCTCCATTTCAGACTCATCCCTGGTTTCTGGGCAAGCCCGATTTCTACAACAGAACAACACAGAGAAACATCCCTGCGTGCTTGAAAGAAGTCGCTTCAGATGAAAATGATGCACCACATCACACAGCAACCGATCAAGTCAGGATTCCTCATCCCCAAAGTGTGTCACGGCGGAAAGCCCAAAGAACATCAAAGAGACACTGCAAATTCATGACTAATAATCACTGAGTAAAAATTAGGGATCTTTAGGGAAAACACATTTTAGGCACACCCACATCCTCCCACCGGTCCACTGGCACCGCCCCCAGAGAGAGCAGCCTTAGCCAGCTGTGGCCAGAGGTGACCCAGGAGGCCATGTCTTGTTTCCACCTGAGAGTGGAAGGAGTCTTTCCCCAGGCAGACGTGTGGAGATACACGAAGTTGTTTTTCAAGCTGCCCTTTAGCCCTACAAAGTCAGGAATGTTTCTGCAGTCAGTGCTTTTTAGATGCTACTGGCTCATCAAAGACGAGTGGTCAGGTACAAGCGTTATGTCAGGAGGACCGCTGCGGACAGGTGGTTAAGAGCATAGACTCTGAGAGCAAACTGCCTGTATTTTAAACTGGGTTCCAGTACCGACTAGAAGTGTGACTTGGGGCCAGTCACTAACCTCCCTGGGCTCAATTTCCTTGTCTGTAAAATGAGAATAATAGTTCCAGTCTTATAGAGCAGCGATTTTCAGCCAGTGTGCCACATCAGTGTGCTACATGGATTTTTTAAAACATGCAATATCTTACTGTTTAGTCAGGGACACTAGCCTCTTTTCCCTTAGATTGTCAAATAGAAAAATGACAGCCAACACAACAATGGCCGTCTGGTGCGAATGAATCAAAATTATACCTATATTTTTGTCAGATGGGCAAAAAAAATGATATATTTTTCAGTATGCCACAGAATTTTAGTAATTGGTTTATGTACGACATGAGATGAAAAGGGTTGAAAATTGCTGCTAAAGAGTATTGTGAGGATTGGAAGAGATAATACATAGAAAAAAGCCTAGAATAGTGCAATAGCCCGTGCAGTCAATAGACATTAACTGCTTCTATTACTATTACTGAACATCTATCATGTAATAAGGCCCAGAGTAGATGCTATAAGCAACACCCAGTTCATGTTGGCAAGGAAAGTATGTGAAAGTCATTGACAGTCCAGACTTTCCTTTTCAAACAGAAAATCAAAAGGCAGATGTTCCCATCCCAGTTGGGTTTATTGCTCTAGTTTGCTGGCTCTGCCTTACTGGCCATGATTTATCTGAGCCTCAGTGACAGTTTTTATTGTGAAAACTAACTGACACGTTAGCACCTAGAATAAGACCCAGTATATGGTCGGTGCTCAGTAATTCTTACTTCTTTGTCTCACATGACAAGAAATACTGTGTCAATCTTCAGATATTTTTTGGTATTTCAATTTTGGACCCTTTAACAGGGGTCCTCAAACTACGGCCCACGGGCCACATGCAAATACAAATATTGTATTTGTTCCCATTTTGTTTTTTTACTTCAAAATAAGATATGTGCAGTGTGCATAGGAATTTGTTCACAGTTTTTTTTTAAACTATAGTCCGGCCCTCCAACGGTCTGAGGGACAGTGAACTGGCCCCCTGTTTAAAAAGTTTGAGGACCCCTGCTTTAAAATATGACCAAAGCATGGCACTTCACCCTCTCACCACTTCAATACATTATTAATTGAATTCTGTAGTAGTTATCAATGTACTCAGTCCCTAATCACTAAGAAGCAGTAGTAACATGGCTGCAGTTTAACCTTTATGGAAATCTAGCAATGGCTGTAATGCATTGAAGAAGCACTTTGCACTGGCCCTGCCTGAGGGCATTCACATGGAGGACCAGCCCAATGGGGGCCCCAGAAGAGAGGAGGGCAGACCTGATCATTGGGAAGTGGCCATAAAGTGACTTACAAAGGGGATTTCCAGTAGGGGACAGGATGGGGGGCGGGGGGGGGGGGGGGTAATGGAATTCTAGAGCTGGAAAGAATCTTGAAGAATTCTAATCAAACCTTGACTTTCCAAGGTCAAATCAGACTGACCATAGGATGTTTCAAGGAGCTTCCCTTCCATCAGGTACAGACTCACTCTCTCGTTTAACCTGAGGAAAATCTCTTTGTGTTACTTCAAGTGACCGGGTTCCTCAGATGATATACCCCAGGACTGGGTGTAGGAGAGACCCAGTCAGCTGTCCAGTGCCCACAGCTATTGCAAAGGGCTTAGGAATCACTTTGCCCCTGTGCCACTTCTCTAAACCCACCCAGGATTTGAAATCTTACAATTAAGGAACCAGGCTTTGGAGACTTGATGGTGCTTTTGGTATTATAGTTGGCTTTTAAATCTACATAATGGTGCCTACCATACAGATTACATTCTGCAGGGTGGTGGACAGCTAGCTGAGAAAAGCACTCTTCCCCAGCTGGTAGTTAGGGAAGAGTATGGGGTAGAACTCCAGGGAGCTGGGAGAGCATCAGAGACCAACGTGACCTACTCTGCAAGTCTCCCCAGGCCCAAGCCTGCCATCCTAAGGAATGCAGCCCTGAGTGTCCAAGTGCCCTGACACTGGGCTAGGACTCTGAACACAGTTTTGTTCCGGCCTCGCATACCAAATGCCTATACAGTGTATAAATTTGCCTGTGGAGGGTATCCTCTTTGTGCCTCCATTCCCCATCTCTAAGGGGAGAATACAAATATCCCATTCTCTGGTTCAGAAAGCTGGAGTGATATTGAGCCGGAAAACAGCTCCCAAACATTATGCTCTCTGGACCAAAGTAGCCTGACAGACTGCCACATCCCTAAACTGAGAGGTTTGTGCCTGAGGAAACTGGGTTGAAGCTAGATGAATTAGTTTAAGAAAGAGTTACTGGGGACAAACTGGAAGGCCTGGGGAAGTCCATCCCTGAGTCCTGATTGCAAACGGCCCCAGTCCCCACTTTGTGCCTTTCATCTTTTTGGCTCCTAGTGTGAAGCGCAGCAACTGCTACATGGTCTGGGGTGGGGACATTGTGGCCACTTCCCAACGATCAAGTCGCAGCAACGTGGACCTGGAGATCGGCTGCCTCGTGGATCTGGCAATGGGCATGTTGTCCTTCTCAGCCAATGGGAGAGAACTTGGCACCTGTTACCAGGTAGGGACGGCTTCTGGGGCCGAGACAACAGCGTTCCTGTCTTAAGTCTCTGCTCCTCACTTGCCATATTCAGCATCCCATCTCAGCAGGTGATGAGCCATGTGGCCCATAGGCCATCTTAGAAAACAAAAAAGAAGCAGAATGGCTTCATTTTGTCCAGAGAGGGGGAAAATGGGGGTGGGGAGATATGTCAGATTTATTGATTGATGAGATATGTTGGTCATCTTTCTAGAAAATAAGGTTTTTCCTTGGTAATGGTCTCTAAAAGTTATTCATTTATTCCATAAATATTTCTTGTGTAATTTTTATATGTTACCTGGGCCATACAAGATGCAAAGTTTCAGAGGTGAACAGAGATACTCCTTGCTTTAAGAAACTTCTGGAATCTAATGAAAAAATAAACCTAGGAACAAAATAGATCCAGAGATATGGAAACATGCAACTGGCAGACAAATCTCAGAGGGAGGGTTGGGGGTGGCAGGAAGAGATTAACTAAAGAATTTATATGCAAAAATTTGTGCACTGGCGGCAGTGGGGAGGGGGTGTCCCTCAGCCCCACTTGTGCCCTCTCACAGTCTGGGACCCCTCGGGAGATAACAACGTGCTGGCTTAGGCCCGCTCCTGGGTGGCAGATGGCAGGCCCAATCCCTAGGTGCAGCCCCTGGTCAGGCTCAAAGCAGGGCCGACTGGGGGGTTGGGGCGCCGCCCCCTGTCACACTCAAGGCAGGGTCGATGAGGAGGTTGCCGCGCCACCCCCTGTCATGCACAGAGCATGGGCCGATCAGGGGGTTGGGGCACTGTCCCCTGTCACTTACAGAGCAGGGCTGATCAGGGGGTTGGGGAGTTCCCCCTGTCACGCATAGAGTAGGACCAATAGGGGAATTGGGGCACCGCCCCCATCACACACAGAGCAGTGCCCATCAGGGGTTTGGGGCGCCGCCCCCTGTCACCCACAGAGCAGAGCCAATCAGGGGGTTGGGGCACTCCCCCTCCCCCCCCATCACACTCAGGGCAGGGCCGATGGGGAGGTTGTGGCTCCACCCCGTCACACACAGAGCAGGGCTGATCAGGTGGTTGGGGAGCTCCCCCTATCAGGCACAGAGCAGGGCTTATCAGGGGGTTGGGGCGCCTTCCCCTGTCACGAACAGCAGGGCGGATAGGGAGGTTGTGGCCCCGCCCCCTGTCACACACAGAGCAGCAGGGGGATCAGGGGGTTTGGGCTCTGCCCCCTGTCACGCTGCTCGAGGGGCCAGGAGGCCTTGTGGCTCCGCTGATCCCGGTGCTGGGAGGCCTCGTGGCTCTGCTTGACACAGGGGCAGTGAGGCCTCGCTGCTCCGCTGATCCCGGTGCCAGGAGGCCTCGCTGCTCCGCTGATCCCGGTGCCAGGAGGCCTCGCTGCTCCGCTGATCCCGGTGCCGGGAGGCCTCGCGGCTCCGCTGATCCCGGGGCGTGAGGCCTCGTGGCTCCGCTGATCTCAGGTTCGGGAGGCCTCGCTGCTCCGCTGATCCCAGTGCCGGGAGGCCTCACAGCTCCGCTGATCCCGGGGCGTGAGGCCTCGTGGCTCCGCTGATCTCAGGTTCGGGAGGCCTCGCGGCTCCGCTGATCCCGGTGCTGGGAGGCATATTACCCTTTTACTATATAGGATAGAGGCCTGGTGCACGGATGGGGACCGGCTGGTTTGCCCTGAAGGGTGTCCTGGATCAGGGTGGGGGTCCCGCTGGGTGCCTGGCCAGCCTGGGTGAGGGGCTGAGGGCTGTTTGAAGCTGGTCACACCCCTTCAGGGTGGGGGTCCCCACTGGGGTGCCTGACCACTCTGGGTGAGGGGCTGAGGGCCATTTTCAGGCTGGCGGGCAACTGAAGTTCCAAACCTCTCCTTTTTTTCTTTTTTTTTTATTCTTGGATTTATTTACCTTCTATGGCTGTCACTGGAACTGACAGCTGGCTTTCTCTCTGAGGCTCAGCTCCAGCTCTGAAACCTCAGCTGCTGAAAGCAGGTATCTGGTTTGTTTGGGTTCTATAATCGAAACACTGTTTCAACTCCAGCTCTGAGGCCCAGCTGGCTGAAAGCAGGTTTCTGGGGTTTTGTTTAGCTTCTATATTTGTAACAATGTTTCTTAAACTGCAAGCTCAGAGGCCGGCAGCGGCAGGTGGGGAACGTTGGCTTCCTCTGTCACTGAAGCAAGCAAGCCTCCTGTTCGCTTCAAGCTGCCTGGCTGCCAGCCACCATCTTGGTTGGCAGTTAATTTGCATATCGCCCTGATTAGCCAATGGGAAGGGTAACAGAGGTACGGCTAATTACCATGTTTCTCTATTATTAGATAGAATATGCATATCCCATGGACACACACAATAGTGTGGTGAAGGCCTGGGGCATGGGCGGGAGTGAGAAGAGGGGATCAATGGGGGGAAAAGGGGAACATCTGTGATACTTTCAAAAATAAAAATAAATTTTAAAAAAGAAAGAAACTTCTGTGATTAAATATAGACCCATAAAATGGATTAATTTGCCAGGCAGTATTCACTTTGCAAAAGGTTCATCTCATTCCCTATGGATTCCTTACAGGGTCCTTTTAAAATGCACGTGTATAAATAATGTGTTTCCCTATTACATCACTGTGAGCTCTGATAGAACTAGTCAGGAAAACCACCAGTTGTACACATGTAGGTTTACCTGTCATTAGCACAAGAAGCCTATAGTCAATAATCTATACTAATAAAAGAGTAATATGCTAATTAGACTGGACATCTTTTGGACTTCCTTCCTGACAAAGCCGGGGGTGTGGCCAGCCTGCAAACTGCTCCTGGCCCCTTCCCAGACCGGCCCCGCCCCCCAGCAGGTACCCCCACCCCAATGGGGGTGTGACTGGCCTGCAAACTGCCCCAAGCCCCTCATCAAGGCCAGTCCCACCCCCATTGGGGATCCCCACCTTGATTGGGGGCATGGCTGGCCTGCAAACCACCCTCAGTTCCTCACACAGACCGCCCCACCCCGTAGCAGGGTCCCCCCACCCCAATCTAGGGCCCCCTTTAGGTCAGGCCAGCTGACCCCCACGTGTGCACCAGGCCTCTATCCTATATAATAAAAGGGTAATATGCAAATTGACCCTAACAGCAGAACAACCAGAATGACTGCTGGACCAGTCACTATGAGGTGCACTGACTACCTCTTTGTCCCTTTCCCCTGCCGACAGGCTCCGATCACCTGATGGACACCTGCTGTGGGAGCGGGGCCAGTGAGCAGGCGGGGACAGCCGACCTCTCAGACCCTTCCCCAGGCCGTCACCCGATGGCAAACATGGAACCGGGGGTGGGTGGCAGTGGGGGGCAGGCCAGCTGAGGGCAGCTGGGGAAGATGACCCTGATTGCAGGCCAGGCCTAGGGACAGTACTCGTGCATGAATTTTGTGCACCAGGCCTCTAGTACTATAATAACTATGTATGGGGTCAGGTGGATACTGGAAATATCCAGGGGGCCACTTTGTAAGGTATATGATTGACAACCATTATTGCTGTACGCCTGAAACTAATATAAAATAATATTGAATATGAACTGTAATTGAAAAATAACTTTTTTTTAAAAATGGACCAAAAAAATAAAAATATGGACAAAAAAATAAAATTACAAGATAATGGAAAAAAGAAAAAGCACAAGAAGCCTGGTTTCCTGTAAGCAGGATTTTCATCCCTGAGGCCAGGTAAGCTGGAGAATGCCACGTATTATACCCTCCTTTTGAAGTTTTGCAATGAACATTGACTTTGAGAAATACTTTAGAAATAGTCTGAGAAATGCCTGTCTAACCAAGCATTTCTCATACTATTTGACCAAGAAGAGCTTTTTTTATTTTTCCACCTTAACAGTTAGTAATATTCTGTAAGCCTAGAGTTCTACAGAGCACACCCCAGAAAGGCTAAGATGAGGAGTTAAATTTGTATTAAACTTTCTTGACATTCTGAGGATGGAATGGAGAGTCTCATGTATGTGTGGACAGTATCATTCAACTTCAGAGAAAGAAGAGCTGGCCCCCATCAGTAGTGGTCAGGAGAGTGTTTAGCATGGAGAAACCTTAATTTTGAAGCAAAAAAACAAAAACAAAACAAAACTTCCTCTTGAAGAGAGAGGAGTGTACTAGGTTGAAAGAATGGTACAAGAAGCATTATGCAGATAGGGAAGCATAAGATATGTTTGAGGAACAATGGGCAGACTGATGGGCAGACTGGTATGGGACCTTTGTGGTTAGTGGTTGAGAACATCATTTAGAAAGGAGGGGTTATGGATAAGAAGTTGCTGATCCAGGACAATGACGTGCCCTGTTTAAAAAAGCTTAGCTAAGTACAGCTGATGAAAGCATCCCACTGCTGTGTAAATGGTGAAGCCCTTTTTCTGGCTTGTGGTTGGGGAGATGGCATCTAGAGAAGAGAGAGCAGCTTCCCCAAATCTGAAAAGTTTGGTGGCTAAGAGCAGATGGGCCCATCCCTTTCGGGGTCCGGGGACAGCCTGCTGCAGCACGTGAGACTGTGCACCTCCCTGGGTTCCTGGAAAAGGTGGGATCCTCACCACCACGCAGGTGGTGCAGTCCAGCACTGGGGTCCAACCAGCTATTCCCGGAAAGAGGCCTTTGGGAACCAGGCTGTTATTCTTCTAGTACTTTCTCATGATTCCACCCTCCCCCAAGTCCCCTGAGAAACTGCTTATATACATTAGTCTGTCTTCAGAATCCATTAGCTTTTTCCCATTAAATTTGAAATGAGTTTGACTGCAGGGGCCTCCCTGAGCTGCAGAGAGCTCTAAAGCATCTAATAACTTTTAAGGCTAGTTGGGCGTCGGAGGTCCCTAAATAAATCACTACCCGTGGCATTCAAAGCAGCAGTGACTAGACTTCCCATGATGTTGAGATGTTATAACAAAGAGCAGGCTGGACACTGGCCGTTTTTAACCTCCTCTTTCACAGTAGCTCCTGGGTGACAGTGGGCTGGCCACTTGTCTCCTCTGAGCTGTATGTTGGCATCTACCCCCAGCCCCCAAACAACTGCCTCTACTTCGCATGTATAAACCCTGATTTCTCACTTCAGCTCCCAGGCCTGCCTGTTGTTCTGAGGAATGTTGCTGTGAATGAGAAGAGAGCCCGGCTCTGCATGAGGGGTGGGGGTGGGGGGTGCTGAGGAGGCTCACACCCAATCAGCCCCCTTCTCATCACAGGCGAGACACTGACGTGTGTGGCTGTGCATCTGGTCCCCTGGCAGTGAGATAATTGTTATTCTGCAGATGTAGCCATTTTCATTTTTCAGTTACCTTGAAGGAGCAGGACAATATTTATACACTGGCTCTTTATTGGGAAAGGACCAGTAACCAAAATAACGAGAGAAGGGTTCTCTCAAACAAAGTGTTTAGAGCTCCCCTGTTAAAGACTGCTGGGCAATTTGAAAACCTGTCTGTCCCACTTAATGTGATCACGGGTGGGATGGGAAATAAAATGTATGTTTAAGAGATACTGCTCCTTGGTGATTGACACCCCAGCCACCGCTCTGAGAACTGAGCCAGAGTCACGTGAGGAGGTAGCTTTGCATTCAGGCCAGTTCCCATGCCCTGATCTTCACACATGATTAGAAATAGAATGTCTATTATTGCAAGGACAGTGTAGATCAGTCGGGGACAAAGGTACCTTAAACACAAAGGGGAAACTGTCAGCCAACGGTACTCCACCTCAGACCCAAATCTGGGCTCGCCATCCATTCCATTAAAATGTGAGCTCACCATCCAGAGTGGGAGCTCCTCAAGCGAAGAGGCCTGCTCTCATGTTCACACCCACGTCTCCTGACATAAAGCAGCCCCTGGCACCTAGCGAGTGCTTACTAAACCTTTGTTGCCAAACTTCCCAACTCCGCTGGAAAGCCACTGTATTGGTTGTTTAAGTGCTGCATAACCAGCTACCCCCAAATCAGCAGCTTTTGACAGCACACGTGTATTACCTCGCAGTTCTGTAGGTTTGACCGGGATCTCTGTTCCTGATCTCACAAGCCCAAAATCAAGGTGTCAGCTGGCTGAGCTGGCTCGATCTGGAAGTTCTGGGAGAACTTGCATTCGCGTTGTTCAGCGTTGTTGGCAGCGTCCAGTTGTGATTGTAGGCTGGGCTTCTGAGGTCCCTGTTTCCTTGCTGGCCTTCCCTCAGGGTCACTCTCTGCTCCCAGAGGTGCCCACATTCCTTTTTCATGTGACCCCTTCCATCTTCGAAGCCCCAGGGGCATGTGGGGTTCTTGTCAAGCTTCTAATCTCTCTTACTCTCCCTTTTGCCCCAGCAATGGAAACACCTGTTTTTGAAGGGCTCCTGTGACTCGATTAGGTCCTCAAGGATAATCTATCTCTAGGTTAACTGGTTAGTACCCTTCCTTATCTCTGCAGAATCCCTCCTGCCTTGTGACATACAGCATCACAAAGTAACGCAGGGGTCAGGAGAGTTGACTAGGATTTTGCTTTCCACACCCCTGTTACCAGTTTTATCCTTATGTATATCCATCATGAGCCCACACTTGTGTGATCGTCTTATTTCAGTGATTGAAGAGAAATTTCCATTGTTCCTCGTGGTGGGAGTGTCCTCTGAGGGGTAGAAAGCAGCCTCTCCCAGGGCATTCTGAAGCTCTCAGAGCACCTCCTTTCTGAGGGAGGTGTGAGGAGGCACTGGCGCTTGGCTGGGTGGTTTGTGAAGTTTGCAGGGACCAGTCCTGAGGGACCTAACATCATGCCCCCATCTTCAACCTGTAGCTCCCCTACTGGTGTGATAGGGGTCAGCACAGAGAACTCTCAGCTGAATACATTTCTCCCCACAAGGAGCACTGACTCAAGGGCCTATTGCTGGTGCAGGTGAAGTTTTCTCAGCCGCTGGAGCTCTGCTTCCTTCAGGCTGCAATGATTTGAGGGTCGTGCATTGTTCTGGATGTCACATGATGGGCCATGCATTGTTCTGAATGTCACGTAATGGGTATTGAGAAATCTGGGGCCAGCCCAGGGATGAGTCTTGCTTTATGGCCAAGGTCACACTGGCATCAGATCAGAATTTCCTAGTTCTGTCTCTCACCACCGTAAACCCAGTGTCTAGCATAAAGCCAGTGTGTGATAGGTACTAAATAATTATTTGTTGAATGTCTTTAATAAAGCATCTGTCACTGCATTTTGTTTTTACATTTGTTTATCCCTTCCTATTTCCCGGGGGTACTTGAAGCATTGGGGAGAAAGCAAATATTTGAACTTCAACTATGAGCCCACTGTAGTGTGCTGGAATGACCATGTGTGTGGCACAAGGCTAGGTTTTATAGTCTGACCTGTTTCATCATTTGCAAATGATAGCACTGAACCATGCAATCTTTTGAGTCACAGCCACGAAAATGTGTTTTTATAAACTTTATGTCTAACTGTATTGAGGAAGTTCATGATGCAAAGGAAGCCGGTAACAATATCCTGACAGGAAGACAACTCACTGTATTCATCTCCGATGACTGCATAACAAGTTACCCTGAACTCAGTGACTTAAACAGCATGCGTTTATGGTCTCACAGGTTCATGGGTGAGGATTCAGGCACAGCTTCGTGAGGTCCTCTCTCGCGGTCTCACAAGGCTGCAATCGAGGTGTCAGCCAGGTTACATCCTTGTCTGGAGCTCATTTCTTCCCCAAGCTCCTGTGGTTGTTGACAGGACTCAGTTTCTTGCATTTGTGAATGGAGGCTCCATTCCTTGCTGGCTGCAGCCAGGGCCAGCCACTCTCAATGCCCTGAGACCCCCTGGAATTCCTTGTCACATGGCCTTCTCACAACACGGCAGTTTCCTTCTTTCTGTCCAGTCTGCTGAGATGGAGTCAAATATAAAGTGACAGTCCTTTCACTTTTTCCAGAAACAGCACACAGGTTCTAGTGCAGGGGATTATACACGAGTGTGACTCCCTGGGAGGCACCCCAGGGTATGTCCACAGTACCCACCATCCCCTAATTTGGTTGGTCAGAAGAGTGGTAAGAATCTCCTAATTTTTGAATTCTCTTAAAGGCAAAGGACTTTAGCGAGTGGAGTAAGAGTCCCATTTTCTCCCCCACTGTCTGATTTAATGCTCTGCATCAAAGTTTGCAAATGATAAGTGTAGCCCCAGTGTCATAAGTAAATCCACGTGCCTCAACTAAGTGGCAGCTAGACAGTCAGTGAAACCACGCCGTTTAATGTAAGAACTACAATCTGAGAGAGAAGGGGGTGGAGAGAAGTCCAGAGGAACCAAGGGAAAGAGATGTTTTGAGAGAGGAGGCAGGCTGTGGAGGCAGCCCTCTATTCCTGGGAAGCGCCTCACAGCCCTACCTGCAAAGCAGCGGTGCTTAGTGAGGGTGCTTTTCTCACCAAGGGACATTGGCATTCTCGGAAGGCATTTTTGGTTATGCCAACAATGGTGGGGTGAGGAGCACTACTCACATCTAGTAGGTAGAGGCCAGGGGCACCAAAAGATCCCACAATGCACAGGACAGCACCGACAACAAAGACTTTCCAGGCCCAAAATGTCAATCATCCCAAGGTTGAGAAACCCTGTTAGCCCTCCTGGGTTTGCCTCACCCATGTCCATCTGCCTTCAGAAATTACAGTACCTTCCCCAAGAGCCCCCTCCTCTCGCCCGGTGACTCTGTGCTGTGTGAAAAGCCAGAACATCGCATTGTTCAGTGGCCAAGAGCGGGCATTGCCTTTGATGGCAAGTTAGCAGCTCCCCGCTCTGACCATCCTCCTGAGCAGTGGAGAAAGCTGTTGGCTTCATTCACCTGAGAGAGAAAATGAAAGGACGTGGGATTGTTCCACCCAAGTTGAGGGAGTGAGAGAGTATTTAAGGTGGGAAGCAGAGACGATAATTACCAACAGGCACCAGGCCTCAAAGAATTTCTGAGCCGTGTAGACTGACCAGTCCATGACCTCTCTCTCCTCTTCCAGTCGAAGTGAGAGTGGGGGCGCTGATTAAAACACCCAGTGACTTCGCCATCAGTTATTTTATCATTCTGGACAAACCTCTCCATTTGTTCTGGTTTCCAGGTGGAGCCCAATACCAAAGTGTTCCCAGCAGTCTTCCTGCAGCCCACAAGCACTTCTTTGTTTCAGTTTGAACTTGGGAAGCTGAAGGTATGTATCTGTTCCCTCATGGAATGGCTATGAAGGGGAAGGCATGTTGACCATTAGGCCTCAGAACATGAGGGACTCTGTCACTTCTTGCTTCTCATGTACCCTTCTCATGTTCTCCTTCTCTCACTTGTATTGGATGCTGAAAGAATTAATGCTTATATAACCCATTAGGCAAGGTCTTAATTAATGCTGGGAAAGGCTTTAGGGATCCCTGGATATATTTGTTTCTCTTTAATTTATACTAACCCTGTTGGTTACCATGGGCCAGCAGCTGAGAATCTCTATATTGCATATGTGTTCTTCCCTCCCCTGCATGCCTTCCCGCCTGGCCCAGACCGCATTGCCACTGTCAGCAGCCATATTTAAGAGCGAGGAGAAGAACCCAGCCCCGCAGTGTCCCCCTCGGCTGGACGTGCAGACCATCCAGCCCGTGCTCTGGAGCCGCATGCCCAGCAGCTTCCTGAAGGTGGAAACAGAGCGGGTGAGCGAGCGCCATGGCTGGGTGGTGCAGTGCCCGGAGCCCCTGCAGATGATGGCGCTCCACATCCCTGAGGAGAGCAGGTAGTGGGGGTCGGGGGGAGGAAGGGCATGTGGATGGGGCCAGCCCAGGAGGCAGGGAGGCAGAGCCTAGCAAGCCCAGAGGGGAGGAGGAGCCTCCTCATTGGCCAAGGGTACTGCTCAGTCAGACCCAAGATAACTATTGGTTTCCCCAAAGCCTCAGTTTCTCTCCTTTCCTTTCTCAGCTTTTGTTATTCACTCAGAAACAGCAGAGTATTCGCTATGATATGCCTACCGCAAGGACTTCACTGCAGCTCTGAGTGCCTGTACTCAGGGATGTGTCCATGCACTTAATTAAAAATCTTAGTGTGACCCTAAAATATATGTTTATTGGTGGCAAGAAGGAGAAGGAGGTATGCCCAGCTTGCTCAGAGATGAAGAATCAGGCTGCTGGCCTCCCCTTGTTAAGAGGCACTCTTGGATGATAGCTTGGGTTCAATCCCAGCTCTATCACTTTCTGGCTTGCGGCCTTGGGTAAGTTACTCATGCACTCCAGGCCTCAGTCTCCTCATGGACACAGTGAGATCAAAATCCACCCAAAGGATGGCTAAGAGAAAAGGTGAGATTGTGTAGGTAAAAATATAGTTCTGTGCATAGTAAGAATAAAGAAGTTCTATTTTGTGGATATTATGACCCCTTGATTTCTTGGACTATCAAAATAAATAGTGGGTGGAGGTTTTTGACACTTGCCCAGATCCCAACTGGGTATTCTGTTGGATCATGGGCAGCAGCAAGACAGGCTAATGTAGGGAAGGAGTAGAAAAGACCAGCAGTCCACGCATGGGAGCCAATGCCAAGAATCCTCAGATCCATGGTGAGGAGCAAAACAAAGTGGAAAATCTGTCAATTCCTTTGGTTTACTTCACAGCCAAAGGAATTGACACTTAGGGGGACCACACTCATCACACCCTAGACCCCCCATAAATAAGGGAACATGACACAGACACCTCTAAAATCATGAAGGAGAAAGTGAATTGATTATGCCAGCTCATCTCAAGTTGGAAAGTGTTTTTCTCTGTGGACAAGAGTGCAGTGTGTTTGTTTTCAGGGGAAGGAAAGCTCCATGGATGATGGCAGACTGGAGATTATAATGATGAGGTAGATGGTAGTTTGATGGAGGGCTTCAGCTACATCTTCTGAGGCCTCTTCCATCAGGAAACAGAAGATCCCCTTGAGCCTACAACTAAGAGGACCAAGTCACCTTTGTCTTATACCTGAATGTTTCTCAGTGTTCAGATTTGGGGGTTTTCCCTAATAAAGGAAGATTAATATTTGGTAAGCTAGTCTTGTTAAGTCTTACAGACTTTGGAGACCCTCGTAGTTAGATATGGTGGATTATCAGGAACAGGATGTGGACCAGAACTGGGAGAGGAATGATAATCAGGAAGAGAAAATGTAGCAGAGATGCCTTCATCCTTCTATGCCCTTTGCCTTCATTGGATTGGGTGAAATCCCTGGGGATTCAGAGAGCAAGAACTCCACTGAATTCTGGTGGGCAGGCGCACACACTCTCACACACACACACACACACACACACACGCACGCACACACACACACACACATGCACACCACACACCGTGCAGTGGAGTGGTTGATTGTCTCATTCTCAGGTGTGTGGACATCCTGGAGCTCTGTGAGCAGGAGGACCTGATGCAGTTCCATTACCACACGCTGAGACTCTACAGTGCCGTGTGTGCCCTGGGAAATAGCCGTGTAGCCTATGCCCTGTGCAGCCACGTGGACCTCTCCCAGCTCTTCTATGCCATTGATAACAAGTACCTCCCTGGCCTCCTGCGGTCCGGTTTCTATGACCTGCTCATTAGCATCCATCTGGCCAATGCGAAGGAGAGAAAGCTGATGATGAAGAATGAGTACATCATCCCCATTAACAGCACCACCAGGAAAATCCGCCTGTACCCAGACAAGTCGAAGAGGCACGGGCTGCCTGGGGTGGGCCTGAGAACGTGCCTGAAGCCAGGCTTCAAGTTCTCCACCCCTTGCGTTGTCATGACCAGTGAGGAGCACCAGAAGCAGAGCCCTGAGATTCCCTTGGACATTCTGAAGACAAAGGCCCTGAGCATGCTGACAGAGGCCGTGCAGGGCAGTGGGGCTCACATCCGAGACCCTGTTGGGGGATCTGTGGAGTTCCAGTTTGTGCCAGTGCTGAAGCTCATTGGAACCCTGCTGGTCATGGGGGTGTTTGACGACGATGATGTTCGGCAGATTCTCCTCCTGATCGACCCGTCTGTGTTTGGGGAGCACAGTGGGGAGACAGAAGAAGGAGCAGAGAAGGAGGAAGTGACTCAGGTGGAGGAGAAGGCAGTGGAGGCTGGGGAAAAGGCCAGCAAGGAGGCTCCAGTCAAAGGCTTGTTACAGACCCGATTACCGGAGTCCGTCAAGCTGCAGGTAACTCGGGGCATCAAAGATCTTGCCCTTGGAAAGAGCTGGGGAGCAAGACAGTGGAGCCTAGTGATGGTGAGGCTGTGGCTGTGGATACAGGCCTAAACCTGGAGGGTAACAGAGATGCTCAAAGTTCCCACCAGTCATGCTCATTTCTGACATGAAATATGTCTCCCCAAGCCAAAGTGAAAACACCAACCCTCGTCAATAAGGCACTTGCCTCAGAACTGTTTTTCTGGTACTGGTCATGGATTTGCCCTGGTCTTATCTCTTACCCTTTGGGACTAACAGATGTATTTGTGAGATCCTGTCTAGAGAGGAAGGAGCCTTTGGCTGTGGAGTAAACCAAAGGAATTGATACTTAGGGGGACCACACTCATCACCAGCTCTCATTTGTATCCATGCTCTGATCACCAAACTAATGTGGATTTGTTGCACTCTCATGTACTAGAAACTGCTATACAAGCCAAGGAAGAGAGGCAGGCTAATGTAGCGCTGTCCCCTTGGCATCACCTAGGAAACCTCAACATTTCCTAAAACATAGTCTTACCAGAGTAAGCTAGCGTCAGTAAAGAACTGATGACAATCATGTTTGTCTTCTAGGAGCTGAGGAAAGATAAATGAAAATGAGAGTAGAACAGTCTACCCCATGAGTGAGCCTGGCTCGGGCATCCCTGAATTTCGGCTCCTGCTCCTCCCTCCATTCCTTAACCACCTATATAAACTTGCCAAGTCAGTAGCCCATCAGAGTCTTAGCTTTCTGATTTGTAAAATGTGGATGATAATATAGTAAAACATAGAATTAAAATGTATTTTTATAAAATACAGTATGAAATGTGTTTTATCATAAAATGCATTACAATCAAGTAACCCGTCATTGGAGCTCTCTTATCCAATGCAATGGGATTGGTAGGGGGTCAGTTAATCAAGATGTTAAATATAGAGGAGAAGCACAACAAATTTTACATATAAACCTTGAATGTTGTATTAAAATGTATAACTGTGCTAGTCTCATATAGGGCTGAGACCTTTCCTTTAATGGGAGTCTCCGACTGGTACATAGAGCCCTCTTTTGTGCATGGATGACACCTGTCATGCACCATCTACAGCTGCCAGTTCGGGTAGACTGCATGCAGATTTAGAGATAATTGGAAAGCTGAGTGCAGAATGCTTTTAGATTTTTATGATTTGCCCCATTTTTTTTTTTTTTTGCAGTTGTCTAACATCCAATTTTTAGCATTTTTGGGGGAAAAAAAAACAACTTTTACAGACATCCCTTAGTCATTCAACTTAGTTTTCCTATTTCATTGGTTCCTATAATTTTTAAATAAATGTTGTAGTTGCATCACATGTATGACTGACGTAAGCTTTGGATCCTAGTTTGCCTGGCAGGAACAGAGGCTTGCAGATAGGCCAGAGACTCTGAACAGGTAGGCGAGAGCCCTTGCCACCTGGACAAATGGAGAGTGGCCGTTAATCCCATGAAAGATTAAGTGGGGATAGGTTAACAGAACTTCTGCTTCACTAAAAATATCAGGAACATAGGGATTAGAGGAGATAAAGTATAGCAAGTGCTTGCACAGTGTCCTGTGAGCAGTTAGTGCTCAGGAAGGATGGCTATTGTTTCTCCTATTAGTGTAAATTCTAATAGTTACAAGATTAGTAACAATAACAATCCTAAGGAACTAATCACAGAAATGCAGAGCTTGTAAACAAAAACAGTGAGAGAGCCAGAGGATGTCAGGCAGGAGCTAGGCTCAAAGTGCAATTCAGTGGCGGGTCCTATGCTAAGCTGAGGAAAACACACTTAGAAATGTTTTTCTCTCTCTCTGCAGAGAGATTTACTGTGTCTTTAGTGAGCTTATTTCTATTGTTCTCCTGACCTTAATGGTGAAGAACTGGTTTCTGCATTCTGGCCAACTTGGATTCAAGTAATAGCTCTGTTCCTACTGTGTGACCCTGGAGAGGTTACTGAAATCACCCACGTCTCCATGTTATCATCTATAAAATGGGAATGCTAGGTGCTTCCTCCATAAAGCATTATTCGAATATATATGCACTTTTATTGCAGATGTGCGAGCTCCTCAGCTACCTCTGTGACTGTGAGCTGCAGCACCGAGTGGAGGCCATCGTGGCATTTGGTGACATTTATGTCTCCAAGCTCCAGGCGAATCAGAAGTTCCGCTACAACGAGCTCATGCAGGCCCTGAACATGTCTGCAGCCCTGACTGCCAGGAAGACCAAGGAGTTCCGCTCACCCCCACAGGAGCAGGTGAAAACCGCTTTTTGAGCCTCCATCCCATTCCCAAGGAAGAATGTGAAACCTTTCTGTGCCTGGCAGCACAGAGCTGTGGGAAATGAAAAGACCCAGTGCCACCAGGAGACAGGCCTCGTCTGACAACCGAGGAGCACCTGCCAATTATCTTTTGGGTGGGAAATAACCCTTCCCAAACTACACATAGGGCAGCACTCTCTCCCTTCTCTTCCATTTATGTCTCTCTCACTAAATTAAAGTTGGCTCACTGTCAGTATGCAACTTGCACCCCAGCAAGGTTCCACCACTTTAAAAATTTCAGTCCAGTCTTTCCAGAAATCACTGCTCTCTATCAGAGATCAACAGAATATGGTCAGCATTTCCCAACTTATGAGAGTAGGTGCAGCTCATGATCCTGGCTCCTGGAAGAGCCATGCGGGCTCCCACCCTTTCTTTCCCCCTTCTGCCTCCTTACTTTCTCTTCTGCCTCCCCGGGGCCGGCCATCACTTCCTCCTTCTAAACAATCCACTGACCAGTCACTTCAGACTCAATTCAGAAGCCTGTAACTCAATAAATTCTTCCCTAACGTGTTAGCCCAGTGATTCTTTGTTTTTTAATTGCTTAAAGCATTACAAAGGGTATTACATATGTGTCCTTTTTTTTCCCCGTCCTTGACAATACCCCGGCTTCCCCTACCCCCCAGTGTCTTATGTCCATTGGTTATGCTCATATGCATGCATACAAGTCCTTCGGTTGATCTCTTACCCCCCTCCCTCCTGCCCCACAACCGTCCCCAGCCTTCCTGCTGCAGTTTGACAATCTGTGTGAGGCAGCTCTGCCTCTGTATCTATTATTGTTCAAAAGTTTATAATGGTCTCTATTATCCATGAATGAGTGAGATCATGTGGTATTTTTCCTTCATTGACTGGCTTATTTCACTTAGCATAATGCTCTCCAGTTCCATCCATGCTGTTGCAAATGGTGAGAGTTCCTTCTTTTTTACAGCAGCATAGTATTCCATCGTGTAGATGTACCACAGTTTTCTAATCCATTCATCTACTGATGGGCACTTAGGCTGTTTCCAGATCTTAGCTATGGTGAATTGTGCTGCTATGAACATATGGGTGCATATATCCTTTCTGATTGGTGTTTCTGGTTTCTTGGGATATATTCCTAAAAGTGGGATCACAGGGTCAAATGGAAGTTCCATTTTTAGTTTTTTGAGGAACCTCCATACTATCTTCCATAGTGGCTGCACCAGTCTGCATTCCCACCAGCAGTGCACGAGTGTTCCTTTTTCTCCACATCCTCTCCAGCACTTGTCGTTTGTTGATTTGTTGATGATAGCCAGTCTGACAGGTGTGAGATGGTACCTCATTGTTGTTTTGATTTGCATCTCTCGGATGATTAGTGACTTTGAGCATGTTTTCATATGTCTCTTGGCTTTCTGAATGTCCTCTTTTGAAAGGTGTCTATTTAGATCCTTTGCCCATTTTTTGATTGGATTGTTTATCTTCTTTTTGTTAAGTTGTATGAGTTCCCTATGAATTTTGGAGATTAGGCCCTTATCAGATATGACGTTGGCAAATATGTTTTCCCATGTAGTGGGCTTTCTTGTTGTTTTGTTGATGGTTTCTTTTGCTGTGCAGAAGCTTTTTATTTTGATGTAGTCCCATTTGTTCATTTTCTCTTTAGTTTCAACTGCCCTAGGAGCTGTATCAGTGAAGAAATTGCTTCGGCACATGTCTGAGATTTTGTTGCCTTTGGATTCTTCTAGAATTTTTATGGTTTCCTGTCGTACATTTAAGTCCTTTATCCATTTTGAGTTTATTTTTGTGTATGGTGTAAGTTGGTGGTCTAGTTTCATTTTCTTGCATATATCTGTCCAATTTTCCCAACACCATTTATTGAAGAGGCTATCTTGGCTCCATTGTATGTTCTTGCCTCCTTTGTCAAATATTAATTGAGCATATTGGTTCGGGCCGATTTCTGGGGTCTCTATTCTATTCCATTGATCTATATGTCTGTTCTTGTGCCAGTACCAGGCAGTTTTGAGAACAGTGGCTTTGTAATACAGCTTGATATCTGGTATTGAGATCCCACCTACTTTGTTCTTTCTCAGGATTGCTGCAGCTATTCGGGGTCTTTTTTTATTCCAGATGAATTTTTGGAGAGTTCGTTCTAGATCTGTGAAGTATGCCGTTGGTATTTTAATGGGAAGTGCGTTGAATTTATAGATTGCTTTGGGTAGTATGGACATTTTAATGATGTTGATTCTACCAATCCATGAACATGGTATGTTCTTCCATCTGTTTATGTCTTCCTCTATCTCTTTTTTCAACGTCCTGTAGTTTTCTGAGTAGAAGTCTTTTACCTCTTTAGTTAAGCTTATTCCTAGGTAGCTTAATTTTTTTGGTGCGATGGTAAATGGGATTGTTTTTCTAATCTCTCTTTCTGCAAGTTCACTATTGGTGTATAGAAATGCCTCAGATTTCTTGGCATTAATTTTGTATCCTGCTACTTTGCCAAATTCATGTATTAAGTCTAGTAGTTTTTTGACGGAGTCTCTAGGGTTTTGTATGTATAATATCATGTCGTCTGCAAATAAGGACAGTTTTACTTCCTCTTTTCCAATTTGGATGCCTTTTATTTCTTCTTCTTGTCTAATTGCAATGGCTAATACTTCCAGGACTATGTTGAACAGGAGTGGTGAGAGTGGGCATCCTTGTCTTGTTCCTGTTCTTAGGGGAAATGGTGTTAGTTTTTGTTCATTGAGTATGATGTTGGCTGTGGGCCTGTCATATATGGCTTTTATTATGTTGAGGTATGATCCTTCTACTCCCACCATGCTGAGAGTTTTTATCAAAAATGGGTGTTGGCCCAGTGATTCTTGAACAGACATCAGAATCACCAGAGGACTTAATAAAATACAATTTGCTGGTCCGACCTCTAGGGTTTCTAGTTCAGTGGGTCTAGTGTAAAACCCAAGAATTTGCATTTTTAGCAAGTTCCCAGGTGATGTTAATGCTGCTGGTCTAGAAATGAAAAGAAAGAAGGGACAGTAACTGCTGTCAAACTCAGTTATCCCGTCTGCCACACCTCCCAGAGTATTCATTTCTAGAAGGAATCTACCCATGAAGCTCTCTAAATAAGAATTTAATATCAGCAAAGGATGTGGAAGATTGAAATCAGTTTTAGGGGAGAGCAATGAAAAATCACTTGGGAAATAGAATGCATAAGAATTAGACTTTTAAAACAGTGGTATGATTACCTCATCCTTCTGTAACCTTTGAAGATAAATAGAGATTTTCAGTCCTATGTCCAGAAAGTAATTAGAGAGATGAAAAAACCATGCTTGGGGGATGGAACTAAATATAAGAGTAACTAAAACTAAGATTAGTCAAATGGTGGTTGGCAAATTAGCCAAACATTGTCAGCAAAACTTTCCCTTTCAAAAGGGCTTCGTTGAAGGGTATGACCTCCAGCAGAGAATTCGGTTCACCCCCCTTTTGGTTGGATGCCCTGCAGGTCGTCCCTGCTTCCTAAGTGTTCCACTGGGGAAAGATCTGTCAATACAGAAATTAATTTTCTAATTCTGAAAAGAGCTTTTCAGGTCCTATTTTCATTTAATAAACAACCTATCAATATATGTTATTGCTATAATTACCGTAATTTAACATTACAGAACAACCACAGAAATTACTTTTTCAACCTATTTATAAATAGTATTTGATTATAGATGATTCTGCTACCTACTTCCAAAAAAAATTGTTTGCAGTGGAAGCTTTGACTAAGGCTCTCCCAACCAATAGTAAATAAGGTTCCTGGTTTGATTAGAGAGATTGTAAACTTTTTTAACCTAGAAACCCTAAACAGAAGGAGAAAACCTCCTTTTGCCTGTTGTTTGGGTTAATCTGTCTGAGGCAGCAGAATTGACAAGATTTCCTCTGGTTACTGCTCCAATCCCTCCAGATGTTCACTAGCCTGGAGTTGTGGGTCTGTGGGATGAATGCAGACATCCGGAAATCTGAGTGGAAAATAAATGACAGCTTTATTTTTACTAACTTTTCATTAATCTCTAATAGTATTTTTTTAACTGTTAAGGTAGGCAGCAATGCAAGGACCTGACTTTGTCACCAACATAAATTGCATATTTTTTATATCATATTGCAGTGGTTTTCACACCATGAAATATCACTCACATTCATTACATGCTTCCAGATCATAGTGGATATAAGACCTGACACCCGATCTTTTTGTCTAGTGAGCTAATAAACAAATCTGTTATTATATCACAGATTTGTTTTTTTATGCTCTTGATAGCTAGATTTCAACATAATTGTTCCTCTTTGTAATCCTCTACATTTTATTTCATGTGTTTAAAATATTAATCTGCAAAGGAAAACATGGGTTTCACTAGGCTGTCAGAGTGGTCCATGGCACAGAAATAGGTAAGACTCCCGAGACAAAACTGAAGAAGATGATGAGCTGACTGCAAAACATAAAGCCTACACATCAGGAACGTCACATAAGCAACATTAAAAGCTGACTAGAAGCTGGAAAATATATATGGAAATTTTGTTATGAGAGTTAATTGTCTAGAGATGTGCAAAGTACATGTTAATTAATGTTTAAAATGATAATTGCCCAACAGAAAAATGGAAGGAGAACATAGTTGGGATATTTCTAAAATGTGAAATGAAAATGGTCCTTATTGTGGAAAAACAAAGTTCAGCCTGACCAATTAAATGCAAATTAAAGCAACAAGGATATGACATTTTTCACCCATTAAATTGGAAAATATTTTAAAATGTGTTAATTCTCATTATTGTAATGGAGATGGCAAAGAAATACACTCTCATATAAACTTGATGATAATACAAATTGCTATGAGCTCCCTGGAGGGCAATTTGGCAATTCATATCAAGAGCCATTAAAATGCACAAACCTTTGATCTCATCCTTTTGCTTTTAGGAGTTTATTGTAAGAAAATGATCAGAGATGTGAACAAAAATTATGTAAAAGGAAATTAAAACCAACTTTATTTATAAAGATAAGCAATGAAAATAACTTAAATATATCATACCAGGTCGTTAATTTTATATAAATTTCACATAAATTTCTATTTATCTATTTAATGAAAATGCAATGCACCTATTAAAAATTATATTAAGGCCCGGCCGGTGTTGCTCAGTGGTTGAGCATTGACCTATGAACCAGGAGGTCATGGTTCGATTCCCACTCAAGGTTCATGACAGGTTGCAGACTAGATCCCCACTGTAGGGCATGCAGGAGGCAGTCAATCAATGATTCTCTCTCATTATTGATTTTCTATCTCCCTCTCCCTTTCCCTTCCTCTGTGAAATCAATAAAAATTCTAAAATTAGGTTAAAGAAATGCTCAAGATAAATTGTTAAGTAGAAAAAAAAATGAGTTTCAAAAGTGTATCTAGATCCTGAGTATATAATCTTAGCCCACATACATAAAGATTGGAAGATATTAACTAAAATATTAACAGTGGTTTTCTTTGGGTGGCATGATATCAGTACATTTTCTTCTTTAGGTATTCTCCAAATTTTGTGCAATTAATAAACTTTTATAATTAGAAAAAATTACAAGCTACTTTTATTTATATTTTATCTAACTTTTTATTTATTTTTTACTTTAATTTTGCCCATCACCATTTATCCCCTCTATGCTCCCCTTCCCCCATCCTGCAATCACCAAACTATTGTCCATGAGTTCTCTCTCTTTTTTTTTTTCATTTTTGCTTCATCCCTACACACACCGCCCCCAACATTGTTTCCCCACCAGAGCTGTCTATCTGTTTCTATCTACGAGTC
Source organism: Myotis yumanensis (assembly GCF_028538775.1). Classification (NCBI taxonomy): domain Eukaryota; kingdom Metazoa; phylum Chordata; class Mammalia; order Chiroptera; family Vespertilionidae; genus Myotis; species Myotis yumanensis. The sequence goes on from NW_027223752.1 coordinate 78,648,027, forward strand.
TGTCTCTATTTTGCTTAGTAGTTCAGTTTGTTCATTAAATTTCACATGAGTGAAATCATATGGTACTTGTCTTTGTCTGATTGGCTTATTTCACTTTGCATAATGTTCTCCAGATCCATCCATGTTGTTGCAAAGGGTAAAATTTTCTTCCTTTTTACGGCAGAGTAGTATTCCTTGGTGTAGATGTACCACAGCTTCTTTTCCCAAGCCATCTACTTACTGATGGACACTTGGGCTGCTTCCAAATGTTGGCTGTTGTAAATAACACTGCAGTGAGCATAGGGGTACCTACATTCTTTCGAATTAGTGTTTCAGGTTTTAAATGTTGACCGTTTTTACAAAAAAAAAAAAAAAGAGTTAAATAAAATTTGCAATGAATGTTTAAGGCAGGATCTGAGTTCTTTGGACCACCACTGAGATCAAACTAGCCATTCTTCTTTGTCCCTCAAAGATCAACATGCTTCTTAACTTTCAACTGGGAGAGAACTGCCCCTGCCCAGACGAGATCCGGGAGGAGCTGTATGACTTCCACGAGGACCTTCTCACTCACTGTGGTGAGCTTCCAGCACGCAGCTTCATCAGAGACAAGTCGGTTCCTGGCTCCTTCTTTAGCAGCCAATAGGGGGAGGCAAGGTGGAAAGTTATTTTTCCATTTAAAAATTACAATACTAATTATTTAAGAAATGGTTCTATCCACACTACTTGTATCAGAGAAGATACAGGACGTAATCCTGCCATAATTCCTGTCTGAAATGTCTTGTACCTGCAAGAGACTTTGCTGAGATATGCGAAGGGGCTGTGTCTCTAAAGAAGGAAATAAAATAATTTATCCTACGTAAACCTCACCCAACTCACTTTGAGTTAGATAGTTGGGTTTGGGACTCTGCTTCTGATCCCCTTTGCTTTGTACGTTGGCAATGATATACTATTGTAATGTCTGTGCTTAAAGGATTCTAAGCCAGCAATTCCTCCCTTCGATACATAGCTGCTGGTTTTAAGTGGCTCCTAGCATTTGTGCTGCTTATACATCGTGGATTGAGTGATATATTGGATAACTGATGTCTTTTCATTTGCAATAACTCAATGTTAACTCTTTCTTTCTAGAGACTTTAGAGTGCTTTGGGAATATAGGTTAGAAGAGTTAAGTTTTGGGATTGAAATTACTTGATGTTCTTGTACACAAGAAATCATCTTTTTAAAAAAAAATCTTGTGAAAAGACATTCTATAGGCAAATACTTAAGGATGAGAAGCAGAGTTATTATGTTCTCTCAATCATTTCATAGTTTCATATCCTGTTCAAGATTTTCACTGTGTGCTGTGACTTGCTAGGGGTTCCCCTGGAGGGAGAGGAAGAGGAGGAGGAGGACAGCTCTTGGACTGGCAAACTCCGTGCCTTGTTGCAGAAAATCAAAGGCCCTCCCAAGCCAGAAAAGCATCAGCCGGCAGTGGAAGAAGAGAGATGCCCTAGTAAGTGACCTTTCAATCACAGTACTGCCAGCACAGTGCTCCTCTGAGACCTAATTAAGGGAATTAGCTTTCTAATAAACATCTATGATAGAGATGGGCTGTCTAGCTTCAAAGAAAGTATCTGTTATAATTGGTGGTAGTTATCGTTGTATATATTGAGCTATGCTTTTCTTCTCATTTAAGCAATTTACTTTCAGAGTCTTTTGAAACCTAGGGGGTCCATTGCGTGGTGGGTCTGCTCTTGTTGTATCTCTAGTTAAAAAATGCCTAGACACATGTTTCTGTGCTTTGTTTTCTGTTTCCATGATCTTCCTCTTCTAACCATTGTTGTTTCTGTCACTTCTGCTTGTGGTTCCTGAGCATTGAAAATTTCCCAGTGAGGAAACAAAGTAATAATAAAAGGGGAGTAAAGGAAACAGGATGTGGGGTTTTAGGGAGATTGTTTGTGTGTGTGCTTTTTGGCTACAATTTTCTTAATGTAATATCCTAAAGGACTTTGACCTTCTATTCTTACAACAGTGCCAAACCTTGTCCAAATTCATTTCTTTAGTCCTTACAGTATAGGTAACTCCTACCATGTGACCATGTTGAGACAAGATCATAATTTGTTCTACAGGGCAGTTTATTGTCTACAAACCATTAACATTTCAAAAAGAGCGTTGTCTGTATATTATATATAATCAATCTGTCTTTAGTATCAGATTCTGCAAATATATCATTTGTCTAAAGAAGAAGGACTTTCCCAGATTTAATGTAGTTGCCTTTTATCTTGTTCCCTGTTCTTATCCATCTTAGAATATGCTTTCAAATCATAGACTAGAGCAATAGCCTGTCAAGATATGATGGGTTTGTCTGAAAACACTAACTTTGGGGTTCATATATCTTATTGCCCTTTATATTGACCTTCCATCTTTGTCAGACCATCTCTGAAAGGAAAGAATCCTCACCATTTATCAGCAGAAGTGTTGAAGCCTCTGGAAAAGTGTATGGGGTACTTGGCAACAGTTGCCCTGGCAACCCTTGATCAATCCCATCTGTCACCATGGACTGGGTAGGGTGGGTATTTGGTGAGGATATGCCAGCAGGATTCTAAAAGCACAAAAGAACGTGAGCTTAGACTCCCTCTGTGGTTCCTGCCAAAGTAGAACTAAAAATAGATTGAGCTGACCATATTACCTGCTGAGAGTCTATTTTGAAAGTGGATGTTTCTTTCTAATAGAATATGTCACGACTAGGTTCCCTCCAAGAGGGGCCATTTCATGTTAGGGAAACAGAGTCCGTGATGAAATCGCCTGGCCCTGTGGAGTCTCCCTGACTCTAAGAATGGTGCCCAGGCTTCAAGGGTTGTAACCTAGCACTGGACCTCGGGCCCTGGGCCTCGGGCCGAAAGGCCATGTTCTGTCTGCTCTGGTTTGCAAACCCGAGAGGCCACCCCAGTCTGAGACCATATTTTCAGCCCATATTTCTTCCCTTCCCAAGCAGGGTTATGAAAGGCACAAGCTTTGTGTCATAAGTCTTCCATCCTGGAGTCCCAGAAATAGAAATAAAAGGTGTTCAAGCATGTCTGCTTGTCAGCATGTGGGTTTCCTGCCGCATGTTCCAGATAACCTAGGCCAGGGGTGGGTAACCTTTTTGTGAGTGCATGCCAAAACCAGCAAAATCTCTGACTCAAAATTCTTCTGCGTGCCAACCCCCATTTTTTGAGAACATGTTATGCCTACTTGATGTCTCTTAAGGTGTACGTATGTGAAGAACCTTGAAGAAATAATAAAATTCATTCGAGCGACAAAAACACAGTATATGATGATGAAAAATACATTTATTTTTTAATGTATACATGTACACTGATAGTCCGACAGAAAACTTTATGACTCCGTTTGATATTATCAGTGGGACTTTTGCTGCTGCTGCATCACTGATGATTTTACATCAGGTTTATATTTCGTGACCTTCAGAGATATGCACGAGCTACTACTTTCATCCATCAGGCTACTCCTATTAAGAGACTTAACAAAATTCATCACTGAGAACAAAGATTCACAAGCATATTTGGATGAAACCAAAACACTGGTCGGATCTAGGAAGGCAGGGAGAGTTAAGGCAGAGGCATAGAAATTGCTCTTCCCCTCTCTCATCAATCCATGTCTATGGTCTTTAAGATAACTTATTATGTAAAATTATTTATTTATCTAAGATGCACCTACACTGAATTTATCTGAAAAATAAAAAAAGTTGATATTAAGAAAAAAATTGTAAATGGGAGATTATAAGAGAGGGTTTCACGTGCCAGCAAAACTTCACACATGCCAGGGGTTGCCCACCCCTGACCTAGGCCCCTCACTCAGAGCTGACATATTAAGAGAAAATCTTAGGAATGGTTTAACTGCCACAACTCCAAAATTGTTTTTAACTTGATGGAATGGAGAAAATATTTTTAAACATGTAGCCAGTTGAAATAAAAGGGTCAAAATCCTTTAAAATATTGGCAACGTTGTCCATGTTATTGCTTATCTGATTTCTCTTAGCCTTGCATTTCATAAAATATGAGAAGTATAGATGAGAATAACATGCTATCGTGAATTGACAATACTTCACATAATCAGCCCTTCATATCTTTGGGTTCCGCGTAGTTACATTGTTGCTTTCATGTACTACGTAGTTTGGCCTGAGATGGTTGTGTCTGTACTGAACATTTACAGACTTTTTCTTTTCATTATTCCCTAAATCAGTGCTTCTCAACCTTCTGGCCCTTAAAATACAGTTCCTCATGTTGTGACCCAACCATAAAATTATTTTCGTTCCTACTTCATAACTGTAATGTTGCTACTGCTATGAATTGTAATGTAAATATCTGATATGCAGGATGGTCTTAGGCGACCCCTGTGAAAGGGTCGTTCGACCACCAAAGGGGTCGCGACCCACAGGTTGAGAACCGCTGCCCTAAATAATACAGTATAACAGCTATTCATATAGCACTGTCATTGTATTAGATATTATAAGTAATCTATAGGTGATTTAAAGTATATGGGAGGATGTGTGCTGGTTATATACAAAAACTACACCAGCTTATATAAGGGACTTAAGCATCCATCCAATTTGGTATCAACAGAGGGTCTAGACACCAAGGGATGACGGTTGGGTTTGTGGGGTTTTTTTATTTGTTTGTTTGTTTGTTTTTTCTCTCTTCCATTGTTTGATTAATGAGAATAGGACTCAGAAGAACTAAGGGATTCTTTTATTCTTTCCATCGTTACCTGGTTCCAGAAAAATTTACAGGTGCCTGAATGTCACCAGCTTCAGGTAACCGAGATGAGTAGAGCTGTTACTTGATCCGGTTCTTTTGACTCTGATTCCCCCTCTTTCCATTGCCTCATGCAACTTGCCCAAGAATTTTTCAGTGTAAATATTAGGCACCCCCAACATAAGTATTGCATACAGATGGCTTTTTAAAACCATCACATTTTATCTTGCCTACTGTGAGGTAACTCGCTACTTAACTCATTGTTATATGTAGGAAATCTGAACTCAGGAGGTCAAAATTTTAACATCGAAAAATCAGCCAAGCCAAAGCTCTGGACTCAGGGATTTCAGGGTAGATAGTACAATTCTCCTCTATGAGTAGGTGGTGTTGGCCAGATGATCTGCAGGGAAACCTCAACATTTCTAGGAAACGGGAAGCAACAGTGTCCTGCACCCAGGAGAATCCTGCTGGCTGGTTCCGGGTCACTGGATTTGCCTAAACTAACTCCAAGTCACATTGAAGATGAAAGCTGTTACAATCTTATCAAAGATCATATGAGAAGACAGAGAGGAAATCTGATAGTAGCAGCCCACCATACTGGGTTACACTTTGTTTTCATATCCCAATCCAAGCAAATCCCCTAGAAAACCATTTGCCTGTTAGTTCTAGGCCTGTATTTCCCACACACTACAGTTTAAGCCGGGTTTCCCTGAATGTCAATATGCAGCCACTGAGTTACTCCCCCAGAAGCATCATGTATCACAGTACCTGACACACAATGGGTCCTCGATAAATGTTAGGTTCTCTCCCCTGACAACCAGTCTAGGTTAGCCCAGCTCTGGGTCAGACTTCTGATCGACAGAACCGTGAGACTGTAAATTTGTGTTGTTTTGTCACTAAGTTTGTGGTGATTTGTCACAGCAGCAATAAAAAAAAAAAAAACTGATACCGGTGGCAACAGCAAGAAGCAAACTCTAGGTGTCAGGCACCTTACAAAGGTAGGGTTGACATATCTCGGCAACCAATTAGAAATGTGAGGAAGAGGAGGGTGTTACAGGTGGTCTTTATGGATCCCTTGAGGTGGGCGATTGAGTTAACAGAGGGAAGGGGCAGAGCCTGACTTTTATTTAGCTGCTTCGAAGTCACAAGATTTTCACCTGAAGAGCCCTGTGAATGAGATGCTCGGTGTAATGTCCTAGTATTTAGAGATGAGGACATGGAGAATCCAGGGCATTAAGCAACTCACCCTCATGGAAGGCAAAGCAGGGAGCAGAACTCAGTCAGATGGCACACTGGCTCCAGTCCAGTGCTTCTCGGCAGGAGATGCGTAACAGGTAGTATTCTGCGTCTGTTGAATCAGTCAGAGTCAGGCCTGCCCTTTGGTAGCCTGTGTTTTAGTGATGGAGAAGAGAGCTTGGTCGTCACGGGAGCGAAAACCTAACATTTACTGAGCACCTGCTTTGTGCCAGGTACTGTGCTAGATGCTTCACTTCCCCTCATCTGATTGTATCCTCACGGCAAACAACCAGATACAGTGGCAGCCAGGTTCCCGGTTTTTGTTTGTTTAATTCTCACCTGAGGATATGCTTCTGTTGATTTCTAGTGAGTGGGGTTGAGAGTAGAGGAAGGAGGGAGAGAGGGAGACAGAGAGAGAGAGTCAGGGAGAGAGAAGCATCAATCAGTTGCTTCCTGTACATGCCCTGGCTGGGGATCAGACCTGCAACCTAAGTGTGTGCCCTTTCCGGGAATTGAACCTGCAACCTTTTAGTGTGGGGGACGATGTTCTAACCAACTGAGCTTCAGCCAGCGCAGCCAGGTTTCTGTTCTGCACACCAGACAACTAAGGCTGAAAGAAGCAAAATAATTTGGACAAAGTTCTTGCAATAAGTAAGAAAGAGGCCAAGACTGGAATCCTGCTCCATGTCCAGGCCCTTGCCCTTTCAGAACACTGTGCAGGGGGGACTGGGAGGGGGGGGGGGGGCTGCAGGGGTGGGGGAAGAGGGTAGAGAAGCCTAGATACTGAGGATGCCTGGTCCCTAGCTTGCCCCATAATCAGTTTATTCTCCATACTGAATAGACCGTAGAAACTAAAATAAGAGCAGTTTGATTATTTCCCCTGCAGAGCAAAGACAGAGACCTCAGTTCCCTGCGTCCTTTGCGGTCCTACCTCTGCTGCATGTTCATTTCAGAGACATACCTCCCGAGCCCCTTGGCGACATCATCTGTTCTCTCTGCTCTTTTCCCCATTGTCACCATCGGTCATTTAATCGCTTAAACGTTTTTGAGGAAGTGATTATGGGGCTGGTTGACTGCTTTCAAAAACAACAGGCTAATTATCTCCGTGTGATGGATGAGACCCAGGGGACCACAGAGGTGGACTGGCAGAACCTGCGGTTTCACTGGCCGTCTGCAGGGCTGCTCTGGCAGGGAGAGTGTCCAGCAGCTGGAGAAACAGTCCTTTTGCTTCCACACTTGTCTCCTTTGGAGGCTCTGGCCAAGGCAGAACACCACTAAGGGAGGGAAATTTAGAACCAGACTTAGCAGAAATACCCAAGTGCCACTCAACTGTCCACACCCAGTGGCCCTGCGAGCCAAGGTCAAGGGTGGCCAGACCAGGCCAGGCTGACTGGGCAGCTTGTGGGGATCGTGCCAGTTGTGGATGAAGACGGGAGGCTCCGTGTCCAGGCCTCCATCCCCAGCCCTCACCCCCTGCTGCCTCAGCAGGCTGCCTATTTACAGGAACCTTGGTTTGTTAATTAAGTTGAGTGTTTCTTTGCCTAATTAAAAAATGAAGTGAGGGTGAGTCTAATAATGACCATCATTGTTGAGGAAACTGTTCCTACTATATCTTTTTCTATTCCTCTGTAGTGGTCATGAGGGTGAAAGGACAGTTCAGGTGCAGGGTTTAGCACAGAGTCTGACACATGGGAAGCTCTTATTATAATAAGAAATAGAGAGTTCTAGCCAGCCTGAACTTTTACCCACATTCCCCAGCCAGTGAGGCCAATAGAGAAGGAAACACGCATGCACGTCCAAACATCAAATAAAGAGTGGATGAATGACAGTGGATGAATGACAGTGGATGAATGAGAGTGAATGAATGAGTGTGGGCTCTTTCTTAGATGTTCAGCGCCTGCTGCAGAGCCTGGGGCAGGCCCTGAACCAGCGCTGCCTCTGGGGTTCTGACAGCCAGTGCCTGGTCACTGGGCCCTGGGGACATGCAGTAAATGGGCAGTTATTTCTTGTCATTCAGGAACAATGCTCCACACCTTGTCTTTGCAAGCTTTTCCTTTCAGGTTTTCAGAGACTTGTCACCTTGTTCTCGGGTTTCTGACAGCAGACAGCATCCTGTTCTAGTAGAATGAGGCAAACTGGTCCCTTATGCACAGCCCAGGCCAGAGAGGCTCCGGGAAAGCACAGAGAGGTTAACATGATGAATCTGCCAAGTCCCTTGGAGTGGATGGATTTAACTTCCTACCCCGCCCTTCTATGCTAATAAGGAGTCGGTGTCTGGTCACTTTTTAATGCAGAGCGGACTTGCAGCCCAGAGGAAGCTTCGGGGCACAGAGCGCAAAGGGTCTGAGACCTTCCCCAGTAAACCTTCCCAATTAAATCAGCAGGCTTCTGTGCCATGACCCCTGGCATAGGAAGGGTTCTCCCTCAGCCGTGGGTCAGGGCAGTCATCAGAAAGGCCATCGAGTTGCCACAGCTCATCTCCTCACAGAAGCAATTAGTGGTGCACAGTGGCGCCTTGATAATGGCCACTTACTCTCTGTGGTCAGTACCCCTGGGATATTCAAGTATTTCTCAATCTCAGGTTTTACTACTAGTAAATGCCAGCTGGGCAATGTCAAGATAGGGTCAGTGGGCATTAAAATGTGATGGTAAAATTCTTGATGCTCATCAACTTCCCAAGAAAACCTTAGGCCTTCCTTTGCTATTTTAATAAATTAGTACAACCCTTCCGAGAGCTCAGTGGGTCAGAGAGACAGAATTCCAGAATATTAAGTCACAAGCGACTTGACTTCCTACAAGTGGATAGTCACAGAGAAGTTAAACAACTTTACCAAGGCCCCAGCACTCTTGTCACTATACCATCCTTGCATTCATTTCCTTCTACATTTACTGTGGGTCGTGACCCCTTTGGCGGTCGAACGACCCTTTCACAGGGGTCACCTAAGACCATCCTGCATATCAGATATTTACATTACAATTCATAACAGTAGCAACATTACAGTTATGAAGTCGCAACGAAAATAATTTTATGGTTGGGTCACATGAGGAACTGTATTTAAAGGGCCAGAAGGTTGAGAATCACTGTTCTACATGAATTTTACATTGCTAACTTCAGTTTAGTGGTGAAGAAATTAAGGCTCTGGGAAAGTGAATAAATGCCCAGCTCAGAGTCAATTAGAAAGACTGCTAAAGCTTTATGATTTTCAGGATTATTTCCGAATCCATTTCCTAGTTTATTATGAGAAAGCACCTAGACAGTATAATAGAACTTTAAAGCATAACTAATTTTTCTGAATGTTATGAAGCTGTTGAAAGTAAGCAGCTCTGGAGAGGAGAAAATGGCGGAGGCTTAGACGGACGTGTTGGTGCTTTGTCCCGGACCAGATAGGGGCGAGCAGCTGAAACGGGTAACAATCAGCCCGATCAAGCTGGGGAGGTTCAGCTGAGAGACAGTCTGCAGCCAGGAAAGACAGAAAACTCCTAAAAAATGCGGATGGTTAGAGATTGAGGCTGAAACCTCCCTCTGGGCGCCAGCGCAGTGGCGAGACCGCGCCATCTCAGGCAGCGTTTACCGGCATCCAGAGATCGGCTACTAACCCGGCGGCTACTAACCCGGAGGCAACGATTCGCAAACAGCGCGACTGCAAGAGCCAAGGGGAGACCTGCACCCCTCCACAGAAAGGTTAGACTTACCTCAAAGGTGCGGTTCGCAGTTCAGGTTGGAGCGAGGAACGCGTGCGCGGGCACAGGGGGAAATCTGCGTCCGCCAAAATCCGCGCTCTCCAAAATCCGTGCCCATAGAGGCCAGCGTGTCTCGCAAGTGGGGAGGGCTCCCGCAGGGCTGCTGCCAGAAGGTAACACTATAAATGAGCCCATAGTTGGACTGGATGCAAAAGGGCTGCCTCAGAGTTTCCCTGATAGCCGGCTACTTGTTGTTGCCAGGGGCTTGAGCGTGCGCAGACACTCCGCGCGGTTCTGGAGGGTGGAACCCTGCGAGTTCGAACAGCTTCCCAGGCTCTTGTTTGCACACTTCCTCTTACTTCTGTGAGTTTGATTGTTGAGCCCAGTGCATGTGAGTGCCCAGTTGGGGTCACTAGCAGAGCTTGTAGGGGAAGATTGTTTTTGGGGAGCCTGGGAAACAGAGCTGGGAGTGGCGCCGGGGGAACCACCTCTGGGCGGAGCTGGTTCAGGTACAATAGGCAGCTCCTGGTCAGAGAGAACTTATAGCCTCGGAGGTCAACCCAGACACACTGCCACCCAGAGGCAGAGCCACGAACTGACTCCTCTGTAAATACAGATAAGGCAATAAGGACTGTGGCCTACAACAAGGAGGAACAGTGTATCAGAGGGAAAGTCAACATTCTCCTGAATTCCGGGCGTGCCAATAAGAAGAGTAGAAGATCTGAAGCACCTACATTACTGCACATTTTTATTTTTATTTTTTTAAATTACTTTTTCTCCTTTTAACTAAGAAAACATTTTTTTTTTCATTTTTCTTTTTCTCCATCACCCGATTTTGCCCTTTCAGCTACTACATTTTTATTTTTAACTAGTATTATTACCGCTACCATTTTACCATTTTTTAAAGTGTCATTTTATCTTGTCTTTATTTTATTTTGGGACTAATGTTCTCCATTCTATTTTCATCGTTCCTTTAGCAACATTTTTCTCTACCTCAATTTGCCTCTGTGCTAAACAATCTTCCCCACTTTTTCCCTTTTGCTGTCCTGTTTCTCTTACCCTACTCCAGCTTTAGATCTTCCCTATTCTTTTTACCCTCTGTCAAAATTTAACCCTGCTTAAATATCCTATGTCCAATCCCCTGTTCTAAATCCTTATACACCTTTCCCTTATTTTCCTTCACTATCCATTTTTTTTTCTCTCTCTTCTTCTTCTTTTCTCTCTCTATTGTTTTATCGTTGTTTGCCTGATTGACGAGTATATTGTTTTTTTGTTGTTTTTTTTTATTGTTTGTGAGGTTAGACTGCTTATTCTTTTTATTTTCCTGCCCCTCCCTCCCCCCCCCCCCCCCCCCCCCGGTTATTTCTGCGCTTCTCTGTCCCCTTGCGTCGCTTGATATTATTGGTTGTTTGTAGTTTGTATTCATCTCCAGGAATCTGTTGCTGCAATTTGTTGGAATTAGTGGCAGACCTATAGGAGTTTTCTCCTCACATAAATAGTCTCTCCCCCTTTTACACTTCACTCTCTTTTCTCTCTTACTTTTTTTCTTCTTTCTTTTTTTTTTTCCCTCCTCTTTTTCCCCTCCCTTTTCCAATCTCATTTTTGCACTCCTTTCTTTCTTTCTTTCTTTTTTCTCTTCTACCTTTTTCTCTTCTTTCCCCCTTATCTCCCAACTCTCTTAGCTCGGGTGGCCACCTTTATTTGGGGTTAGTAATATCGTAAATACAATAGTGTTCAGTGCCTGGTACGTTGTGCCTTGTTGTGTTGTATTTTGTGCCTCTAAATCAACGCAACAGATTCAAGCAACAGCGGCCTCCTGATCACCACACGCTCTGCCTGGGGAACAGTTGCTGCGTCTGAAGCCTCCCTCCACCAGCCAGAAGAGCCACCACAACTGTGAACAGCACCCATCAGAGGCCCTGCTATCAACAGAGGAGCCGCTGCTACCACAACCGCCCAAGGAGCAACCACAGACTGAGGAGCCACTGCCACCCAGGAGCAGCCACTGCCACCCAGGGTCTAGCCACTGAACGATTCAACAACTAGTAATGTCAGTGAGATCAAACATGGGTAGACAAAGAAACCCCCAAAGGAAAGAAAAGGAGGACTCACCAGAAAAGCAGCTAAGTGAGACAGAGATATGCAACATGACGGAAAAAGAATTCAGAATAAGGTTCCTAGAGTACATGCACCGGATGTTCAAGAAGCAAGAAGAAACAGATGAAAAACTCAACTACGTATGCAAGAAGCTAGAAGAAACAGATGAAAAAATCAACAACTTAAGTAAGTCCCAAGAAGAAATGAAGAGCGACATAGCTGCAATAAAAAACACCATTGAAAGTATCAACAGTAGACTGGGAGAAGCGGAGGACCGAATCAGTGAATTAGAAGACAAGGAAGCAAAACACACTCAAACTGTACTGCAAATGGAGAAAAAAATTAAAAGACAGGAGGAGAGCCTAAGGGAACTTTGGGACAACATGAAACGAAGCAACATACGAATAATAGGGGTGCCAGAACAACAGAAAGATGAACATGGATTAGAAAACCTATTCGAAGAAATAATATCAGAAAACTTCCCTGAGGTGGGGAAGAAAAAAGTCACACAAGCCCAGAGAGTCCCAAACAAGGTGAACCCGAAAAGACCCACACCAAGACACATCATAATTACCATGGCAAATGTTCAGGATAAAGAGAGAATCTTACAGGCTGCAAGAGAGAGGCGGAAAGTAACATACAAGGGATCTCCCATTAGATTATCAAATGATTTCTCAACAGAAACACATCAGGCCAGAAAAGAATGGACGGAAATCTACAAAGTGATGCAAAGCAAAGGACTGAATCCAAGAATACTCTATCCAGCAAGGCTATCATTCAAAATTGAAGGGGAAATAAGAAGCTTCACAGACAAAAAAGGGCTAAGGGAGTTTATCACCACCAAGCCAGCCATGCAAGAAATGCTAAAGGGACTGGTGTAAAAGAAGAAATATCAAGCTCAGAAAGAAAACAGCCACACACACACAAAAAAAAGAAATGGCTACAAACAAGTACCTTTCAATAATAACTTTAAATGTAAATGGACTAAATGCTCCAACCAAAAGACATCGAGTGGCTGAATGGATAAAAAAACATGACCCATACATCTGCTGTCTACAAGAGACCCACCTCATTAGAAGGGACTCACACAGACTGAAAGTGAAGGGATGGAAAAATATCTTTCACGCAAATGGAAAGGAAAAGAAAGCTGGGGTAGCAATACTTATATCTGACAAAATACATCTCAAAGTGAAGGCCATAACCAGAGATAAGGAAGGCCACTTCATAATACTAAAGGGATCAATACAACAAGAAGATATAACCCTGGTAAACATATATGCACCCAATGCAGGAGCACCCACATACATAAGAAAACTTCTGGAAGATATCAGGGGAGATATCGACAATAACACAATCATAGTAGGGGACTTTAATACACCACTGACATCACTGGATAAATCCGCTAGACAAACAATCAGCAAAGAAACAGCAATCCTAAATGACTCACTAGATCAGATGGACTTAATTGACATCTTCAGAACACTACACCCCACAGCTGCGGAATATACATTCCTCTCAGGTGCTCATGGGACATATTCAAAAATAGACCACATATTGGGTCACAAGCAAAGTCTCCACAAATTCAAGAAGATTGAGATCATAAAAAGCATCTTCTCAGACCACGATGGCATAATGTTAGAAATAAACTACAATAAAAACAACCCAAAATACTCAAACACTTGGAAGCTGAATAGCATGTTATTAAATATTGATTGGGTTACCGATGACATCAAAGAAGAAATTAAAAACATCCTGGACACTAATGACAATGAAAACACAACAATCCAAAACCTCTGGGACACAATGAAAGCAGTCCTGAGAGGGAAGTTTATAGCTCTACAGGCCTATCTCAAAAAACAAGAAAAAATGGTAGTTAATCATCTAACTCTACAACTCAAAGAATTAGAAAGAGAGCAACAAGAAAACCCCTGAGTGAGCAGAAGGAAGGAGATAATAAAGATTAGAGCAGAAATCAATGACATAGAGACCAAAAAAACAATACAGAAAATCAATGAAACCAAGAGCTGGTTCTTTGAAAGGATAAACAAGATTGACAAACCCCTCGCCAGGCTCACCAAGAAGCAAAGAGAAAGGTCCCAAATAAACCAAATCAGAAATGATAGAGGCAAAATAACAACAGACCCCACAGAAATACAAATGATTGTTAAACAATACTACGGGCAACTCTACTCCAACAAACTAGACAACCTGGAGGAAATGGACAAATTCCTAGAAAAATACAACATTCCAAAACTCAATCAGGAAGAATCTAAAAACCTCAATAGGCCAATAACTATGGAAGAAATTGAAGCAGTCATCAGAAAGCTTCCAGCAAACAAAAGCCCAGGGCCAGACGGCTTCACAGGGGAGTTCTACCAAACATTCAAGGAAGAACTAAAACCTATCCTCCTCAGACTACTACAAAAAATTCAAGAGGAAGGAACACTTCCAAGCTCATTCTATGAAGCTAGCATCACCCTAATACCAAAACCAGGTAAAGACATCACAATGAAAGAGAATTACAGGCCAATATCCCTCATGAACATAGATGCCAAAATCCTCAACAAAATCTTAGCAAATCGGATCCAGCAGTACATCAGAAGGATCATACACCATGACCAAGTAGGATTTATCCCAGAGATGCAAGGATGGTACAACATCCGTAAATCAATAAATGTGATACATCACATAAACAAATTGAAAGAAAAAAACCACATGGTCATATCAATTGATGCAGAAAAAGCATTCGACAAAATCCAACACCCATTTTTGATAAAAACTCTCAGAAAGGTGGGAATAGAAGGATCATACCTCAACATAATAAAAGCCATATATGACAGGCCCACAGCCAACATCATACTCAATGGACAAAAACTAACACCATTTCCCCTAAGAACAGGAACAAGACAGGGATGCCCACTCTCACCACTCCTGTTCAACATAGTACTGGAAGTATTAGCCATTGCAATTAGGCAAGAAGAAGAAATAAAAGGCATCCAAATTGGAAAAGAGGAAGTAAAACTGTCCTTATTTGCAGATGACATGATATTATACATACAAAACCCTAGAGACTCCATCAAAAAGCTACTAGACTTAATACATGAATTTGGCAATGTAGCAGGATACAAAATTAACCCCAAGAAATCTGAGGCATTTCTATACACCAATAGTGAACTTGCAGAAAGAGAGATTAGAAAAACAATCCCACTTACCATCGCACCAAAAAAATTAAGATACCTAGGAATAAACTTAACTAAAGAGGTTAAAGACCTCTACTCAGAAAACTACAGGACGTTGAAAAAAGAGATAGAGGAAGACATAAACAGATGGAAGAACATACCATGTTCTTGGATTGGTAGAATCAACATCATTAAAATGTCCATACTACCCAAAGCAATCTATAAATTCAACGCACTTCCCATTAAAATACCAATGGCCCTCTTCAAAGATCTAGAACGAACTCTCCAAAAATTCATCTGGAATAAAAAAAGACCCCGAATAGCCGCAGCGATCCTGAGAAAGAACAAAGTAGGTGGGATCTCAATGCCAGATATCAAACTGTATTACAAAGCCACTGTTCTCAAAACTGCCTGGTACTGGCACAAGAACAGACATATAGACCAGTGGAATAGAATAGAGAGTCCAGAAATTAGCCCGAACCAATATGCTCAATTAATTTTTGACAAAGGAGGCATGAACATACAATGGAGCCAAGATAGTCTCTTCAATAAATGGTGTTGGGAAAATTGGACAGACATATGCAAGAAAATGAAACTAGACCACCAACTTACACCATACACAAGAATAAACTCAAAATGGATAAAGGACTTAAATGTACGACAGGAAACCATAAAAATTCTAGAAGAATACAAAGGCAACAAAATCTCAGACTTATGCCAAAACAATTTCTTCACTGATACAGCTCCTAGGGCAGTTGAAACTAAAGAGTAACTGAACAAATGGGACTACATCAAAATAAAAAGCTTCTGCACAGCAAAAGAAACCATCAACAAAACAACAAGAAAACCCACCTCTTGGGAAAACATATTTGCCAACGTCATATCTGATAAGGGCTTAATCTCCAAAATTTATAGGGAACTCATACAACTTAACAAAAAGAAGATAAACAATCCAATCAAAAAATGGGCAAAGGATCTAAATAGACACCTTTCAAAAGAGGACATTCAGAAAGCCAAGAGGCATATGAAAACATGCTCAAAGTCACTAATCATCCGAGAGATGCAAATCAAAACAACAATGAGGTACCATCTCACACCTGTCAGAATGGCCATCATCAACAAATCAACAAATGACAAGTGCTGGAGAGGATGTGGAGAAAAAGGAACACTTGTGCACTGCTGGTGGGAATGCAGACTGGTGCAGCCACTATGGAAGGCAGTATGGAGGTTCCTCAAAAAATTGGAAATGGAACTCCCATTTGACCCTGTGATCCCACTACTAGGAATATATCCCAAGAGACCAGAAACACCTATCAGAAAGGATATATGTAACCAGATGTTCATAGCAGCACAATTCACCATAGCTAAGATCTGGAAACAGCCTAAGTGCCCATCAGTAGATGAATGGATTAGAAAAGTTTGGTACATCTACACGATGGAATACTATGCTGCTGTTAAAAAGAAGGAACTCCTACCATTTGCAACATCATGGATGGAACTGGAGAGCATTATGCTAAGTGAAACAAGCCAGTCAATGAAGGAAAAATACCACATGATCTCACTCATTCATGGATAATAAAGACCATTACAAACTTTTGAACAATAATAGATACAGAGGCAGAGCTGCCTCAAACTGATTGTCAAACTGCAGTGGGAAGGCCAGAGAGAGTTGGGGGGCAGGAGGGAGGGGAGTAAGAGATCAACCGAAGGACTTGTATGCATGCATATAAGCATAACTAATGGACATAAGACACTGGGGGTAAGGGAGGGTAGGGGTTTGTCAAGGGCGGGGGGGAAAAAAGGACACTTATGTAATACCCTTTGTAATACTTTAAGCGAAAAATAAAAAAAATAAAAAATAAATAATAAAAAAAAATAAATAAATAAAAAAAAAAAAAGAAAGTAAGCAGCTCTGAGATGGTTTATAGTTTAGCAGCCAACATTTTGATCTGTCCTTTACTAATTGTGATGTTGGGTAAGGGTTCTACAACATCATGCTCAGTGTACTGTTCTACTTAGAACACTGTGTACATTTCAACTGCTGAAGTGAGTCTACAAAGTATAGTTCATATGAACTTCACCTGCACATCTATCATATCAGATGCTTTCATCCAAAAAAGAGCAAAGGCCAAGTCAGGTAGAGTAGCTGATAAGATCAAGGCGAACCTTAGTTTAGAGATGGAACCAGACACCAGATTCAGTTACTCCCATGGCTCTGATCACTGCCACATGTTCCAGCTTTGCCTTCAGGCTGGCGGCAGGACAGTGGCTGCAGTTCCAGCCTCCTGTCCAGTCATGACAGTATCCAAGGGAAATGCAGAAAAGTCCATGAAATAAGGATCCTGAGATCACTGATTGGAGAATTTGGGCACAGCCCCATTCCTGAACCAATGAGTGTGTCTAGAAAATAAAATGCTGACTTAAGTCAACAGAGCCCACCTTTGGGGTGAGGTTGCCTTGGCATTCACTGAGGATCATGGGCCCTCGGGTAGAGGCACACATCTCTACAAAATATGGGTTATTTTATAAGGAAGAAGGGCCGAATGAAAGCCGGACATGTGGCCAGGAATGTTCATTATGCCATGATGGTTACCCTGGGCCGCATCTTCCCCATACTAGTGCTGAGATGTCGGCATTTCTAGCCCTTGATGTTCAGAGAACTAAGGCGCATACTGTCTGTGCCCTGCAACCGTTATCTATGGGCCCCACCAGTCCTGCAGGAGGCGCTGTCTACATTTGCTGTTGTTCTGGTTGGCAGAGGCTCCGGCCAGGTCCAGGCAGACCTCCATGAGGTCTGTACTCGATCACTGGCTCCTGCTGCCTCAGCAAAGACTAAGACCTGATATCTCTCAGGTCCCAGCTTCTGTGGGAGCTCTACAACAATTGCTCACTGTGACCCTTAGTCTGGCTGTAGCTTTGGGAGAGGAGTCTGAAACCCTCAACCCAGGACGTTCCATTGGTGGAAGTAGCTTAGTTTCCTCTTACTGCTGTAACAAATTACCACAAACTTCGTGGCTTCGAAATAATACAAG
The DNA here is from genome assembly GCF_028538775.1 of Myotis yumanensis. Lineage (NCBI taxonomy): Eukaryota > Metazoa > Chordata > Mammalia > Chiroptera > Vespertilionidae > Myotis > Myotis yumanensis. Next base: position 78,665,961 of record NW_027223752.1, read on the forward strand.
TTTATTGTCACCCAGATCTGGTGACCACAAGTCTGAAGTGGGTTAATAGCACTGCATTCCTCTGGAGGCTCCAGGAGAGAATCCATTTCTTGCCTTTCCCAGCTCCTAAAGGCCTCCTGCATTCTTTGACTAGTGGCCCCATCCAGCAATGGTGTCAGTCCAACCTCTGTCTCTGTCATCGCTTGTCCTGACTCTGACCCTCCTGCCTCCCTCTTATAAGGCCCCTTGGATTACAGTTAGCCCACCCAGATAATCCAGGATACTCTCCCCAACTAAAGATCCTTAGCCCACTCACTTATGCAGCATGCCTTTTGCAAGGTCTCCTGGTATTCATGGGTTCTGAGAATGAGGAGGTGAATATCTTTGGGGCCATTCAGCCTACCACAGGGAGGAAGCCAGCAGAGGTCAAATACACTTGTTCTTTTCACTTGAAAATGACCTACCACCTGTTCAGGCCTCCAAAGCATTTGCAGCAGAGCACAAGCTGACTTTTTCATCAATCAGAATTTAAAAATCAGTGTACTTACTTTAGATGCACAGAATTGTTTTTCTTTTCCAATTGTAAGTGTGAGCATTATAAATTGTTTTCCAAGTTTAAAGTAAGCCCAGTGCGGTATTATGTGCTCCCTCTCCTCCCCGTAATCAGAAGACTTTCTCTTCCAAACTGACCCAGATTTAAGAGCATGCTCATAGACATGGACCCCCGGCATAGGTTTGGAACCGGGAAACTACAGGAATTGGCTTTGCCAGAGGCCACGATCTGCTTTTTTATAATGAGCATGAACTTCATTACATGATGGCCACTTGGGCTCTCAACTGGATTTGGAGATGGAAGAAAAAAAGAGACTCTTTCCAGACCCCTAAAGCCTAAACATTTAAACCTGCACTGTGAGAAGAAATGACCCTTCTCTTATTGTAGTTGGCATTGCAAAGCTGGTAATTTGAGCACTGAAAAAAGCATTTACCAAATATTGTGAGTGACACTAGGAAGTTTTCTTACAAGGCTCACAGAATGGTGAGCTTGGGGTCTTGAGGTCCAACCGCAGGTTACAAAATGGCAAGTGGAAGAAAGTAAATAACAATACCTGGGCTCCCAAACAGATGTACGAAGGCAGCTCTAATCCTTTCTTCTTAAGTGGAATATCTGACCAAGCCAGAAATCATGTAGTGAAGTAGCTGTTTTTCTTTTAAAGCCTTTTTTAGGCATCAAGTCTTCCTAAACAATACAATGCCTTAGAAATATTTCCATTTCGACTTAGCCTGAACAATCATTTCAAGTGCAGTTTCTAAATCATATATCTGAAATGATTTCCAAGCTGTGCCTCTCCCTAATTACATTAATTGTGAAAGTGGGGTGAGCTAGAATGTTAATAATACTTTCATAAATGAAGCCATTTATAATCGCCAGGGAAATCACATGCACATGACTAGCTTCCCTAAGGCATTCTGTTTCGTAGGGTTTGTTTTATATCTCAGCAGAAAACATGTGTTTTGTTACACATCTTTCTTTCTTTCTCTTTTCCTTTTTGGAAAGAATACTATAGCTTTTTTAAAAACCCCATGAGCTGAACCACCTAGTGCGCTTGACAAGTCCTCTTTGAAACAGGTAAATCAGTGGGCAAAAATCCTAGAATTGCAACAAAGGCTGTGGAAGCAACTTCATTACAAAAGTGGAGTATTTAGGGGAATGAGAGAGAGAGAGAGAGAGAGAGAGAGAGAGAGAGAGAGAAGAGAAGAGAGGAGAGGAGAGGAGAGGAGAGGAGAGGAGAGGAGAGGAGAGGAGAGGAGAGGGAAATACTAGGCCATAAATGTATCAAGCAGTAGATTTGAGCTCTCATCCTCACCCTTGCCTTCTCCTGGAGTCTGTCCTCTTTCAGGAGTTGTGTTTCCTATTAATATAAAGTGTTTTTAAGTCATTAAAGGGCAGCATTTCCAAAGAAGAACTTAGAAAAGCAACAAAAAATGAAATCATTTTTTAGTTGTAACTGTTCTTAATGTATCTGTCTCTCTTTGGTTAAGAAAGAGGTTCAGCCTTAGCCAGTATTGCTCAGTAGATAGAGCGTTGGCCTGTGGACTGAAGGGTCCTGGGTTCGATTCCAGTCAAGAGCACATGCCCGGGTTGCGGGCTTGTTCCACAGTAGGGGACATGCAGGAGGCAGCAGATCAATGATTCTTTCATCATTGATGTTTCTCTCTCTCCCTCTCCCTTTCTCTCTGAAATCAATGAAAATATATTTTTTTAAAAAGAAAGGGTTTCAAATTTATCATGAGAATTGACTCCCTTTGCTGTTGAAATTCCTGCAAAAATTGTCAGCATTCCCCCATTGATGGCAGAAAAAATAAAGCATTCACTACAGGGACTGCTTGTATAAGCCATCTCTTGAAGGAAAATGGCATTCCAGGGTCATCACAGCAAAGAGTATCTCTTCCATTAGATCATCTCAGCCATCCCTTCAAAGGCCTCTCTTAACTTCATGATAGAGCTTTCTCTGCCCTGCTTCTTCAGTCTCTGTGCAATGTGGACCTAGTCTAGAAATATACAGAACTTTAGATAAAGGACCCATTGGGGAAATAAGAGATCATTTCTCTTCTCTAATTTCTTTTGAATGTAAGTATTACTCTAGATGTTGTTCCTTCTAAGAAGTATCTTATTTCTTAAGAAAATGGTATTACCCATTATTTTTTATACTTTATTTCTCATTAAATGCTCCCAGTTTCCCCTACGTAGGCCATTGTGCGTAATGATTGTGTCTTGAAATAGTTTTGTGTAGGGTACTTAACTCAGTTCTTAACAGAAAATACCCTTTGATTCATAAGCTAATTTGGAAGGGACATTCTGGACGTAACTCAGCTACTGAGCTGAAGACAGGAAAGAAATTGTGAATAAGGTCTGTCCTGAGGCCTAGATATGCTGACTCCTGAGCAAAGTCTTCTGGAGTGGACAATCTGGTTTCCAGTACGAATGAGAGTAAAGTCATTGCTGAAGGGTCAGCTAATGTCAGTAGCAAAGGGTTAAGTGCCCATCCAGGCTGTAGTATACCTTTCTCTGTGTGCCCCATTTCATTGCACTGGCTGCAGAACAGGCTGAAGAAGTCCACACAGCCTCTGTGTGCAAGGTACCTGGCTCCCCCCTTGCTCTGAGATGACTTATCTTAAACCCAAATTGCCCCTCAGGCTGGTGGAAAGCCCTTTAGTGATGAATTAATAATGACTGGGGCCCTTGCTGACTGCCAGGATTCAGCTTTCAAAATAATGGTTCTTTAATCCTCTCTTTATGTCTCATTGTGAGATGTCTTACTCTTCTTATCCTCACATTTATTCTACCTCCCATCCAGAAACAAACACAGAAAGCTTCCTAAGCTTTTCCTCTCAAGGCTCATGTCTCAGTTACTTGATTGGAGTCACACAGCCTCATGGAACAGTTTCCTCTTAGTGGAAGGAAAGCGTTGCCTTTCAGGCATGGCCATCCCTCAGCGGAGACCCTGTTACATAGATCAATGGTTCCCAAACCTTTTGGTCCCAAGACCCCTCTACACTCTTAAAAATTTTCAAAGACCTCTAAAATCTTTGGTTTAGGTGGATTGTACCTATCAATATTACTGAATTTGAATTTAAAACAAATTTTTAAACAAGTGTTAATCATTTTAAAAATAATAAAAAACCATTATGTTACGTAAAGACCATACTTTTATAAAAACAACTAAAATTTTTACTACAAAAAGTAAGAAGAGTAACATTGGTTTGCATTTTTATATGTCTCTTATGTGTGACTTAATAGAAGATAGTTGGATTCTTATACCTGATTAAAGAGTAGGAAGAAAATCAGCCTCAAACAGATATATCATTAGAAAGGGGAATTTTTTAATAGCTTTTTTAGATAATTGTGGAAATTCTCCTTTAGTACTATAGAAAAACTCAACAAGTATAATCTCTCCCTTTCTCCTTTGTCCAAAACTGTCTTATATACCCAATGTTGCCTCACTGTCTTTGGACTTTTCATGGAATTATCATGCCTATGTGAATTCCCCATACATACATATTAAACTTTGATTTTCTCCTGTTTAAAAATAAGCTCAGCAAGTAGTAGTTTCTCAAAAGTTAATTGCCATGTGGAATCTAAAGTCATATTAAAGAAATTCTTCTACTTGGTTACATAAAAATGCATTGGTCTGCCTTGCATGTTGAATGGATGTTCTACCCATGAATGATTTTGTAACATGATGCATTGGTCATTGGGAAATTACTGGTTCACCAAGTAATGCAAAGCTTCCAAATGTCAACATATTTATATTATGAAATGTTTTAAAATTACATTTGTTAATAACAATTTAATAAGAAAAGTCTAAGTATTGGGAAACTGTCAAACTCACAATGGCAGATAAACTTTTTCCAAAATTCTAGTTTTCACTTGAAAACTCAAGTTATATCAGAGAAACAGATGCTGTCATTGGTTTTTCATGAAGTGATAGACTTACTTTTTTCATTTTTAAGAAAATTATACTTCATGAAGCAAGCAGCTAGTTTAGCTTGCAGCTCACACAAGTTTTTTTCCTCAAGGAATCCACCACCTTTTGGCAGGCAGAAGTGTTTCAGCATACTTCCTCCCATTTTGTCACATGGGGTATTAAAAAGGTATATACTCAAGAGTTTATTATTAATAAAACTAGAGGGCCGGTGCATGAAATTCATGCGCGGGGGGGGGGGGGGGGGGGGGAGGGTTCCCTCAGCCCAGCCTGTACCCACTCCAATTGGGGACCCCTCAGGGATGTCCAATCACCGGCTCAAAATCTGGGACCGCTGGCTCCTAACCACACACCTGCCTGCCTGCCTGATTGCCCCTAACTGCCTCTGCCTGCTTGCTGGCCCCTAACCTCTCTACCTGCCTGCCTGATCGCCCCAAACTGCCTCTGCCTGCCTGCCTGATTGCCCCTAACTGCCCTCCCCTGCCGTCCTGATCGAGTCCTCAACTACTCTCCCCTGTCAGCCTGATCAAGCCCCCAACTGCCTCTGCCTGCCTAATCACCCCTAACTGCCCTCCTCTGCTGGCCTGATCTCACCCCCAAATGCCTTCCTCTGCCTGCCAATTTGGTTCTGATTGGTCAGTTTCTATGCCAATCAGCATCAAAAGCTCCGCCTCCTAGGTAGCCATTAGCTCCTCACAGTTGACAGATTTGGTTCTGATTGGTCAGTTTCTATGCCAGTCAGCATCTCTGGGCCCATCAAGGGGGCCTGCTCAGAAAGGTGGGGCTGATCAGCAGCCCTGGGTGGAGGCCTAGAGAGAAATGGAGGCAAATTCTGATCAACAGCTGCCACAGAGGCTATGGATCAGACCATGCCTCTCTCTCTCTGCAGGCCTCTCTCCGGGCCTGATCAGCAGCCCCCTAGGCCAGTGGTCGACAAACTGTGGCTCTTTGGCCCCTTGAGTATGGCTCTTCCACAAAATACCGACTTCTGCGCATAGGCCACGAAGTTTCAATAGCACTGTATGTGCATGCGTGTGGTATTTTGTGGGAGAGCCACACTCAAGAGGCCAAAGAGCCACGTGTGGCTCGCGAGCCGCAGTTTGCTGACCACGGCCGTAGGCAGTCAGTGCTGGGTTGGGCACCCGCAGTGGCCCCAGTCTGGTCGAGCCTTCATGGTAATGGTCGTTATGACCCTGGCTCTTTATTATATAGATTAATAATTGTTTATATCTCATTGAAGACATTCTCAAGAGAAACTGGGCATTTTCCTGGTGGTGTGGCAGTAAAGAATAGATTTTGGTGCCACTGACTTGATTCATGCTAAGACACCAGCAGTTTTACCCACCATTGCTTTTGCACCATCAGAACAGCAATCAACACAATGAAAAAGGCAAATAATGCCTTTGAATTATTATGAAAGTATATTTGGCCTTACAAGCCACCTGAAGGATCTTGGTTACCTCAAGGCTCTGTAGACCACATTTTTATCACTGCTGTATAGAGAGCAGTTAACCTATCTAAAGCCCACAATATGTGCCTGACATGGTTATAAATATTAACTATTTTAATCCTCAAATGTGCAGATACATGGAGAGCCTACTAGCTTCTGATATTGATGCTGCTCTGTCACTGGATCATGGGAGCTAATTAAAATCTGAGTAATTTTCAGATTTTAGCTGCCAGGGGTGTAGAGCTCCATTTTCACAGTTTCAGAGGGTTTAGACTCTTAGAAATTCACTGATTCAAAACCTAGATTTGCTTGGTGGGTGCTAGGTCTCTAGCATGTGTCAGGCCACAAAATACATTGCTTTTGAGGTATCTTGGGAATGTTTCCTTCCCCCCACACACAGTTTTCTTCCCATTTCTTCCTTTCATATTCTTTCCCATACTTTCTGGACCTTAGTCCCACATCCTGAAAGTCTGACCCACAAGAATAGCTTTCAGTATCATGCCTTCAATGAATTACACCTGTCCATAGTAACCCAACAGTGATGAGTCTTGCTTTTTCTATTGTGATCTTGGGGTCACATTATGTTTTCTTATTTTTTTTCTTTTTTATATATATTTTATTGATTTTTTACAGAGAGGAAGGGAAAGGGATAGAGAGTTAGAAATATCAATGAGAGAGAAACATCTATCAGCTGCCTCCTGCACACTCCCACTGGGGATGTGCCCACAACCAAGGTACATGCCCTTGACCAGAATCGAACCCGGGAACCTTGAGTCCGCAGGTCAATGCTCTATCCACTGAGCCAAACCGGTTAGGGCACATTATGTTTTCAACTGAGCTTTGTTCCCACTCATATTTATTTACCACATTCTCCTATTCTTACCTTGAAGAACAAAGAACCTGTGGGCAATCCCTGCTCCATCTTCTCAGGCAAAGGGGCTATTTCCTTTCCCATTTGTCCTCAAGTGAGATGTTTTGCCATAAATGTCCCATTTTCTAGACTACATATTGATTTGAATTTTTAAGGCATTGTGAGGCTAAGAGCTCACCCAAATCCTGAATTAATCTGAAAGCCAGGTTGAGTAAAAGCTAGTATTTACTTGGTTTCATTATAACTCTAAATGCCCTGTTGAAAAGAGGGTGGACCTAGATTGATTGACATTTCTGATTGTTGTTTCTCAAGTGTGGCAGGGACTGTGAATGATGTGTATTATCTCTGCAGAGAATTTTCTTGTTAGTGCTGAGACTGTAATCCTTTCAGCCCAAAATGTAGGCTAAAAGGGGAATTGTACTTACAGGACTAGAAAAACTTACGTTGGGTCCAAGAGTGTTTATGTTTTTGTCTCACTTGCATTCCTTACTGTGAATTCCTAACTAGGAGAAAGGAACTTCTACATTTGCCTACTGAGGAAACAAGTTCATGAGAGGAGCACAGTAGCCCATAAATAACTTTTTCCCCCATGGTGTTCAGATATCATCTAACCTAACAGCTATTAGTCAGCAATCCCTGCCTAGTGAGATCTCCTAGGAACATCTTTTAACTGTACTCTCTGCCTTCAGTATCCTTTTTTAAGTTTTTCAGCTTATGTCTCCCATCTGAGCCTAAAATACCCACAGTGTTGATAGACACAGTGGTAAGTTAAATTAGTCCTTTACATCTAGATCTCTTCTGGAGCTCTATTTTTATATCCTTCTGATGAGCCAAGACTGGATGTAGAGCAGACACCTGCCATATATAGTGTATGGAGGTAGAAAACTAGACTATTAGAGATGGCACAGGCAATGAAGCACCCATCTGAGTTTATTCCCAGTCCTTTCACTGATAGACTGTGTGACCTTCATTGTCCCCTGAGCTCTGCCTTTATTCCCAGGTCTGAATTCAGGCTCTTGGTGCCATTCATACCTTGCAGAAATGTGATAGGCAGAGCCAGACTTAGATGGAATTACGATTTAAAAGCAACATTTCTCACCTCTGTCACGGCACTTTGTGGGAGTGTGTATGGCATGGGGAGGGGTGAGCAGTGCCTACCCAGCCATTCTGGTAGGGGCCCTTCTGCTCTCTCCTCCTGCTCAGTTCTTCCTCACCCTTCTGATTATCCTCCCACACCAATGTCAATCAGCCCATTTCAGGGCCATTTAGTCAAACTTCTAAAGGTCCCACAGCTGATTCGAGTCCACTTCAGCAATTTTCCCTTTACTTGTACAACCAGTGGTATTTCTTTGCACTAGTATGAGCCCTGAGAAATTCAAAGTCTACTGGTCTTTCTCTCTTGGTGCTTGTGAAAGTAGTCCATGATGCAGTGCCCACTGACTCCTGCAGAGATCTGGGCAGCAAAGTGCAGGAGGTGATGGTCAGTTGTCCAAGTGCAAAGCCTTTAGGCCTGACAGAGTGTTCATATTCACTTCACTCTATTTCCCAATGTATCTGTATGTTTATATCGTCCTTTACAATTCTTGAATCAATGGCATGGCCTAATCAGTTTGTGGTATGTGGTATCTTTTAAATATGTGAAGATAGTGCCTATGGTGGAGAAATTCCAGTGCTTAGTATTGCTTTCATTTAAGGCACCAACGTCTTCTTCTCATGCCTTAACCCACCAGAATTTATCACTCCCCACTCTATCCCATTGCACTTGCACATGCCCCATTTTAGTATTTATTACATGATGTTATAAAAAATAAAGATAAAATTTGATTTTTATAAAATTAAAATGTAAATTTCTAGCTAGCTTGTAAGCACCCTGAAGTCAAGAAGAGTGTTTTATTTAGTCTTCTATTTCCAGCATCTATTTATTTATTTTTTTTAAATATATATTTTATTGATTTTTTTACAGAGAGGAAGGGAGAGGGATAGAGAGTTAGAAACATTGGTGAGAGAGAGAGAGACATCGATCAGCTGCCAGAATGAAACCTGGGACCCTTGAGTCCGCAGGCCAACGCTCTATCTACTGAGCTAAACCGGTTAGGGCTCCAGCATCTATTTAAATATAATTTAATCAGAATAGAATATTTAGCACCCTCAATGTGAAATTGAGATATTCTTTTCTTGTAGCATATGAAGAAAAAGCACATATGTGTCTTTTGTCAACATTTTCTACTTCTCTGCATTCCATACCCCATCCTTAGAAAGTTTTTAATTAAATTTATTGGAGTGACCTTGGTTAATAAGATTATATTGATTTCAAGTGCACAATTCTATGATACATCATCTGTGTATTGCATTGTGTGTTTATCACCCCAAGTCAAATCTTCTTCCATCACCATGTATTTAACCCTCTTTACCCTTTACTAGCTCCCTCAACCCCTTCCCTCTGATAACCACCATACTGTTCTCTGTGTCTATGAGTTTTTGTTTATTTATTTATCTTGTTTTTCCATTTGTTGCTTTCAGTTTTATAACCCACATATGAGTGAAATTGTATGGTTCTTACCTTTTTCTGTCTGACTTTTTTCACTTAGCATGATACTCTCAAGATCCATCCATGTTGTCACAAATGGCAGTATTTCATCTTTTATGAATGAGTAGTATTCCATTGTATATATGTACCACATCTTCTTTATTCAATCATCTATTGAAGGACACTTCAATTGTTTCCATGTCTTAGCTACTGAGACTAATGCTGCAATGAACATAGGGGTGCATATATCTTTGTGCATACATCATTTTGAATTATTCAAGTATATACCCAGGAGAGGAATTGCTGGGTCATAGGTAACTCTATTTTTAATTTTTTGAGGAACTTCAATACTGTTTTCCATGTACTAGTTTACATTCCCACCAGCAGTAAATGAGGGTTCCTTTTTCTCCACAACCTCTTCAACACTAGTTATTACGTGTCTTGTTGATTATAGCCATTCTAACAGGTGTGAGGTGGTATCTTATACTAGTTTTGATTTGCATTTCCCTAATAGCTAGTGAGGTTGAGCATCTTTTCATATATCTGTTGGCCATTTGTATCCTTTCTTGGGAGAAGTGTTTGTTCAGGTCCTCCACCCATTTCTTAATTGGATTGTTTGTTTGTTTGGTGTTAGGCTGTATGAATCTTTTATATTTTGGATATTAACCCCTCATCAGAGCTGTTGTTTGCAAATATCTTCTCCCATTGGATTGGTTGCCTTTTCATTTTGTTGATGTTTTCTTTTGCTATGCAGAAGCTTTTTAGTTTGATATAGTCCCATTCATTTATTTTTTGCCTTTACTTCCCTTGCCTTTGGACTCAAATTCATAAAACTTTCTTTAAGACCAAGTTCTATAAGTTTAGTACCTATGTCTTCTGCTTTGTAATTTCTTGTTTCAGGTCTTATTTTTAGGTCTTTGATCCATTTTTAGTTAATTTTTGTATATGGGGACAAACAGTAGTCTAGTTTCATTCTTTTGCATGTGGCTTTACAATTTTCTCAGCACCATTTATTGAAGAGGCTTTCTTTTCTCCATTGTATGTTTTTGGCTCCTTTGTCAAAAATTATTTGTCCATATAAACATGGGTTTATTTCTAGGCTCCCAATTCTGTTCCATTGGTCTGTGTGTCTGTTTTTCTGCCAATATCATGCTGTTTTGTATAGTCACTTTGTAGTATAATTTAAAGTTAGGTAGTATGATACCTCCAGCTTTGTTCCAAAAAAAAATATTGTTAACCTTGATCAGCTGATGATGATGTGTTTTATGATTGAATAAAGTAGCTGAGGTACACAGCTCTCCCTGAGCTGGGATGGCCACAGTACTGGTCCTTTCTATTGTCCTTCTAGCAACACTGAAGGAACTCATCTCACAGACGATGATCCGCTGGGCCCAGGAGGACCAGATCCAGGATGCAGACCTAATCCGGATGATGTTCAACCTCCTCCGGAGGCAGTACGACAGCATTGGGGAGCTGCTGCAGGCCCTGCGGAAGACCTACACCATCAGCCAGGCCTCTGTGAGTGACACCATCAACCTGCTGGCTGCCCTTGGCCAGATTCGCTGCCTCCTCAGCGTCAGGATGGGCAAGGAAGAGGAGCTGCTCATGATCAATGGGCTGGGGTAGGTCATTCTTGGTGAAGTGCAAGTCTCAGAAGAACACCATGTGGGAAAACTGGTTTACCTTGCTGTATGGATGCTCCAGAGTCAAATCATATACCATCTCTATGTGCCCCTGTGGGATTACATCCTTGCCACAGCAGTCACCTTTCATAACCTGACAGACCAGGCTACCTGCTAATCAGAGTGAAGGGACATTGCCAGAAGTGGGGAGGAGTCTTGGAGAAAAACAGTTATTTAGCTTGAATCTGATGCAAATAGCCTCAGGGAAGCACTGAAAAAAGTTAGAGGAAGGGACAGTGTATTCAGCCCAATAAGAAAGATACCTTTTGAGCCCATCTGCTTTTGACTAGAAAACTGCTGGGACTTCCCTCTGAAACATTACTACCTACACCTTCCTCTCTCAGGACTATTCTTGAGTGTCATTTTTGTTAGTTCTGCAATACATTTTTCCATAACAATAGCTTGTGTCTCATTCTTAGAAGCCATGTTATCAAAAAGATAGCATTTTATACACTAAAAAGACCTCCTTTACTTGGGTAACATAGCACGTCCATTTTGCAGATGAGAAAATGAAGGCCTAAATAGGTTCACTGACCAGCTCACAGTTTCATTTTATTGAAATCAAGAATTAGAACTGCAGCCTTTCCGCTGTTGACTGTTCCATCCCACTACTCTTGAGCCTCTATCACCAGGGCCCACGGCAAGGGCTGTGAGGATACCAGATGGGGTGGGGGTATGTGTGCATTCCTCAAACTCATTTCCAAAGAAGAATCTTCCAGTAGAAATAAAGAGACTTTATGGAAAGACAGAAAAGCTACCGAATCAGCCTCTCCCTCAGCCCTTGCAGTAGACATAGCCTGTGCCATTTACACTGTTCACCCTGAGTGTGTGTGTGTGTGTGTGTGTGTGTGTGTGTGTGTGTTTTCTCATCCCGGAATTTCCGTAACACTGAAGTAAGCACGAACTGACATCTCTCTCTGGTCCTTACCCTAGAGACATAATGAACAACAAGGTGTTTTACCAGCACCCCAATCTCATGCGCGTCCTCGGCATGCACGAGACGGTGATGGAGGTGATGGTGAACGTGCTGGGCGCAGAGAAATCTCAGGTAATGGCAGAACTTGACTCCTGGGCAGGGACACAGGAGACAACCTGCTTGCAGCCACATGGCTGGAGCCCATTGATTCAGTTACTCTTCCCAGGGAGAGGGAGGGGTGTGCACAGTGCCAGGAAGGAGCCCACAGATGGACGATGCTGCTCAATGGTCTCCAGCCAGAGCGAGAGCTTCAGCCCCGTAAGCTCAGGAGTTTTTCTCACTTGTTCCACTGGCTTTCAGCTGCTATATTTACCGTCCTCTGCAGCCCCGCCCCCTCCCAGCTGGAATTCCTCTTGGTCCACTTAGGAGCCTGGTGTGTCCTGTGCTGGGCCAGCAGATGGCTGTTTTAAAGGAGAACAAGATCTTAGTAAGGATCCTGGCCGCATCCCCTCCGGAGTGTGTGGGTTTCCTCTGTGAGCCACGCTCCTGAGGATGTCCTGACCGGTCCCCATAAGGTGCCCGCTGTCAGGGGGAGCTCCTGCTGGCAAGGAGGAAGGAGGAAACAGGGCCCAGCTTATCTGGGGTCCTCCTCAGAGTCAGATAGCTTCTGAAAGCAGAAGATGGGGTATGTTTTCAAAAATATGCTGAAATTTTTAGAGAGCCGGGGTCCAAGGAAAGGGGTCCTGCCAGTATTGAGAAGCAGAGTGTGATGGAAGAACAGATGCCAAGCTCACTTGCTCCCGTCTGCGCTCTTGGGAAAGTAGATTCTCTCCAGAAGATCCTTAAGCAAAGGTTTGGTGCCTGAGCAGGTGTCAGAACATTGCTTCTTTGAGCACCTCCAGGATTCTAATAGGGTAATCGAGGGCTTCCTAGGATCCTGAGCGAGGTTAACTCTGACACCAATTACTGAGCACTATTGGATCAAAACTAAGACATGGCCAGGCCCTGGAGATGCTAATTACTTTGATCAGCAGAGAAGCCAAACACAGTCAACAGTAATAGAAGACGGCATCTCAGTGCTAAATTGTGTGAATCCAGTTATGTAGGAGCTCATAGGAGAGAAGGACAGAACTGGTTGGGGAAGACTTGCAGGCTGAGAAGGTGAGGCCTTGAGGCTTCCACAACTGGAGGGCCAGCCTTTACCGAAGGACTCGGGTTTGACCTAGCGCTGGGCCTCATTTGTCTATGACCACCCATCTCCCTCCTGAAATTTCCTATCACAGTTCTGCCCACCCCCTTCCTAGTTAGAAACAATAGTCTGGTGTGGGGCCGTGCAATTTTACGTGGCATCTGAGGATGACTGCGATTCTTGTTTGATGTCTGTTTCCTTTGAGAAAGATATTTCAGGAACTATAACTAGCTGTCAGTATTTTTGGAAGCCTCTCCTTAGGTGTATACTCTCTGTCTCTCCTATGACTAAGTCTTGGCACAAGCTGGAGGTAAGGAGAAAATTTACTTTCCCAAACTGTTCACAGCTTGCCAGACTTCAACCTAGGACTCTTTGAAGTCAGACTTTCCAGAAAGACCTCATGATAGATTCTTTTCCTGACACTTCCTACTTCTCCCTACAGATCGCTTTTCCAAAGATGGTGGCTAGCTGTTGCCGCTTCCTTTGCTATTTCTGTCGAATTAGCCGGCAGAATCAGAAGGCCATGTTTGAGCACCTGAGTTACCTGCTGGAGAATAGCAGTGTTGGCCTAGGTATGTCACCTTGTAACTTCCACACTGGGGCTCAGAGGTGACACCCCCCCTGCTGACCACTTACTCAGGAGGTGAAAGGAAAGAAGCCACTCGCATTCTGTGGGATTATTTTTAATATTTTTTGTTGATTTTAGAGAGGAAGGGAGAGGGAGAGAGAGAGAGAGAAACATCAATGATGAGAGTGAATCATTGATTGGCTGCCTCTTGCATGCCCCACACTGGGCATTAAGCCTGTAATCCAGGCATGTGCCCTGACCAGGAATCAAACCATGACCTCCTGGTTCATAGGTTGATGCTCAACCACTGAGCAATACCAGCCAGGTTCTGTGGGATTTTTTAATAGGAAAAGGACCCCTGCCTGGTCTAAAAACAAATAAAATAATGAGTCCATGTCTCTTCTCTCTAACAAGTAGGGATGTTGCTCCCAGCCAGCACCGGTGTCAGGTTTGTGGGCATAGTCACAAAGTTCTACCTCCTCTCTCTTGGGACCAGGTTTATAAAATGCTGCCTGAAATGGCAGATATAGTCTGGGGACACAGCTCCTCCCGGCCCACTCAGTGGACCACGGAGCAGTGCTAGTGAAACCAAGGTCATGGATGCAGTCCCTTCCGGCCAGGCTGGCTGTAGGCGGCATGCCTGTCCTATCGGCCAACCAGCCAGTGCTTTCCATAGCTGCAAGGTGGATAATCAGTGTGAACCCACCATCACCACAAGAAAAGCATCATGAAACACGTGCCTCACTCAGTGTTCTGAATGTAAACCAAATGACGCAGATACACACATTCGTGCACATGATATCTGAAATCTCAGGCTTCCAATTTATCAACTGCAACCTCAGGCTACCAACCTTTTTGTAAAATGCCACCAGAAGGTTTTCTTAATTCTGGCCTAAGGACCAGACAAAGAAAAACCAGAGACAACATTGGTGACCTGATAACTATATGAGCAAATGCTGTTTGGGGCTATTTTTAAATTCTAGGTGGTGGCTCCAGAAATGGCCAAATCACTTGAGCTTAGTTGTTCAAGTGACATCTGAGCCTGTGGGGTGTTCATCAAATGACAACCCCAGGAAGTTTCATGCTAGAAAAGTACTTGAAAATACGTGGTCCCAGCTGATCCCATGAACTGATTTTCCAACTTAATCTGTACTCAATCCCTAATGAGTTGGGGGAGGTGTTAAAAGGAGAGGGAGGACGAAAGAAAACAGAGCTGTTCTTAAATCGGGCAGAACAGTGACCTGAGACAGATTTAGTGTTTGCTGTCCTCTGCTGGCCAGTTGTGTGCACTGCAGTCCCAGCTCAGGGAGGGGTGTTCTCTTGGTCCCTTTTTCTCTCTTTCTTTCCTCCTTCCTCAGCCTCCCCGTCGATGAGGGGATCCACTCCGCTAGATGTGGCCGCTTCCTCCGTGATGGACAACAATGAGTTAGCACTGGGCTTAGAAGAACCAGATCTCGAGAAGGTACCTGGCCCTGGGGAGGCACTGTGATTGCTCTTTCCTGTGTACAGCGCAGCCAAGCCAAGCAGGTGCAGACCAAAGGCTCGGTGGTTCCATCAGAACCTCCTTCACCCTCAGTGAAAAGGGGTGGAATGTGAGTAGCTGGCAGCTTATGATAGAAGCAGAGCGTATCCCGTGGCCAGAGATTGCCAACCTCGTAGGCATGGTATGTGAACATTTATGTACGTGAGGCCCAGCCTCCCGGGTCCACATGGAACACTACCAGGCATCTGTGTTCCTGATCAAGTTCTGGGTCCTTGAGCTTATACTCACATACCAGAAAGACATGACAGAAAACTGTATAATTGGCATAAAGGAAACCAATGCCACACCTGACCCATCCATGTACAAATAAGACAGAACTGAGCTGCCCACGCTGGGACCATAAACTGCGCCTCTGGTGGTGGTGACTGGGGCTGACTCATCCAACCTCTCCCCGCCCCACTCTGGGACAGTTTCCTTGACCCGGCAGCTGACAAGAGTCACAGTGCGTTCTCTGAGTGTGAAGAAGAGCATCCTGGTGCGGGGGGGATGAGTCAGCAGTCATCCCCTGAGTGGTGGGTTTGGGAGCACATGGCAGAGCAGCTCCTAACCCTGGCGAGGGAATCAGGAAGGAGACTCAGAAAGTGATGAGCTGAGGGGTGAGTAGGAGCTAATCATCCACGTGCCAGGAGCGTTTTAGGTTTAGAGAGGAGAGCATGGTGTGCCTGAGCATTGGGGAGCTGCTTATGACAGGAGCACCGAGTGCGTGGGGGGAGTGAGAGATGAGGGCAAGTAAGGAATGGGACTTTATGCTACCATCACAATTAATAACAGACGCGCACGCCCTACAGAATCCCTGCTGCCAGACCCCACTCTGAATCACCTCATGTGAGCCTTGGAACACACCGTCTTATTATTGCCCCCGTGACAGGAGAAGAAACTGAGGCAGAGAGAGATTAGGTAGCATCTTCAATGTTGTGGGGCTTGTAAGTGTTGTCAGAGCCAGGCTTCAAAAGTATCCGGGCCCAGAGGCCACGCTCTAGTGAAATGACAGGGCCTCACTGAAGAGCCAGGTTTGCGTTTTAGCACAGCCTGGTTTCCATAAGAAGTGATTAGAACTGAAATAAAATAACCCCCATATACACACACATTCAAATGCTGGGCCACCAGCAGTGCACTGTGTGATAGCTGCCCCACAGTGCCACGGTCTCTGCCTCTGACGGGACAGACTTCACTCGAACTCTATTATTCATACATTTAAACAGTAATAAGTAGCACAGTGTTTTAGTGGTGAGGTGAAAACAGGCACCTGTATAAAAAGGTAGCTAATGGTTCTCTTATAGCCAGACAGGACCACAAGGTTTAGTGCTCAGTTCCCGTCCTCAGCCACATTCATCTTTTCAAATGACACTGCCCAACAAAGACCCCGAGCATCTCTTGAAAAATGCAGATATGATAAATGGAGGCCAGGGGGGCTGGAAGAGAGGGGAAGCAGGGACTTAGGAAAATCTGTAAAGGGGATGATGAGGTGTGCTGCCCCCTTTCAAGTGGTCCCAGCAGCTTAGCACAGTGCACAGACTTTGTTTAGACCAATGTCAGGAAATTTCCCACGTTTGTTCCTGGGAGAGATGGAGAAAGGGCCAATAAATGCTGCGGTTCCTTCCTTCTTTTGAAGACAACAGAAATTAGGTCCCTTAAGACTGAACTACAGCAACAAGAACACACACACACACACACACACACACATACACACACACACACACACACGAGCACTTATTTTAGGGGCCAGTGAAATGCCTGGTACCTGTAATCCTGAAAACTCTGCCTAATTCCTGCCTTGATTGATGTTTTCCCTGACATTTTAAAGGCCAAATCAAATCTAAGCTCCAAGCAGAATGGTTGTCTTATTGGTTTAAGAAGAACGATAGTTTCTTACCGAGTTTTAACTTCAATTCGTTATTCTTGCAAACTGAGTTCAAGTATTTGACATCAGCAAATACATTATTCATTTGACAAACATTTATTGAGCACCTAATATGTGCCAGACCCTGGGGATTTTTTCCTTTGTATTAAATTTGTTCGGGTGACATTGGTTAAAAACCCTGGGGATTGAAAAATGAAAAAGACACCATTCCCGACTAGCAGGATTTTGCAACCTAGTGGGTTTTCCTCTTCTCCCTGTATACATAAAATATCCAAGGTCATGGTAGAATAACAACTGAATTTTAAGAAAGTGTCTATTTGCCAGGCTTTTGTTTGACACCTTCTAAAAGTGGGCAGATTCTAATATTCTACATGTCACAGAGCTGAGATCGTATGGTAAGTGTCTGGTAACCTGGAAGCAAAGAGAACACTGCCAGTCCTAATCTATAACTGGCTGCAGCCTCTTTACCCCAACCTTCATTTCTTGGCTTTTCCCTTGGATAACTGTTGTTGATGCAGAACTTGAGTAGGGACCCCTGATTAGTTAAGGACCCACTGAGAGTCAACCAGTGACTGGATATTTGGTCATGAAATAACATGGCCAAGTGTACATGGCCAGCCTAGATCCACCACTGTCTCCCCAGGTGCGCCCTAGGTAGGGCTATTTTAAAATGGTAGCTCCTTCGTGCCAGAACAGGGAAAACCAGGAAATGGATAGCACATGGTGTTCTCAGACATAAAGGTGATCATCAGTCATGTTGATTACTTGGAAACAAACATGAATTAGAGGTTCTGGCTTTAAATCTACTAAATTACTTGCTTTAAAAGTTTTGGGCTCTCTCTAGCTTTTAGGGAAATGAAAGCCTTCCAGTCCCAAAATTGCACAGTACTTAAGCTCTTTTGTAAAAACCTTGGGCACTTACTTTTGTACTGTTCTTGGCAGGTGGTGACTTACTTGGCAGGCTGTGGCCTCCAGAGCTGCCCCATGCTGCTGGCCAAAGGATACCCTGACGTCGGCTGGAACCCCATTGAAGGGGAGCGGTACCTGTCCTTCCTGAGGTTTGCCGTCTTCGTGAACAGTGAGTCCCAAGGGTTCTATGCCTTTCAAACCTAAGATGGCACAGTTGTGGGTAAATACAGGAAAAGAAGATCCTTTGCATTACTTCCTATCCATAAAGATGATAGATACCTATAGGCAGGTGGCAGCTGGTGGAAAGATATCAGGGAGAATCAGGCCAAACAAGGACTAAGAGAAGCATCCAATGGACTGGGTACTCAGTTCTAGTGCCAGATGCAGAAGAAACTTACTATGTGGGCTTGGGCTTATCAGCTCTCTGTATCTCTTCTCCTGTCAGTAAAAGAGGGGCTTATTAGTATCTTCATCTTACTAGTTCACAGAGTTAAATGCAGAGATGCCTCCAGATCCTTCGACTATTAGATGGATGGATAGATGGATGGATGGATGGATGGATGGATGGATGGATGGATGGAATGATGGCTAGTGAATAAATAAATTAATAGAAATCAAGAATAACTGTGTACAAGCTATAAAAGGTAACTAAACCCCATAGAGAAAAAAGTTGCTATAGCAACCCTAAATATTATTCTGTGGACTGCTTTCTTGAAAATATACCTTGTCTTCCAAGGTATAATACTAATTCACTTGTTTTACCATTATAGTTATGATCATTCTTCCTTCTCCCAGTTTGGTCTTCCAGGCTAATAAACCCAGCTGGACTGGTTAAGTGATTTAGAAAAAGGAATTGCAGCTAATGAGCAATCATAATGGTTGTTTTAAGTATGATAATTCACCTCAAAATATATTGACATGATAGGACCATTATATTTCAACTAGAGCAGTGGTTCTCAACCTTCTGGCCCTTTAAATACAGTTCCTCATGTTGTGACCCAACCATAAAATTATTTTCATTGCTACTTCAGAATTGTAATGTTGCTACTGTTATGAATCGTAATGTAAATATCTGATATGCAGGATGGTCTTAGGCAACACCTGTGAAAGGGTTGTTCAACTGCCAAAGGGGTCGCGACCCACAGGTTGAGAACCGCTGAACTAGAGGCCTGGTGCATGAATTCATGCATGGTGGGGTCCGGCTGGCCCACCCTGATAGGGGCCAATCAGGACCAAGCCAGCAGGGAAGAGGGAACACGGGAAGTTGGCCAGCCCTGCCCCCAATGGAGGGTGGGGGCAATCAGGGGCAGGGCCAGCCAGGGGCAGGGGGCTATGGGAGGTTGAGGGGGTCAATCAGGGCCCCAATCAAGCCAGTTGGCCACCACAGTGTGCATCATAGTGAACATTCATTCTGATCATTCCAGTTGCTTGGCTTTTGTATATATAGACTAGAGGCCCGGTGCACGAAATTCGTGCACATGGGGGAGGCGTCCCTCAGCCCGGCCTGCACCCTCTCCAATCTGGGACTCTGTGGGATCAGGCCTAAACCAGCAGTCGGACATCCCTCTCACAATCCGGGACTGCTGGCTCCTAACCACTTGCCTGCCTGCCTGCCTGCCTGATTGCCCCTAACTGCTTCTGCCTGCCAGCCTGATTGCCCCCTAACCGCTCCCCTGTGGCATGATTGACACCTAACAGCTCCCTGCCAGCCTGATCGCTCCCAACTGCCCTCCCCTGCTGGCCCAATTTCTCCAACTGCCCTCCCCTGCCTGCCTGATCGCCCCCAAGTGCCCTCCCATGCTGGCCCGATTGCCCCCCAACTGCCTTCCCCTGCTGGCCTGGTCACCCCCAATTGCCCTCCCATGCTGGCCCGATTGCCCCCCAACTGCCCTCTCCTGCCAGCCTGGTCTCCCCTAACTGCCTTCCCCTGCAGGCCTGGGGTCGCCCCTAACTGCCCTCCCCTGCCAACCTGGTTGAACACAACTTCCCTCCCCTGCAGGCCTGGTCACCCCCAACTGCCCTCCCCTGCAGGCCTGGATCCCCAACTGTCCTCCCCTGCAGGCCTGGTCGCCCCCAACTTCCCTCCCCTGCCGGCCATCTTGTGGTGGTCATCTTCTGATGGCCATTTTGTGTGGTGACCATCTTGTAATGATGTTGCAGCAGCCATCTTGTGACAATATCGCACAAGGGTGTTGCCACCTAGGCTTTTATTATATGGGATGTGCTTTTCTCATTTCTCTTTACCCCCATCCCACATGCTTACCTTCCAACACTGTAATATACTCTATTCTTAATATTTGAATGATTTCCATTTGCCTGGTTTTCCCTTTTCCTGCTTGGGTCACAGATTTTGAGATGTTTGTATTTTGTTCCTCTGGATCCCATCCAGCCCAATTCTTAATCACCTGTATTTGCTTCTCTCTGTCCCTGTCTGTTCATCACCAGAATTGCTGAACTCCATTTTCTTTGAGATTATTTTCAGAGTAGCCTCTATGTCTGTTCTACTTCCTATCCAAGTGATCGCATGCATAGAATTAATGCAGTTACTGTGGTAATAAAGAGAATTTTCTTAAAGTGGATTTTGAGGATGCATAAGGCTCATCAAATTATGTAAATAGACAGGACCAATTTATTCATGTTGGCCACCTTTGCAGTCAAAATCAAGAGCTTTATTGACTCATTTAGTGGGACTGTCTGCATAAATTAAGAAGGTAAAGGAATCCACGGGCTATGCTCCTATGTGGATTACTTCTACTGGTTATATATGACCACACTGAACTAAACTCTAGACCAAAATGTTAGTCTGTCCCCCTTGCTAGTAAGTTGTTTTATGCCCTTTGAACATAGTCTCTACAATGCCATTTCATAATGCAGCTAGCTCTAGCAAGTTGGCCAATCAGTAGAAAGATACATGCATTTTGTTTTCATGTTTATTGTGTCTCTGTAATACTAAGACATATTTGGTTTGAGCAAAGAATGTTAGCTTCTGCTTTCAAAGAATTTACAGTCTAGTAAGGGAAGTACACATGGCAGAAGTCACTATAATAAGTGGAGTAAGGCAGAGACAGGGTGCTGGAGGGCTTCCTGAGGGGTAACTCACATCCAGTTGAGAAGATCAGAAAAGGCCTCATGAAGTAGGTGATGTTAGAGATGAGCTCTAAGGGATCAAATTTATAGGGACAGAGATGTAGGAGAGGTGATCCAGCTGGGGACAAGCATGAACAGTGACTGAAAGGCTAAAGCATGCTGTGCTCAGGAAACACAGTGATCTATTGGTCTAGAGCAGAGGTTCTCAACCTTGGCTGCACATTAGAATCACCTGGGAATCTTTTTAAAATCATGATTTCTGGGCCTCATCCTCCGGAAATTCTGTTTCTTTGTTATGGGGTGGGGCCACAACATTAGTAACAAAGAAACAAAAAAAAATTACAGAGGCAGAATATATAGAACTGGGTGGTAGTGATGATTATAGTGGCTGGGCCTGAGTATGTTGAAACAAACAGAAGTCACATTGAAGCTTAGCAATTTAGGGTAGGGAAAAGAACTGGATGTGAGAAGAAAATAGTTTGAGATGGACAATTATGAGTTTGGTTTTGTTTAGGCCATGTTGATTTTGCAGTATACAACCTAAAATGGAGATGCCCCTAATTGGGATTAGAGGCTAGAGATCAATCAATCAACAGTTTGGGACTGAGTAGACATGCAAATAATCTGTACTTTAAATAGTGGAAGTAGATGTCACAGGAAAGAGCATGAATAAGAGAGATGGAGAGTATGAGAAAGAAAAATCTTGAATCTTTCTAAATACCTAAAGAATGAGAATGAGTGTCTCAAACACAGCAGAGTGATGTGGGAGAACTCAGGCTAGAGAATAGATGTCTTGGGTTCAAATGTAGCTTTATTGCTTTCTAGTTTTGTGAATTTAGGCAACTTACTAAAACTTTCCTAGCCCTGGTATTTTTTTATATATACTATATAAAATCCTATATAATAAAGAGCTAATATGCAAATGGTTGTCATGCCCTCACGCCTTAATGCCCTAACGGCTCAGACACTCAACACTGGGGAGAGAAGAATGGGGACTAGCCAGGCACAAATGAGCTCACAGGAGAGGAATGGGGACCAGCCAAGCCGTGGCCTGAGAGAGGGACAAGCCGCCCACCCTGTGGTCCCGGGTGCCAGCAGCTGCGCCTGCACCTGCAGCCCAGGAGACGGACAATCCATACACCCCACAGTCCCCGTGGTCCCAGGTGCCAGTTGCACCTGCAGCCTAGGAGAGGAACAAGCCGTCCGCCCATGGTCCTGGGCACCAGCACCTGTGCCTGCAGCCCAAGAGAGGGACAAACTGCCCGCCCTGCAGTCCCAGGCACCAGCACCTGTGGCTGAGGTCCGGGCAAAGCCACCCACTCACGGTCCCCTGTGGCTGTGGCTGCGACTGGCCCAGGTGAAGCCAGCCCAGGTCCTGGATGCCTGTGGCTGGCCAGAAGAGGGAATCCTGGGTCCTGGGTGCGGGGCAAGGCAAAGGCAGTTAGGGGCGATCAGGCCAGCAGGGGAGCAGTTAGGGGTGATCAGGCCAGTAGGGGAGCAGTTAGGTGTGATCAGACAGGCAGGCAGAGGTGGTTAGGGGTGATCGGGCAGGCAGGCAGAGGGATTAGGGCGATCAGGCAGGCAGGCAGGCAAGCAATTAGGAGCCAGCCGTCCCAGAGTGAGAGAGGCAGTCGGACGTCCCCCGAGGAGTCCTGGATTGGAGAGGGTGCGGGCCAGGCTGAGGGACTGCCCCCCCTCCTCCCATGCACGAATTTTGTTCACTGGTCCTCTAGTAGAGATAATAATAGTATATATCTCACAGAGTTGTTGTGAGGTTTAAATGAAATAATAAACTTAGATTAGGGCTGGAAACATAGCCTGCAGTTGTGTTAGTTGTCGTTGTTGTTCATAATTCTAACAAGAGTATTAGGGCATTTGAAATGTGAAGAATCTAAGAAATAGATCCCTCAAGATCTCAACATCTTTTATCAGTTTGTATGTCTAAAAGGTGATTGAAAAGGACTTCATGGCCACTTTTGTCACCTTTACTCAGCAGTGAAAGATAAAGGTATTATGGGTAATTGTGATAGATGATGGGTATAGTTATGGTGGTTGATGATGGTGGGAGTAGGATGGGGATAGTGGATGGCAATGGTGGGTAATGGTGGGTGGTGATAGGTGGTGAAGGTGGACAATGGTGAGTGATAATGGGGGTGGTGATAGTGGGTGGTGCTTAGCAATGATATTGATGGTGGGATATGATGGTTGAGTAGTAGTCATAGCCCGTTTTGGGAGATGATTGAGTGGGTGGTGGTTAATGATGGTGTGATGATAGTTGTGGGTAGTGATAAGTTGTGGGGGTGGTCATAGTGGGTGATGGTGGGATATGACAGTTGGGTGATAGATGGTCATAGTAAGTGGTTGAGTTGATCATGATACATGGTAGTGAGTAATGATAATGTTGGTAATAATGGGTCATGAGGATGGTGCTAGTGATGATAACAGCTTACACTTACTGATCATTAACCATGTGCCAGGCACTGTTCAAAGTACTTTTAAGTGTATCCTATATAATAAAAGCCTAATATGCTAAGTGTCTGGTCATCCAGTCAACCAATCAAAGCGTAATATGCTAATGATATGCTAAGGCCGCTCAACCACTTGCTATGACGCGCACTGACCACCAAGTGGCAGAAGCTCCAACTGGTAGATTAGCTTGCTGCTGGAATCTGATCAATCAGGACTGAGCTAGACAGGCTGGAGCCCTTCCGTGGTCCCTCCCACACTGGCCAACCTCCTGTGTCCCTCCCTGATCCCGACAGTGCACTGGTGGGGTCTCTCAGCCTGGCCTGTGCCCTTTTGCAATCCAGGACCCCTCAGGGGATGTCGGAGAGCCAGTTTTGGCCCGATCCTGCAGGCCAGGCCAAGGGACTCCACTGGTGCATGAATTCGTGCATGGGGCCTCTAGTTAACTTACATAATACAAAAATCTATTGAAACGGGTACACTTATCTTCCTTATGCTCTCTGTAAAATAAGGAAAATGAGTGTACCTATTTGCCCTGAATCATAAAACTTGTAGGATTTGTACTGAGGATGTTTGGCTTTAGGTGACCAAACAACAGTCCAATCATTATGCAATATTGTCTTCGTAGCACTGTCTCCATAATGAACAAGGAGAAACAGCATTTTTTCCTTTGAGCTTGTCAAAAACAGTGGCATTATTAAATTACTGTTTGGTGCTAATGCTTTCTTAAACACATTTTTAAAGCCAAGTCAAAAGCTCTTGCTCTATCAAAGTAACAAAATTGGAAACTTATTTATAACATTATTTTCCTAGTCATTCTTAATGTTTGTATTAAATCTTCTTAAACAAGATTTGTCTTTAAAAGAACTTCTTAAAGTATATAATTTTCTCTACTTTATTTTTATTAGCTAGCTGGAAGCCTTGGGGTGTGTTTCACTCTGAGAATAATGAAGTTCGGAAGCTTCTATTTACTCAGCAGTTGCAAATTCTATAATCAGTCTAGACCCAGATATGTCTGGGTGCCTGATTAATCCCTTCCTAACATAGCTTCCAAGAAGTAATGGATTTCTTACTAATCTGCAAGAAGAAGGGAAGAGTTCTTCTGTGCTTTCTTTGAATCCTTGGAGTGTTTCAGTGATATATTCCCCAGGCTACAAACTTGGTTGTTGAAAACACAGTATCTCCTAGCTTTGCTGAATTTCTCTGGGCAGATTTATCATCAGTGATCATAACTTGCACATCCATCACATGACATGTGAAGATTATATGAGAATCTGTGAGAACTGACAAGAGACATACTCTAGAACAGTGGTTCTCAACCTTCCTAATGCTGCGACCATTTAATACAGTTCCTCATGTTGTGGTGACCCCCAACCATAAAATTATTTTCGTTGTTACTTCATAACTGTAATTTTGCTACTGTTATGAATCATAATGTAAATATCTGATATGCAGGATATATTTTCATTGTTATAAATTGAACATAATTAAAGCATAGTGATTAATTACAAAAACAATATGTAATTATATGTGTATTTTCCAATGGTCTTAGGCAACCCCTGTGAAAGGGTAGTTCAACCCTCAAAGGGGTCGCGACCCACAGGTTGAGAACCGCTGCTCTAGAAGTTCTATCTTGGTGTCAGTTACAAATTAAAGCAGGTAACAGAGCAAACCTAAGTTGAATTATCAGAAACATATATAGGATAATGACTAAAAGTTCTGTTATCAACCACACCTACTACATAGTGGCGCACATGTGATTGTTGGCATGCCAAAACTGATGGTTCTTATTGGAATCTGATAGAGTGAATCTAGGAATGCCTGGGCAAGAAGGCAAGTGTTGAATAATGTCTTATAGAAAGAAATTGACATAATTTAACAGAGCAGTGTGAGATCATCCTCCTGATGGGCCTTTGAGCTGGGAGACATAAATCTTTTAGGATATGTCAACTATCCTATATAATAAAAGGGTAATATGCAAATTGACCCTAATGGCGGAACAATCAGGAACAACCAGTTGCTGTGACTCGCACTAACCACCAGGGGGCAGACGCTCAATGCAGGAGCTGCCCCCTGGTGGTCAGTGCGCTCCCACAGGGGGAGCTCCGCTCAGCCACAAGCTGGGCTTAGGTCTGTGAGCGCAGCGGTAGTGGCAGGAGCCTCTCTCGCCTCCTTGGCAGTGCTAAGGATGTCCAACTGACGGCTTAGACCCGCTGGAGTGGGCCTAAGCCATCATTCGGACATCCCCTGAGGGCTCCTGGGCTGCCAGAGGGATGTCTGACTGCCAACTTAGGCCCGATCCTCCAGGGAGTGGACCTAAGCCAGCAGGTGGATATCCCCCAAGGGTCCCGGACTGTGAGAGGGTGCAGGCCAGGCTGAGGGACCCCCAACCCCGAGTGCACAAATTTTCATTCACTGGGCCTCTAGTATCTCAATAAAGCTGGAAAATTCTTTTACGGTCAAGTGTACAAAGTAGCACATTAGCTTTGAAAGGCATAGTTGGTATAGTTGCTTAAAAGAATCCACTGGTTCATTTCTGCTTATGTATTCATGTTTTTAGAGTAGGAAAGGATATAATAACCATTCTTCAGTATGATTGGTACTGAAGACTGGGGATGGTTAGGCTTATTCTCAAATTTACAATGCATTTGGAAAGATTCAGCAAATTTTCAAAACATTAACAAATGTAAAATATTTAAATAACAGTTTGAGACAATTATGAATAACAGTGTTGTACTCAAGAGTAAGAGGAGAGCAGCGGGGAGGGGGAGGAAAGGAAAGGGGCAGCACCTCCCTTTCCTCCCTCCTCCCCACAGGGCGCTGTTTAAAGAAAAAAGAAAAAAAAAGAGTAAGAGGAGAAGGTAGACTGTGAAACATATTTGAGATACGGTCGGGTGCTTAACATTTGTGTTACACCATCTCACCTGTTATAAGGCATGTGCATTCTCTTCTTCCCCACCTCCTTCATTTTCCTACTGGACCTCTTGAATCTCTGTGCCTGAGAAGGTGAAGGAAATCATTCAGTGGGGTCAGGTAAAGGCTTATAAAGACAAAGGCAAGGAAATGTGACTCCATCTATAAAATCCCAAAGTAAAACAGCACCAAATCCCAGAAATAAGTAGTCAAAACAACACAAGTCATAGAAAATAAATTACTCAAAGAAGACAATGGCCAACCAATGCCCAGAGAACTAAAATCAGGAAATCTGTGCCTGAGTGAAAAGATGTTTGACCCTGTTCTTTTCATGCTCAGTAAATTGCACAGCAGTTCTTCCCCACTTCTTGTCTGGTCCCAGCAGCAGGGTGGCTGAGCAGCTTGGCAGTAGGCTCAGACATCCAAAACCCATATGTATATATGAGTTCTTTATCAGTCATTTTATTGATAAGAATGGTAAATGAAGTCTGATACCTAAGTAAAATTGTGCATTTTAAATGAAATAGTAAAGCAGTACAAAAACTGCATTAAAACTATTCACACAAAATGACAGTATTGTGAGCTCATCACAAAGTAATCTTCATCAATGTGATGAGAATGCCCATATTTAACAGGTGGATTCTATTCTATCAGAGCATTCCTCGGTTCTGATTTCAGGCTCCCATATCACCCAAGTTTTATTTCACATACTTCATGAAAAATCCACAGGGCCCCCAAATTCTAGACACCTGGGCAAATTGTAGCATGATTCTGGGATTGAATACTGGTCTCCATAATTTGGGGATTATTATGTCAGTCTGCCCTGCAAATTTTCATTTAGTCCCTTGGCTTCAAATTCCACATAAATGCGGATCATCCCCCAATGTACGTTTCCATCCTTTTCTCTTCCCTGAGCCCCAGACTTGTGTATCCAGTGGCCTACTTGATATTTCCACTTGGCAGTTGAACAAGCATCTCAAATTCTGTACATCTTATAGCTGAATTTATAATTATCTACACAAACCTGTTCTTCTCATAGGTTTCCCATCTTCCTCACTAGCACAACTAACTTTGTAGATATTCAAGTCAAATCTTAGAAGGCATCCTTGATTCAACTTTTTCCCACAGTCAACCCATCAAGAATTCTGTTGATTCAACGCCTAAAATATATCTGAAATTTACTGACTTCTCACCACCTCCACTGGCCACATCCTTCCCCACACCATCATTATCTTCCACCTGGACCACTACAGTTGCAGGGAAACTGGTTTCCCCACGTATGCTCTCACCCCTGTATCAATCAGCCTCTGCTACACAACAAATAACTTCATAATCTCACTGACATATACTATGAAGCATGTGTTATTTTGCTCACATATCTGCAAGTTGGCTGGAAAGCTCTGCTGTAGGCCTGTGGATCTGCTGGGGTGGCCCTGTTCCACTTGTCTCATTCTTCTGTCCGGGCTTAACTGTCGTCTTTACTACTTGCCCATTGTTCCTGGATCAGCTACTGGCATGTAATACAGGAGCAATGAGTGGTTGGATTAATGACCAAATGTGCCACCAAGCCCTGTTTTCTCTATTCTGTCACAGTAATTTATTGACACGTCTTCAGCTCCCTTCCCAAGCACTAAGGGGGTTATTTTATGTCTTACCTACTTTCACTAATTTGTTTATACAAATTTCCCACCACCCTATTAAAGTTGGCACTTTAAGAAAAGGTACTGGGTCCCGACCATCACCTCTGCCTTGTGATTCTCTAAATTAACTGAATGAGAGCACCTCTAGATTCGTTCATGCAGGGCCCCCAGTGATCTCCCTTATTGCACTGGGACTTGAGTGAGGATATGTTCACTTCCTTAGGACTAACTGAAATCTGAGAAATCAAGTTCTTGTAAACAGAGGCTAATAATTGCCCTGGTGATGTAGTGATGCATGGTCACCCTCCACTTTCTATCCAATCATTTCAAGCTTCCATCTTGAGTCTCAATGGAGTCTTTTCATTTGTTTGGAAGATACTTTCTGAATACCTGTTATATGCCAGGTGTTAACAAGATGCTTGAACATACAGAGTTAGATAGTTCAGACATAATGCCCTGCTCTTATTAAATATACAGTCTAGTGAGAAAAAACCAACACAAACAGATACAATTAGTTATACTTGTGTTCAACGCTTCAAGGAAGAGGAACAGATGTTTGAAAGGACCAGGTCCTCTGGGACTTCCAAGTTCAAGCTTGTTCGGAAGGATGAAATGGAGTTACCTAGGTCAAGGGTTTATATCAAGGGAATGAGAAGGAAAAGAGCATTTCAGGTAAAGGACCTTAGAACAGGGACTGTAGTGAGAATATAGAGAGTAAGGAAAGCGATGGACTAAAGAGAAAACCATTGCATCCCTACTAATCATCCCTGTGGTGAGAATGACTGCTTCAGGGTAAAATGGCCATCATTCTATTTCCATCCAATGTCTCAGGAATGTGGAAAAGAAGATAGTAATGTGAAGACAGTGTTCAGAGCCTTTGAAGAAAGTCACTGTGAACAGTCACACTGTTATGAAGTTTTATTCTTTTTGGAACTCAAGCAAAAGCATTGTTGTAAGCCCTTGGGCAAAACTTAATTTACCTCAGATCGCTCACTCCCTTGAAAAATGCCCTCAGGGTCAATATTCATCTTCCCTACAGTGGATTTGATTGGCAGTCCAGCCTGCTAAACTACAGGAAATTAAGAAGAGAATGTTCTCTCTGTCTTCTAATCATGCCATTCTCTATACCTTCTGAGGCCTTTGGAAATTCTTTTCCAGTCTCCTCTCTACTAGTAATTAGCATCAGTGGTTGCACTTTAGTTCCTTCCTCCTGCAGGCTGCCCTCTGTATCCCCCACTATTCACTAATCAAGGAATGGCTTCCTGGGTCAGTTGGTAGAGCCAACCTAACTGGCTTAGATCTGAACCTGAGATTCAGATAAAATAAGGCTAAAGTGGCAAATGAATTTCAATAGCAAACTCAGTATAGAACTCATAGCCTATTTTTTTTCAAAGTCTTTTGCACATTGTGGTCCATGTTGCCAGGGTTCTTGTCCCAGCATCAAGAAGGGTTCAGGAATCTGGAGAAGGCTGTGCATAGATTAAATAGGAATCCAGAGACTAATAAAGAGTCCGGAGATGAGATATAACTTTGAAAGGTATTTGGGGGTCAGAGGAGCTTAGCTAAAGGAGTTAAGTTCTAAGGTCTTATGTCTAAGGTCTTAGGTTCTCCTCGTCCCCAGGACCCCATGTTTTTTATTAACACAACTTGTCCTGAGGCAAGGCAGAGATATACACTTTAAAGGGTCAGGGTTTGGTACAGAGTCCATTGTCAGAATGGGGGAATTAGCCTACGGCTGTCCAGGTGTTTGGCCAGTAGGAGGCAATAACATGTAGATTAAGATGCCTTTTAGCTGTCTGGCAGCCACAATCAATTTAATGTATCCTATTCAGGTTGGGAAATGCCTTCAGCCATTCCCAGATGCAGCCCTGCTGTCATGCTGGAATTGGTCTGCAGCACATGTCCCATCAAATTCCATGATGCTGATGACAGTGTGAAGAGCTAAGTTGAACTCAGCACACTGGTAAAGGCCAGCTCAGCACACTGGTAAAGGCTGGCTGACAACTTACTAGTAAATAATCGGTACAATAATTATATAAGCTGATTAATGGGGGGAGGGTGTTAACAAGATGCTTGAACATACAGAGTTAGATAGTTCAGACATAATGCCCTGCTCTTATTAAATATACAGACTAGTGAGAAAAACCAACACAAACAGATACAATTAGTTATACTTGTGTTCAACGCTTCAAGGAAGAGGAACAGATGTTTGAAAGGACCAGGTCCTCTGGGACTTCCAAGTCAAGCTTGTTCTGAGGGATGAAATGGAGTTACCTGGGTCAAGGGTTTATATCAAGGGAATGAGAAGGAAAAGAGCATTCTTATTTTAACACTGGAAATTTCCGTTTTAGCTTCATTATTCTTATTTTTTATATAAAAATAGAAATTTATTTCTTATAGTTGTAGAGACCACGAAGTTCAAGATCAAGTCACCAGCAAATTTGGTGTCTTCTTGCTGTGTTCTTACATGGTAGAAGAGCTAGCTTCATTATTCTTAAAATGAAAATGATACTGGGAGGGTACTTCATAAGTTTTGGGGGTCAAAAGCATTTGAAAGTAGTGAACTATGAGTTTACCTATGACTAAGAATATTTGCTTTCAAATATATTGAGTTCTTGGTGCTTTTCTTTAAGTATCCCTCCTGTGATTAAATTCTATCAGATACAGATTTTAGTTTCAACTAATAGGAAAGCATAATCTTAGGACTTAGCATCATAACTTTATCTGAACTTTTCTGCAAATTGCACAATGTCACTCAAACTCCCCTTGGTTTCTCTCTCCATTGGTTCTTTCTGCCATACCATTATTGTGATTATTTTACCCTTTTAGCATCTCCTCAGAACTTTCCTCAAATGGATTCTGGTTTAATAAAAACAAATTCTTTTTCGATGTTATACATTAGATAAAACTTGAAAAAAAACTTCTTTACAAAAAATTTAGCCTCTTTTTGAAGGATTGAAATATAAAGCAATGAATGCATACTGATGGGCTACTTAAATTCAGTTTAATGAAAATTTTTCAGAATCAACTTACTTTTACAGTTATAAAGCTTAAAGAGATATATTTACAATCTTGAATTTTAGCTTAAATTAAAAATATTGAGTAATTTTTTTAAAAGAAAGGATAACAGCAGGCCAACCTCTGGACCAAGAAGGACTATGGCTGGGACATAGGCTCTCCAGGGCTGTAAGACCCATCAAATATGTTCAAGTTTGAGTTCATGTGGGAGATGAGCACAAGCTAATTTCAAGCATTTGGACAGCAAGCTCAGCCCCTGTGAATCTTGGACATTATGAGAGAAATGTCTGCATATAAGTTAAACTAATAGACTCACTCTAGAAGAGGCGTGAATATCACAACAGCGCAGGTGAGACCCAGTGAGATTGTGCAGGGCCCATACTCACACCGTGATTTGCTAAAAGGCTGAACTGAAAGGACAGGTTTTCTGGGTTCCCATACTGATGCTTTGCTCACAACACTTCTAAGTTGATTCATAAAAATTGTTATTAAACAGAACTTAAACTTCCCTGATGGTTTTTAAAATATACGTGTAGATTTTTCAGTGCCCCACTCTCCAAAAGATGGAGCCTGATTCTTCTTCTGCTGAGTGTGAACTGGACACAGAGAATCACTTCTAATGAATAAAATATGGCAGAAAATGGTGTGTGTCAAAACTGTAAGAGGCATTGCGACTTCTGCCTGCTCCCCCTCTTGAGTCGTTTGCTCTGTGGGGATCCAGCTGTCATGCCATGAGAACACTCAAGCCACCCAATGGAGCTGTGCACATGGTGAGGAACTGAGGCCTCCTGCCAACATCCATGTGCGTGAGTGTGGAAGCTGATCCTCCATGTCCAGTCAGGCCTTCAGAAGACTGCAGTCCTGGCCAGCATCTTGGCTGCAATCTCACAGGAGGTCTCAGGCCAACACCACCTTGCTTAGTCATTCCAGCATTCCTGACCTACAGAAACTGTAAGATAATGAATACTTACTATTCTAGCCTGCTATGAGTTAAGGTAATTTTTATGCAAGAATAAGTATTTAATACAACAGCATGTCAGGATGCAACCTCTATTATAGAGCTCAATCCTCCAAGAAGTATCTAAAGATTTTGTGGAAGAGTTTTTCTTCAAGCTCTAGCCAATATATAACATCAAAAAGTATTGTATTTGAGTTTTGTCTGAGAGATAAATTCTCAGACACAAATTCAGATTTTATCTGAGACAGAAGGTGTGTTTTATGGAGTTGTTTGAACAGCTGTCAAACGGCTTTTGTATTGGCTCTGAGAGGCATTGGCTGTCCCTTTCTACATGTGACAGGTCCGCTGCTTAATCACTTCTTGGGTGGTCTATGGTTCTTCCAAAGAAAAATACCAGTAAAGTATAATTCTCTAAACTTTAGCTTCCCACAGAGCTATTTTAAGTATAACCAAGGCAATTTTACCAAGTAGATTTATTTCATGGAGAAATTATTTCAGGAATGCCCAGAGATCCATCCTGGCTGTTCTGGGGCAGGTACTAGACTGAGACTATAGCTCAGGAGCTAATATGTCACCTCTCACAGGTTGATTGAGGCACCTCAGCTTGAGTTACTCTTTTACCTGCACTCACAGAAGGAAGGAAATACCTTTTAAGTGCTCCTCAAGGAGTTAGCAAATATATAAAGTTTTTTATTCTCTAAGTCAACTGTGAATTAGTCTGTACTTGGTGGGAGACTCTGTGGTGTATTTCTTGCCCTCTGAGGACCTAAAGATGGTGAAATAATCTGAACAGCACAAAATCCTAAACTTAAAGGCAAGATGTCACCCTAACCGGTTTGTCTCGGTGGATAGAGCAACGGCCTGCGGACTGAAGAGTCCCAGGTTCGATTCCGGTCAAGGGCATATACCTCGGTTGCGAGCACATCCCCAGTGGGAGGTGAGCAGGAGGCAGCTGATCAATGTTTCTCTCTCATCGATGTTTCTAACTCTCTATCCCTCTCCCTTCCTCTCTGTAAAAAATCAATAAAATATATTTGGGAAAAAAAAGCAAGTAGTTATTCTATATTGGTTAATTGTAATACTTCAAATAAACAAATTCCGACCTGATTTATCAAAGCTCATCTTTCTTTCCATCAATATTACCTCCTGATCTTAAGAGTGAATAGCACCATAGCCAGTGTTGCTTAATGGTTAGAGCATTGGCCCATGCACTGAAAAGTCAAGGATTTGATACCAGGTCAAGGGTGTGTACCTAGGTTGTGGGTTAGATTCCCATCCCCTGGTCAAGGTCGTATGGGAGGCATCCAATTGAAGTGTCTTTCTCACATTGATTATTTTTCTCTCTTTCTCTCCTCCTCCTCCTCCCTCCCTTTCACTCTCTCTAAAAAGCAATGGAAAAAAATATCCTCGGGTGAGAATTTAAAAAAAAAGAGTGAGTGGCAAGCTCAGTCAAATGCTGTTCTCCCAGCCTCATTGATTAGAAATAGATCCTGGGGTTGTCCTTCCCAGTGAGAAGGAAACAATGCCTCTTTCCATAGGTGAAAGTGTGGAAGAAAATGCCAGTGTCGTGGTCAAGCTGCTCATCAGACGCCCCGAGTGCTTCGGCCCGGCCCTGCGGGGTGAAGGAGGAAATGGTCTGTTGGCAGCCATGCAGGGTGCCATTAAGATCTCTGAGAACCCAGCCCTCGACCTCCCCTCTCAGGGATACAAGAGAGAAGTGTAAGTGAATGGAATTGCTGTCTGATATGGATCTAGTTGGTGAGCTTCCGAATATCATCAGGACATGAATCATTAAAGACGTGTCAATAACTTCCCCTGCTAGAAGAAGCACAGGTTCTGTACAGTTGTGGTGAAAACATTTTAAATCACTTTGTCAAGCACGTTGCTATCTTCACTCTTCCAGTTAGTCCAGTGATCAATATCACCTTCACCTGCTTCCATTTTTCTTACTCCACTCAGACCAACTGGCAAATCGAGAAGTCTGGCCAGCTCTTCTCGCCAACACTGTCCTCCTTACAGCATCACCACAGGGGAAGCTGTGCAGAGGCTAAAAAGCCTGGACCAACAAGTTTCCCATAGTTGTCTAAATCCTGACTGTTCCCTTCAGTATTTTAAACCTCAGTTTCTCATCTCATACCTCACTTTTAATACTTCCTCTTCTGAAAGTATTTTGATTTGATTCTTTAGGTAAAAAAGAGAACTGCCAAATATGAAACATCACAGCATCAATAATCTTGGTATTTAAAGGTTAAGGAGATAATTGCTGCATTGGTGGATTGCCTTGTGACTTTTCTTT
This sequence comes from Myotis yumanensis, assembly GCF_028538775.1. Lineage (NCBI taxonomy): Eukaryota > Metazoa > Chordata > Mammalia > Chiroptera > Vespertilionidae > Myotis > Myotis yumanensis. Next base: position 78,700,318 of record NW_027223752.1, read on the forward strand.
CATTATGTCTTATGTCCATGTCCCTTTCTTCCATCACAGCCTCTGGATTAGACCGCAGAATCTAGAGAGTGGGTAGAACTCAGAGATAACTCTCCAGCTGGTTGGATTTTTTTTCTTTTGTCATTTATTCTGGCAGGTGACCTAGTGGAACTAGAAAGAACCTAAAGTATAAGCTGTCCCAACTCCCTCATGTGACATGAGAAAAAACTGAGGCCCAGAGTTATCTAGCTTGTTAGCAACAGAGCCAGAACATGGACACAGCCCTCCTGACTCCTTGTTCAATGTGTTCCATGTGTGTTCAGGAAGGAAAGGGGAAGGAATGGTTAGTAGGAAGTATGGGGATTCTGGTGCCTCGCCATGAATGTATATGGTCTGAATGATAGCTGATGTTAGTACACATGCCTTAAAGTTCATGGGACCCTAGGAATGTCATGGATGATTATTTAGGTCCTTTGAACTTAGTGCCTAAAACCACCTGGTTGGCTTCTGGGGGGAGGAAAGGTGTCCAAGGGAAAGGATGCTGATGCCCAGGATGAACAGAGCATTTTCATATCATGTAGCTCATGACTATTGACATGGCCATGGCCATACCTGCCAGGCTTCCTCATACCTCCTTGTGCTGGTTCTTTCTCAGCAGCACAGAAGACAGTGAAGATGAAGAAGAGATCGTACACATGGGCAATGCAATTATGTCATTTTATTCAGCTCTTATAGATCTACTGGGCCGCTGTGCTCCTGAAATGCACGTGAGTAATCGGGCTCTCAGAGGGCAACTTTAAGGGGCTTGATCCAAGAGCCTGTAGATTTTCTGAATGTAAGTTCTTCTTCTGGCATGTGCTGGCATGATGTTCTCTAAGCTCCTTTTAGCTAACATAAAAAGTAGCTTCCAGCTCTGGTACCTGACTCTGCAGCTTTCTAGGGAATGTGTGTGTGTTACCTGTTGCTGAGTCAGCTCTGTCTCCTGGCTGTCTTTAGCAGCCCTGTTCAGCTCCTGCAGACTCCTGGTTTATTCTATGAAGTCAAACCATCTAATATTTAGTCTTCCTTTTTTCCATCTGTCTTCTATTTTCCCCCACATTATTGTCTTTTCCAAAGAACCCTGCCTTCTCATGATGTGCTTAAAGTGTGACTAAGGAATGACTCCTGGGCAAATCTGTGTCGTGTGATTTCTCTGTGGCACTAGTTGGGTGTATCCTCCCCATATCCTTCAAAAGCCCCCCAAAATTATATGCCATATGCCTCAATTTCTTCAAAATGTTACCCAACTTAATTCATTTTTTATGATTTTCTCTTTTTTTTCTTTTTCAATTACAGTTTACATTCAATATTATTTTGTATTCATTTCAGGTATACAGCATAGTGGTTGGACAATTATATACTTTACAAAGTGATTCCATCAATATTTCAAGTATCCACCTCGCACTGTACATACTAGAAGTTATTACAATATTATTGACTGTATTCCCTATGCTGTACTTTACATCCCATGACTATTTTGTAACTACCAATCTGTACTTCTCAATCCCTTCACCTTTTTCACCCAGTCCTCCAACCCCCTTCCCTCTGGCAACCCTCAGTCTGTTCTCTGTGTCTGTGAGTCTGTTTCTATTTCCCAAGTTGATTTTGATGGTGGCCATCAGGCTACTCCACATGGAAAACCCTATTTTCTTTATGACCATGGTGTTAGGCACCAGGAAAGTAGTCTCTTCCCAGAATCCATGGTTACTTCCCAGAGGTAAGTTTTATAGACGTGCCAAAAAGGGATGTTTTTATGGAATGTCTTCTCGGATTTCCAGTTTTGACCTTAAAACTTGTGTTTTTCCTCCTCTGTCCCTTTTTTACCTCTGCTGTGGGCTGAGAGAAAGTGGCCTTATTTCACATAAGGTCTCACGTCATAAGTGAGAGAGAAAATAACTGCTTATTTTATGACAACAGAAAATATACCTTTTAATTTTAAAAAAAAACTTGATAATTCTTTGAAAGAACTGCTTGGCTTGCTCACTGGGCTCTGGCTCCTGCTTGCCTCTCTCTGTAGTGCTCACTGCATTGGGATTATTACAGAGCATCTCCCAAAAGCACTTGCAATGCAGATTAGGTTGACATAAACAGCCATATCTGGTGTTGATGAGATTGTGTAATTGGTCACTGCCAAGTGGGTGGGTTACATTTTTTAATACTAATGAAAAACAGAACCCCTTAAAGTAGTAGCTTTTAAACTTTTTGACCAAAACAATTTATTTTGATCATAGTAAGAAATATGATTTACATTGCCGCCTAGTATAGGTATATTCCAGAAACAAAATTTATCCTTACTATAGACATTGCACTCTAATTTCTTCTATTCTTTAATACTCTCATGCTCTTTAATGCTGGTCACAGCCCACTAACTTGATTTTACAGCCCACTAATTGGTCATCACCTGTAGTTTAGGACACTGCATTAAAGAGTCCACTCTTACCTTTCTTCCAGGATTTCATGGGTCTTACTTAATGCAGTCTAGCCCCTTTGCAAATCCATCGACACATGTTTAGGGAAACGATTCCAACATGGAAGAATCTAGATCAAAAGTACTGTTGTTAGAAGAAAGTCAAAATCTTGATAAAGAAGGCTGATCAGAATCCTTAGAATTCTAATTCCTACTATGATAAACCAGCCTTACCCACATGGGCTCATCTTTTTATTTCTGTGCCTTAAACAAATGAAGGAAACTGAAAGGGAGCCAGGGAAATGCTAGGTGTCCTACAGTCTTCAGTGTGGGGATGTCAGTTCCCCTGCTCACCTGTCATCACTTCAGAAAACAAGTTACACAGTTTACTTGTTCTCAGGGAGATAGCAGCATGGGATAGCTGCACCATCAGAGCCCCATCTGGACAGGAGTTCCTTCCTTCCTGCCCCTCTGGTCTGACACTTACACACACGCACGCGCGCACACACACACACACACACACACACACACACACACCTACACACCTTGCCAGATCCCTCCTCTGGGCCCCACTCCGTGAGTGGTGATGGGAGAGGAGATGCCATCATCACTGACAGCTATTCCTCTACCCACAGGAATGAGAGATGGCAGCTAGGATGAGTGCACAGGTGTTCTTTCCTTAGGGCCTCTGTGCATCATATCCCAGCATGCCCTGCAGCTGATCTAGGGTTGATTCCATCCTGAGCTCAGAAGCATACTTGTTGCCCCCATACTTGTCACCTGTACATGCTGCTTGTCCCATTCATGGCTGTATGGATCGTGTCATCCATCCCAGAATAGCTCCACTGAGGTTCTCAATTTCTCTAGGGCATTCTCTACACCCTTCTTGCCTACCTCTAGTCCCAGCATTAATCATCTCTTTAGGAAACTAAAATTCATAAGTCTTTCTACATTCAGCAGCATTCTGGACTCTGGAATTGTGGCCACATTCTCAACACCTGTCACAGCCAGAGAGCTCCCTGTTGCTGTCACACTGAGAATCACCAGCAGGGTCCACATTCACTGCTGAGACTTGATACCATAACTGCATGACCATTGTAGTCACAACAAGTGACCTCCTTAATTGCACCTCTTCTAGAATATCAAGAGAAAGCTCCTCTCTTTCCCTGTGGTCATGTCTATTGCAGTTACAGAAATTTAGAAGAGTACCCAGAACTTAAATAGAACCATTTCACTGCCAGAGATTTGGGTGGGGGTGGAACGAGGGTGTGGGAACTTCCTTTATCTTATTCTCTAACCCTGCTTTGCAGCTTATCCAGACAGGAAAAGGGGAAGCCATCCGGATCAGGTCAATCCTACGCTCCCTTGTTCCCACGGAAGACTTGGTTGGGATCATCAGCATCCCCTTGAAACTGCCCTCCCTGAACAAAGGTAAGAGAAGCAGCTCAGGGTTGAGTGCTGCCAGTCCCCACTGGGGGCCACTCTCTCAGGATCAGGCCTCGGTCTGCTGGCGCAGTCCCTCCATGCTCCTACTTGCAGGGCAGGCAGCACCAGGGAAGGTCTTGCTCCTTTTCTGCTAACGAATTCTCTCCTCTCTTCCTGGCTCCTGCTGGCTGTTCTCTCCTCTGCTTCCATGTCAGAGACTCCTGTATGTCCCATAGATATGGACAGTCCAGATCTCACAGTCCTAGAAACACTCTAACCCTCTACAAGGAGGCTGATGGAATGGGACCAGTGAAAGCTCTCACCATTGCCTTCTTTCTCTGCCTCCACATCCCCCAGATTGTGCAGCCACCTGGGGCAGCAATAGGGCTTGAACAGGCTCCCTTCTGCCACAGTGCGATCTATGTACCTCATGGCCATGAAGCATAAACAGATTTTCCCCAATGCGACTTGTGACATTTGGCAATCATCCATGTTAACTTTGCAACATGTATACTCTCCCAGAAGCCTTCAGTTTCTCCTCCTCACTCCACCTGCTATCCAGGCAATTTCATCCAACAGATGGAGGAATTGAAAAGATAATGCTATCTCTGACTGTTAGTGTTTCCCAAACTGGTGTTCTATGGAACATTTTTGTAGAAGATGTTAACTGGTGTACAAGGAGTTTGGGGTCAAGTAAGTTTGGGAAATGCTATAGAATGTGTCACATTTTTTCAGCTTTATTGAGATATGAGTGATATATAACATCATATTAAGTTTAAGGTATGCAATGTGATGATTTGATACACTTGTATATTGCAAAATGTTTACCACAATAAGGTTAATTAATACATCCTTCACCTCACATAATTACCTTTGTTGTTGTTGTTGTTGCTGTCATTGTTGTTATTCTTTTGTTCTCCCATAGCAACTTTCAAATATACAATATAGTATTTACTATAATCACCTTGCTGTACATTAGATCCCCAGAACTTACTCATCTGATAACTGGAAGTTTTTAACTCTTTGACCAACATCTGCCCATTTTTCCCACCACCCCAATCCGATAACTATCAGTCTACTCTCTGTTTCTATAAGTTCAGTGTTTTTAGGTTCTCATATATGAGATCACACAGTAATTCCTTTCTCTGTCTGACTTATGTCACTTAGCATAATGCCCCCAAAGTCCAGCCAAACTGTTGCAAATGGCAGGATTTCCTTCTTTTTTATGGCTCAATATTCCAGTATGTGTGTGTCAGATTTTCTATATCCCTTTATCCATCAACAAATACTTGGTTATTTCCAAATCTTGGCTATTATAAATAATACCACAATGGATGTAGGGGGGTAGATATTTTCAAGGTAATAACTTTATTTCCTTTAATATATACCCAGCAGTGGGATCATATGGACATTCTATTTTTAATTTTTAGAGGAACCTCCATACTATTTTCCATAGTGGCTGTACCAGTTTACATTCCCATCAACAGTGTACAACAGTCCACATCCTCACTAGCATGTGTTAGCCTTTGTGTGTTTTTTATACTAGCCATTATAACAAGTATGAGGTGATATCTTGTGGTTTTGATTTGCATAATTCATAATTCCCTGATAATTAGTGATGTTGAGCACCTTTTCATGTACCTTGAGAGTCATTTTTGTGTCTTCTTTGGGAAAATTTCTATTCAGGTCTTTTTCCCATTTTTAATTGAATTACTGTACTTGCTTTTTTGCTATTTCATTGTATGTTCCTTATTTTTTTTGGGGGGGGGGGGGGGGAGATATTAACTCCTTGTCAGATATATGGTCTGCAAATATTTTCTCCTATTACACAGGTTGCCTTTTTATTTTGTGTATTGTTTCTTTTGCTGTGCAGAAGTTTTTTGTGGTGTGTGTTGTGTGTGTTTTTATGGAGTCTTACCTGTTGATTCTTGCTTTTATTATCTGTGTTTTTGGTGTTGTAGCCAAAAAATCATTACCAAGATCAATGTCAAGGAGTTTAAGACTATGTTTTCTTCTAGGAGTTTTATATTCCAGGTCTTAAGTTTTCTTAACCTATTTTGAGCTAACTTTTGTGAATGGTGTAAGACAGGGGTTAATTTTATTCTTTTGTATGTGAATATAATTTTCCAACACCATTTATTGAAGAGACTATCCTTTCCCCATTGAGTATTATTGGCTCCCTTGTCAAATCTTTCTTGACTTTGTATGTATAGCTTTTTTCTTGGCTCTCAATTCTGTCCTTTGATCTATATGTCTGCTTTTATACCAATAATGTACTGTTTTGATTACTGTAGCTTTTTAATATAGTTTGAAATCAGGAAATGTGGTGCCTCCAGCTTTGTTCTTTCTCAAGATTGCTTTGGCTGTTCAGGGTATTTTGCCGTACCATACAAATTTTAGGATTGTTTTTCTATTTCTGTGACATTGGAATTTTGTAGTGATTGCATTGAATCTATAGATTGCTTCAGGTATTATTATGGACATTTAAACAATATTAACTCTTTAGATCCATGAACATAGGATTTCTTTCCATCTATTCATGTCTTCTTCAATTTATTTCATCAATGTCTTAAAATTTGGGGTGTATAAATATTTTACTTCCTTAGTTAAATTTATTTCTAGATATTTTATTGGTTTTGATACTTTTGTAAATATTATTTTTTTCATTCTTTTTCATTTACTTCATTGTTAGAGTATAGAAACACAACTAAATGTTGTATATTGGTTTTGTATCCTGAAACTTTACTGAATGTGTTTATTTGTCCTAACAATTCTTAGTGGAGACTAGAATTTTCAATATACAAAATCATGTCATCATCAGAGATAATTTTACTTTTAAATTTGGTTGCCTTTTATTTCTTTTTCTTACCTAATTGCAATAACTAGGATTTCCAGTACTATGTTGAATAGGAATGGTAATAGTGGGCACCCCTGCCTTGACTCTAATCCTAGAGATAAGCTTTATGGGTTTGTCTATACGGCTTTTATTATGTTGAAGTATGTTTCTTCTATACCTAATTAGTTGAGAATTTTTATCATGAAAAGATGTTGAATTTTATCAAATGCTTTTTGTAACTGGTTAAATGATCATAAGATTTTTGTCTTTCATCCTATTAATGTAATATATCACATTTATTGATTTGTGTATATTGAACCGTCCTTGCATGCAAGGAATAAATCCCACTTGATCCTGGTGCATGATCCTTTTAATGGTATGCTAGTATTTTTTAAAGAAATGTTGCATGTACAATTGACCCTTGAACAAGACAGGTTTGAACTGTCTGGATCTACATATACATGAATTTTTTTCAATAAATGTGTAATTGGTCCTCTGTATCCATTGCTTTTTCATCCATGGATCCAACCAACCATGGATCAAAGACAGTATTTTTTATCCACAGTTGGAAATCTGTAGATGGGAATGGCTAACTGTATGCATTGTTGTATATCATTTTATGTAAGGGATCAACTCTGTTAGTTCAAATATTCTTGGTTGGAGTTTTTCTCTTTCATCACTTTGAATGCATCATCCAACTCTCTCCTGGTCTGCAAGTTTCTGCTGAGAAATCTGCTCATAGTCTTAATAGAGAGGGGCTTCCCTTGTATGAGAAATTACTTTTTCTCCTGCTGCTTTTAAAATTCTTTCTTTGTCTTTGATTTTAGACAGTTTTATTATAGTGTATCTTGGAGAAGATCATTTGGGATTGAAATTTTGGGGTGACTTAGTCCCTTCATGTACTTAGACGTACATATCTCTTCAGGTTTGAGAAGTTCTCAGCAATTATTTTTTTAAGCTTTCTATCTCTTTCCCCTTTCTTCCCCTCTGGGACTCCAATGATGTGTAGATTGTTTTTCTTAATGGTTACCCATTAGTATTTTTTCATTCCTTTTTATTCTTTTTTATTTTTGTTCCTCTTACTGAATAATTTTAAATGATCTTTCTTTGAGTTTACTGATCTTTCTGCTTATTTGTGTGCTGTCAAAGTGTTCTATTGAATTCATCCATTCAATCATTCTATTTTTCAGTTCCAAAGTTTTTAGTTGTTTTTATGTTTTTATATTTTCTATCTCTTTGTTGAATTTCTCATATTGTTCTCATATTGTTTCATTAAATTGCTTTTCTGTGTTCTCCTGTAGCTTTCTGAGCATTTAAAATAATTATTTGAAATTATCAGGCAATTCATGTATTTTCATTTCTTAGGGTCAGTTACAAGAAGTTTATTGTGTCTCTTTGTGGTGTCCTGTTTCCTTATTTTTTGTGATACCTTTAGCTTTGCGTGGTTATATGCACATTTGAAAAATCAGTCATCTCTTCCAGACTTTATGGACTGACTTTGGTAAGGAAAAACCTTCACCTATGGGTGGGGCATTTGGAGTGTGCTGTGACCCCAGGTGTAGTGAAGCAGGGTGCCAAGTGCAGGGGTGTATAGCAGCTTTGGATCTTGGGGGAGGGGTGATGTCTTGTCAACTCAGGGACACTGGAGTCCACACATTGACAACTGTATAGTCCTTGGTAAGAGCTTCCCAGAGTCCTCAATGACTGCAAGAGCTGTTGAGGTCCTTAATATTGTCTGGGTCTAGCAACTAGAGATAGGGCAAGCAGTGGTGATTGTCAGAGCCAGTGATATGCACTCAGCTGCAGGGACCAGCTACAGGTATAGTGGCACAGAGCAGTTGCATACCCACACATAGTATGATGGCCACAACCAGCATCAAAAACAAGAACCACCTGTAGGTGCACTACCAGCTGTGGGGACCATGGCTGTCAGTGTGCATTTCTGTGGTTTCAGAGTCTTGCCACAGGTGCACAGTAGTGGAGGCCAGTGACAAGACTCTGGCCAGTGGTATACAAGTTCACCACTAAAGGTGCTAGCTACAGCCCAGCTGATATGGCTCAAGGGTTGAGTGTCTACCTATGAACCAGGAGGTCACCTTTCCATTCTGTGGTTAGGGCACCTGCCTGGGTTGCAGGTTCAATCCCCAGTGGTGATGTGCAGGAGGCAGCCAATCAATGATTCCCTCTCATTATTGATGTTTCTCTCTCTCTCTCCTATCTCTCCCTCCCTCCCTCCTTCCCTCCCCCTTCCTCTCTGAAATCAATTTAAAAAATGTTTTTTAAGGTGCTAGCTATAGCAGTGCAGGCCACTGATAGGAGTCAGGGCCGGAGCTGGGCCCACAAGCAGCTATGGCAGCCCTGGTTGTCAGTTTTCACTCCCGTGGCTGCAGGGCCTCGCCATATGTGCATGGCAATAAAGGCCAGCAATGGTAATCTGTTTCCATGCACAGACGGCAATGGGGATCTGCTGCAGGGATCTAAGCTGGCATCTTGAAGTTACACAGCAGCAGAGGCTGCCAGTGCAGATCTTGGGTTCTAGCAATGAGGGGAGTGGGAGTGAAGGGAGATTCGGGCATCTGGGCATCTGCAAACATGGAAAACCTGTGAAATGTGCCAGGGTTTTGTGGTGGCTGTGCTGGCTGTTGGTTTAGTCAGTGACCAAAGCTGCTGAGGTTCTCTGCAGAGCAGGTCACCGGGGACTATCTTGGCTCCTGCTGTCTGGCTGATACAAGTAGCCTATCTTTCTTATTCTTAACCATCTCTAACATCAACTTACTGTGTTAAATGCTGTACTTAAATTACAGAAGAATGGACATAACTAGAGGAGAATTCCAGATAGTCTGAAGTAGACCCCATCTGCTTCTGCTCCCTGTGAATATTCAGTGTTTTAAAGGTCTTGTTCAAGGTGATGATGTTATTTTTTAGTACAAACAAGCCTGTTAATAAGAAACAGACTAGCTCCATTTAGTAAGTACAATTGCAATTAATTATTTTATTTTTCACATAATTGCCAGCAGAGTAAATCATTTGTACTTGTGGACTTAAACGTGCCTCCAGCTATTCTGCCTGTCAGGCTTTGCTATACTTCAAGAAGATTGCTTAGCTACAAAGAGGGCTCTTAGGTACAATAGTTTTCAAAACCTAATCAACCATATTGAAAAATGTTTACACATTCTGACCTAATTTAATATTAAATGATAACAGTTTTAATGAAGTCGTAGAATTGACTTGTAACCTGCTGTTATAGCATTTTCTGCCATTATAAACTCTCTTTGGCTGTGCAAAAGGGCTCAAGTTCATTAGAGGATACAGTTGAAGGAAAAGGTTTCTTTGATTCAGCCTGGTGTTTCTGGAGCAATCTGGTGGATGAATGTTTGGGGATGAGATATATCTGGAACTAAACTGTCATGTACAAAACAAGACAAGCTGAGAAAAGTTCTCATAGTTTCTGATCGGTGCTGAAAGGCGAGGTGTGTCCTATATAGCTATTGATGAAACAAGATATTGTAATTGTTAGTCATTTGGACTGAGTCAAGTGTCAGTCTTGTTGAACTTACATCTGTCCTCTGCCCTATATATTAACCTCTATATATTCACAAATGGAAAAAATGAGAACAGTCAGAAAGTCCAGCGATATTTTTAGTAACAAGACAGATTTTCACCAAGTATGAAAGCAAAGGGGGTCCTTCATGTAGTGCCCCAATAGGTTGGAGGAGCTGATTGCTTCCCCCCTCGCCCCATTTCCAGCAGGGGGATCTCTTTCTAGCTGAGGCGTTTGCTCTTGGCATTGAGCAGTGCTGCCTGGGGCATGGGATGATGCAGACAAGATAAAGCTGCTCTGCTCTTCCTTCCCTTTTTGGACGGTTATTCTCAGGTGTTTTGTTCCACTGCATTACTGAAGTTTCTTAAGTGGACTCCTAAGCTCTACCAGTGCTATTTCTGTTCATGGGTGGCTATTTGATTGTTGATCTTTGTGGGGTACAGAGACTGGGATCTCCTACTCCTCAATTGTTGTGACATCACTCTCAAAAATATCATATTTTTATAAAACTTCCTCAAGCACATTGGATTATAGAGTCTCTGAGAACATGTATGATAAAAAAAAAAAATGTTGAACTCAGTGTTTCCCAAACTTTTTGAGCACAAAAAACTTACTGATACACCACAAAAATAATGTTTCTCAGCACACCAGGTTAACTCAGATTCAGCTCCCCTAGTGCTCAGAAGAGAAGCAGGCGGCTTCCAGTCCAGAATGTCCCTCCCTCCTGGCTCTCCCAGTCCCCTGCAATGATCACTGGGCTAAATGAGGTTCTAGGCCAAATAGCACGAAATCTTTGTGGCTCTCGAGGTGCCTCATAAAGTATGGTATTTAAATATGCTCTGACTAGAGATTCATCATTTAAGGGCTGTGTAGAAGGAAGACTGTTTTTCTTTTTTATCATATTTCAAAATCCTGTCTTTATTCTCCAAGTCATGCAATTTTTATTTTCTTCGTGGTATTCCCCACTTCACCTTTGAACTTCTTCATTAAGATGAGGTTAGAATTATTGGATGATCTGATCTAAATTTCACCTAAATCAGATAATAGTTTTAAAATACTGGAAGATTTCCTCAATTGGCTGCTACTTATGATGTAATAGCTATAGATATGACAGACTTTTAAATTTATTCTGCCTTACATTTTCTCCCTCCCTTTCTTATGTCTTCAATCAATAAAACAGTAAAATCAAGCCCTGACTCCTGGCATTTGCCCATTTCTGTGATGTAGATACTCTCACCATGGACGATTTCAAGTTACCACTGTGATGTCACTGAGCAGAGAGTTGGCACATAGCACACCATTGTATTGTAATTCCAACATACAAATACAATAGATATAAATAACCTCAGGAGAATAATTAGGAAGTAATGAATTTTGAGTATTTGTTACCTTTTTTATATATAATTTACTTAATTTTAAATTTTATTTTAATAATGAGCATGTCAAGGGGGAGTCAAAATGGTGACCAAATAGGTGGATGTGTCCTGTGCCTTCTCACAGCAGATAGAAGGAACAAATAAATCAAATAACATCTACCCAAAATTGGCAAATTAAACACACCTGGTGAGACAATCTGTGGCTGGAAAGGACAGAGGACACCTGGAGAATGTTTTTCTCTCTCCTTTCTTTTTACCCCTTGTTAAAAATTGATCTTCTTTATCTTCTTTATTGACGTGTTATTATTATTGTAGTCTCTGTTGGCTTACTCACATATCTTTTTCTAAGCATTTTATTGTGCACACTATGGCTTACTCATATATCTAATTTCTAATTTCTTCTTTCCTGTTCCAAGTCCATGCACCCTTCTCTTTTCTAGCCAATTTTTTATGCTTTTGTTTTTCCTCTCATCTCTTGCTCTCTTCTTCTCCTAAATGCTTAATTAGTTTCACTTACTAAACTCAAGTCTATCTGTTCTCTCCTCTATTCTCCTTTTCCAAAGTAGATGAATATATAGATAAATTTTTTTTAATGTTTTATCTTTTTATTTTTTATTTATTGATTATTTTGTGTTTTAATTTTCTTTTTATCAACTAATTCTCTTTCTACCTCCTCTATACTGAACCATGGCCATTCCCTTATTCATTCAATTCCTTAACCTTACATTCTGGATATAAGCTCTGCCTCTACAGATTCTGCCCCCCCCCCCCCCCCCCCCGCTTTTTCTGGGTGTTTGTTGTTTGCATTTTTTGGTTTATCTGTTTGTTTTTCTTGGTGTTTTCTCCCCATATATGTATATTTTTCCCCTACTTTTTTTTTCTTTTTCTTTTCGCTCTTAAATTTTTTCCTTTTCTCAATATCATTGTTGCTCTCTTTTCTCTCTCCTAATTTTCTTTTCTCTCTCCTAATTCCCTTTTCTCTGGTGTTTACTTTTATTGGGGTTATTGGTGTCATGGGTACATTCATGTTTTGTTCCCTTTGCATCATGTCTTGTTGAGTTGTATTTTGTGCTGTTCGGTCAACATGGTAGAGAGTGAGCCACATAACCAGACACCCTAGAGGAGACTCCATCCACGAACGGGACACTCAAGACCCAACTACACCAAGAGAACCCAAATATCCCAAGTAGAGGCACTCCCTAGAATACCCAGCCCAGAAGACCTGAAAGATTGCACCACTGAGTCCCACAAAACATCGACTATATAAGACAAACTCAAAAAAATCTGGGTGACATAGAAGTTTGATCTAATACATAAGAAATAACCACAAAGAACAGCAAAAATGGGAAGACAAAGAAACAACCCCAATACAAAAGAAAAGAAGTAATCACCAGAAAAGGAAGTAAATGAAATGGAGGCAAGCAATTTGTCAGAGAAAGAATTCAGAACAATGGTTATAAGGCCTCTGAAAAGAATGGAAGACAAATTCAACATGTGTAAGAATCAAGAAGACATGAAGAAGAACCAATAGAAAATGAAGAATGACATAGCAGCAATAAAGAACACCATAGAAAGTATCAACAGTGAACTAGAAGAAGCTGAGGACTGCATCAGCGAGCTAAAAGACAAGGTAGAAAAAAACACTGGGAAAAAAAACTTAAAAAGCAGGAGGAGAGCCTAAGGGAGCTTTGGGATAACACAAAACGAAACAACATTCACATAATAGGGGTACCAGAAGGACAGGAAACTGAGCAAGGAATAGAAAACCTATTTGAAGAAATAATAATGAGCATGTCTGACAACTAGCTCACAAAATTCCTAAAAGTTTAATAATCAGCTCTTCCAAGCCAGTATAAGCTGGACTCAGCACAATTTTATATTGTTTCCAAAATTCCTGTTGCCTGTTGGTAGAACAAGTCATAGACAAACTCTGTGTTGCCTTTGTGACTGTTAAAATAAAAGAGGGGAAATTACATTCTCTGTGTGTCTTTCAGATGGGTCTGTCAGCGAGCCCGATATGGCAGCCAGCTTCTGCCCTGACCACAAGGCCTCCATGGTGCTCTTCTTGGACCGTGTCTACGGTATTAAGGATCAAACTTTTCTGCTCCACCTGCTAGAGGTTGGATTTTTACCTGATTTAAGAGCCTCTGCCTCTCTCGATACAGTAAGTGACTAAAATAAGGAAAAAAAATTTCCCATCATTGTAAATAAATTAGTAATGTTGGATTTAGAAGTGAGCACTTTTTAATCTACTTGTTGATTACATATTAGTAGTGCGCTTTAAAGGATAAGAAAACAGAGGCACCAAGTAATGGAAGTTCTTAATTTATTGGCCAGAGACTTGAATGCATGTAAACATGACCTCAGATATTCAATCCAGTTCTCTCTATTCCAAAGTTTCTCAACATCAGCACTATTTGTTGTGGAGGGGGGATCCTGTGAATTGTAGGGTGTTTAGCAGCATCAGGGCCTCTACCTACTACACCCCAGACTAATTCTAGATTTCACCAAATGTTTCCTGCAAGACAAAATCACCCTCATGTGAAAAGTATGGCTGTTGCTTATGAAAAGGGCTGGCTGGCAGCATTAGAGGCTGGAAATACTCTTCCCACATCACTCCTGAGGTTTAATGCACTGGCTATTAGGCAGGATAGTCTGGAGCTTAGAACATGACAAAGTCAGGACAAGAGGCCATGGGCAAATCCAAGTTTGGCAGTCAAGTGTGAGGTACAGCCATCCAATATCAACAGACAGTAAGACAGGAGGCCCAGGAGTTAAATAGCTTAGATGCCTGATGCCCCAGGTCAGGACTAAGCAGAGACATGGTGCACCAGGAATACTGGGTCCAAGGAGAAAAGATAATTAAATCAGCTTAAGTCTAAGAACATTTCACCAGTTTAGGCTTGTTTTTAAAGAGCCAGAAGCATGTCTTCTTGATCAGTCATCAAGTTTCTCAAAGGCTCCACCTGGTGTCCAACAGAGATAGCAGTCTAAGTTCTGTTATGGTTGTCAGGTGGCCAATACCTTAGCTGGATTCCATTGGAATGGGTTGCTGAGAAATGGGTGGGGTGACCTGGAACTGGAAGCAGTACAGTCCCCAATCTGAATGAGAGCTCCACCCCTGTTTCTGGCTTGGGATTAAGAGATGGTAGAACCATGAAGGTGTTCGGGGCATGTGATCTTTTTGGATAATTACAACAATACTTCCACAGCTTCTTTTGTGTTCAGCTTTCTCTATATATAATATAGGTTAAGTATAATAATTTTTTAAATTTGTGGGACATTCTTTTTTTTTCCTATTTTTTTATTAAATCTTTATTGTTCAGATTATTACATTTGTTCCTCTTTTTTCCCCCCCATAACTCCCCTCCTTCCAGCTCCCACCCCACCCTCCGCCCTCACTCTCCACCCACTGTGTTCATCCATAGGTGCACGATTTTTGTCCAGTCTCTTCCCGCATCTCCCATTCCCCTTTTCCCCCCAAGAATAGTCAGTCCATTCCCTTTCTATGTCCCTGATTCTATTATAATCACCAGTTCATTCTGTACATCCGGTTATTTATTCCCTTGATTCTTAGATTCATTTGTTGATAGATGGTGGAGGAGCTCAGAGAGAAAAAAAAAAAAAAAATCTGGCTCTGTCTGATACACCACATTATTGTGTATTCATTTGTTGATAGATGGTGGAGGAGCTCAGAGAGAAATCTCTTTTATGAGGCCTCGGGGGAGGCCCTTCCCTCCTGGCCTCGTCCCTCTCTCCATCCATCCTCTGCCCTCTATTCCACATCCTGGGCAAATGGTACTGAAGGCAAATGGTACACCAATAATGTGGTGTATCAGACAGAGCCAGATGCAGAGGAGGGAGCAGTTATGGGGGGCAGAGGATGGATGGAGCAGTTATGACTGCTCTCAGTTGTTCATAATTTGTATCTTTACCTTTTTCTTCTTCTTCCTCTTCTTAAAGGATACCTTTCAGCATTTCATATAATACTGGTTTGGTGGTGATGAACTCCTTTAGCTTTTCCTTATCTGTGAAGCTCTTTATCTGACTTTCAATTCTGAATGATAGCTTTGCTGGATAAAGTAATCTTGGTTGTAGGTTCTTGCTATTCATCACTTTGAATATTTCTTGCCACTCCCTTCTGATCTGCAAAGTTTCTGTTGAGAAATCAGCTGACAGTCGTATGGGTATTCCCTTGCAGGTAACTGAGTTTCTTTATCTTGCTGCTTTTAAGATTCTCTCTTTGTCTTTTGCTCTTGGCATTTTAATTATGATGTGTCTTGGTGTGGTCCTCTTTGGATTCCTTTTGTTTGGGGTTCTCTGCACTTCCTGGACTTGGAAGTATATTTCTTTCACCAGGTGGGGGAAGTTTTCTATCATTATTTCTTCAAATAGGTTTTCAATATCTTGCTCTCTCTCATCTTCTGGTACCCCTATAATTCTGATGTTGGTACGTTTGAAGCTGTCCCAGAGGCTCCTTACACTATCTTCGTATTTTTGGATTCTTTTTTCATTTTGCTTTTCCAGTTGGGTGTTTTTTGCTTCTTCGCATTTCAGATCTTTGACTTGATTCTTGCGTTCCTCTGGTTTGCTGTTGGAAATCTGTATAATATTCTTTATTTCAGTCAGTGTATGCTTACTTTCTAGATGGTCCTTTATCACACCATCGAGGGTCTCATTAGATTTCCTGTACATCTCATCAAGTTTATCGACAGACTCTAGAAGCCTCTTGAGAGACCTCAAAAGTGTGGTTCTGAACTCAATATCCTCCCTTGATAGTTTTGTCCTGTTTCTTTGTCTCTGCATTTTTTACGCTTTCTTGGTACACCCCCTAGTGGTCTTTGTGTGCAGTCTTGTTGTAGTTAAGCCTTGATTGTTACAGTTAATACTAGAGGGATTTGACCTCCAGGCCGACTGGCTGTGATAATCAGCTGTGTCTGCAGTGGAAGAACTTGTGTCCTCTAGGGAGGTGCTAATCTAGCCTTTGCCTGAGGCTATCCAGTAAATGCCTCTGTGCAGGGCTTGGGCGGGGTGGGTCCCACGGGATCAACAGGGCAGAGGAGGGAGCAGTTATGACTGCTCTCAGTCCATCCCCAGGGGCTCTGCCTCTCTGTCCCAGCAACAGCTGCAAACTTCGGAGAGACCATAGCCAGACAGTCCTGCTTCTCCTGTTTGAGTCTGGGTCCCTAGAGACTCGCCTGGATCTGGAGCTCTGAGTCTGAGGCTCCCTCCGGATTGAAACAGACAACCACGCCCTCAGCCACCAGCCCGCGCTGCTCACACTCCGCACCTTAGTATTTTACTTCAGCACTGCGCCTCCTCTGATTCTCGGTTCCTCCTAGTTGTAGAACTTCCATTCAGCCAGCCTTCCTGTGGTTCTGGATGATGTCCGTTCCATCTTTTAGTTGTATTTTTGAAGTGGTTGTTCGAGGCAGCAAACTCCAGCGTTAACCTATGCCGCCATCTTGGTTTCTCTCTGTGGGACATTCTTAAGGTTGCTGATAAAAGCATTCGATTTTTTTATAGATCAAATAAATAGTAAATGCTATTCTAGCATTTGGTGTCCAAATCACATGCTTACCTCAGCACCATCTACAAAAGAAATTTTCTATTCAGTTCCTAAGCACCCACGTTTTCATGCATTCTCTTCTGAAAACTTTTAAGACACTATAATAAAAGCTCTGTCCTTCCTCATTTAACAACTCTGTTAAAGTGATAAATGTGAAAGATTAGCTCTTTCAGTATGATTATTCAAGCTTCTAGGAGACAAACTTCTGATAATTAAGAGGAATGCCAGGAATGTGTACAGTTTATCAAATCACAAGTTACAAATATAATTACTGCAATGATCACAGAAAATAATGGTAATATTTTATCTCTGCATATCTCCAGGTTTTTTTAAAAAGTTTTGCAGATGATAGTTAAATATGCTTTTGCTAAATTTCATGTCACTAAGTGAGCCCTCCCTGAATCCAGTCTAAGTGAACAAGAGAGAACACTGTGTATGAGAATTACACCATTTTAGAGAAGGTCCTACATTTCTACTCCTTGGACACTTACTCCCCTGAGGTCTGCCCTCACGTCATTTATCAGGTTATGAATTGTTCATAAATTAAGTGACAGGCGTCAGAGCTCCTCCACTGTCTCGTTGCAAAACCAGTGAGTTTGAGAGCTCCTGAGGCCTCCACCCAACTATTAATCTCAGAATCACTAAAGGAGTCTCCCTAAAGTGATTTTTTTTAAAAAGGAGCTAGAATGGGATAATAATGTAGTTGAACGTTGCAAACATCAAGGGTTTGGGTTAGACTGGCTGTCACCTGATTTGAAGAGTTTGGAATTCTTGGAGGAGGCCGGATACTTGTGGATCAGCCAGCCTTTGCTTTCTTCTGTTTGTTTATGTTTAGCAGGACTTTTATTTTCATTTAAAATGCAAAAGAGAAATCAGTCTGCTGAGAAGGTACAAAGTTGTTCACTTTGTTGCTGTGATATGTAGATAGATATGTGTGTGCTTCCTTGCCCACTAGATGGGCGCTGGGTACAGGGGATAAGCCTTGCTCTTTCCAGAGATTAACCAGTGTCCCAACACCCTTTCCTAGGTGTCCCTAAGCACCACAGAGGCTGCGCTGGCGCTAAATAGGTACATATGTTCTGCTGTGCTCCCGCTCCTCACAAGGTGCGCCCCTCTCTTTGCCGGAACGGAGCACTACACCTCTTTGATCGATTCAACACTGCAGACAATATACAGGCTGTCCAAGGGGCGTTCCCTCACCAAAGCTCAGAGGGACACCATAGAAGAATGTTTGCTTGCCATTTGCAAGTAAGTACCCCCTCCCATGTGTTTCACCTCTGCATACGCATCCATGTCACCTGTGTGTACGCACCCATGTCAGCTGCACTCAATTGTATTACAATCTACAAACTGGAGAATCCAGTCTGAGGAAGCTTCCAGGCCTTTGCCATACACCAACCCTACCCCAAGCATCCCCCTATTTGCCCCAGGCTCTTTCTGATCCCTGTGAGGAGGGCGGGGGGCACTGCTCAGGCTCTATCCCATAGGGTCGGTGGACCAGGAGATGAGACTGTCTTTCAGGCCTGAAGTATTCAGATTAAGAACTGCTGTTTTAGTTCCCAAGACAGAGCCAGAAGCAGGCATTCCCTTTGAGTGGACCTTCACACAGAGGCCAGGCCGTAAGAGTGAATCAAAGCAGCCCACCTCCTCAGGGCCTGGGAGCAAAGAGAAGAGGTCCCAGTGGGAAGTAAGGACACACTGCACACAGGCATCAGAGTCACCAAGAATAGAAGGTTAACTTGACCCAAGAGCTGTGGGTCCTCAGGAAATTCCATTGGGTCTGGTGGCCGCTGGTCCCAGGACCAGGTCTCCTGCTTTAAGCCAGTTTTCCACCTCCACTGCATATGAGAATCGCCTGGGGCAATACTAGGTTAATATGCCAGTGCCCAGGTCACACCTCCACCCCCAAATCCAACCTTCAGGGATGGGACACAGACCTCTAGCCTTTGAAGCTCCCAGGTGATTCCATAATGCAGCCAAGGTTGATAACCTCTGCTTTAGGTTGTCCTGGAGACAGGACCCACAGACCAGGTATGGTCCTGATTCTTGTTGAATAAGCTGTTTCCTAATCACACAAGGGATGACCATGTATTGAGGGGCTAGGGTCACCTAGAAAAAAACAGTCAATTGGTTCTTTAGAACATCAAACTAAAAAGCAGTCTCACACTTATATTTTAAATATAATAAAGTTTCTCCTATTTAAATGCTTTATTAAAATTAAGCTGTATCTGCTGTCTTTCTATCATCTGGCCTATAGGCTTTAACTACTTCAGGGGACTAGCTGTGTCCTTGTTCAGTACCATTTGCCCAGGATGTGGAATAGAGGGCAGAGGATGGATGGAGAGAGGGACGAGGCCAGGAGGGAAGGGCCTCCCCCGAGGCCTCATAAAAGAGATTTCTCTCTGAGCTCCTCCACCAAAATCAGGGCCTATACTCTGAAACTATTTCATTCTCATTCCAAGATTATTATAACTGGCAGAGAATTATGTTCATTGAATTTTTTGGTCTTGAAAGAGAGAAAAAGCTGGGTAGATGCACTTACAGGCCTCTAGGAATCAGTAGGGTGCCTGGGTTTCCACTCTGCCACTCCCAAAGGAAGAGTAATGGCCCAGTTACTTGTGTAGAAGGGTCTCTGCTTTTCTTCTCAATGGTGGCAAGGGAATAAATAATGAGTTTACACACTAGAAATCCTATCACTATTGATTCTGTAATTAGCTGGTAACTGCATCAGGAGCAGCTGCAGATCTTGCTCTGCCTTTTGCTAGATCTGAGCTCAGCAGGTGTCTTAGAAACCAGACCAATCAAGGAGCCCTGTCTCCCAGCATAAGCTACTTCCTGGTATTAAAACCATGTTGGTGAGACTGATATCAGCTGCAAATGCTTCTAAAAAATCAGACCTTGGGGAAATTAGACTCTTACATCAAACTGAAAATGTAGCTAACAGCCCTATCACTACACTCAGAGGGGCTTCCACACTCCTCTTGGCCCACGTGAGCTCTAGATACAGTGACGAGCTGGTTGAATTTAACTTGTTTTTTATTTTTTATTTTTAATAAGTCAGGAATTAATAGAATTAGAGATTTATTTCATGCCTTGATTTTATTCAAGTTGGTCAATCTTAAGTGATATTCCTAATCTGCTAACCAATAATGTAAAAGTTGAGGAATTTTACATCATAATTACTAGAGTCAGCTACAAGGCCATTGACTGGCTGTGTATTTTGACTGACCCCTTTCACTCCAGGGTTTTTTACCAACAGAGCAGCCCTAGGAAAAGTTATGGAACAGATGAGTTTTATTGTCCATCTCTGTTTCCATCGATCTTCCTTGTAGATGCCTCTGAGGCTTTCCTTCCCGACATTCCAGCTCTTTACCTTCAAAGTGACTAACTTTACCTTCATGGTTCTTAGGCATCTGTGGAAGGAGTTCATGGCTTCACAAACTGACCTTCTCTGTCAGATCGTGTGTATTGTGTGCACGTGCTTTTTTCTGCAGAGAATCCAGAGATTCCACTAGATTTTTTTAAAACTTGGTAATCTAATTTGGGACAACATGGATGGGCCTAAAGTGTATCACACTAAGTGAAATAAGTCAAACAGAGAAAAAAATACCATATTATTTCACTTATATGTGGAATCAAAAAAAACACAAAAGGAATGAACAAACAAAAGAGAAACAGACTCATAGATATAGACAATAAACTGACTGATGGCTGTTGGGTGGAAAAGGTGAAGGGATTAAGAAGTACAAATCGGCAGTTACAGAAGACTTTCAGGTATGTAAAGTATAGCATAGGGAATATACTCAGTAATATGATGGTGCCAGATGGGTACTAGACTTAAGGTGATCACTTTATAAGTTATATAAATGTCTAGTCATTATGTTATACACCTGAAACTATTATAATATTGTATGTCAATTATAATTGCAAAATAATTATTTAAATCTAAAAAAAAGATTTAATAGTTTGGCAATCTGAAAATAAAGGCTAAATCAAACTTGCTTATCTCTCCTTCCTCTATCTCAGAATTCACCTGCATCCAATGCCAAGGCCATAAACTCTTTAATAATTGGATAAATCATTCCCTAATTAGTTAGTGCCTTTGCTGTTTAAAGGAGTGTTTTCAGGATGGAAACTTAGCCCAAAGAAATTATTCCAGTAATGATAATTTCAAAGATCAGATAGTAACTCAGGGGGCCTTAAACTTCCCTTCAGATCATGCCAGTAGGTGGCCTCAGATTCCACCTATGCAGCTGGTCAACTCCAGCTTCTCCCTCCGCAGAGCTCAGGAGGACTTGGGATCCTTATAGAATAAAAGTTCCTGCCCCTTCTTCCTGTTACAGTGGCTGTACTTTGAATGTGCATAGACCCTAGAACATCCTTTCACCTGGTGATTGGACTTTAACCTTAGATACCTCAATTTATTAGCCACATGTCCCTCTTTCTGTATTTACCTATACTCTGTCTTTAAAGTGTTTTATCATGGGCTGTGCTTTATAAGATCTTGTCTTTTAGGAGCTGATTGTTTTGAGGCTTAGTTCTAATAGATGGTTATTGCTGTGTGTTTCTTGTATTCTTTCTTATTTTCTTCCTTATTTTTTTATTCTATCCTGTTCTTCCTATTCCGTGCTGCAGTCACCTGAGGCCTTCCATGTTACAGCAGCTCCTGCGACGCCTTGTTTTTGATGTGCCCCAGCTCAATGAATACTGCAAAATGCCCCTTAAGGTAAACCTCGAGCTTGTGACAGGAATACAGTCCATGGCACAGGAAACTTGCCTTGTAGAACAGGCTGTCCTTGCGATTTGGGAGCAAAATACATGCTAAATGGGCTTCACTCCTTTGAGAGCTAATAAGATGCAACCTACAAAAAGAAGCCCTCCCTGAGCATGTCTGGTGGAGGAGACTTCCAGATTCATTAACTGCTCCAGTTTTCTGGGCTGGCTTTCCACCAAGTGCTTGTGACTTAGCAGAGGTTAGTGAGGCAACTCGGGTTTTGTGCTTTCCTGCCCTAATTAGGCTTTCAGAATATTTTCAGTCTCAAAAACCTTTGAAGGCTTGTGATTATTCATTTAACTACAGCAACTAAAATGTCCCTTTTCTCTTCCATAATATTTTGTGTTTTTTCTTTTATAACAGATCCTCCCCCCCCCTTTTTTTTTTACTTCTTTTTCTTTGCTGATGAAAAGGAAGGCCACAGAGCCTTCCCTTTTCTTTCTTTCTTTTTTTTTTGTTTGTTTGTTTTTTGTTTCCTCATTCCTGAATTTCTCATAAATTACAAACATTTTATCACTACCGCTGTGAGCATCTGAGTCTGGGGGAGGGGGAGAGTGCGGGGGTCATCGGAATCACCCCACACACAAGAGGGCAGCTGGTTTTTTGCTCTTTTCCCTTTGTGGCATCTGCGATATAGCATTTTCAAAGGTGTCCGCCATCACCAAATATTCTGCCTGGTGATTTTAACAAAATTTTTTCGTTTTTCAGAAATAGTCCAAGCGAGGATTTCAAGAACCATTTTACTAAGATTAAACAGAATTCCCGGGAGCCTTTAGTTCAGTCCTCTCTCTCCACACCAGCAGAGAGCAGCTTGTTCGCTGTCAGAGATCCCACCGCCCTCCAAGGGCTCATTTGTCTCTCCAACCCTAAGCGCCCCAGTTCTGATCTCAGAAAGCACCGTGGCGGAAAGCCAGGGTTCTCGCAGTTCAAGCTGGCCTTGCCTCCTCAGCAGGCCTGACTGTCGGCGAGATTCTGGCTCCCACAGAGGAGCCTATAAATAGTCCTCAGTAAGCTCACTTTTACTTCTTAGATCAGGGATTTTTTATTGACTGTATTGGAGTGACATTGGTTAATAATATTTTGTGGGTTTCCGGTGTACAATTCTATAACACATCATCTGTGTATTGTGTGTTCACCGCCCCAAGTCAAGTCTCCTTCCATCACTATTTACACTCCCTATACCCTCTTCTACCTTCCCCAAATCCCCTTTCCTTCTGTTGTCTGTGTCTATGAATTTTGGTTTGTTTGTTTGTTTTCTTAATCCGTCCACCTTTTTCACCCAACTCTGAAACCTCTACCTTTCCCCTCTTAGAAGATGTGGATCCCACCTGCTGGGATGGGAACGTTGGCAGTGTACTTCTGCCCTCTGCTGGCCATATGTGAAACTGTTGTTACACGGAGGGCCATCAGATGGAGTGAAAGGGAAGGAAGTCATGGGCAGTCATCAATCTAGAGAAAATCTTCAGACGCACAGTCCCCTCCCCATACCAGCATGACCCAGCACCTTCCAGATTCATAAGCAAAGGTCTCAGAAGAAATTCTTCCTACTCCTGACTGACTGGAACAACACCCGGTGACTACTTTCAGAGTGTAGAATTTTCTCATTTGAGTGGAAATAGTGATCCATTCTTCAGTAACTGCTAGGGGCACCTTAGGAGGCACATGAATTAATTAGGCGGCTTCAGTTCGGGCTGGAGCTCATTAGGCAGGAAAACAGACCATTCCCGGGGGTGGTTGAGGGCCTGTCTCTAGATGGCCCTCCTGTTTCCATGTTCCTTTCACTCTCCTAATGGCTGCTTGCTGTTTTATTCTCCCCTGCACCTTGTCGATGCCTGTGGATCTTCGCTACCCCTCCCCACTGGTGCCGCCCTGTTGGAACCCTCCAGCTCCTGACGAGCCACTATGAGCAGTGCTGGAAGTATTACTGCCTGCCCTCGGGGTGGG
The DNA here is from genome assembly GCF_028538775.1 of Myotis yumanensis. Classification (NCBI taxonomy): domain Eukaryota; kingdom Metazoa; phylum Chordata; class Mammalia; order Chiroptera; family Vespertilionidae; genus Myotis; species Myotis yumanensis. The sequence goes on from NW_027223752.1 coordinate 78,724,208, forward strand.
GCAGCTACGGCCTCGCCGTGGAGGAGGAGCTGCACCTCACGGAGAAGCTCTTCTGGGGGATTTTTGACTCCCTCTCCCACAAGGTAACGGGGTGCTTCTAGAACAGGGAGGGAAGCCCTCAGCGACCCCAGCTGCTACAGATCATAACTGCTAATGCCTGTTCAGCTTCACTCCGTGCTAGGCACTGCGCCAAGTACTTCCCAACTGTGTTACACTCATCCTTACCCTCACCCCCTGAAATGGGAACTGCTCTAACCCCTCCTTTGACAGGTGAGGGAAAATCTCAGAGCAATTGAATACCTTGCCAGACACACAAAGCTAGTACAGGGAAGAGCTACTACCAGAGTGAATCTCAAAAACACTTCCCAGCCGAAACCGGTTTGGCTCTGTGACTGAGGGGTCCCAGGTTCGATTCCGGTCAGGGGCATATGCCTGGGTTTCGGGCACATCCCCAGTGGGAGATGTGCAGGAGGCTGATCAATGTTTCTCTCTCATCGATGTTTCTGACTCTCTGTCTCTCTCCCTTCCTCTCTGTAAAAAATCAATAAAATATATTTAAAAAAAAAAAAACACTTCCTGGCCTCAGTCTCCGTGACTGAGCCCACTGCCACTCCTTCCCCGCTGTGAGGCCCCTGTTAGCTGGTCTTCGCCAGATCCAGCCTAGAGGAGAAGTCATGACATCTGCTCAGGTCAGGATGTGGGATTCTAGGAGACTTCAGCCACAGTGCGGGAGGTTATTCAGAACCACTCGTTTAGGGAGAACTGAGGGCCTCTGAACCCAGAGCCTCCCACACTGCCTGATGGAAACACAGCTGCGACTCAGAATTTCCACGTCCTCCAAGCCAGTTTATTTAGATTTTTAAGGTCATTGGCTTTAGAGGTAGAACATAAGTAGGTCTGGCATTCTTACAGAAATCTGGAACGTGTGTGTAGGTGTTCACCTGCACTTACGCTGTCTTCACTCCTATAGTCCTTTGGTCTGTGTAAGCAGATCCAAAGCTGCCCCTACCCCATGTTATCTGACTGGAATTCCTTCCTTGCCAGTTCAAGAGAGAATGGATGTGCTATGAGCAGTCTGCTGGTGATATCAACACATGGCCCACATCAGCTACTGCGGAGCCTAGCACAGCTTCTTATGCCCTCTCCAGCTACAGGTTGGGTCAGTTTCTACACACCTCTACGGCAAGCAGGTTTATAGACATTTCTAGCCTAGTTAGAACCTGTTTAACCCTTTCTTAAAATTAACTATTTATGAGATACAGCTTTTTAAAAAAAATCCTCACCCAAGGATATGTTTTTGTTTTTAAGAGAGGAAGGGGGGAAAGAGAGAGAGACATTGATGTGAGAAAGAAGCATCAATTGGTTGCCTCCCGAGGACACCTCAACTAGGGATTGAAGCCTAGGTATGTGCCCTAACCAGAAATCAAACCCACAACCTTTTGGTGTATGGGACGATGCTCCAACCAACTGAGCCACCTGGCCAGGGCTAGGAGATACTGATTTAAATCTTGATTTAACATTTTTCAACTTGAAGCAAATGGTGACTGGAGGGCTTTGCAGACTGTGTTGTCATCCTCCAAGGACCCCTGGTTTCCACCAAGTGTGTTAAAGGGCTTACCTGTTCCCCACGCTGGTTGACCTGGACAAATGAGGGCATAGTACTTTTCTCAGCTAATTGGGGAATGCTTCCACCTGGTGGCCATGGGTCTGGTTTCTGTACCAACACGCTCTTCGGTTTTCCTCACAGAAGTATGACCCAGATCTTTTCCGAATGGCCCTGCCTTGTCTCAGTGCTATCGCCGGGGCCTTGCCACCCGATTACTTAGACACCAGGATCTCAGCCACATTGGAGAAGCAGATCTCAGTGGATGCAGACGGCAACTTTGACCCCAAACCGATCAACACCATGAAGTGAGTCCAGATCACCTCTAAGCTGGTCTTATATTTTGTCCAGTGGCCAGTGTTTCTCTTTCAGAAGGTGGCAAGAAATATAAGAGTCTTTTTCTTCCCTCCTGCCAACACTTTGTCATTTCTCTTGACACTACAAGTCATATCAGGCACTGGATCTTGCCCTCGATTCCTGAAGGATTAATCCATCCATATTTGATTTCATACCATATGATTATATGCTAGGCTTTTGTTTTAGAGGGTGGGGTTGGTTTATTTATTATGAGGCGGATGCTCTCCACAAATAAATGTCATCTGCAACATTGCAAGAACTACCCTGAAAAATGAGGCAATTAATTTATTAATGAGTTTTTTGGCAAAATCTTCACTTTTTTTGAATTAGGCCTGTACAGTTCTAATTGCACCATACATCAAAACAGCTCCATAAGTAGCACTCGGCTGAGCCCTGACAAGGCTTGGGTGTGACGGCAGAACAGCATGGGGTCCTTATCTGAGAGACTGGCCCTGCTCTCCCCCATGCCAGGGGATGCTGAAACTTGGGAACAATCCTGCAACATCACCTTTAATTTCTCCCTCTGATTCTCCAGCGTCTCTGCTGGGGGATGATTAGGCCATGGATGAAACATATGCTCAATTTTGGCTGGTGGCAGGTCCACCCCAGTTATGATTATGTGTTGTGGGGCATCTCTAGGTACATTCTAAGAGAAGAGCTCCAAACTGGCTTTAGAGTGAGCAGGGAAAGTAAGACATCCTATACAGCCCCTCGGACTTGTGTTTTGTGGCAGTAGTCCTCAAATGAGAGCCACAGCCTAAGCTCTTCCCTGGGGCTGTCAGCTTTGATAACATAAAACTGTTATATGTTAACAATTAGTACACAGTCCATCAGATGGAGCGTTGAGCTGAATGGATGGTGGGAAACAGAATTGAACCTGCTATAAGGACGAGATAAGAGGCATGGTAAGCCATCGAGCTCAATGAAAATGTAAGTGTGCTGACAGATGAGAAATGGTGTAATAATGTGATGCTTTTATAAATATTACTAGTGACCCGTCGCTCAAAATCACGTGAGACCTGGGACCCCTCACCATGGGACCACCCCGAGTCCCATAGTCCCGCCCTGTGTGGCCGGCACACTGAGGGACGGCCCCAAGTCCTGGAGTGCCACCCCGATGCCCTGCCTCTGGGCTGGACGGAGTGGCCGCCAGGCCCCACCCCCGCAGCATGCACACAGGGCCGCTAAAACCCAGGCAGAAGCCACGTGAAGTGGATGCCGGGACCCCCGTGCCCCCGTGGGGTCACAGGAACCCTGGCAGAAGCCGCTCGAAGTGGCCGCCGGCCCCGCCCCCGCTGTGAGCACCACCATCTTCTGATGGAGTTACAGCGTGAGGGTCAATTTGCATATTATCTCTTTATTATATAGGAGGATGAGACAATGCTATAATCCATTTGTGTGCTAATGATGAGTGGTTCCATGTTAACTTGAGAGTTCTGGTTTCTTTGCATATACCTTGACATCAGTGTGGTTCTTCAAGTGATGTGAGTAATAGAGACTAACTCTGGCTAATGTGAGCATAAAGGGGCTTTATCGAAGGGATCAGAGGTCATTATCAGAACCTAGTGAAAGGCTGGCTAACCCAGCCTCAGCAGGAGCAGAAATCAGGACAGAGTGGCCAAGTGGGCAGTCTTCAGGCATCCCCATTGGATGAACCTCCTTGAAGAGTGTGCTGCCTGGTCTCATCTGACTCAAGATTCAAATTTCTGGGAAAGTGAGTCTGAATGGCCCAGTCAGACGCCCACCTCAGTTCGCATAAGACTGCGTGCAATGTAGGATTTGTTCCTTACAGGAAAAGGGAGGTGTTGTGGCCAACAGAAGGGACAAAAACTACTAAACTGATGGAAATAACAGGTGTCTAGTGTACTTCCAAAACTGTAGTATTTAAAGGTGAGTCACTGAACCCAAAAAGGTAGACACCCAGTTTTTTGTAACATTTGGTCCTCTAGCCACCACTCCTGCCACTCTCAGGTTGCAGCCACAAGATGACAGGCCAGTGTCTTTGGATGAAGGGATTCTCACCATGTAACCTAGACAGGTCTCGCCCAGAAGCCAAAGTGGTTCTTCAGGAGCCAAAAGAACCTAGAACAGCTGGAGGGAGGCCACCTACACAGCAGAGCCTCCTGCAGAGTGGTCTCCTGATTGGACCTGGGTATGTCAGGTCTGCCACGCCTTCTGCTCAGAAAGTTTCATGTACCTAGGGTCCAGCTTCAGCTTTGGGTTAGCTGATTGAATCAAATCCAGCTTCGATGGCTGATTGTTGTTTCTGGCCATCTTTTTAGCACGCACATGTGGCTGAGTTGCTTGGCGAGGTTGTAATTTGATTTTTTCCCTTCTCATTTCAGTTTCTCCTTGCCTGAAAAATTGGAATACATCGTCACCAAGTATGCTGAGCATTCACATGATAAGTGGGCCTGTGACAAGGTAGGGATTATCCTCCAGCTGACATTTGTCAGAGGGAAAAATGGTCCAAGAACATTAAAGGGTCCAATGCTGGAAATCTGCCTGCTGTGTCTCAGTGACAGGCTCACCAGGCTGAGAGCATTCATTATTTCTGAGCAGCACTCTCCCGGGGTTGGTGGAGGTCAGAGAAATAGGCGGAAGAAGCCGGGGGTGCTGCTTTCTGTATTTTTCTCAAGAAGATCGTCGATTCTATGAGTGTTCACTTCTTTCTCAACATTGCATTCCCTGGAATTTGCACCCACGCACGTGCTTGCATGTGTTCGACATAAATGCTTAATGCAGGGTGGGGGGCTTTTATTCCATTTTCTCTTTGAATTTTTTTTATTTTTATTTTTTTGGAAAAGGGAAAATGAAATTAAAAGCCTTACCCCTGCATTTTGCCAAGAAGCTGGATTTTATTCTAGGGAGGGAGGACACACATCTTCCCATGGCAGCCGGCGGCGTAAGTCCCAGACTCTCCCTTATTAATAAGCCTGTCCATCTGGTGTTTAAAATTCCTCACTACATGAGGTCAGCCTGCTTAATGCATGTAATTGCTCTGTCAGCCCTTTAATGCTGGCAGGAGAGTGGGAGGAATGTGCCAAAGATGTCCAGGATTCCTGGGGGCGGCTGGCTAAGGGTTGGGGCCATTGCTCAGTTACAGCTTCAGTGTGGAGCTGAGGAGCAAGCCCACAGTGGGGCCACAGAAACCACCTCCATGCCACATGCCCTGGAGAGGGACACCTTGCACCACTGGCTCAGCCTTGGAATTGGTCTGGGCTCAGCTCCTATTCTTCCATCATCCCAACTGGGAGCCAATGATCACAAAAATCATTGTAATTGTAGGAAGGGCCAATACCTCATGGTTCCAGAGCAGGGGTTGGCTAAACTATTCTGTAAAAGGCCAGATAGTGGACATTTTAGGCTTTGTGGCCAGAGAGCCTCCGTTACAACTGCTCGTCTCTGCCATTACAGCACAGAAGCAGCCACAGACGTTGCATAGATGAAGGCGCATGCCTGGGCCCAGTAAAACTGTGTTTATGGAACAGATGGTTGGCCAAACTTGGCCCAATGGCTGTAGCTGGTTGACTCTTGCTCTAGACTCTAGATTCTAGAGTCTAGAGCATCTGTATTTTCTCAGCACTCGTTGCACATGCCATTGGGCCAGCCTGTGGAAGAGGGAAATGCGGCCCCCCATCAGGCCATGGCCATGGCCGGTCCATCACTAGGCCATGTGGATTTGCCTCCTTAGTCTCTCCTCAGTGCGAACCGGTCTCACAGCCGTACCCCAGGGCTGTAGTCTGAGTTGTCATCTTCTTTTGCCCAGAAGGTTGTGATGATCTCCTAACCAGTCTCCCCTCAAGCACTTTCCCAGCCCGCCCTTCACACCACTGGCAAGTGACAGCTTCAGTGTGCAGATATGGTAATATCCTACCACTGCTCTCCATCACAGCCCCTTCTCCTTGTTAATGTTCCTTAACAGCTTCTAACTATTTTTAATATACAGGTCAAAATCTTTAATGTGCCTGATAGGCACAGCCTAATCTGGCCTCTACTACCATCTCTAACATCACCTTTCCTTTCACCCTCTGCTCTCCAACCACATCCCCTTCTTTCTACCCACTGCCCACCACACACACACACACACACACACGCACACGCACACACACACACACGCACGCACACACACGCACACATGTGCCTGAAACCCTCCTCTAAAGCTGGGGATCTTAATCCAGCATCTTGAAGGGTTCAGGAATCTGGAGAAGGCACTGTGTGTAAATTAATAAAGAGTCCAGAGACAAAACATAATTTTGGAAGGCATTTTGGGGGGCCAGAGGAGCTTGGCTAAAGGAACCAAGTTCTTCTGTCGCTCTGGACCCCTTGCTTTTTATTAACACAAATTGTCCTAAAGCAAGTTAGATATACATATCAAAAGACAAGGTTTAGTATACAGAATCCATTGATGGATTGGAGGAACTGCCTTCAGCTGTTCAGGTGTTTGGCCAGTAGGAGGCAATAACATGTAGATTGAAATGCCCTCAGCTGTCTGGCAGCAAGCAATCATTTATGCATCCTTTTCAGGTTTGGGGAAATGCCCTCAACCATTTCCAGATGATTCAGCCCTGTTGATATGCTGAAATTGGCTTCTGGCACTCCTCTGACTAAGCCAGGTGCCCACCTGCACTCAGACAGGTGCACACACCGTTTATCAGCTCATCCTGCAAATACCCATCCACATGTGAATTCCTGGGATGCCTCCCTCACAGATGTCTCAGATATAGGCCCTCTTGGCACCTTGTTCTTTTCTATCATAGTATTTCCCTTGCAGCTTTACATAGTTATATTTACAACAGCTATATATTTATGCCAGTTATCAACTATACATTTACTTGTGTGGTATTTGATTACTCTCTCTCTTCACTAGACTGTAAGCCTCACGTTTGCAAGGAAACATATTTGTTCACCATTGCCAGGTGGACATTAATTATCTAACGAGAAAAAGAATATTTTTTCTGTCCTCAAGAACTCTACAGTCTTACAGAGACCAGACTGGTGGCTGCCACCGGGGAGGGGGGTTGGGACACTGCATGAAAGAGGTGAAGGGATTAAGAAATACAAATCAGTAGTTACAAAATAGTCATGAATATTTGTAGATACCCCTGCCAGCTTACATCTGGCCCCCAACAAATATAAAGTAGAGCATAGGGAATATAGTCAATAATATTGCGATAACGATGTGTGGTGCCAGGTGGGGACCAGAAATATCAGAGGGACTGCTTTGAAAAGTATATAATTGCCCAACCACTATGCTGTACACCTGAAATCAATACAAAATAACACTGACAGTAACTGAAAAAAATTTAAATAAATTAATTAAAAATAAAAGAACCTTACAGTATTATGGGAGAAACAGAATAAATCAGCCATGGTGGCACAGGGTGTCCACTGCTGTAATGGGCATGAGCACAGCGTTAGAGCACACAGGAGGAGTCCCTAATCCCATAATGGGGGTCCAGGGACACTTCCTTGAGCTGGTGACACCTACAGTAAGTGACAAAGGACAGGTAGTTCGGGCACAGAGCACCAAGCGTATTGCAAGCTATGGGGGCAGCAGGTACAGATCTAGAGAAGCAAGAGAGAGTGTGGTGGCTTTAGGGAACCCTAGTTCAATATGGCAGGACATGGAGTGGGGTAGGGGAAGAATGGTGAGATGAGTCTGGACAGGTAACAAGGTCTTTGCTATAGCTTTAGAGGCCAGAAAGTGTTTGCATTTTGCCATGATGGCAGCTGGGAACCAGAAAATATTAAAGCAGTTGAGTGCCCTGATGGGGGTGATTTTGTAGATCTCATCTAGCAGTGCTGTAGAAAATGGGTCGGAAAGGTGGTGGACTGGAGGCAGGGGGCCTGTGTAAGAAGCTGGTGCAGTAACCCAGGTGATGACTGGTGGTGGCCTGAACTAAAATCCTGGCGGGAGATGGGAGGGGGGACCATGTGAGAAGATGCAGAGGAAGAGGGGCTGTCAGGGAAGATTCCCACATTTCTGGCTCAGGAAGTGAGTGTAAGCTGGTGCCATTCCCTGAGGTAGAGGGAACCCCAGCGGCAGAGCCACTCTGAGAAGTAAAATGCAGGCTCTGTGCAGGCATGTTGGAGGAACCTGTGGAAACATGGAAGCAGAGCCTATGTAGGTTTGGAAATTAGGAGAAAGATCTGGGCTGGACATACTGAGTCCTCATATGGACTGTGGGCTTCAGTCGTATCACCCAGGGAGAGTGTGCCCCGTGAGAAGGGACAGAACCTTGAGACACATGCGCATTAACAAGTGGGCAGCGGCAGAGATTGAGCAGAAGCAGCCAGGAGTCTTTAAGCTGTGTGATTACGGAAGTCGGGGACACGTTCCTCTGTGTCTACAGTGCATAGGACAGAGTCCGGCACCTACAGTAGTCCGGCATTGCTGGGGTCCAATCCCAGCAGGTCCAGGGGTCCCCAAAGGTGTGGACGGAGTCGGCGAAGAAGGAATGACACGAAGACAGCCTTCAGTTGATCAGCAGCCTAGTCAGGACCTATAGCCAGGATTTCCAGCCAAAGTTCTGGTCGGAGCTCTGGTTAGGAACTGATGAGGTTCTGATGTTTATTGTCTTGTTACATCCATATTTATACCAGCCGATTTTAATCCTGTCAATTTCTATTACAAAGGTTAGGGCGGTTCTTATCTCCATTCCAGGGAGTAAAGATTATGTAGCTTAACTACCCGCCTGGCACTTAATTAAGGGGTTGTATCCCCTCCCTAACCTCAGGGAAAAATCCCCACCTGGGGAAACAACCTTTCTCGGAGAGGTGACCTTGGTTAAAACACATGGCGCTAAAGAGAGCAAACATATTAAGAACAATATGCTATATATACCAGGTCCCTTGAAACATATGCTGTGCAGATGTTTCTTTCCTGCAGCGACTGTGTCTAGCAGCAAGGATGGACTGGCTCCCGGCAAATTCCCCCTTTTTTATTTTTTAAATGATAGCGCATGCAAATCAGTGGCCACCTCTCAGATTGGGCTGTTTAAGACTTGGAAGAAGACTGGCAAGCAATGACAATAAGCATAGCTATAAACATAGTGGATGAAGCGCACAAGGAGCCCCGTTCCTTAGGAGGTTGCCGGCCTCTTCAGTCAAGAGATTTCAGCTGTCCTTGTTGGTTTGGTTGTCCTTGTTGGTCTGGCTAGCGGGTGGCATCACTGGCGACGGGCTTCCCGACGTGTCAGCGAGTTGAAGGGCTGCATCAAAGGGTCCATCAGGGCCGTGCTTGATGGTGGCGTCGGCGTCCAAGGAGGAGCAAGCTGTGTTCTCTGGGTCAGCTGTTATGGAGGATGGAGGGTAGTAGAGAGAAAAAGAAAAGAAAGCAAAAGAACTACAAGGCATGGAAGCGTTCAGAAAAAAGAGGAAGAAGAAAGGGAAGAAGGCAGCATCCTGCTCCAGCCCTTTCTTTCAGCTGCCCCTTTCCCTGTGGTCCAAGGTAGAAATGAGAAACAAGTCCTGTTGCAGTGAAAGGGAAGCTGCTGTCAGCCAGGTCTCTTATCTAGGTACTGATCTCAGCTGGACCAAGTCTCTTTCTGTTCCCGATCTGAGCTGGGCCAAGTCTCTATTCGTTATCTGGATCCCTATCTGGGCTGGACATGGGAAGCGAGAAGCAGCCATGGGGGAAGGAGACCTTCCTCAGAAGGGGCGAGTGTTCAAGCCCCTGCACCATTGGGGGGGTGAGGATCTGTGACCCACCTCTGTTGAACCCCAAGTTCTCTCCTACTGGCCCCTCTGTGACTGTGCCTGTCTTAGGTTGTTCCTCCCTGAGGAATCTTACCCGTCTTTGACTAACCAGCCAAGCTCCGGGGCCAAGCAGGGTAATGTGAGGTTCAGTTCTGTCTCCTTGGTAGTCTATGTCCCTCTGGCCTCCATGCCCAGCAACTGCCTTTGGATCCCCTCGTCTGCTGGCGGGGTCCCGGCATTGATCACATATCTTGGGGAACCCAGGTTTCTTCTCCAGAGAGAACCCAGCTCACTCCATTGGGCGAGAGACATATCCATGGTACCAGTCACCGTGACCTCAGCATTAACAGAGAACTCAGGCAACAGCTGTGGGCAATTGGATTGTAAGAAGAGGGTCCCTCTTGACACAAGGGTCAGAGGGGCCAATACAGGAAAAAGGAGAGTCCCAGGACAGGGCTTTCTCAGCCCAGGATGTCGGGCTCTTGGCACAAGACAACTCCATGTATGGGACATATACCAAACATCCATAGTCACGGCATAAAAGGGAGGTGCCCTTCCTGGAACAGTAGGGTAGGGAGATTCTAGAAAAGGCTGTGTTCAGGAGAGAAGGAGACAGGCCAAAGAACCAGCAAACAAGTAGTTAGATTTTTAAGAAAAAGGAAAAAGGAAAGAAGATGTGGGGCAAAGCTGGGACATATGGAGGCACATGTGATCCTCCCAATGGACAGATTGTTCCAGCTCAGGGCTGCACATCTGCTGCAGATGGGCACTGGTCAAGTGTGCTAGGGTGAGGTGGAAACAGAGGGTGGTGAGACATAAGGTCGGACTAGACGGTCTGGAATCCACACAGGTGAGTCTGCGTCCTGTGGAAATATACAAGCATATCCTCTCCCCCGGGTTAAAAGTACATCAGGTCCCTTCCAGGCTCCTGTAAGCAAGTCTCTCCATTTGACGAGGACTTTAGGTTTAGTTAGATCAGGGTTCCAATGCCTGTACATCGGGGAATTTCCCTCAGAATCTACATTTAGTATATTAATTACAAATAGAGTATGTTGTAGAACATGATGAGGAGAGGAATATTTAAACTCATTTTCTTGTAATTTTTTAATTTGTGTTTTTAAAGTTTGGTGAGCCCTTTCTACTATTGCTTGGCCTTGAGGATTGTAAGGTATTCCTGTAGTATGTGCGATGCCGAATGTAGAGCATAAGTTTTTAAAAGCTCTAGAGGTATAGGCAGGCCCATTGTCTGTTTTAAGTGCCCTTGGTATTCCTAGGTAGGAAAAACATTGGAATAAATGTTGACTTACATCTTTAAAGGCTTCTCCTGTACGTGCAGAAGCAAGGATAACATGAGAAAAGGTATCAATACAAACATGCACATAGCAAAGTTTGCCAAAAGATGGGACATGAGTAATATCCATCTGCCATAAGTCACAGGGTCTAAGTCCTCTTGGATTAACTCCAGTAGCAGGGCTAGGAAAATGAGTAGGACAATGGCCGCAGTCACGCACAATACTTCGAGCAGCTTCTCTAGATATGCGATAATATAGACGGAGAGCAGAAGCATTTTGATGATGAATGGCATGAGACCGCCGGGCTTCTTCTAGAGCTGTACCAACTATTGGGCGAGTTAGTAGATCTGCCTGATAATTTCCTTCGCTTAAGGGTCCTGGTAGACAGGAATGGGCTCTAATATGTCCAATATAGAAAGCCTTTTCTCGTTTATGAATGTAAGTTTGTAGCTGAGTTAACAAAGAGAAAATGGCTGTTCTTCCTTGTGGGAGAGAGGCGGTCTCAATATGAGGAAATAATTTAACTATATATTGAGAGTCAGTGTACAAGTTAAAGGGAACCTGTTGCAATTGTTCAAAGGCATAAATGACTGCCAAAAGCTCTGTTCTCTGGGCTGACGTCTCTAGGGTTTGTTGAACATGGGTTATTGAATCAATGATTGTTACTGCCTTACCATTAGAGGAGCCATCTGTGAATACTAAGGAGGCAGGAGGTGATAATGGCTCTTTTGAACATTTAATAGGAAATATAAATGGATGTAGGCAGAGAAATTGCAATATAGGTGATCTTGGCAAATGATGTAAAATTTGTCCTGGGAAGTTACCTATAGCTATTTGCCACTCTTCTTCAAATTGTAATAGTGTGTCTAATTGTTCTCTTTTATAAGGTATTATTATCTCAGTAACTTCTCTTCCAAAGAGTTCGATACTGCGGCGTCTACCTTTGATAATGAGAGTGGCCACTAGGGAAGGATAGGATGGTACAATCTTCCTAGGAGTGACAGGTAAATGTATCCATTCTAATGGTCCTTCCTGCCATAAACATCCTGTAGGAGTATATTTAGTGGCTAGAATAATTAAGGCCCAAGATTTGGAATAATCTAGATACTGTAGTTGCTGTTTATTGATGGCCTGTTCTATTTTTGCTATAGCCTTTTCTCCTTCTACAGTTAATTGTCGGGGAGACTTAGGGTTAGAATCTCCCTTTAAAATGTCAAATAGAGGTTTTAAGTCAAAAGTGGTTATTTTTAGATATGGCCTGACCCAGTTGATATCACCTAATAGTTTCTGATAATCATTTAATGTGTTTAAATGATCTTTTCTTAATTGTAAAGGCTGATGGGTGATAGTAGAGGTATGTAATATTCTGCCTAAGTAGGAAAAAGAAGGTTCAGTCTGAATCTTTTCTGGGGCTATTTTTAGACCATAATTTTCTAAAGTAAGGACGGTCTGAGTAAGAATTTCCTGTAAAGTAGCCCGATCTTTATGAGCTAGTAAAATATCATCCATATAATGAATAAGATATAGATCTGAAAATTTCTTTCTAATAACTTGCAATGCCTGATCTACAAACTTTTGACATAATGTAGGACTATTTTTCATCCCTTGTGGGAGAACCTTCCATTGATATCTCTGATAAGGCTGTTTAAAGTTTTCTGATGGTATGCTGAATGCAAATCTTTGACAATCAGCTGGGTGAAGAGGTATAGTGAAAAAACAATCCTGTAAGTCAATAACAACAACACAATACTCCTGTGGAATTGCCACAGGGGAGGGCAATCCAGGTTGTAAGGAGCCCATATCTTCCATGGTGTCATTTATGGCCCTTAGATCTTGCAAAAGTCTCCACTTGCCTGATTTCTTTTTTATTACAAATATAGGTGTGTTCCAGGGACTATTTGATGGCTCTATATGTCCCTCTGCTAATTGCTGATCAATTAATTGTCGGGCTGCTGATATTTTCTCAGATGTTAAGGGCCATTGCTCAACCCATACTGGTTGTGATGATTTCCAGACTATGGGATCAGCAGTCCTATGGGCAATGGCCCCAATTATAAATCCTGTCGAGGAGTGTGAGGTATTACTCCCTTTTCCTAATCCCTTTTCTGGATTAAATCCCATGTGCAGCATCTGTGATGTTACTCTATCACTGGGGCTATATAATAGAACTCCCATTTGAGACAAGATATCTCTTCCCCATAATGTAAAGGGGATAGTCGTAATTACATAGGGACAGAAGGTTCCTGAATGTTGATCTTCATCAGCCCAAGTTAAAATCTGAGAACTCTTTTTTACATTAGATGCCTTGCCTAGTCCTACTAGGGAAGTGGAGGTGGTATGCGTGGGCCATGAAGAGGGCCAATCCTTCCCTGCTATGCAGGAAACATCTGCTCCTGTATCCAATATACCTTCAATTGGTTTTCCCTGAATTTGTAAAATTTTTGTAGGTCTAGTAGCATGGATTTCTTGTATCCAAAATGCTGCATCACTAGATCCAAAGCCTCCGGCCCCTCTGGCTTCCTGGGTAACAGCTGTCCCTATTTTATGTATTGGTAACAGGAGTAATTGGGCAATTCTTTGGTTGGGCTGAATCTGTATAGTTGTGGTGGGTGGGGAAAGTAAAATCTGTATTTCTCCTGTGTAGTCTGCATCAACAACTCCTGGGATGACTAAGATCCCCTGTAACGAGGTGGAGCTCCGCCCTAATATTAATCCTACAGTTCCCTCAGGCAGCGGCCCAGACACTCCTGTAGGAATGGCTGCTACTGGCGAGTCTGGGGTTAGTATTGCGTGGGTGGTTGAATGGAGGTCCAATCCTGCACTGCCTGGGGTTGCTCTGAAGAGGTCACTGACGGATTGAAATTTGCAGCAGAGGGGTTGAGGGTCGATGCCCCTATTATTGCAGGGGCCTGGGGCCGGCCCCTTCTCAAGTTTCCCAATTGAGGTGATGGGATATAACCTCCTTGGGAGCGATTTGTAGAATTTAAAGGCCGACCATTCTTATGGTATTTCGATCTACATTCCTTTGCCCAATGGAATCCTTTCTGACATCGGGGACAAACGGTTTTTGGAGGATTAATATTATTCCCTGATGAATTTCCAGGCTGTCGAGGAGCTTGCCATCTGGCTTGAGTATTATTATTTCTATTTGGGCATTCTCTGCTAAAGTGCCCAGATAAGCCACAAGAGTAGCAGTTCATATTTCTTTTATTACCTGTATTATTGCTGGCTTGTCCTATGCCCTGTACATACTGAGGGTATGTCTCCCCTTTGAGAGCTGCAGCTATAGCTACACCCTGTATAAATGCTGGACTTACATCAGCACACTGTTTTATAAAATCATTTATAGTTCCCGTTCTGCGAATCGGCCTTAATAAAGCCTGACAGGTATTATTAGCATTTTCAAAAGCCAGTTGTTTGATTAGGATATCGGCAGCCTCTTCATTATTGATTACTCTCTTGACTGCCTGTATGAGGCGAGAAAGGAAATCCTGATATGGTTCCTCGAACTTCTGTTTAATCTCTGTAAGGGAGGTTGTTTTTCCTGCTGTATAAGGTAGGGATTTCCAGGCATTTACTGCACAACTGTTTACTTTAATAAGTGCCTCTTTGGGCATATACATTTGCTCCTGAGCCGTGTTAAAATCACCTTCTCCTAATATCATGTCTAGGGTTACTCCTCCTCTGGATTTTTTGCTAGTGGCTACAGCTTTCTTAGCAAGATCGTCATATTCAGTTTTCCATAATAAGTAATTGCCTCCTGAGAGACAGGATTTACAAACCTGTGACCAATCATAAGGAGTCATCCATTTATTGGCTAGGGTTTCTACCAAGGTTAGTGTGTAAGGAGCTAGAGGTCCATATTCAGAGCAGGCCAATTTTAATTCTTTAAGTATTTTGTAAGGTATAGCCTCCCAGGTGGGGCTTTCGTCCTCATCAAACTCATTCTCATATGCAACTGGGAAGCAGAGTGAGAACTCAAGATCTCCATTAGCTTCAGCTTCTCTTATCGCCCTTTGAAATTTAGACATGGAGCTCCTAGGAGCCGCAGGACCTGGTTTAGGCTTTCTTTCTAATTTAGGGAGCCTGTTTTGAATGGGAGGGCCTCTCTCCTCTCTACTGACTGGAAAGGAACAATGATCATGTTTATGATATTTATTCTCCTTCCGATCAGTAGGCATAGCTAAATTGCTCTTAGATTGAGCTGGAGACAATAATGATGTGTCTTCTCTAGGTGGATCCGAGGGACTATTTAAAGTTTGAGAACGTTCAATAGTTTCTGCCTCTGGTGCCAAGATGCCACGAATTAAATTCCAGAGGGGAAAAGCATTTTCCGGGACCTTCTGGTCCTGCGGGTGGAAGGTGTGATAATTCATAAATTGCTCTCCTATTTTAGTCCAAGTTGTTAAATTAACAGTTCCATCCTCAGGAACCCATTGACATGCATATTCTATAAAACTTTCTATCTGACTGGGAGTAATCTCAACTCCTCTGCTAGCAAGCAGATGCATCAAAAGATTAACACAGAGTCTTTTTTCTTTAGACTCAGTATGACCCATCTTGTCAATCTAAGTTTTGTACTAACTACCTGCTTACCCTACTTATCCTCTATACGGGGGGTCTTCAGCACCCTACGGTGCAGTCCTATCCGTCCCAAGTACGTCCAAAGTACGGGGGGACTTACCTTCGTGCCCCACGTTGGGCGCCAGTTGCTGGGGTCCAATCCCAGCAGGTCCAGGGGTCCCCAAAGGTGTGGACGGAGTCGGCGAAGAAGGAATGACACGAAGACAGCCTTCAGTTGATCAGCAGCCTAGTCAGGACCTATAGCCAGGATTTCCAGCCAAAGTTCTGGTCGGAGCTCTGGTTAGGAACTGATGAGGTTCTGATGTTTATTGTCTTGTTACATCCATATTTATACCAGCCGATTTTAATCCTGTCAATTTCTATTACAAAGGTTAGGGCGGTTCTTATCTCCATTCCAGGGAGTAAAGATTATGTAGCTTAACTACCCGCCTGGCACTTAATTAAGGGGTTGTATCCCCTCCCTAACCTCAGGGAAAAATCCCCACCTGGGGAAACAACCTTTCTCGGAGAGGTGACCTTGGTTAAAACACATGGCGCTAAAGAGAGCAAACATATTAAGAACAATATGCTATATATACCAGGTCCCTTGAAACATATGCTGTGCAGATGTTTCTTTCCTGCAGCGACTGTGTCTAGCAGCAAGGATGGACTGGCTCCCGGCACGGCATGCAAACAGTGTTTGTTGAGTGACTCTTAAAATTCTTAAACTTCTGTGATTCCCCACATTGCTACAGTTTTGCTACGGGGTTGGCAGACAGGGGTGCAGTGGCCAGCGGGTCCCGTCCTCACAGGCCTTTAGCCGTGACTTCTGTCCCTGCCTGAGAACACTGTGAGAAGCATTGTTCTCAGGTCTTTTGAAACATCCTTCTGTCTGTCGTGAGCCTGAAACACAAGCGAGTCAGTGGAGGGGACAGCAGCTAAAACAAGAAGAAATGAAGGAGCGGAGTTCAACATTCAGGGGCAGAGAGCCTGACAGCCTTAATGGATCCATTAGACATTTTGCGGGGGCAATTTCCAAGCTCTGTCACCCTCCATTATTCCATTCGTTCAGTGCAGATAGGAACTGGGATGTGGGTCACATAGCGGGGCTCCTAGGGTGCCAAGGATATTTGAAGTGAGAACCTTTCTGCAGAGTCAGAGCGGGTGGAAATATGGAATTTCCCTGGACGAGAACGTGAAGACCCATCCACTGATAAGGCCCTTCAAGACGTTGACCGAGAAGGTAAGGAGCGGGCCTCGGGTCACACTGCGCGGCAGCTCCTTAGAGACTTTCAAACACAGTCAACTCCTCGGGGACTCACCAGCAGGCACCACCTGGGATGCCTGGGGGCCAGCCTTGGTCTGTTCTTAGGCTCTGAGTGCCCCTTGGAGAGAGACGCTCAGCTCAGCACTTAGAGGCGGAGCCAAGTGCATTTGTAGGCCACTTGCTGCTGAACTAGGAAGGGCTTCTGTTCAATTGTTGAGGCAGGGAGAGGGGTAGTGGAAGATAATCAGGGAAGATAATAGGAGTAGAAAAGAGAGTCCCCAAGGACATACGCAGGTCTCTTGGATTTTTTAACTAAGAAATGTGGTTCAGCCCACTCTGAGTTCCTCTCTGCGATCAGTAGGGTTCTCGGTACGCGTTAGGCCTGGGGTCACACGTAAAGGGCAGCATGCATACTTTGTGTGCATATTGACCACCTATGAAGCTTTGAAGAGAATTCTAAGTCTCAGAAACTCTGTTTCCCATGCTCCAAGGAGAGCTTTGGCAGATGCTCTGGCGAGTCCCCTCTTAACCAGCTGCTAGAACAAGAGAAGTCACTCTCTGTTCTTGCTCCTCTTTATCCCCAGCCTGTGGGTGATACCTGGTTCATCCCTCTGGGGGCAGGAGACTGTGGGGTCTTATATTTAAAAACACCAGAAAGACTGACTGCATGCTTCAGCGGGGGGAGGGGGTGCTGCAGAGGGATTCTGAGCTGGGGGAGGATGCTAGAGCCAGTTAGCACCCCCTCCATCGTGGGACCCACTTCCTCAGGGAGACACGCCAGGCAGAGTGCTGGGCATGCCCTGCAAAGCTCTCCAGCTCAAATTTTCTTCCAGGAGAAGGAAATTTATCGCTGGCCAGCCAGAGAGTCCCTGAAAACCATGCTGGCTGTGGGCTGGACTGTGGAGAGGACCAAAGAAGCAGAAGCCCTAGTTCAACAACGGGAAAACGAGAAGCTTCGAAGCATGTCCCAGGCCAGCCAGGTATGACAGACACCACTGGGCCTGCCTAGGAAAGCCCTCCTCAGGGGGTTCCCAGGCCAGGACCACCCATCGGGAGCCCTGGGGGTCTCTGGGATCCATCTCTGGTGGCTGATGTTGGGATGCTGGTGAGAATAATGGCAACCCCGGTGATTCTGCCTGTGCTTCCCTAGGGCAACAGCTACAGCCCTGCCCCGCTGGACCTCTGCAACGTGGCGCTCTCCAGGGAGCTGCAGGTCAGTGTCGCTGCCTCCAGGGCAGCACAACTTGCTTCCTAAAGCCCCCAAGTGCAGCATATATTGCCCTCCCAAGAGGTTGTTGTGTTTTAAAGAATAAGAAGAAGGGAAACAATGCCTAGAACATCTCACCACTAAAATACAAACCTTGGAAAGGGGCACATTGGGCAGAGGCCACAGGGAAGGGCTCAGCGGAAGTAAGCAATCATCTAAGAAGGTGAGGCTTTGTACTTCAACCAGGAACATCCTAACAGGTAATCACTCAACAAAAGGAAGAACAAATTACTGTATCAAAACCCACAACAGGCCCTAGCTGGCTTGGCTCAGTGGATAGAGAGTCACCCTGCCAAATGAAGGGTCAGCGGTTTGATTCTGGTAAAGGGCACATTCCTGGGTTGCTGGCTCAATCCCCAGTAGGGGGCGTGCAGGAGAAAACCAATCAATGATTCTCTCTCATCATTGATGTTTCTATCTCTCTCTCTCTCCTCTCCCTTCCTTTCTGAAATCAATAAAAATATGTTTTTTAAAAAACCCACAACAGAACTGATAACAGCAAGGCAAAAATCTGTGCAAAGACCCCTGGGTGTGGGGGTGCTTTCCTATACCCAGTAGCCCCCACACACACACACACCATGAAGACACTTGCATATCTCATAGCAGATTCACTTGAGTTCCCAGAAGGTGCAGACAGGCAATCAAGTAGGACTTAGGCACGTACACCAAGAAGATGAAATTAAAGGCCTTAAGCTGCCTTCGCCCAGTCCTGCCCTCCTGCACACACATTCGGGCGTGACCTGCCCCAGCCAGGGGTCATTGCTCCCTCAGACCCACCCTTTGGCTTCAGAGAAAGTTTCTTTCCAAAGTACACATTTGAGGTCACTGTTTCATGAACCTTAGAGAGATAATTCTATCTGGGAAATCTAATTTGCAGTAGTCTTCCCTAAGACATGGCTATTTTTAGTTTGCTAAACTAAAGGCTTTCACGGATTCTAGACTTTTCCTTCCCCCGCACTTCCAGCTCCCAAATCTCAGGTCCTATGGCAGATCAAGTGCCACCAAAATGCACTTCCAAATGGAAATGTGTGTCTGTCGTGAATGCATCAAACCGCCAGGATAATAAGTTACAAGGGAGGGGCAGAATCCGGAACTGTTTTCTGTTGTATGGGAAGATGTAAAACTAATGAGGTGCCATAGCAGACCAACATACCGTTAGCATTTGGTGGAGCTCTGCCCCCCAGGCTGCCTGAAAAAACTGGCAGGCATGAGCCCGTTGTCTTGCTTTCTCTCTGACGGTCCTCTGCCTGGTGGGACACAGGGGATGGTGGAGGTCATAGCTGAGAACTATCACAACATCTGGGCCAAGAAGAAGAAGCTGGAGCTGGAGAGCAAAGGTGAGCCTGGTTCCCAACATCCCCCCGACGGTGAGCTGGGGCAGGTGTGCTTCCCCAGAAGTACTAAGGAAGAGCCAAATATCTTGTCATCTCTCACTTTCCTGACCCAGGTGGTGGCAGTCACCCTCTTCTGGTTCCATATGACACCTTGACTGCCAAGGAGAAGTCTAGGGACCGAGAGAAGGCACAGGACCTGTTTAAATTCCTCCAAGTGAATGGCATCGTGGTTTCTAGGTAAGTCATCTTCCAGGTGATGTTAGCGCGCTGGGCGGGCTTGGAGGTGTGGTCTCCCTCTCCAGGTATTTAATCACCTGCCTACAAAACGGGTCAGAGCAAGGATAGTGTGTGCCTTTTGAAATAAGAAAAACATTTTATTTTGCAGGATGAAGCCCTCTTTCCTGACATAAACAGGACCAATCAATATTAATTTTAAAAATCAGCTACAGCACAATATAAACTAACAAACAAAACAGAAACAGGCTCATATACACAAAGAACAGACTGAAGGTGGCCAGAGAGGAGGGCGTTTGGGGAACTGGGTGAAAAAGGTGAAGGGATTGAGAAGTACAAATTGGTAGTTACAAAATAGTCACTGGGACCTAGAGTGCAGCATAGGGGCTGTAGTCAATGATATTGGAATAACTATGTGGCCAAGTGGGTACTGGAAATTTCGGGGGTCTCACTTTGTATATGACTGTCTAAGCACTATGCGATACACCTGAAACTAATGCAAAAATAACATTGAATGTAAGTGGTAATGGGGAAAAAACTTTAATAAAATGGGAAAAATTCAGTTACAGCAGAGTCA
Source organism: Myotis yumanensis (assembly GCF_028538775.1). Classification (NCBI taxonomy): domain Eukaryota; kingdom Metazoa; phylum Chordata; class Mammalia; order Chiroptera; family Vespertilionidae; genus Myotis; species Myotis yumanensis. The sequence goes on from NW_027223752.1 coordinate 78,744,403, forward strand.
TGACAAATTACACACACACACCGTAAACATTTCATTGTAACTTAAAACATGCAAATATGCAATCGTTCACAAGTCTTGGGCTCTAGCCCAGGCCTTTCTGTGTATGCTGCCCCATTGATTGCAGTCATAAACCACATCCATCCTGCATCCCCAGCGCTTTGCAATCATGGCTTTTCTTTCTATCAGCAAGACTTAAGGCACATGCTAAACAATGGAAGTGCAGTATTCTTCTAGGTGCTTAAGTGTGTGTGTTTTTATTTCCTCCCCTATCTTTTACAGTTTTCTCACCCATACCTACTTTAAAAACTATGTATTTGGTCCTGGCTGGGTGGCTCAGTTGGTTAGAGTTTCATCCTGTACACCAAAAGGTTGTGGGTTCTATCCTTGTGGTCAAGGCACATATGGGAGACAACCAATCATTGTTTCTCTTTCTCTCTCTCTCTCTCTCTCTCTCTCTCTCTCTCTCTCCTGTCCTCTCCTCTCCCTGCCCCTTCCTCTCTCTCTCTAAAATCAATAAGCATATCCTCAGGTGAAGATTAAAAAATACATATGTACATATATGTATTTGGTTGCAATTGCAGGTCTTTACAAAATATGCAACTTAGTTCTCATAGAATCAACAGTTCTCTTGACACTTTTATTTTGTTGTTTTATATACTATTTAATTAAGTTACATAATAATAATAGTAAGCATCAGTGACATTTTATCTCAAACTTAGATTTTTCAGAATTATCTAGGTGAATGTTTTATAGGAGAATGGTCTTGGCTGCTTACATCTTAAAAGCAGAACCTCTTTTCCCGCTGGTCAAAGGCCAGTGGTGGGCTGCGCTGCATAGGGCCCTGTGTGCTGAGCACTTTGTGGAGTGAAAAGCAAGCCAGTGTTCCTATCTGATAGAGCCATTCCTCCTAAAAGAAATGTTTGCTGAGCCAGCTGCTGTTTCTTTTTGTTTCCTACAGAATTTTGCTACTGAATAGCAGAAAACCAACTAAAAGCCTATACAAATATCTCGGTTATATCTCATATAAAAAAAAATAACTAAACGTATTTGCCATATTGTCGAGCAGGAAAGGGCAGGTCGTGGGAGACAGCCTCCAGGGAGGCATGTGAGAAAGGCTCCCATCGTCATTTTAATCCCAATCTTAACACCAAGAATGCGTACTGTGATTTGCTGAAATCACTTGCTCGCAGAAATGAAAAGTTCCTCCTTACTATAACTAACGAGAAAATCAAGGAAATAGAAGGGAAAAGAAGAAAGATAATTGAATTGAGGAAACATGTCCTAGTGGCCATTTACCATGGGCCAGAGCCTGTGGTGGGCACGTGGACCTATAGGTGAGGAGACGAGGTCCCTGTCACCACTGAGAACTCCTGGTTTCTGCTTCTCACAGCTCAGACCTGCTCCATCCTCAGCTTCCCCTCCCTCAGTTGCAGTCTCTTCTTCTGGTGCTCAAGCCAGAAACGTTGGCTCTCCTCTTTTTCTCCCAGCCCACATCCAATCCTTCAGAAAATTCTGATGGTTCTGCCTGTAAGATACCTAATATCTGATCACTTCTCACCACCTCCATGCTGTCATCATGACTGCTGAAAGAGCCTCCTACCTGGGCTCCCTGTTCCAGCCCTTGTCCCCACAGTCAACTTTAAACCTAGCAACTAGAGTAACTCTGTTACAGTGTAAGTCATAGCATGTCATTCCTCTATTCGAAGCTTTCAATAGCCTCCCATCTCGGAGCAAAAGCAAAATTCAAAAGATGGAGCACAGGGCCCTAAGGATTTAGTTCCCTGCCCACCTATACCTTCCTGATTGCCTGCTCACTTCCATGCCTTCCACACTGGCCTCTGCCATATGCCTTCAACTCAGTATGCATGCTCCCACCACAGGACCTTTGCATCTCCGCTCCCTATGATGCAAAGCTCTTTCCCCAGATGTCCATAAGCACATTCACTCACCTCCCTCAAGCCTTTACTCTGATATCCTGCACCCCAGGAGAGCAGCACTGATTATTCTGTTTAACACTACAATCCGCTCTCCCCCACTTCAGACACTCTCGGGCCCCTTCATCCTGCTTTAATTTTTCTTTTCTTCTTTTCACAAAACTTATAAACTTCAAGCATTCCATATAATTTATATCTTGTTTTCTATAATTTTTTTGTCTGTCTATAGCTAGCATGTAAGTTCCAGGAGGGTGGGGGTTCTTGTTTGCTTCTCGGACTTATTCTCAGCTCCATATCTGTTGAATAAATAATAAAGATATTTTTGGGAAAAAAATCTTTTCAGAAATTATTGTAGTACAGGTGTCACGTGCTCAGAGAGGCAGTTCCAAGTACAAAGGGAAATTAGTCAAACGAGTCGAGACACTGAGCCAGAATAAGGATTCACATTCGGAAAATGAAGTCAATGCAGGCAGGATTGCTGATGCACCAAAGTCACGTAGTTATCTCTGTTGCTTCCCGGGGTTTACCCGCTTCCGACCTTAGAGGTATGAAGGATATGGAGCTGGATGCCTCCTCCATGGAAAAGAGGTTTGCCTATAAATTTTTGAAGAAGATCCTGAAATATGTTGATTCTGCTCAAGAGTTTATTGCCCATTTGGGTAAGTATCCTTGCAATATGGCACAAACATATATGCTTCTCATAATATCTCACCATATCAAAGAATTTGATATTTCTTTATCAAGGAATGAGGCCCTCATGCCGTAACTGTTCATGATTCATTTAGACATATGTGGGGAGGAAACAGTGGCAGAGATCCCTCCCCCACCCCACCCAACTTAAAAAAAATCAGTTTCATGCTTGGTTTCCATGCTGCATTTAATTGAACCACTTGTCATTCTTTTCATTTAACTTGTCCTATTTTAACTTTCCCTTTGTTTTGCTTTGAGACCATGGGCATATGACTTACCCTCTCTGAAGCTCCTTTCTCATCAATAAAATGGAGAAAGGGAAAATAATAATTTTTAATTAAAAAAAATAAGTGGAGAAAAGGATAGTGAAACAGCTTAGAGAATTGACACAGGAAGTAACTAACCACCACAACTGTAAAGTCCTTTGTAAAATAAAAGATACTTTGTCAAATGCCCTGTTCGTGCGTGGCCTTGAGAAGAGCTGCTCTGTTTCTAAAACGCTGTGACTGGTTCCTGTTTTTTAACTCTGACCAACTTGGTGTTACTTGTGTTTTTGTAGAAGCCATTGTCATCAGTGGGAAAACTGAAAGGTCTCCCCATGACCAGGAGATCAAATTCTTTGCTAAAGTAAGTGACTCTCTGTGCTTACCTAATTACTTTCTTCTTAGGATCCCTACGATTTAGGGTACAAGTTAAGCCGACCCCACAAAGATATCCAAAACTCCAATGGCTCCGATGAGACAGACATTTCTCATATTTCTCTCCTGTGGAACATTCCCGAGGCAGGAAGGTGGTCCGAGGAGGCAGCCAGCCTGCTCTGCTCCATGCATCACCCAGGGTCTCAGGCTCTTCTCTGATGCTCCACCATCTCTTATGGTGCGGTCTGTGTCCCTGTGGTCCTAACAGGCTCACCTGTACCATATCTGTGGGAAAGGGGGAAGGGAGAGGGGAGGGCAAGCTGCTACTTTTTTAAAAGCTCCATCCCAATGGCTAGAACTTAGTCACTTTAGCCTCACCTAGCTAGAAGGGAGACTGGATAGTGCATTCTCCAGTTTGGTGACCTCATCCCAGCTAAAACATGGGGGGTTTTATTGCTAAGAGAAAGACAGGGGGATGAATCTGGGCGGCAGTGAGCAGTCTCTGCCAGACAGCCCCATTCAGAGGACTAATTGCATGGGCAGCCGTGGGTCAGCCATGTTCTGAGAAGCAGTGATAGAATGTGCCAGTCTAGTATTGCTGGACCAGGTACCTGTTGGATGCCATGCCCAGGAAGTCATGTCTCAGTGCAAGTGACCGACAGGAGCCCCCTGACAATGTTGACTCGGTCTGTGCTCACTGTGGTCTTATCCTTTCACACACACCAGAACCTCTGAGTTCAAGCATAGAGGAGGAAAATGTGTTAGAAACAGATTCACTGGGTAGTGCAGGGGTGGGGAACCTTTTTTCTGCCAAGGGCCATTTGGATATGTATAACATCATTCCAGGTCTATACAAAATTATCAACTTAAAAATTAGACTGCTATATTTGGTCAAACTGTTAATTAATTTACCCCTAGTGCCTTGGCAGGGCATGCACCCCGTGGGCCAGCCGTTCCCCACCCCTGGGATAGAGTTTCCTGGAAGGTCAGAGGCTTTTGTTCACTGAGCATGAACTTTTTCAAAGGAACCAAAGGAAGGGCTTTGGCTGGCTTCCTGGAAGTTAATTTCTGGTGGGTTTTCCAGGTTCTCCTCCCGCTAGTTGACCAGTACTTCACCAATCACCGCCTCTACTTCCTGTCGTCCCCGCTGAAGCCCCTTAGCAGCAGTGGGTTTGCCTCCCATAAGGAGAAAGAAATGGTGGCCAGGTGAGTCTATGCAAGAAAGAGAAGGTCCTGGTGCCGATGTGGTTTATATAAACCTCCAGATTCCTGGAGACTCAATGAGTCTTTTGAAGAAATGAACTGTATCCTGATGGGTGGCTCAGAGGTTTTGGTTATCACCTGTTTTTAAAGTAATTTTATTTATACTTATCTATGTATTATTATCTTGGCAGCATAGAAAAGTGCACTGTTTGGGGGTTTCAGTAGGGCTGGGGGAAAATTTATATATCAGGTTAACTTCTATCCTGAAATAACATTTAGAAAAAGGTGAAGGTAATTTTGCAGCTTAGAAAAAGCAAACACACAACATTGAGAAGAAGCAGATTAATTCTGTGTTCAATCCCATTCTTATCAGGCTTCTGAAGCTTAAAATTTAGGAACAGAATCATATCTTACAAATTCTGGTTTGGACGATCTGAGATTTGCAATCTAGAGCAACATAATTCAAATTGAATTCTTAATAGGGAAACATTTTTTATCAAAAGAACCAGCCCTTGCCCAGCCAGCATGGTTCAGTGGTTGAGTGTTGACCCATGAACCAGGAGGTCACAGTTCAATTCCCAGGTTGCAGGCTAGATACCCAGTGTGGGACGTGCAGGAGGCAGCTGATCAATGATTCTCTCTCATCACTGATGTTTCTATCTCTCTCTCCCTCTCCCTTCCTCTCTGAAATCAATAAATATATGTATTTTTTTTAAGTACCAGCTCCTCTACATTTTATGCAGCATAACACATAGATGCCTCAAAAGAGAAGAACAAAAGGGATGTTTCATGATCAGGCTCAGAGATGGATTCCACCATGCCTCAGGTTCTCTCTGGGTTTGATTTATGAATGGCAAAGAGTTAAAGACTGTAATGAAAGCAGATAATCAAACCCTTCCCTAGCATCCACTGATGGTGAACAGTGGACATAATCCTATCTAATAAAAAGGGAATATGCTAATTGACCCTCACACCATCGCAAAGATGGCGGTGCCCACAGCCAATAAGGAGGGAATATGCTAATTGACTGCCCTGCCCTCAAAGATGGCGGCACCCACAGCCACAAGATGGTGGCACCCGGTCCCCTCAGCCACGCCAGGGCAGCAAGCACACAGCAAGGCCATACCGTGCCGCGTGCCTGCCTCTGGAAACCCCCCAGTCCCTTCAGCCCCCCAGCTGCCCAGGGCCAGCCCAAGGCGCAGGCAAGCATTGGATGGCAGCTGCCCAGGTGACTAGGACCACCTGAGGCTCAGGTAACCAGGGCCAGACCAGGCTTGCACTGCTGGCAATGGCAGCAGCAGAGGTGTGAAGGGGTGTTGCCTTCCTCTGATGGCCGGGTCACCTCCTATCCCTGAGGGCTCCTGGACTGTGAGGGGGGCAGGCCGGGCTGAGGTACGCCCCTCTAGTGCATGAATTTTCATGCACCGGGCCTCTAGTACTAAATAAAAACCCAGCTGTTTAAAAAAAAAAAAAAAGACACAGCTGTTAGGTATTAGCATCTTTGAGAAGATATTCAACTTTAAGATTTAGCTAGCATTTATTAAACACACATGGCTAAGCAGTGAGCTTGATTTTTCATAGGAAGAGTGTGCCCAGTTGGATATCATTATCCCAATGCTTTAAATTCTAAGAATATTATCTCCACTTTACAGATGAGGAAACTGAGGTTTGGTCAGGTTGATGCCAGTGCCTAAGGCAACAGGGAGTAAGATAGGGCAAAAATGGAGGCCCAGTCCTCTCTGTCTGGACCCAGTGCCATTTTCCCTGCACTGCCATTACTTAACTCATTTGTTAAGAGAGGAGGAACCCATGCTATCAAAATGGGGTACACTTGGAATCCACTGCTGGCCAATGATTTCTAAGTATTTTCAGGATGCACCAATGTACTTTGTAAGAAGTTAAGAAATTGAGGGGCAAAAATGAGATACTCAGATATATCAACAGAAGGCAGGTGTGTCTGTTTTCTTCTATTTTTTTAGATTATTAATTCATGGAAATGTAACATTTGTTCAGCCAGGCACCATTTGTCACGGCTGGAGCTGATCAGCCTTGCAAATAGCTCTCAGACCCGGCAGCATGCCTGCCACCCTCTGTGGAGGCAGTGGTGCGCACTGCACCTGTTCACGTTTCCGGACCCCTTCTGTTTGCATCCTTCACCCCTACCCCACCTCTTCTGCACCGGATGCTATTCACTAGGGCTTTCCAGGCTCTCTCCTGGGGTCCCTTTAGTTTATCACCTTCAAATTCGGAGGAGACCCAGGCCTCTCACAACTCCGGACTAAGGACAATGCTGCTGCTTAAATCATGGGCCCCCTAGGGGACAAGGAGGAGCCTGTGGAAGTTGGCCTTGCTGGCCTGAGAAAGCACGTCCCACAGCAAGAGGAGCCATGTTAATATTAGGATCAAACAGCAAACCATCTGCTTTATCTAGAAAAGTGTTATTTTGTATTTATACAGAGCATGTGTTTATTTCACCAGAAATAAGAAAGCCCCTAATTCTAAAAGCTAAGGGCAGTGTGACTACTCTGAACTTACGAAAGAGAAAACTAACACATTGTCCACCATTAAGTGGCTTCACCCACAGCCCAGATGTTCAGGGCAGAACCACAGAACTCCCATTTCTCCTGACTGTCCCCCTCCCTCAACTCTGTGAGTTATCAGATGAGAGAGAGAGAGAGAGAGAGAGAGAGAGAACGAACACACGAACAAGAACACACACTGGGGGAAGAGATAAAAAGAAGCAGTCCAGATTTCATTTCACACTAGCTGGATACTAACTCTCTATGAACTCATTCTGAGTCCTCTTAAGTTCTAGGCTGGGGGTTCCAACTTATTTCCACTGCAGAAATAATGACTAACCAGGAGGGACTTAGGCTGTGATTTCTAGGGGACATCCCTGAAAGGCCCAGGGTGTTCACTGGAAACCACTGTAAGGTGAGCAAATCTTCATCCCCACCAGACTCGGGATGTACTAGTATTTCTTCTCCGTTTGAGATATCCCCTGAAAGACTTCACCCTGGGTGGGGCACAGAGCCCCTGACAAGCTATGAATGAGACTGTAGTTCAGCCTCACCTTGGAGTACCACGTGTTTTCATTCAGCCTTCCCTCTTTCTGTTCCGCCGGGAAAGGCTACTTTCTGAAGGGGTCGCCAGGTTGTCTAGTTGTGCTAGTGTCAGCTAGAATTCAGGGGCATTCCTAAGAGCACAGACAACACAGGTCAATGACAGCCTAGTGCCCCTACACGGGGTCCATCGGGGCCCATCGGTAGCGTGTTCAGAAACATTCATGGGCTCTTTTCCAGCTACCCATGCCCTCTATTAGGCACTATGGAAAGTAAAACAGTAGACACAGCTGGACCTCCAGGGCTTCCACGGCAGACAATATGGGCGGAAAGCATGGAGTAGGGACAGAAAGCACAAAAGCAGAGCAGATGGACTTTCCTGGCCTCCAAGGACCCAGCTAGGACAACAACCCAAACAGGCCCATTGATGAATAGGAAACGACAAAGGAAAGCAATTTCTTATGTTTGGGGCTCCACACAGTGTTGCCCATACCTGAACCATTAACATTCTTCCAGCACCACCTTCCCGCTCATCTCCCAGCAAAGGGCTCACACCCTGGTGAAGGCTGCAGAATAGTTTGCCATCTACTGCAACAATGGAAAAATTATGCTTCCATCCAGAATCCTTGTTTATCCCTGAATGTCATACAAATGAACATTATTTATAGTACTCTATAGCAAGGGGTGGTTTGCAACAACTGGCTCACTGCAGGATACTGTAACTGATCCAGAAGGCTTGTTCTCTGTAAGGTTGGAGCTGCCCGCGAGGTGCCTTTCATGACTCTCCAACAAGACTACGAGAACCATGTGCTTTCCAGGTGTGGTCTAGTGGCTTGTTTGAGGAGAACACAGTGCACCTTGCTAGAGTGCCGTTCCGTGCTCTCTGTGTTACAGCATGGGGGGCAGGGGGAAGGGACGAATTAATTCTTGAATCTCTGTGCCTCTCCGACTCATGCTCTTTTCTGCTTCAGCCTGTTCTGCAAACTTGCCGCTCTTGTTCGGCACAGGATTTCCCTCTTCGGTGAGTGAGACAGGTATTGCTAACGGGTGCAATTCTCCCTGTAATTATCCTGAACTCACATTTTGGCTTTATTTGTGGCTCCTGCAGACAACCTGAGCCTGGGGACCAAGGTGTCACCTTAATTTGCCATAGCAAATTAGTCTGAAGTATGATAAATGACCTCTCTATCCCTTGAACAATTCAGATTTTCCACACCAATGAATGTTTTAAGCTCTGCCTTCAACATCCATCCTAAAGCAATATGTCAGGCCAGAGATAAACGCATCATCCCTGCCCATAGGCCTGGCATGTTGTGTGTCGGTGGTTAATTATGCCAGGCTGTGGTTTGTGTGTATTGAGAAGGTTGTGTTTGAAAGATGGGTTGAATGGTTCAGGAAGTCACGGTGACATTTTTTATTCTAGGGAGCGATTCTACTACAATGGTGAGCTGCCTTCACATCTTAGCTCAGACACTGGACACGAGGTAAGTCTGCCCAGTTTTTCCAATCGCTTCTCAAGACTCCCCCTCTAACCCTCTCCTCTCACGGATGATTGTACTGATGAGAAGACGTGTCACTGCTCTGCAGGAGCTGGAGGGTCAGGGTAGGGGGACACAGGGAAAAGATGATTCTCACCCTGGTGTTAGCACTCTCATTTCTCAGTTCACGTGGCAGAGGGCTACCACTGTGGCGTGTGCTGAACAGTAAAAGCTGGGCATCTGGCCATTCTTGTCTTCTCTTCCTGAGAAGTTCATCTTTGAGAAGATAAAATAGATCATGTGGCACAGTGCCACTCTGCACCTAACTCTCCACAAAAAAGCAAGCGCTGCTGATGGGCGGCAAGGCCTAAGCATCCTGGGGAGGGCAGCCGCGGCACTCCGCAGCCAGAATGGCCCAGCGAGGAAATGCAGGATCGCAGACAGAGTTTGAGCCCGTGGCCTGAGGGTCTGGTAGGAAAGATGGCTGAACGGGAAAGAAGTCTTAAAAATATATGTAGTCGGATAATATAAATATTTTATATTTGATGAGATAAAAAAGAGAAGCCGTGAAAAGGACTGACCGGAGCTTTCATTAGCACACTCGTGTAGGGCCCCTGTCAAAGACATACACCCCGATGCAGCGGAGAGGCGCCAACCTCAGAGTGGCCAGATGAAAATCCACCACAAAGAATGATTACAAAAAAAAAAAATCTCATGATTTTTAGATTTTTGAGAGAAACAAATACATTGTGGAGATATTAAGACAGCACAATGTTTGCAGGATCAGACCAAAGCCTCCCAGGGGACTGAAATCCCTTGCAGTTGGGATGAGTGAGGAAACTTTTCTCCCAGAAATGTGGAATGCCTTAAGGAAGAGTCCACTTTTTAAAAATATGCAGGTCAGTGTGATCATCATTCCTGAGAAAACCTGCGACTGGAAAGTCAGGAGGAGGATAGAAAGCTCATGAATACTTACAGGGTAGGATCAAGCCTCGCTGACTTTATGTCCTCGTTTTTATTTTTCTGGTTAGTTGGGTGATCATGGGAATGCAGTAGATAAAAAGCAACTGTGCTTGTAGCAAGCCTGTCATCGTCTCATGAATAAGATGCAGACGTGTGGAAAATAATATGTGATTTGTAGGCTTTGTTCCAATTCTAAGTTTTATACAATAGTTTTGAGGGAGGCCCTCAGATATCCATAGCTAATCTCCATGCCCATGTGTTTTTGAAGTGAATTGAGTTGTCTGTTTTAAAAGGGCTGGCTGTCCTTTCCCTTCCCTCCTCCAAGCGAGGACGTCCTGCAAGCTATAGAAATCCACGCACCAGTGGGCTTATTTCTTTGTTCTCTCTCTCTCTCTCAGCTCCTGCATCATAGGAGAGCGAATATTTCTCGCTAGGCCTTATAAAATTTGCTTATCCCACGGTGAGCTGCAAAAAAAAAAAAACAACTTCCCTCACTGTCCTTTTAATTAGATTTTTGCACAAGTAGGTAGCCTGCTGTGACAGATACAGCACCAGGTGACCAATATCAGTTCCATTCTGAATCATCCTCTGTGTTTCCAGAAGAGTTGAACACAAATTCCCTCAAACTGAGCACACGGTCCAGTGCTAGCCTTACTCTTAGGGACTGTGTGGTCCAGGCTCTTCCAGGACCCTAGCTACCCTCTCCATCTCTCCTGACCCAGTGCCATCAGGTGACTGGGGAGTCCAATGTCTGCCTGGTTTGCACTGCAGGTCACCAGTTTCAGGAAGGGGGTTGGCCAAAGCTTCAGGTTATGCTTCTGGTTTTGAACGTTGTTTGCTTACAGGACTGTCATGAAGTCAGGCTCAGAGCTGGTGAAGGCCGGGTTACGCGCATTCTTTGAAAATGCTGCGGAAGACTTAGAGAAGACTTCAGAAAACCTGAAGCTCGGGAAGTTCACCCATTCCAGAACGCAGATTAAAGGCGTCTCTCAGAATATTAACTACACCACGGTGGCGCTGCTCCCCATCCTCACGTCCATCTTTGAGCATGTGGCTCAGCACCAGTTCGGAGTGGATTTACTCTGTGAGTCAGATGCTGTGGATTCACATGCACATGGCCACAGACAGGAAGTGTGTGTGTGTGGCTCAGTCTCTGAGGCTGATCTTGAGGGAAGAGTAGAGAGAGAATCATTCCATGCATTCTCTTTTATATTTAAAAATTAGTCAACTCTTGGAGGAGAAGAAACCCCCAAATTTGAGTATATAGTGTTTCATCTTTTCCTACAATTATTCAGGACCAAAATTTTCCACCCACTGGTTTAGCTCCCAACCTTTTGTTCCTACTTAATTTGAACAGGTTATCTGAATAATCCAGCAGGATTGCTTCCAGGGCTTTTCAGACACCAATTTTCCTCTTAAGAAGCCCTAATTTATTCACTGAATACCAGGAGCAAAGGAAAGCTGCTACCATTTCCTTATCTGGGGCTTCAGGAGACCATCGTCGATTGGTTTTACTTTAGTTTGCATGCAGGACCATGTACAGACCTCTCCTGCAAATATTCTGCCACCAAGCTTCAGCTTCACGCTTTAAATGCTAGCACATGATTTAATTTAATTTAACCAGTTGTCAGTAGCTAAGGCTGGGTCTTCCATATCCCTGAGCAACTGAAAATCAGTATTTCCGTGGGGTAGGGGAGCATGGCTCGGAAATAACTCACCTCCTTGTTAAAAAATAAAAAACTGAATTAGTTCTCACTGTGGTCAGTTAGTCCCAGCCCTGTGATAAGTTGCAGACATTACCAGGGGCATGTAGCCTGCAGATAAACTTGTGAGTTCCCAGGTGGGACCTGCCCTTCCCTTAGGAAACGTGGCAAAATCACAATCTGATTAAACTGCCTCTTGAAAAACTTCCCCGAGAGAACTTGGGACAGCTGAAAATGAGGAATTTTGCTCCAACTCTGAAGAGGTAGAGACATTGTGCATATCTTCCTAGGAAATGAATAAAAGGCTCATTAAAACTTCAGATTTATTGCATTCTTCCTTTCAAAGCAAGAAAATTTGTTCCTCTGGATAAAATTTGACTACGGTGTCTACTTTTACTCAAAAAAAGAAAATCCCATATGGAAGGACTCAGTGGTCTAATGATTCCTTGTGATCCCCAACCTGAGCCCCACAGAGGAACTGGGATGGCTCAGTGGAGGAGGGTCTCCTATCAATATTTCCTCTCCCAGTTCAGCAACTAGAACTTGGGTAGAAAGGGGCTATAAGAAAGGAGGGTGGTAGGAGGAGGGAGAGAAAGACAAAGATCTCTCTGGCTCTCAGGTGATGCCAACGCGTTTTTCTGTTGGTAGACCCTTTCCGTGTGCGGGAGGTGGCGAGCTGTGATGGTGCAAGGCAGTGACGCTCTTTTTGTTCTTTCCAGTGGGTGACGTGCAGATTTCATGCTACCACATACTGTGCAGCCTCTACTCCCTTGGAACAGGAAAGAACATCTATGTGGAAAGGTAATGAGTGAACACAGGAGGCTAACACATTCAGGCTCAGAAAAACGTTGCTTAACAATAGCATCTTTTCAGTCCAGCAAAATCAAAGTGCTCGCTGAAATGGGATGGTGAATTTGAGCCTAGGTTATGAAATGTTTATGGCAGTGTTAAGAAGTGGAATGATGCTTTTAATGTTATGACTTTCGTGGAGATAGCTGGCGAAGGAGCAATAGAGCCAAGTAAAAATCATGTGCTAGTGACCAAAAAATGTCACAGAAAATGCCCATTTCTTCATAATCACAGCTTCCAAATCGCTTCCAGGGCTCCTGTGGTTAAGCTGGCTGAAAAACTCGAGGGACATGAGGCAGTTGCTTAGAGTTGAATGAGTTTCTATGCGATACAATCCTGGGCCTTGACCGTTGTCGGGTGTCAGATTAGCTATAGTTTTAAACGAGGCCACACTTTGGTAGCAGACATGCTTTTCAATAATCTTGAATCTGAACAAGCTGATTGACAGAGCATGTGGGTGTCAGCTTGGCTCTCTTAATCTGCCTGGAGCTGTGGAGGCCTTTGTGACCCTCTGCTTTTCACCATCAGATGCCATGTGTTGTGTTATTCTGTTTAAATGTATGTGGAAGATCAAAGGGATAAACACAGTATTAACCAAACTCTGGACTTAATCTTATACTTGGAAGTCTTTCTTTTCTTCCCCCCTCCCCCTCTTCAAATGAGGAAACTGGAAGGAATTTGATCTGTGCTTGAAATTATTTCATCTAAACATGTCTTGTTATCTATGCCCTGTGTGCCTCCTCAGTTTATGGTACCTTTATCAAGTCAATAATAAATCCTTGTTTCATATCAAAACTTACATAAATTATTATTGCAATTTCTAAAAAAAGACCAAAAAGAAAAGACTGGTTCTTTCAAAAACTCAGTAACTAGCCCTCACCTGTTTGGCTCACTGGATAGAGTATCATTCTGCGGATTGAAGGGTCCCAGGTTTGATTCCGGTCAAAAGCACATGCCTGGGTTTCGGGCTCAATCCCCAGTGTGGGCTGTGCAGGAGGCAGCCGATCAATGATTCTCTCTTATCATTGATATTTCTATCTCTCTCTCCCTCTCTGAAATCAATTAAAAAAACAAACAACAACAACAACAAAAACTCAAGTACTATGACTTGAAATCATGTGCTAGTAACCAAAACATGTTCAAGAAATGTCTGTCTTCATAACCACAGCTTCAATACAGCTTCTGTAGTGTAAGAGTTTGAGAAACTAATGACTACTTTATTTTTATTATGATTTTAATTCCTTATAGTTGCATAGCTTTCCTTACTGCTTTACATAAAATATAGATATGTTTGTCATTTAGAACTGGGCAAACAAAAGTTTCAACCACATTATACCAAGTCAACAAAAGAATTAAGTTAAAATTTCCCATTTGATGGGAGTTGGTCAAGAATTTTACTTAGGGAGGATTCTTTAATTCATTCCTTCCATTAAATATTTGTGAATATTTTCTCAATTTCTTATTCTTCCATTTTTTATGTATGTATAAACATGCATCTATATGTGTATGTGTTTCTTTGTACATTTTTTCTTAAAGCTTGTGCATTATTCTCTTGGAAAAAAAAGGTCAAATAAAGGTCAGCTCTGAAATGTCAGACCAGAAAAAGATTCATATGACTTTTCATGCTTTATTCATATATTCATTGCAGTTTTATTATGTATCTTCTCCCCGCAACGTTGTGAATATTGTGCCTGTACACTCTGTGGTGGTGGGAGTCAGCTGGGAGAAGCACCTAGCTTAAGTCTGCTCCAATTGTCTGTCTGCTAGTTAATGATTTAAAATCCTACACTTGCAATGCTACTGCTATTAACCACCTTTGTTTGTTTTCTTTTGTATTGTGAAAGTGAGACATACTTCAGAGATTTACTTCTCCCTTCTTTCCCTGGCTGCTTTTGACCAAGGCTGCTCAAACATTGCAAGCTTTCCCTAACCCTCTGAGATTGCTCTTTACCATCCCTTCCCCTGCTTTCTGCCCTCTGCGATGTGTTGTTTTCTCTCCTTAGCATCCTCTGCAATATACACAGAGGAACTTTCACAGCTGCAAATCCCCAGATATGTGCAAGGTGTAATTATTATTGCTGTGATGACTTTGTCTCTGCCTGTGTCCCTGGCAACAAGGTCCCGATCCATGGAAATTAAATTGAGAGAACGACTTGGAAGTAACAAAAACTGAAATACAAATTGAATCCTCCTCAATCTGTCACCATGACCAAATACTATATATGAAAAAATACTCTACTAGACAGGATGAACTGAGGGAGAAAGACAAAAGAGTTTCCACATCCAGTGAGAAACTCTAAGATAGATCATTTGGTTGCTATGGAGCTCTTTGTGTAGCCCTTGCTTGATTGGTCCACAGCCACACCGCCCTCTGGGGGGCGCTAATGACCAGAGAAGCATAGTAACAGCAGGCCTTTATCAGCTCAGTCTCTCTGGGGCCTGGAGGTCACACACAGTCTTTCACTCTGGTATCTCACAGCCAGTAGCATTAATTGGCAGACTTCTGAGCTTTACTTTTATAGAACTTTTAACAGGCCAGGAGAACTGTTGTTTATATCTCTTTTGGCCCAGTGGCTAATTAGCATCACTGTGAGCTCCAGACTAGAAAGCGTCCTGGGGTGAGCTGGGAGAGACTCGGTTTCTCAGTAATTAATATCCGGAGGATGGGACATGCGTGCCCCTCGAGTCAGTGCAGCACTGGGAAACTGTCTTCCGTCCTGAGGACTGCCTTCGTATGAGACTGACATTCTTGAAATTCACTGTCATGAGTTCATGACTTTAATTTTGGTGAGAGAGTAAGCAAGAGGGGAATAATGGGTCCGTTTAGCACCAAGACAACCCCAGGGCCTGCCGTTTCCCAGGTTCACCTCCCTGGGCCAGCTAAAATTCGCTCTCAGGTCTGCCCTTCCTTGTCGTCCCTGACTTTGACCCAGGATTGTTTCCCTTCAATGCCCTCCCCATGGCATTTCTTTTCCATCGCAATTTAGCTCTTTATTTCCTCCTCCTCCTCAAAAGGCAAGACTGAAGGAGAAGAAACACAGTATCTCTCTTCATTGGCCACGGTGATT
The DNA here is from genome assembly GCF_028538775.1 of Myotis yumanensis. NCBI lineage: Eukaryota > Metazoa > Chordata > Mammalia > Chiroptera > Vespertilionidae > Myotis > Myotis yumanensis. The sequence goes on from NW_027223752.1 coordinate 78,759,991, forward strand.
GGTTAAATGGAGAGAGTGTTGACTGAAAAATAAGCAGCCTGTTGTAGATTCTCGTATTTGAGATAGACAGGACCTCACCTCAGCGGTCACTGGGGTGTTGGTCATTCAGGCCTGAAGTTAAAAGGATGCCTCTCTTCTCATGCTTTCCCTCCACCCTGAGCTTAGCAAAGGAGGAATGACAAAGGCTAAAACTGTCTGGCTTACTTCTCGGGAAGCACTGGCTCCCCTAGTCACCCCCATCACATAGTAAATGCTTGTTATCCGCGCCCAGAGACCCTTCAGTTTTGACATTAGGGCTTCTTGGTGCTGCCAGATGTGTTGGCTGTTGTCACAGTGAAGGGCAGGTTCCACAGCCTTGGGTGCAGGTTCTGGTGGGAGCTTCAGGGAACCCGAGGGCTGAATGCCTTTCTGTTTCCATGGAAGTGCAGTCGTGGGTTAAGTGTCTGCTCTTGGCTGCAAGTGCGCCCACTCTTGCTGGCGTTTTTCTCCATGGTGGTTCCCGAGAGATACAGCCTGACATCCTCCGCTTCAGGGGGTTAGCTAGTGAGCTTCATGCTCACAGCATCAGTGCACAATTTGAGTTGATCAGTCACAGAGCAAAGTGAACAAGATGGGCTTGAGCACTCTAAGCCAGTGGTTCTCAACCTTGGCTGCACATTAGAATCACCTGGGAATCTTTTTAAAATCCTGATTTCTGGGCCTCATCCTCCGGAAATTCTGTTTCTTTGTTACTAATGTTGTGGCCCCACCCCATAACAAAGAAACAGAATTTCCGGAGGATGAGGCCCAGAAATCAGGGTTTTAAAAAGATTCCCAGGTGATTCTAATGTGCAGCCAAGGTTGAGAACCACTGCTCTAAGCCCTTCCAGTTCTTAATTAGAGACCAGTTGTCTACATTTCCAACTGATTATCTTGGCATCGTGGTCTAACAAAGGACTCACAATGTTGGTTTGTTTGAAGAATTTTTTTCCCTTATATGGGAGCTGACATCATGTTTGTAACTCACAGGACCGGTGTGTGATCTGTCCATGATTGAATGCCAATGGGTGGGGAAGAGGAGATATTTGTGGGTGAAAAACAGATATTTGTGGGCTCTGCTCTCTCATTCATCAGAAAGCAACAGATAACAGCCCCACACAGGGCCCTCAAGCCAGCACTGTCACTGTGCTATCTCACCAGCAGAAAGGACCCACTGAGTTAGACAGTACAGCTAGAGGCTAAGTCCAGGTCTGCAAGGGGGAAGCACTATTTCAGTACCAGCTCCACGCAGACCAGCCAGTGGCTGGTTCCCGTCACTTACACTTGCAGACTTGGTCATCTCACAAGCAAGCACAAATCCTCTCAGTTGGAGAACCAAAAATCTGAACTGGGGAATCCCAAGCATTTTATTTTTGTTTGGTTGCTTGTTTCAGAGAAAGATTTCAAACCCAGAGCTTAATGCATTAGTACATGCTGGACACTCAAATGTTTATGAAAGGAAGAGATAGAAGTATTGGTGTTAGAGCTATTTCCTCTAAATCAAGCAAGATGCTCTGGGACCTATTATTTCTATTAGAAGTTAGGTATCTTATTTTATGTCTTATTAGTACTTTTGGCCCATTATCTACTATTCCCACTGGTGGACACAGGCTCCATCCATAGCAGAGAATAGACACAGAGAAATTACACAGAAGATTTCAAAGCACTTTGAGGACAAGGAGGATCAGATTCAGTGTGGATGCCAGCAAAACTTGCTCTCAGACATGATGGGAGATAAGTACAAAACTACATAGCATATTATATCACCTTGGCCAATTAATAACTGGGTTCCAAGTAGTGAGACCATTACAGAGCATTGGTTAATGTCCAGCAAAAGATGGGGGAGAAAGAAATGTATGCAGCTCTGCTGAGCCCAGGGCCTGGGGATGTCCAGTGGAGTCATCAATGAGAAGCGGCCTGAGACATCCTGGGGAAGGGGCCTGGCCCACCAACGCATGGGGCCAGCATGTGAGTGGCAGCACTTCTGAATGGACTTGTTTGTTTCCAGACAACGTCCTGCCCTTGGAGAATGCCTGGCTTCCCTGGCAGCTGCCATTCCAGTGGCATTCCTGGAGCCCACCCTTAACCGCTACAATCCGCTCTCCGTCTTCAACACCAAAACCCCCAGGGAGAGATCTAGTAAGTATCTTCCCACAGATCATCAGCCCGTGTTCTGGGAGGAGAGCCCAGGAAGGAAGGCCGTGCAGGCAGGGGGCGGTGGCCTGCAGCACTGCTGCTTGACATGCTCTGAGGGGTCAGAGATCAGGGCTGGATATGTTGCATGTCTCCATCTTGCTGGGAAAATGAGCATGGGCAAGTCCTTTGTTACTGTTAGACTTTGGTTTCTTCCTCCGTAAAATGAGGAACCTGAAACCTCGGGTTCTCTTGTCTGCCCTGGGTCTTCTCCTCCTGCCCCCTGGGGATGTGATGACTTGCTCGGTTTCTCTCCAGGGTCAGCAGAAGGGCAGGTCTGCACCTATAACCTATTATGCTCTTCATGTCCAAGGAGAGATTGTTTCCAAGGATGATGACCACACGTTCTCCATCTGCACGGAGAATAAAACATAGCAAAACACCAGACGGAAGTGAAATGACACAAGAGCAGAGCATTGTTCTAAGTTCTAAGACAGCAGTCGGCGAACTATGATGATGAGCCCACTGCCTGATTTTGTAAATAACCTTTTCTTGGAGCAGGTCACACCCACTTGTTTAGATGTTGCTGTGGCTGCTTTAGCACTATGTTGGGAAGGAAAAATAATCTTCCCTCTACCCTGCATTGTTCTTGGCTAAAACCCCTGTAGAAAAGACAGGTTAACAGGAGAAAAATAAAACCATTTTAATCACATACATATGTACGTGTGCCCCACAGAGATGTGAGATTGGAAAGGTAGCCCGAGGATTGAGCCTTAAACACCGTCTGGGCTAAGGAAAGGGCAAAGGCATTGGCCATGGAAGGGAAGGAGGCAGTCAGGAAGGGGAGAAGAGGAGCTGTTTGTAAACAAAGGTTGCCGGGCCATTCAGATGTCTCTCAGATGAAACAGTCCTGCTGGGTAAGAGCTCTCTTCCCAGTAGACTGCCTTTCTATTGTAAATCCCTTTTATAAATGTAGAGTTCTTTGACAAAAGGGTAACTTCTAATCCTTCTTCAGAGATTCTGTATGCTGTTTCTTAAAAATAATCAGCTCGAAATAATTGCTGTGCCAAAGAGGCACATTCTGCTTTCCTTCCACTCCAGCGGCAGAGCTGAGTCATGGCAGCAGAGACTGTCTGGCCTGCGATGCCTAAAATATTTATGCTCCGGCCCCTTACAGAAAAGGTTTTCCACCCCCTATCCTAGAAGAACTTAGAACTGGAATGCAAGGCAGGTTGTAAACCTGCTCCTGGAGGGTGGAAGGGGGAGTCCTCCCATTTGGATGAATTGTGATCCCACTGATGGGCAGTGGAATAGAGGAGCTTCACACAGAAACCTTGAATCAACTAGAAGGAACTACAGTGATTCGGTGAAACATGAAGCAAAAATTACCACACCATGGGCCTAATCAGTATCAAGAAAAACCACGCCTGGCCAGAGTTATTCCATGCATCAAAGTGCCGCCTGTTCTTTTTCTTGTCAGGGCACATACCCTGGTTGTAGGTTCGATCCCTCATAGGGGTGTGCAGGAGGTGGCTGATCAATGTTTCTTTCTATCTTCCTCTCCCTTCCTCTCGCTCTAAAATCAATAAAAACATAATTTTTAAAAAAACATAATTTAAAAAAAGTATTAAACCATTTCAAACCAGAACCATCCTATTCAGTACCAATATTTCCTTAAAATATTGATATACCAGACCAACAGGTGATGGACAGCATAGCGATTCTATTTGGTTAGGGCCCTCTTCTCAAGCCGCTATGAGATCCTAAGGGAGGGAGTGCTAAGAGAGTACAGGTGCATGCTCCACTCTTTATCACCAGTCTCCCCATCTAAGAATGCAGAGTGCTCAGCCAAGGTGGGTTTATCCCCATTTGCTTTTTCTACTTCAGATAAAAGAAACACCTTGCCCTCAGAAATGATCACCAGGATGGTTTAGATAAGGTCCCTTTATAAAACTCTTTTCCTGAGCAAGAATACAGTGGAGACTGGTGTTCTTGGGGCTGGTGAAGAAAGAAACACTGCTGAGATGCCTCCACTTTCCAAAGTCTCTGATGAAATTTCCAAGTTAATTCCCTTCAGCCTCATCTCACCCTCTCTCTCCTTTCTTGGACTAGCAAAAATATGTTTCAACCTTGGGTTTTTTCCACCCTCTCATGATTCTAAATGAGTCACATCTTGCAGCTGAGTGGGAGCTGAGCAACTGAGTGGCTTTAGTAACGTTGAGAAGGGCTGTGACATCTGTAGGCAAATGCCAGACCAAGCGTTGCTCCCCAGTTCCAAAGAGACATGGGCCCAGTCACGACTGTGCTGGACATTTATACATTCATTCTGCTCCAACTTTGACTCAAGAAACAGTGCACCTTTGTCTCAGTATCACCAGTATGTTGGGAAAGAGAGAGACCTATTCTGCTCTTGAATGCATAGAGGCACAGAGCAGACAAAGTGAGAGCTTGACAAATAGATGGAGGAAACCTAGATTGGCTTTGGGAGGGAGGGGAACAGCTCTATCCCATTGTTCTCCTTCTCAAGAGCTATTTGAAAAATGTTGTTTCTTATTTTACATACCACTACATTGATTTGATAAGACACGTTCATAAATAAAAAATAAGTACCCGTCTTTGCTTACTCACAAGAAAGAAAAGAGACAAGGTTGTGATTAGAGATGACACAGTTCTTCATCCATCAGTGACATACTGTGGGACTCAGTACCCAAGTCCCCTGAGCCCATGTTTTTCAGCATTCAGTTAATCAAAGAGTGAATGCTGATCACATGTATGGCTCTTGAAAAGTAGACTGTGCATGAATATGTATTATGGGGTAACCAAGTTTGCCTGGAGTCAGAGAATGAGTGATGGCCTAACAGACTCTATGGAAGTAGACTTCATTCATTATATAAAGTGGATGGCTAAAGGGATCAAGAAGGGGCAGGAATGTATAGGGTGACAAATGAGGTGAGTCTTCAGTTTAGAAATACAATATGAACTGATTTATCAAGCCTTCAGTCAATTGGACATCTCTATTAATTGATAGTTAGTATTCTTCCAGCAGTTACTCATATTAGTAACTCTCCTACCCTACAAGATCCTGGTGCATTTTATGACTCATCCAAAAATTATAAAGAGAAGCCTAGAAAAGGTTTAATACTATTATGTGCCAGTTATTCAAAACTAGATAAAATCTTTGGCTATGTGTGGCAGTGGTCTATTAATCAGAACATTAGATTGGCCAAAACACCCTAATCACCAGCCAGTTTACTTTGTACACTCTAATTGGGATAACCAACCAGAGGAAGGAGGTCCAGTTTCCATGGAAGCTCTGCCTCCACTCCAAAGAGGTGAAGCTCTCTGCTGCCCTCTTCTTGAGGGAAGAGCTGCTCAGTGAAGAATATACAACTTTAGAATCTAACTCAGTGGTTCTCAAACTCCAGCGTACATCAGAATCCCTCGGAGGGCTGGTTAGAATGAAGCTTGCTGAGTCCAGCCCATAGAGTTTCTAACCCAGCGGGTCTGGACTCAGAAGGTCCTATCACTACTTTGCTGCTGTGGTGACGGGAGGACTTCACTTTGAGAACCACTGATGTAGAACAGCTATTTTCAACCGGTGTTTTGCAAGAATTTTTAAAACAAGCAATACCTAACTATTTAGTCAGGGGCACTGACCTCTTTTCCCTTAGATTGTCAAATAAAAAAATAACAATAGCCAACACAACAATAGCCATCTTGTGTGAATGAATCAAAATTAAACCTATGTTTTGTCAGACCAGCAAAAAATATATATTTTTGGTGTGCTGCAGAATTTTAGTAATCAGTTTATGTGTGCCATGAGCTACGAAAGGTTAAAAATTGTTGATCTAGAAGATGAAAGGGCAGTCGTTCAAATGATCCTCCCTAACAGTCTTGTGTCTGATTCTGACAAGACTCCGCTAAGGCTGTTTTTCAGGTAGATAACTCAGCAGCATTCATTCTGTGGTTTTATATGGCATTTGAAGTACAAAACACCATCTGAATCTCAAATGTTTCCTCTACTCAAGAGCCAATTACATATAAATAACTTTTAAAGGTCATTATAATGACTCCAGTGCAGAAACCTCAAGCAACTCTGTGTTTTCCTTAAGGGAAAAAAAAGTATTCCTGTTGAGGTATTGTCTACATGCCATTTAAACACACACACACACACACACACACACACACACACACACGAGCCTTCTTATTTACAATTTTACAGCAAACAACTGTAAGCTTCAGTTGCACTGTGGTGGTTGGCATTGCTCTGTGTGCAGAGCGGGAGGTAGACAGTTTGACTCCTCTGTCTTTACCTCTTTATTCTGACACTGTTTGTGTAAAATTATTTTGTTATGAGAGTCTCCCTAGGCCCCCATGTTGAGGTCACCCCTAATTGTTGTTGTTCTGCTAAAAGAGGCTAGATTTGTTCTCTGAAAAAGCCTGGGTGGGCAGGAGACAATATCTGGCCACTGTAAATCACAGGCCAGGGGTCTTTGGCTTTCATGCTGTGAATCATTTTAAGTGGTCTGGATTTTAAAGAATATTGGTCCACTCCTAGCTTCCAAGGCAGAGAGATCCTTAGCCTGCAACTTACCAAAGGCCGTAGTGATAACAATAGAAAGTCGTCCTAGGGAAAGCATGTTGGGACCTCATGGGACTGATCCATAGCAGGGAACCCCCCGGGGTCCACCGCGTTGCCACATGCCATCCAGCAGAACCACCTGTCTCAGCTACAGATTCACTCACTCCACGGTAGCCAGGGTTGTTATTTTGTATGTCTGCTCTAGGCAGTATGATCACGAGGGAAATCAAAACAGTCCCTTTCAACCAGCCAGTATTTCTAAAAGCCAAGGAATTTGCCTTGGCCTCTTACTCATTAACCCTTCAGCTCCTGTGGACCCAAGGTCTGAAGCAGACCCCCACCCAGCAGCAACACCAATAGCAGAGGGCCTGCAGGCATAACCCGCTTCACTGAACACAAACTTCTATTTGAAGGCTTCTGCTTTGTCCTGAGAAATTCATGAGAACTTTACTTTTAGTATCAAAAATCATCCCCTCAAATCTTCTAGTGGAACTCATGCTCTGGGGAAATGCTCCACATTTTCCTGTGGCTTCTCAGACTTCCTCGCCACTGTGGTGCCTGATGCTTTGGCCCAGCGTGAGAAGTTTGGTCTTTGGGTGGCGTGTACCCACCCCCAGGCCCAGGTGGACTCTGTGGGGAGCAGTGAGATAAAGGGATGCACCTGTAGAGCTTTGGGCTTATGCTTCTTTCTCAACCAGCCATGTCCCTCACTCAGCGCCCTTTTTGTCTACTAGCCTGTCAGGAAGCTCAGGATGCTTCTAGTCTCTCTTCCCAGCTTTTGGGGGAAAGTGTCCTTTTCTTCAAAGAGAACAGGACAGCTAGCCCCTGGCTGCTTCTGTTGGCTCCTCTTATGTCTGATAACCTTTAATGTGGAACTCTGTTGCCACTTCATCCCGTCTGTCCTTGTTCAGCAAAGTGACTGCAGTCATTCAGTGTGAGGAAAGGGCAGGGCTACTCATTGTTCCTTGCACATATGCCTGCAGGAACAAAAAGGCTTAAGTGATTGACAGGTCACCTCAGGTCAATTGTAAATGCAGAAATCAACTCATGTGCAATGTTTCTTGCCCAAAATTTCCAACTGGATGGACCGTGTTGTTGTCTCTGGTCCCACTGAGGCAACATGTGATGAGGTTTCCTTTCCTTTTCTAAGCAGTGCAGATGCCATCCCGGTGATTGAACCATGAGTTGGCAACCAAACACCCATTAGTGGCTTTTCTCTAACTAGACCCACCTTCCCTGCAGTGCACGCACTCAGGACAGAATGGAGAAGCCCAGAGACCGGCTTGGTCACAGAGAGGTCTTGGAAAATGCCCCTCAGCTGGGTCCCTGTTATGCTCCTTTAACCTTCTGTTTAAGTGCTTCAAGCTGAGTGTGACATGTGGGAGGATAACCCAGCCTCTGGAAGCTGCAGTCTTCAGCTGACAGAAGCTCCACATCCAGGACTCCCTCATGCAAGGCTCTGGGGTAGAAACTCACACCTACTGACCAAAGGGAGGGTGGGGCAGAGGAGAGAAGGTTGCACCATTGTGCTTTTGAATTATTGTCCCTTTGTTCTTCCTGTATGCTCTCGGCCAGTTCTGGGGGTGCCAGACACAGTGGAAGAGATGTGTCCTGACATCCCCCCACTGGAACGCCTCATGAAGGAAATCCACCACCTAGCCGAGTCCGGAGCCCGGTACACAGAGATGCCCCATGTCATCGAGGTGATCCTGCCCATGCTCTGCAACTACCTGTCCTACTGGTGGGAGCAGGGGCCTGAGCACCTGCCCACCAGCACAGGGCCCTGGTGCACCAAAGTCACCTCGGAACACCTCAGCGTCATCCTGGGCAACATCCTGAAAATCATCAACAACAACCTGGGCATCGATGAGGCCTCCTGGATGAAGCGCATCGCAGGTACCACAGATGCCTTTCTCCCCAGCCCAGCTCAGGGACCAAGATGCCTAGAGCCTCTTTTCACCTCTTAGACTCTCTTTAAACTGTTCTCCCTACCCACCTCTGTTACTTAACAGTAAAAAGAATCGACTTATTAGAGTTTCTTGGAGCAAATGCTCCTGCCCCGCTCCCCAGCTAGTCCAGGCCTCTGAGACCTTGATAAACTCTACCTGATGCACATGATCTTGCTTTATTTGCTTTTGGTGCTTAAGAATCCCCTTTGCTCTTCTGGTAATAATTGTCCCTATTTTCTTGATAAGTGATCCTTTGCATTCTCCACATCTATAAAATTCACTGCCATCTGGGCCGTGCTGTAAGTTTCTGGCAGTTGTATCTTACTTTATGCTTTCTTGGACACTCTCTAATGTAGGTTCACAGTCGTATCACTTTGTTTTGGGGTGATTTTTTTTTGGGGGGGGGGGGGCAGTTGTGTTCCTCTGGAACTCCTTACATGCAGTAGGCTCTTGATAAATGGTGTTAGCTGATTTTCTGTTCCTTGAGCAACCTCAAAGAAAGGAAAGACTTAGAAAACAAATAACCATTCTTTCCACAGTCAGGAAACCATGAGTATTTAGTGTTCTCTGTGTCAAAGTAGAGTCTGAAGAGATAGAAAAGTCTTTGCTTTGGATGGACCCATAGTTTAGATAGAGGAGTCCACCAGAACAGCTTCACCCAGATAGTCTCCTGGACCGTGACACACGGTGGCTGAGTCCCAAGGAGTATCAGCTTAACTCTGGGTATTTCCCTTCCCAGATAAATTAGTAGGCATTCCTCTGCATGACCAAGGAAGAAAAGTTCCTACCTCCTTCTTTTCTCAGGAATGAACTGAGATCAAAATTATAAATATTTGGGTGCTAATGGCTACTAGATAGTAGAGATAGGCTTCTATGGACATGAATAAATAAAGCTGGCATTCCTTTCTTATCTGTTAGCCCAAGAATATTGTTAACCCTGAGGCATTTGTTAATGAGCTCTCATTTGTAAATCTGGATTAAGGGAAGGAAGGAGATAAAGGAACAGCTCCCTTAGCCCCCTAGAGGAGCAGAGAGAAAAGAGGTCACAGCGAGAGAGGCACTGATGGGAATGGAACTTGGCCTTTTATTCCACAGATGAATTAATTCTACCATCAGGCCACTTAATTCCCGGTACCTGAACAAAATTAATTTTAAATAGTAACCCCCAAATCACCCACATCTGGAATAGCCATTCTAATTATAGCTCAAGGCAGAAAGGCACCTCTGTGTGGGATGAGGTATCGGGTGAAATCCAAGCCATCACGGCTCTGAGTTTCGACTTCTTGGTTAATGCATCTCAGCAGAGAGCTACTGTCACTTTCTCTTTCCAAAATGGTCTTCTTTATGAAATTAAAAAATAAGACAAAATAAGATTTTTTAAATGCTGAAAAGTAGGCTGTTTTCAGTTAAAATGCCCTAAGCTAAAGAAACTTTGAAATATACATTAACATTGTCAACAGTTCATGACTCATTCATTTCATTCCACTTTTTTAATATAATCACTCAAGTTCTGCTCTTTATTATGAATTGAACCAATAGGATATCCCATTTAAGAAATAGGGTGAGACATAAAGTTTTTATCTTTCTCATTAAGAAGGTCAGGATGATAGTCCCAAGTCCCACTGAGGCTTGTTTCTGCTCTTTGGGTTTGTTTGTTTGTTTTGTTGTTTTTTGCATAGGTCCATAATACTTTTTTAAAATTTTTTTATTGATTAAGTTATTACATATGTGTCCTTATCCCTACCTTACCCCCTATTGTTCCTGCTCTTTGACTTCTAGTGGCCACCTCTCCCTCTCAGCTCATTATTACTGAAAATAGTTTGTCTGCCTTCCTCAGGGCCCCAGGAGAGCCTCCAGGCATTGGGCTGATAGTTCTCAAGTCTTGAGTGCTGAGAACTGTGGTTGGGTTAATGTATTTTTAGCAACAGATTTTTCTATAAAATAACCAGAAAGCATAGTGCCCAGTACCTACTCTTGGCTTGGCACAGTGCTGGTTATTATGAACAAAATGCTTTGTTCAAGGAGTTTATAATTTAGCTAGTGAACATACTATAAAATGATTCAAGATAGCTGTTAGGAAGAACTAGGAGGTGTGAACAGGTGCCACCCTGAGTTGATGGGTTTTCAGAGCCTCAATCTCTCAGTGTCACTTCTTTCCTTTCATCAATTGTCATACTATGTGAAATGAGGGGGAGGCCTTTTGTTTGCAAATGCAGTGTACGCCCAGCCAATCATCAGCAAAGCCAGGCCTGACCTGCTCAGAAGCCACTTCATCCCAACTCTGGAGAAGCTGAAGAAAAAGGCTGTCAAGACTGTGCAGGAGGAAGAGCAGCTGAAAGCTGACAGCAAAGGGGACACTCAGGAGGCGGAGCTCCTCATCCTGGATGAGTTCGCAGTCCTCTGCAGAGACCTCTACGCCTTCTACCCCATGCTCATCCGCTACGTGGACAACAACAGGTATGAAGGAGGCCTGGGGAGCATATCCACAGGGAGGAAGGTGGTATTTGGTTATGTTAAAGTGATAAAGGGAGGTCACAGCAGCCTCCACCAGCTCCCTCCCCCAATAATCCCTAGTGTGAGACCTCCGAGCGATGCTTTCCTTGACCAGTGATTCTGTATGGTCAGTGGCACGGCCACCCCTTCCATCCTCAAATACCACAGGTGAGAGGGAGTTGGTCGAATAAGGGCAGCAGTGACCCACTCCTGCCCTTCTGCTGTTCTGTCACACATTCATTCAGTAGATATGAATTCATTCAGTAGACTGTCAGGCATTGGGGAACAGGATGAACAAAACAAATGAAGATGTCTGGTGTAGGGAGCTTTCATTCTGGGAGGGGAGTGGGCATGCAGACAATAAACAAAATAAGTACTTATATAATTATCTATACTTACTTTTATATTTAAATATACACTTTACTTATAAAAGTAATCTATGCAAAGCAGGGTAAGGGGTACCAGGGTAGGGTGGAGTTGCTGTTGTAAACAGAACATTACTAAGAAAGCGACAATTGAGCAAAGACCTAAGGAGATGAAGTTAGGAATCCTGCAGGTCTGGGAAGGGTGTTCCAGGAAGAGGGAACATCTGGTGCAGGCCCTGAGGAAGGAGTGTGTTTGGGATGTTCAAGGGATAACAAGGAGACTAGTGTAGCTGGGGAAGAGTGAGGGGTGCAGAGAGTGAGTCAGAGCCTTGGAGGCCACTGTGAAGATTGGCTTTTACTCTGAGTGAGATGAGAAGTTGGTGGAGGTTTTGAGCTCATCTGTGATGTGATCTCATTCTTTGAACACTATGGTGAGGGATGGAAGCAAATAAGAAAGTGAGGAGACCAGTTGGGAGGCTCACAATGATCCAGTCAAGAGCTGATTGAGACAGAGCAGACAAGAGATTGCCAGACTGGAGGGGTTTGGTGGAGGAGGCTGTAATGGGGAACACCTGCTTAATGGGATTAGGATTTCCTTTTAAAAATATTTCCTGAAAATATTTTAGAAATAGTTGCCCAACATTGTGAATGTACTAAATGTCAGTAATGGCCAATTTTATGTTTTATGTATTTTACCACAATTAAAAAGAGGTGGGCTAGAAGGGGTTAGTGAGGGGGGGGGCAATACTTTCAACAATAAAGATTTAATTTAAAAAATGAAAAAGAAAAATAGTTGATTTTGGCTGAGGCCAGCATGGTAAGTAATAACGAAGATTGACAGAAGGTATCAGATTCTGGGTCTATTATGAAGTAGAGCCCCCCAGGACTTCCAAATTGGGAATGAAAGAAAAGAGGAAGGTCAAGTCAAAGAAGATTCTGGCAAATGGAAGGATAGGGTTTTTATCAGCTGAGTTGAGCAAGATTGTGGTTACAGAGCATTTTTAGGGGAAGATCAGGACCTCGCTTTTGGACATGTTAAATCTGAGTTGTCTAATCAATATGGAAATAACAGTGCTGAGTGGGCAGTTGAATATGAGTGCAGAGTTCAGGAGAGGGGTCTGGTGTAGATATAGGAATTTAGGAGTCATCAACGTATTAGCATGTAGTCTTTAAGAACCATGAGACTTGAGAATCAAAGATGGCGGCATAGGTAAACACCGGAGACTGCTGCCACAAACAACCACTTCAAAAATACAACTAAAAGACGGAACAGACATCAACCAGAACCACAGGAAGGCTGGCTGAGGAGAGACTCTTCAACTAGAAGCAAAGACAACAGCATTACGAGGCTCAGAGGAGGCGCAGTGTGGAAAATTTAAAGGTACGGAGGTGCGTGTGCAAAGTGGGCTGGTGGCTGAGGGCGCGGTTGTAATTTTCAATCAGGAGAGAGTCTCAGACTCTGAGCTCCAGATCCGGGCGAGTCTCTAGGGACCCAGACTCAAACGGGAGAAGCAGGACTGTCTGGCTACGGTCCCTCCGAGGTTTGCAGCGGTTGCTGGGACAGAGAGGCAGAGCCCCTGGGGAAGGACTGAGAGCAGCCATAACTGCTCCCTCCGCCCGCCCTGTTGAGCCCGCCCCGCCCAAGCCCTGCGCAGAGCCATTTGCCAGATCGCCTCAGGCAAAGGCTAGATTAGCACCTCCCCAGAGGACAGAAGTTTTCCCACAGCTGATTCTCACAGCCAGTCAGCCTGGTGGTCAAATCCCTCTAGTATTAACTACAACAATCAAGGCTTAACTAGAACAAGACTGCGCACAAAGACCACAAGGGGGTGCACCAAGAAAGCATAAAAAATGCGGAGACAAAAAAACATGACAGAAATGGAGGATATAGAGCTAAAAAACGCAATTTTGAGGGCTTGCAATAATGTGCTACAAGCTGCCAATAAATTTGATGAGAGCCTAACGAAAACTAATGAGACCCTCGATGCTATGATAAAGAAACAACTAGAAATCAAGCATACACTGACTGAAATAAAGAATATTATACCCAATAGCAGACCAGAGGAGCACAAGAATCAAGCCAAAGAATTGAAATGTGAAGAAACTAAAAACACCCAACCGGAAAAGCAAAATGAAAAAAGAATCCGAAAGTGTGAAGATAGTGTAAGGAGCCTCTGGGACAGCTTCAAGCACACTAATATCAGAATTATAGGAGTGCCAGAAGATGAGAGACAGCAAGATATTGAAAACCTATTTGAAGAAATAATGGCAGAAAACTTCCCCCACCTGGTGAAAGAAATGGACTTACAGGTCCAAGAAGCGCAGAGAACCCCAAACAAAAGGAATCCAAAGAGGACCACACCAAGACACATCATAATTAAAATGCCAAGAGCAAAAGACAAAGAGAGAATCTTAAAAGCAGCAAGAGAAAGAGACTCAATTACCTACAAGGGAATACCCATACGACTGTCAGCTGATTTCTCAACAGAAACTTTGCAGGCCAGAAGGGAATGGCAAGAAATATTCAAAGTGATGAATAGCAAGAACCTACAACCAAGATTACTTTATCCAGCAAAGCTATCATTCAGAATTGAAGGTCAGATAAAGAGCTTCACAGATAAGGAAAAGCTAAAGGAGTTCATCACCACTAAACCAGTATTATATGAAATACTGAAAGGTATCCTTTAAGAAGAGGAAGAAGAAAAAGGTAAAGATACAAATTGTGAACAACAAACATGCATCTATCAACAAGTGAATCTAAGAATCAAGTGAATAAATAATCTGATGTACAGAATGAACTGGTGATTATAATGAATCAGGGACATAGAAAGGGAATGGACTGACTATTCTTGGGGGGGAAAGGGGAATGGGAGATTCGGGAAGAGATTGGACAAAAATCGTGCACCTATGGATGAGGACAGTAGGTGGGGAGTGAGGGTGGAGGGTGGGGCGGGAACTGAAAGGAGGGGAGTTATGGGGGGGGGGGGAAGAGGAACAAATGTAATCTGAACAATAAAGATTTAATTAAAAAAAAAAAGAACCATGAGACTAGATGAAATAAAGTATTGAAGGGGAGAGAGAGTTTTAAGGACTCAGCCCTTGTGCTCTCAAACATGAAGAAGTCAGACAAAAGAGGAGGAACCAGTACCTGAGACTAGGAGGGAGTAACCAACGAGACAGGAGGAAACCAACAGAATAATGTGTCCTGGGTGCCAACTTTATAAGGCATTTCCAGTAGGAAAGAATGATGAGTGAAGTTTATTGGTGACCTTGACCGGAGCAGTTTCAGTGGAGCAATGGAGATGAAAGCCTCTTTGGAGTGGACTAGAAGAGAATGGAAGGAAAGGATTTAGAGCCAGTGATACAGACAATTTGTTCAAGGAGTTTTATTATAAAGGAGGGCAGAGAAATGGGATGGTAGCTGGAGACAGAAGTAGAGTCAAGAGAAGAGTTTTTAAGATGAGACTAGTCAGCTTGCTTCTTTGCTAATGAGAATAATCCAGTAGAGAAGAGGAAATTGATCAGAGTGAGAGAGGATTTCTTTTTATTTTATTTTTATTTATTTCTTTTTATTTTATTTATTTATTAAGTTGTTTGGGGTGATTTTGGCCAACATGAACCTATAGGTTTCATGTGTGGGTTTCTATGTTACAAGATCTGTTTCTAAAGCAATGCCCCTTAAACAGGCAAAGGATCAGCCTCAGATAGTTCATTCACAACAGCAGGCAGGAAGGCAGAATTATTATAAAGACAGTGTTTATTAAAGTACATTTCATTTTTAAAACAGCTATCAGCTGTTAAAGTGTATATACATTTATGGGGGGGGGCACCCTGTATATGGATGGGTAGAATCTGTAGGAATCCCTTCCTGATTGCTTCTGTCCTCGGTGAAGTAGGAAGCAAGATGATCAGCTAAGAGTGAGGATGGGGAGAAGTTGCTTAGAGATTTGAGGAGTAAGAAGAAGATATAAGACAGTGGCCATGGAGAGGTGGGAGAGCAGATGGACCAGAGAAGTGTGGTGTGATGCCAAGTAGCATTAAGGGCCCCACTTGAGATCCATGATTATGAATTTAAAGTCTTTTTCTCCAGTCAATTCTGCTGCCAGGTTTTGGCTCAGAGTAGGAAGAGAGGTTGATTTGATCAGGGTTGGAAGTTTGCAAAGTGAGCATGACAAAGAAGAAAATGGGTTAGGGCAGCTGTGGGCAAACTACGGCCCGTTTGAAATGAATAAAACTAAAAAAAAAAAAGACTGTACCCTTTTATGTAATGATGTTTACTTTGAATTTATATTAGTTCACACAAACACTCCATCCATGCTTTTGTTCCGGCCCTCCGGTCTGGTTTAAGAACCCATTGTGGCCCTCAAGTCAAAAAGTTTGCCCACCCCTGGGTTAGGGAGTCGAGGGTATATGTAAACTAGTGATTATAAAGATTGACTATGGAATTTAAAGTGAATGATGAGGGAAATGAGCACATAGGAGACTAATGACCATAAACAGGAAAAGGAACAAAGTATTGTTGGTCCTGGTGGGAATCAAAGACCAAATAGATCTTTTTTATTATACCACACCCTTTAACGCTTGCAGGCCTAAAATAAAAATTAGGGGAAGCTTAATTTTAAAATACCTCATTGTCGATAGTGAAAAGCCTAAGGAATATTTGAGGGAACATTCCTAACATTTTGAGTGGTATGCCATTCTGTCATGGCAGGAAATAGGTCTGAATATGCCCATTTTAGAATTTATTTTATAAGGCAAATTGTATGTACTATTTAAAATAATTTAAGATTACTTATAATTAGCATTTCAAAATAAATACCTTACACACACACACACACACACACACACACACACTGTGTGTATGTGTGTACATAAAATCCCTTACCTATCTATGGGACATTTGACTCACTTTCTCAAAAGAAATCCTGCTTTGAGAGTCATCATTTTAGTCACTTCTGATTAACATATTATGTTAACAGTTTAGGGAAGGAATTTGTCAGAATTTGAGGTGAAAACAAAAATGAAAGCAGAGTAAGGTTGCTCCTAGAATAGCTCTTTAATGCCATTTGTCACTATTGATGATCAAGACTGAAGATAGAGTGTGTTCCGCCTGCACCGTGTTTGACAGTGCTAAAAATGGCAATGTCAGAGAGTCTTTGAGATCATCATTAATTCATTCATCCCTGCTTTTCAACCCGTTCTTCCCTGAACACCAGGGAGCATCATGGTCATCTGAGCCTGGCTTGGAAATGCCTCCTCATATGTGTGTGCCTTTACCTTTTTCAAGTCCTTTCTTTACCCCAAAGAATTAGCTGGCTTGGAATTCTGGAATGGTGGAGTTGGCAGGAATATTTGAGGTCCCTTCATCCACCCTCTAACTGGATGAATAAATACCCCCTTCCTTTTTCCAGCAGTGCATTTCCTGCCTCTGATTATCCTCTATGGCTAGACACAATAGGCACACCTCTCCCTGCATGCAACTCCCATTCTAGTCTCAGACAGTTTAAGCCATTTGAGCTCAAATCTGTAATTCCTACCATTGGCTCTGATCTTGCTCTTTGGAGGCACACAAAACTAATGACAATCTCTCTTGTGGCAGCTCTTCAAATATTGAAGGGTGCCATCTTCTCTTCTCCTCCTCCCTGTGTTTCCTCGTTACATTAGACCTTTGTACTTCCTTCAGCCCTGGCATGGCAATGTTTCAAGTTTCTTCACCATCTACAACACTCTTCTGAAGAGAAGCTTCCTTGCATCGGTGTTCAGCCTGAGGCTGACTCAGAACAAGCAGGAATTCCAAGTGTGGTATGGGGCAGTCAGAGCAGGGCAAAGCAGCTCTCCATCTCCTCCTCCAGAAGATACTAGGTCAGCATAGGTCCAGAACAATCTCTCTACAAGACACACTGGCTTGACTCACTTTCTCAAAAAATGCAACTCCCTGGAAATCAAAAACAATCAGAACATGGAAGCAAACAACTTTAAATAGTGTGATTTTGGAGAAAACCCATCTCTCAGACTGTTGAAGGGAACTCTGTGTGGTGACTGCTTCAGGCTGTGTCTTCTACTGGAGGCTCAGGCATAAGGCTGAGAGATGCTCCTACCTCTACCATGAACATAGGAGCATGGCTTTCCTTTCTTTCAAAATCTGATAACTTATCTTTTTGAGAATGGAAGTCAAACTCTCCTTACTCTTGCCATCATCCAAGAGTTTATTATTGTGCTTCTTTTCTCCATTAATATGCTCATTAATTTTATCCACTTGGGTTGCTTCAGCCATCACCCCTACTGATCATTACCTCTAAACCCAACCTTCTTCCCACCTACAGCCTTGCATTTTCCCATGGCCCTTTGGCAGCATGCAGTGCAGATAAAGAGACTCAGGAATCAGTTAAGTGCCTCTAAAAGGATCAAGTGTCTGGCTATTAAGAGAGGTCATGAATTCTGTGGAAGAGTGGGAGCAGGGGAAGATGAGCCTAGTACATCATGTGAGGGGAGGAAAGGCTTTGGGCAAGTAGGAGAGGCGAGGTCAGTGCAGGTACCATCTTAATCTGGCTTGAGAGAGGTGCAGTGAGTTTGTGAACATGGGGGAAGACATTTAATTAGATCTTCTTCATGCATACCCACCACTCTAAACCTGGTGAAAGGAGTTCACCAGAAATAAAAAGTAAAGCTTTGCCTCTTAGAAGAAGAGTGATGAAAACAAAATTCATTCAGCAGAAACTGCTTTCCCATATGAAGGCAAAGGGATCAAAATTGTCTTCTTTTTCCTGGGAGGAAATGTTGACCTAAGGTTGTTTTCAGTGCTGCTGTTACACTGCCTGTGGCTGTACTTTTTCTTGGTAGGAGAGAATATGACTCTCGTCGCTTCCCTCTCAGAGCACAGTGCAAACCTATAAAGCTTGTTTAAACCAAAACACTAAAGAATGAACAACTGCCAGTTTTGATCAAACTTGACACTCGACCATGAAAAAGTGCTCCTGAAAAATCAATATGAAAGAAATCAAAAAGCATTATCGATCTCAAGCCTCAAGTTTGGATTGCATTCGGCTTCCGCTAATGGATATATGATTACAGTGGCCTAAACAAAGTAGAAGTTAACTCTCACATATAAAAGAAGTGCAGAGCTACCCAACCCAGGATTAGTGTGGTGCTGGTTACTGGAGACCCTCCGTGCTTTGTCTTTCTATCCTTCACATTGGCTTCCATCTTCAAAGTTACTTTATAGTGCAAAATACCAATTAGAACCATCATATTATCATTCCAGACAGGAAGCAGGAAGGTAAAAAGGCACCTTCAGCTATCTGATCCCTTTTTAGAAAGCTTTTCTAGAAGGCTCATCCAACAACTACCACTTCCAGCTCAATGATCAGAACTTAGTCACATGGTGATCCCTCAGGGGAAGCTGGGTAATGTGACCCTTCAGCGGGGCACAGTGCCAACCTGAATAAAATGGGGTGTTTTTTTCCTATGAAGGGAAGAGACTGAGTAAATAACCTATAGTGTCTGCCACATAAAGAAGAGAATAGTTGGAAAAGAAAATAAGAAGGATTAGGTAAGAACATCTGTGAGGCTGGAACTCAAGGCAATAAGGAATTCAGGAGATGAGAGAGGGACCCAAAAGTGGTCTTGGCCTCATAGCCTTAACCTTTCTTCCTTAGCCTGGTGCGTGCTTTCTGTGAATGTGAAGAATGTAAGGCTGCTCAGGGCAATTCATTCTGATGTCTCAGGTCTTAGGGAACTGGCTTTTGATAGCTATTACCCTGCATGCACCAAGGGACATTCGTTTTTCAGGCCACCTGTGAAAGCCAAAGTTTCCTTTAAGAAAGGTGATAGACAATTTAATTTCTATGTCACTCTCTACAGATATTTGAAAATGCCAGCTCACTCAGCCCTTTCAAAATAGAATTTAACTCAAATGTGTAAGATACTTAGGGGAAAGAGAACTTTTAGAAGTTGACTGAATTCTGCATTTTAGCCTTCTTGCTGCTACTGTGGTTTTTTTTTTTAAATAAATGAAGCTGGTTTTGTTAAGCCTGTTTTGTGTATGTGTGTGTGTGTGTTTTAAAGAAATGGATAATGTCCATTTATGTGGAGTTTCCAAACCATTTCTGAGGGCATAGGAGATATTTGGTCTCTGCCAAGCACTTCAGTCAACAGTGAAAAACATATTGTCTTACAAATGTTATTCATAAAACTGGCTTTGTAAGGAAAAAGGATGAGGCCTGAACTGTTTGTAAAATGCTCAGCATTTCAGAGGCTTGACAATGACAAGTGTAAATGACAAGACTAGATGGCATAACGACCAAGACTTTCCTGGTTTTGCCTGCCTTATGTATTAAAGGGCATTTGTCCCAAAACTTAAAGTGTAACCTTAATCACTTCATCAGTTTAAAGAAAAAAAACCTATCTTTGACAGTTTTGAAATGTTGATTTCTGACATCTGTTTGCTAAAATAATTCTTGAATCCTTTGGAAACAATGAAAATGATTATTGTAAGTCCTCTAAAATATCTACAATACATGTCTATATCTAAGCATGAAAGGAGTATATTGATAGCCTTCTTATAGGAATATAGTTTTATCTGGATAAATGTATGCATCCAATGTCCAATGAGTATGTTATTTTAATTAGTACTGAATTTCATATGCATATTCCTTTACTTTTCAACTCAGATCCAACTGGCTCAAAAGCCCCGATGCTGATTCTGACCAGCTCTTCCGCATGGTGGCAGAGGTCTTCATCCTGTGGTGCAAGTCTCACGTAAGGACTCCTGGGCCCTGGGCTTAGAGTCAGCGTGAAAGGTACAGGCCTCAGGGAACTGTCTTGTAATGTTTGCTTTTTTATTCCCCCCACCCCCCCACTTAGAACTTCAAGAGGGAAGAGCAAAATTTTGTGATTCAGAATGAAATTAATAATTTGGCATTTTTAACTGGAGACAGCAAAAGCAAGATGTCAAAAGTAAGTTCTTAGAAATCAATTCCAAAGACTTTTCAACCTTCACCTAAGCTATGTATCTCTGATGTATGAAGGAATCCACTCGGTACAGCATTTAAGTCAAACCAACAATCTCCATTGTTGTTTCTTTGAGAATGAACAGAAGAAACTGTTCTCAAATAAGCATGGTCGTCACATTTTTATGAATAAATAGCTGCTTGTATGTCCAAAAGTTTATGTTTCAAGGCTTGCCTAAGGCATTTGAGAGGCCGCTAAAACAAACATGCTGTCATTAGTTTTAAAATAGAACTACTTCCTGTGTGGTGATGTTGCAAAAATACAGATGCCTAGAGTCACCTTCTGATTAGAAAATTACTCTGCTTTGAGGATTTCATTAGTACATATTCTTACAGTATACTTGTTTTCCTCCAATCTGGAACATCCAGTAGCTGCTTTCTTTCAACTGTGCTGACCTCTTAATGCCTTCTGTTTATTTTCCACATGAATTGCATTCAGAAACCAAGACATTTGTCCATCTTCCTGCAGGAAATGTTTAAAAGAGGGCATACCAGATATCTGTCTGACAAAAAAAAAGTTACATAGAGGGAGGGCTGTAGCAGAAATATGGGAAAGGAAAGTGGCCTCCAGGTCCTTCTAGGTCAGCTCTACACAGAGAGGCTTTGCTATTTTGATTGGAGAGAATTCTGAGACATGCTCCTTCAGGTGTACATATAAAAGCCAGGCTTACTTAAATGGGATGTTTTGTTGCCAGCTGTTATAGCTTACCTTTGACTCTCTTCCCTTGAGAGTCAATGAGTATTGACTATGTCTGCCAAGTATAAGTGACATGTAACAGCTGGGATGTGTGTCTCTCTCGTTGCTGGCACAGTGCTGACTTAGAGGACTATGAAGGTGGAGTGTGCATGGGGACCCCTCAAAAGTGAAAATCAGTTCTGGAAAGATGGGTTTGTATTGTAGTTCTTAGGGCTTAGTCCAAATAATCTTTTGAGATGGAAGATCTATGTAATTGGAGTTGCAGACAAGGGGCTGGTGGGACACCAAAAATCAGCACTCATATCTCCACCATGTCTGGCTAGCTCTGATCAACTCAGGCACTCTGAACTTCCCACCCTTCTATCATTTAGCTATGTTGACACTGACACTTCTTCCAGCATCCAAAAAATGCTTCTTGAAGTTTTGAATCTGATCTACACTTTTCTAAAAGTTTGATAAATAAAATTGTGTAAATGCAAAGTGGAGCAATCAGGAGTATATATTCACATTCAAGAGGAATCTTAGGAACTTTTCCTATGGTGGATCCTTTTGAGCTTTATATTATTTATTTAATTTTAAAAATTTTATTTTGCATTCAACTTTTAGCAAACATATCTGCTGCTCCTGTCAGGTATATAGGATATTTCAGACTCTGATCCCTGGACATTTATCTTAAGTTCCCTCTGAAGGGTCTTCTTACAGCTACCACAAGCTCTCCTCTACCCTGCCTACCTAAATAAGTCCTGGGCAGATTCCATGCTACCTTCAACTTGAAGTATATCCATTGACTCAGGAATGAACCAGCTAGAATTTATTGTCATCATCAGTGATGACAGCAAAGCAGTGGAAATGGCTCTGATACAAGGATTCAGATCCCAGAGGAGCAGAAATGGTAAAGACATCTCAACCTTCTGGTGCTGAGTAGATACTTGGGATCCTTGGGTTTACACTTGGAAAGAGATAAGGTGAAAAGAATTTACATTTCACAACTAACCTACTAACAAACTAACCTGAAATCATGTTCATTCACATCACTGTATGAGGAAAAGGGTATGTTTGTCTTGTCAGAGAATGGTCATATTCAGAATCTTTGCATCTCCCCTGTTGATAAGGTTAGTCTATAAGAGCAAACACTTTCACTTCATTCCCATTGACATTGTATGCCAGTTTTTTCTGAGCCACATGGGATGAAGTCAAAGTTATAGTGTAATGGATATGAGGACCCTCCCTAGATATTAAATAATATTTGCCATGTTTCTTGGGGCAACAAATATTAATATTGTTCCTTTTACATATGTTGAGACATAAAATGTGATAGTAAATAGGACTAGAAACTAAAAGTAAGTTAAGTCTGACCTTTGGCCCAATAGTTGACTGGGGGTATGGCCTTGCCTCATTCACTTACCTCCTCTGGGCCCCAATTTATTTGACTCCCTGCAGCTCTACTAGGATGTTTTGTTTAAAAGTCAATTTCAAATTGCATCTGTAGGAAAAAAAATGATATTACATATGTGCAGGGCACTATTTCAGAGAGATACATGCCTCCAACACAGCCACTCATAGTCATTACTACTGTTTTTTTGGATGTAGAATTACATATTGAGAAGCCAAAGAGGGGGGATATTCTTTCTTATTATCAATTGAATTCTCATTGCCTTTGCCTCCCTGAGATGAGAGGTTCTCCCTACTACCTGATCTGAGTGGTCACTTGTCAACTGTGCTTGCTTTTATCTCCACTCATAATTGAATTCGGGTGTGTAAGTGGAATTGGCCACAGTGCACATGGCAGCCATTGTACTGGAATGCTGCATGTCCACACACTGCATTTGCCATTGCGAATGGAAGGGAAGCAGAGAAAAATATACAGTGGGCCACCCTTCTCAGACGTGGTTAACTGAGGTCTGTTCAAAGATGTGTGAGTTCTCTGGAGGCTAAAGCAGATTTGTTTTTGAGAGCTCATTGTATATTTTGTTAATATAACACCAGTTTGCAAATGTATGTTAAGCTAAACATAACGAAGCTGAGCACATGTTTTTTTGTTTTGTTTTGTTTTGTTTTTAAACTGGTTTTGTTTTCTGCAAAAATGGCAGCAGCTTCCTCGGAGGGCAATGGTAAGTTAGAACACATTTAGCCCAAGAAATGCCAGTTTCTTGACCAAGATTATAAACAATGAAAGAATTGTGATGCAGGACATATTGGAGTGACTCATTGTTTAAAGCCACTCCACCCCATAAGTGGTTTCAGTGTACTGTAAAAGGACAGGGAATAGTTTAGAAGATGTCTGTTTTTTAAGGGTATTCAGAATTGTGTGTGCTTCTTCTTACTCCAATATCTCCTATTATTCATTCTTTTCTTCTCTATTCTTCTCTCTCTCTCTCAATCTCAATCTCTCTATCTCTCTCATTCCCTCCAGCCCCCCAACTTTTTGTTTTTATTTTTATTTCTTTTGTTCTTGTACATCTGCAGCTTGAGTGCTCTCTATCTCCTTCTCCCTCTCTCCTTCTCTCCCTCTCTTTTCTCCCTCTCCTTTCTCCCTCTCTCTACCCCCTTTCCTTCTTCAGCTCCTTCATCCCTTAAAAGTCTGTGATTTTTTTTCCTTAAGTTCACACATAAAATCATCTTAAACTACTGGGGGAAATTTGAAGTTATAGGAATTTATAAATTTTTGTTTAGAAAATAAAAAGCTTTAGGCAACTTTTTTTAAAAAAACCTATTTCCAGTATTAGCAAAAGTGCATTGAGTTAACTAATCTTAGCAACATGTGAAGAAAAGAACAAAATGAGAACCTGTAGGGTGTGGGAGGCTTTGACCAAGGTATATAAAGGTCACAGCACAAGAAGGGAGGTGCTCCATCCTTCAGGCTGTGGAGTGATTCTGAACCACCTGTGATACTCCTAGACTCCTTTTTTAAAAAGCAAACTTTTAGCAGAAGCACACCCATCACCCTTGAGTGCAGGTCTGACCCCTCTCTTTTTCTTCTTCTT
The DNA here is from genome assembly GCF_028538775.1 of Myotis yumanensis. NCBI lineage: Eukaryota > Metazoa > Chordata > Mammalia > Chiroptera > Vespertilionidae > Myotis > Myotis yumanensis. The sequence continues at coordinate 78,784,220 of NW_027223752.1, forward strand.
TTTTTAAATTAATTTTTTAAATTATAGTTGACATATAATATTAGTTTCAGGTATACAACATAGTAATTAGACATTTCCATATTTTGGTAACCACAGATCTGCTAGAGGTGATAATGTGAGTGGAAGGAAGAAAAACAAAATGGGGTCATTGGTTACATGACAGATTGTCTGCAGCTCACCCAGGTGAAAGTAAGGGGGAGCGGGAAAGACTTTAGGTCTAACGCATTTATCTGGAGACCTGGGTGTGAATGTCACACACTCTGGAAAGCTAGTCTCTGAGATGATCTTGGCCCCAGGGGTGCATTGCCTGGTCTGGGTATAAGTCTTTATGACCAAATTAACCTCCATCCTAATCTCCCATTCACTCTACATGCCATGTTCAACTGGCTCCCAGAGCGGTTGAGTTTCTGCTGTGTTGGCTGAGGAACTGGGGCTCAGAAGCTATGACTAACATGTGGTACCTTATGCCTTGGACCCCTGCTTTTACTGACTGACTCTTCTCCTTGTTTCTTTTCTTTTGTCTTTCCACACAGGCCATGCAAGTAAAGGTACAGGTCAAATGCATGACGTGTCTTTTCTGTCCTAGTATTAGAGGTCTCAGGCTCTGGCCACCCTCTGCCCTGTGATCACCAGCGGGGGGTGGTACGCGATGGATGTTCTCACTGGAGGTCCCCAGGCCTGCTCCAGGGAAGACAACTGCCTGTCAAAGAGTGAATGTAGGCCTACCCACCCTGGAATGGGGAAGCGAGGGAAGCCAGCCAAGCCTCGCCCTAACCTACCCGAGGTCTCCTTGCTAGCTCTGCTCCCTTCCTAAGCTGCCACTCTGCGGCCAGCATGCTAACAAGGATAGGGATACTGACAGGGCTTGAGACCTGGGAGATGCTACCCTGTTGTGCCCTGCAGATTCAGAATCCCACGTACTGTGTGGTCCCAGCCCTTCACACTGTACGTTCCTGTCTCTTGTGCAAGGTTCCCATGATTCAAAGAGGGTTTTTCAAGGACTAAGCTCCAGGATTTGAAATCGGCAGATAACCATGAATTTTGGCATAAAATGTATATATGGTGTAATAAACCTTAAGACAACTTTCCAGTGACCCATACAGGTTCTTGCTTGGAAATATTTCTCTATCTCTTCATTAATGTGTATCCGCTGTCATTGTCCCCAAGCACTCTCCCTCAGGAATGTGGAGAAAGAGGGGTGTGCAGGAACTGGGCCCCGGGTAGCTCTTAGTTAGAAAGGGGAAAGGGAGCCATGGACAGATAGCTGGGGTCTACATATTGACTCAGATGCTACTTGTTTTGTGACCTTGCAAAAATCACTTCACTTTCTGAGCATCATGTTCTCATCAATAAAACCGACTTGTTTCTCTTAGAGTTGTTGGGAGGATTAGAAATGTCTTATTTCAGTAGCAGGCACATTGGAGTCACATCATATAAGCAGCATTTGATCATAAACTGCTGGGACTGGTGAGATAAAATAGAGAGTGAGCAATAAACTATTTAAATTGTGAATCAAATGCACATCGTTACATTTTGCACATTTACTGTATTGTAAACAGCATGCTGCGAGTTATCTTTTAAATTTATAAGATGTACAGGGTGTCTCATAGTTTATATACTTAAAACTGGGTTGTATCCTTCATGAATGATTTGAAGCATTTTCAAGGGTAATTTAGACTGTAAATGAGTTTAGCCTTAGCTGCAACCTTTAGAATTCTGCACCGGAGTAGAACATGACGGAAGCTTGCAAGGGCTCAGGAAGTGATAGCGAGGACTCCTGTGGTCCTGTGTGAGCCAGCTTTCTGTCCATGTTCTGGAACACAAGAAGCCGCTGCTGCTTAGGCTCATTTCTTCCTCCCACTCATATTTCTCACTGCCGCCTCCCACTGCGGTCCGGGTCTGGCCTGCTGCTTTGGAGCACCCGGCCCTGCAGCCAGTAGAATTCCCTCACTGGTCAGGGGCTGTGCAGCGGTTTCTGTGATATAACCACCTGAAGGTGCAGCCGCCACGAGCTGGGTGACAGAAATCGCATCATTTTACGAGTGCCTATTAATAATTATGAACCTCTTTCACACTTTGGAAAGTAATTTAAAGAGATCCTCCCAAGGCACTGTTCATGCTGACCCCTCTCTTCTCTCTGAACGGCAATCCTTTATGAAACGAATTCTGCTCCAGCCCAGGGTCCCAGGTCTTAGACGCCAGTTCTAGGGTTGGCATCTGGTCTCTGCCCTGCTCCCAGGGCCCTGGGGCTCAGTGTACATTGCAGGGCCGCCACCTCATTGCTGCAGATACTCTGTGGGCGCCTCATGAAGCAAAGCTTTGGTGAGCACCAGTTTGCTCTCCCTCAGTGTCCCTGACTTCATTTTCTGCTTCTGATTCTCCCTCGACCCCCCACCCCCACCCCCAAACACACACACACACACACACACACACACACACACACACACACTCTTACACTTTCAGCAGGTGCCCATTAGCTGAGGCAGGGTCCTGCGAGTAAGGTCCCGCCTGGGAAGCTTTGCTCTTGCAGAGCCTGACATCATGAAAAAGGCGGTCATCGCAGTGCCTTGTCTGATTGAGCAGCCTCCACCCCACCACCCTGTTTTGTAGACGCTGAGGGTCCTGGGTTGGTTGCCTCAGCCCAGTGCACTGGACTCTTCTCTGAAACTCACTGTTTCCTTGGATGAACGCTCCCTGTGAGGGGTGAGAAAGTGTGAGGCAGAGTCATTTGGCCAGTTCTCAAATCATTTTTTAAAAACACCAGTTTATTTGTTCATTCAGCCCAGAAGTGAGTGGGCAGAGGCGGTCGGTGTCCGTGGTGTGTGTGGTCCTGTGGTCCTGTGAGCATGCGCACAAGGATGGGGTTCGGGGTTTTACGGCCACCTCGTTGGCTGTTGAACACACTCCTTTTACTGTCCTTCTACTGTACTGAGGCCCTGCCTGTACTGACGGGGCCACAAGCAGGCAGGCTGCCCCAAGGTGAGGCCGTTCCCTTCAAGCTCACTGAGCCCCTCTGTTATGTCACCCTCGTCTCCTAGTCTGGAGGGCAGGACCAGGAGCGGAAGAAGACGAAGCGGAGGGGAGACTTGTATTCCATCCAGACCTCCCTCATCGTGGCTGCGCTCAAGAAAATGTTGCCTATTGGTCTGAATATGTGCACCCCGGGCGACCAGGAGCTGATCTCCCTCGCGAAATCACGATACAGCTGCGTAAGTGCCCGTCCGCCGTGGCCGAGCACGTAAGGCAGGTGGTGGGGACAGGCACTCTGAGCTCCTGGGGGTAGAGGGTGGAAGCAGATGGACAGAATCCAAGGGGCACAGAGGCAGCACGCCCTCATTGTTGGCGCTGGTTCGGGAGTTAGCATGTTCCCTTTGGAACAAGCCTGTCACTTCTCTTCTTTCGTTCTTGTGATAAAGATCCCAGCAGAACTCGCCTTTGGCTGTCTATACGTCCTGCACCCTACCTTTCATTTGCATAGTGACCTCTGGGAATGAAATGGAACTTCTCTTTCCACAGAAGGACACCGATGAAGAGGTGAAGGAACACCTGCGGAATAACTTGCACTTGCAGGAAAAGGTGATGCACGGGAAGACAATGAGGACCCACACAGGCCTCCTTCTGGCTGCCGGGTGCCATCTGCACGCTTCATTTACTCACGTTTTTCTAGAAACAGTCTCAGAGTACTTGTGTTACATTGGTAGGACTAGCTCTCTGCCCTTAATTTTTATATTTTTGTTCTTTCCTTTGCTGTTGCAAAGAGGCATCCAGTAAAGCATGTCTCCCCGCTCCCACTGTGTGAACGAACATCCAGCCCAGCCCGGGTCAGGCCTCACTTTACTGACAGCGGTGCTTGCTAAAGTGTGAAGCAGGGCCCCTGGGGGGAATCTTGGCACCTCCTGCTCTAGAGATTTGAAAACAAGCTATTTTTTTTTATCTGAGTTGGTATAATCAGAAAAATCAAGATAAATTTTTTATCATAGAGGCTATCTGATATTTTCCCAGGCCTGCGAATCTGAAGAGCTCTTTCCTCAGATACATTATTCCCTAAGATGGAGAACTAGGCTGGCAGAAATAGCCTCTTCTTTTCATCCCAAACATATAGGAATGATAGGGGAGGGAGACATACTACCCAAAAAAAGGCAGTAAAAAGAAATCCCAAGTGCCAGAAAAAAAAAAAGAAGACATACTAAATCATAGTATTGAGGAAAGGTTGATGCAGTTGGGAATACTTGTAGAGTTCTCTGTACTAGATATGTATTTTAGGGGCTGGGGTTTTAATAACCTTAAAGGAAGATAGCTGTGGAACTTAATTACTCATATTGTGCATAATTTTAGAGCAAGAAACTTACATACAATTAGCCTTGAACCAGTGAAATACAAGAATCTCCTGCAAGGACAACCGTGAAACCACTTGTAGAGACTCCACCCCCTAGTATATGGGCTGAGATGCCAATTAATAGAACTCCTCCTGACAACAAGCTCACATTTAAAAATACAAAGTGTGAAATGAAACCCACTGCTATTAGCCAGAAAATGCAACAAAGAGAAAAATTCAAGCCTAATGAACTGCAGAAAGGAATTTAAGTGTGGTTAAAAATATTTAAAGAGATAAAAGTAGCAATAGAATCCATAAATCAAGACTTGGACATAATTTTTGTTAAAGAAGAAGGAAGATGTTATTGAAAAAGACCTCACGGTGATTACAAAAATCAAAAATAGTCATTGAAACTAAAAATTCAATTTATGTGTAAAAAAATAGTTTAGACACAGCTGAAAAGAATTTATGAATTGGAAGTTTGCTTTAAGGAATTATAATTCAGTACAGAGAAAGGAATAGAAAAGTTAAAGGACCTATGGGCTAGAATGAGAAGTTCCTGCACAGCATCTCCGGTATTCCAGAAGAAGATAATAGAGAAAATAAGAGAGGGGCAATAATAGAATACTGTCTTGATTAATATGGAACCATGCTAGAAGTGAAAGGCTATTTCAGCACAGGAAGTATCAGAGATTCCTCATCTCATGTATGAGCTTTAATTTTCAGTCTGATGATCCGGCGGTAAAGTGGCAACTGAATCTCTACAAGGATGTTTTGAAGAGTGAAGAACCTTCCAATCCAGAAAAGACCGTGGAGCGTGTGCAGAGAATTTCAGCAGCTGTCTTCCACCTGGAGCAGGTAAGGAGCATCTGCCGAGGACTGAGGAAGCAAGAGTACCTTGGAGAATACAAAGCTCCTGCCTACACTCAGCTCTTAGTTAAGAGTGCTCTTGTAAGACAGAAAACAAGAAGCAAGGATCATCCCCAGCTCACACCCAGGTGTCATCTTGGCGCTTCATGGTAGCAGACTCCTCAATTCTTTCCCCTTCCAGTGTTTTAAAAATGTTTGCCATTAGCTCAAATGACCTGTTGAAGTCCCCCTACCCATTTGTAAAGCTTCTGTTAATTAATTACTAGCCAACCACAGTTAGGAGAAGAAAGCAAACTTAATACCTCCACAAATTGAATCATCTACTAATGGCTACATCTAACTGACTATAATGGAGAAATCAAAATTCTTGCAGGGTTGAGAAGTGTGGGCTGAAGAGGACTACCTTTGACCACCCTGTCAGCCTGTGCTCACCTGCCCATGTGATTTCTCCTCAGGTGGAGCAGCCTTTGAGGTCCAAGAAGGCAGTCTGGCACAAGCTGTTGTCTAAGCAGCGGAAACGGGCAGTGGTGGCCTGTTTCAGGATGGCCCCTCTCTACAACCTGCCCAGGCAAGTATTCTGTCATCTTCTGTATTGTGAGCCAGTTGTGGGAATTAAGTATCCTCCCATAGCTGTGCTCTCTTCTGGCCCCGACACTCATGATCCAAGAGTTAGAAATTGGAGTCCTTCACCCGTGGAGCCATTACAGTCTTCATGTGGTATAATGGCCTGCTAAGGCAATCAAGGTAAGCATAAAAACTGAGACCAGATGAGATTCCCTAGTACCCCATGCCTTCCTCAGCTCACTGTTTTGCACCATGAAGTCAGCCACGTAAGCATATGGAAACTCTCTAGTTTTACCTACATGGGATTCTCTATGAGGATGTAAAGACACCCTGGAGTAAGGGAACTGTTTTCTCAACTACTTTCTTCTAAATTCCATCAGCAGATCAAACAATATTTCTCTGCTCAGGCACTTGGATGACACCAAAATCACTGTGTTTCCTCAGCAGGTGCAGAAATGTAACTTGAGAATCCTTTGCACAGAATATGTGCCCTCATGGTGAAGAAAGGGCACTGTCCCAAGAGGCTAGTCATGGACATGATGCCTTTATCCTGGTGTTTAGTCCACACTCTGAGTTTAAAAATATGTGAAGGCCTGTCTGGAATGTGTGTGAACACACGTGCTAAGTACCAGTACAGATTTGGCCAGCACTGACCCCTTGGAATCACTGTCATTGGTGATGTGATCACATTCCATCCTCAGACTAATTTCAGAATTAGTGAGGTCAGGTCTGTGATCAGTAAACAAAGCTGATAATTGCGTATCAGCCTCGGCTCTATCAGCATTCAAATCAATAGGAACATCCTCACCTGGTTGAGAAAAATAAATTGATGTGGACAAGTACATTCTGAATCCCAGGTAGGTTTTTGGTTTTTTGGAAAATCAGATAAAGTACTATTTCTATGCTTGACATTTTACTTTTATCAAATTGTGCATCTTGGCCATCATTTGTCCAGAGTGTCCTGTAACCCTCTCCTGAGTCAATGAGCCAATTGAGCTTCCCTAGTTGGGGTCTTTGAAGATGGTGGAGAATCATGGCCTCTGAGACACACCTGCTTCTCCAGGGCTCTCGAGAAAACAGACTAGTGTCTTTGGAAGGGGATCAGGCACCACAGAATCAAATAGAATTCATTAATAAAAAGCTGAATATTAAGTCAAACTGTCATGGGAATGAAGGCTGCTGAAGTCCTGGCCAAAAAACAACAGTGAAATTCATAGCCCAGTAGAAAAAGCAAAAAGCATAGGAGAATAGGGTTTTGTCTGTTTTCAAGAAGTGGTGAAACATCAGAAGACATGCACACTCCTCTCTGGTGGGGATTCGTGCCTGACGTGCTAATTGGGCCTCCAGAAGAGCTCAGCTCTAAGCACATGTCTCCAGGACCAGCTAGGCAGAAATTTCATCTCTCAAAAACAAGGGTTTTGTTTTTTCTTTAAATACACTGAGGATGTTACTACCACCCTTTCATATTTTGGTTGCTCCTTCAGCAACTCTACCCTTGTGTGGGTAACAGTAAGTTTAGGAATTCACTGTGTCCTTGATGAAATGTGGCCATCCCCACCCCTAACCCAGTGGTTTTGGGGGTTGCCCTGGATTTCCCCCTAGGATGGAGGAATGTAAGGAGATTTCATAACAGCAAGAACAAAAACTATCTAAGGAGCTAATGGGGGAGACCACACCTCTTCTCCATCTTGTGATGGCGTAGACTGCATGGAATCTTCCAAACTAAAGGGCTAAAGGGATTGCTTTTATTATGTGGAAACTGTTTCTCTGGTGTTAGTTTTTAAAAGAAAACCTGTGTGCTTTTCTCCAGACACAAAATTAACAATTTCTTCCTGAGCACCTTTCAACGGGTTTGGCTGGAAAAGGTTAATGAAAAAACTCAATATGACAGGCTTATACCCATTTTAATGGTAATGTAACCTATGGAGGGACCTGCTCACTCTCTGCACACTCCTCCTTCCTTGACCATGATTTAACATTACCATAAACACACAAAGTTGTACAATTTTTTTACATAACTCTGATTGGTCAGATTTTAAAGAAAGCTAGCAATGGCTGTGTTCTACGGGAAACCATGGCCAGGGTCTTGATGATTGTGGTCTTAACCTTCATCTTCCTTTTCTCTGCTTCCCTCCTCACTGCTATCCTCACATTTGGTAACCCATTGACTGCTATTTGTGGCTAATTTTCCCAGAAGTCAATCCTAGCTTCTAGGAAGCGAGTGGCTTGTGCCAGTTATTCAGCATTTTCAGTAACCAGGGCCACAGCCAGAACCCACAGGGCACACTGGAGTCATGCTAATGAGCGTAGCTCGCCCAAGCCTTGACTTCCTAAGTAAAAGCTGGAGCGCCTTGCAGGCATGGCTCCTTGGAGGCCCTGTAAAGTATATCTGAGACTAACCCACTCACCATCAGCATGATTTAGATGGGATCACCTGGACAGGTGGTCAGCCAAAAAGGAAGAACCAAATTGCTGTATTAAACAAATACTTCTGGACTGTTCCTTGGCCTAATGAATTATTTCTCATTAGAGGGGAAATGTGATAAAGACCTTGTGAGACCAGGATCATGGTTACCTCCTGGCCTTCCACTAACCGTTGTTAGTTCATTCAGAAGGTGCCCCAGACATTCAGGAAGCACTGTTAGAGGGTTCTGGTTTCTTTGAAATAAATGCTTATGGTGGTGTGCTACTGGCTACTCTGACCAATCAGAGGATAAGAATTGTACAAAAGTCCCTTCTGCTTACTAACTGTTAACTTCCCAAACTAAAGTAAGGTGTCCCATGGATCCCTCTTGACCTCACTCTCACCCCTTCCGCTCAGGCACCGCTCTATTAACCTCTTCCTCCATGGCTATCAGAGATTTTGGATAGAAACAGAGGAGTATTCCTTTGAAGAGAGACTAGTACAGGATTTGGCTGTAAGTACTGACTCAACTGGGAGCAGATATGAGTGTGAATGATTTTGATTTCTGTATTCATGTGTGCGTTGTAACAGTTAAAGATTCGCAAAAATTGAGTGTGTGAATTTGAAAGGAACTAATGGCATAAATTATCAGGGGAAAGCCCTGCTAATGGCCATAAGAGCCAGAGAATGAATTTCACCTGGAGGTGCTAGTCACTGTTGTCCTGTTTGCCATCATTAACAACTAATATTTCCTGGGATGCACAGCCATGCCATGGAAAATTCTCTCTGAGTTAAGTTTTGAGCACCACTGGTCAAAGGAGGCCGCCAGCCTGAGCCCAGGCCCTACATCTGTGTTAGGAAGGCACATCTAAATCCTCTTCCTACATTCCACATTTCTGTAGTTGGCCCTCAGAAAATGTGTCCTGCCCCATCTCTAACAGACTTCACACTGTAAAAATACTTACAATTATACCCCTGGGGAAGGCAGGGAGCTGTAGCAGACCGCAGAGCTTCATCCTGATCCAGGAAGAAAATAAACCCTCCTATCCTTTAGCCAAACCATGGTTGATTATTTTTTCACTTTTTTTAAATTTCTCTCACTTATATTTTTCTCTTATCCCTTATTCTCTCTGTTAGGCTTGCCCTGTGTTTCTCATATTCACTGTTTCCCACATTTCTTTTTCTTTTTATATCTCCCTGTCATTCTCTTTCTTCTCCCCTCTGCCCCTCTTTATTCCCTTTCATGTTTTCTCCCCTACTTTCCTTCCATTTGTCTTTCATGGCCGTCATTGTTTTCATATGTGCCCGTCAGTCTCTGGATTAGTGTGAAGTGCACAGTGAGCATCATTCGGCTGTCTACTTCTTCTGAACCATTCACACAATCTATGCAGTTCTCGCCAGTTTGCTAAATATGGTCCATCCCGCTGGCTGTGCTAAAGAGCTCACTTTTACCTCTGGCGTCAGCTGCTGTAGCCCTTTCTGTAAAAGGAGATAGAGACTCGACAAGAGGAGAAACTGTAAGGCTTGCAGCTCCAGGATGGCATCTCTCAAGAACAAGAATTTTAGATTCAGGAATGAGGTTAGGAAAGAGAAATGTTGAGCCAGGTTGAGTCTAGAATAGTATTAGCCTCCAAATGGCCCCAGGGCTGTGTCACTCTTGCCCCATCCCTTTTCCAGCCGAGTTCTCCAAGAGCAAGTTCAGGTGAGAGGCCCAGCCTCTCAGTGAATGTCCAGGGCTGCCCTCCTGAGTTCGGTGCCCAGAGCTTGCATGAGTCCTGCTGATTGGGGTGTGGAGGGCCTCGGCTGTAGTCAGGCTTTGGCTTTTCCTTTCATCTTGTTTTAACCCAAAATTGGAATGTTTCTTTGATTGACTGTAAAAAACATATCCATTTCTATGCCGAACCCTGCACCCTTCGGGCTTCTGTCCTGAAATAAATACGTGACATAGTGGTTTCTCTTTGTGCTTGTAGTCTGACGCACTCTGTGCCTTGCGCTTTGCCTTCTCTCTGCTCGCATGCAGTTGTGCGGCACATGCTGAAATCCACGCCTAAAACCTGTCTGCATTGGTCTGTGTAGAAATCCCCCAGGGCGGAAGAGGAGGAGGAGGCAGAGGCAGAAAAGCAGCCAGACCCACTGCACCAGATTGTTCTCCATTTCAGCCGAAATGCTCTCACGGAGAGGAGGTCAGCACCATCAGGGCACCCGCTCCTCCCACACCCTCTTCTCACGGATGGCAGTGCCTGCAGAGGGGCTGCCAGATTTGAGTCACCCTCCTTGCTGCCCTCATGTTGGCCATCAGGAAACATCTAGAGCAGTGATGGTGAACCTATGACACGCGTGTCAGAGGTGACATGCGAACTCATCTTTTTGGTTGATTTTTCTTTGTTAAATGGCATTTAAATATATAAAATAAATATCAAAAATATAAATCTTTGTTTTGCTGTGGTTGCAAATATCAAAAAATTTCTATATGTGACACGGCACCAGAGTTAAGTTAGGGTTTTTCAAAATGCTGACACGCCGAGCTCAAAAGGTTCGCCATCACTGATCTAGGGAAACCCCATAAGCCACGGCCCTCTCAACATAATGCCAGACATTCACTGGTCTATAGATTAAGCAGCCTCACACTGTAACCTTCCTCCCCGAATTCCATGGCAAGCCAGTGCCCACTCAGATTCCCAGAGTGGTTCTCAGAATCGGGGTGGGGGATGGAGGGTTCTAATTAATTCACTAGTACTTATATCATTCAAGATATATGTGGCTCTTAGTCTTTTCCACTGGGCCTTGAAAGTGGCCTGCTAAATATTTCCTTTATTCTTTCCAGCAAATTGGAAGACGACCCTTTGTACACCTCCTATTCCAGCATGATGGCCAAGGTACACCTGGCTCCTGCCCACTGTCTCAGTCATTCTCCCTCCTTAGACCTCTTCAGCACAGAATCTGTCATGCTGAGCAGCAGGCCTGGGACTCGTCATGATGAGAGCTCCAGGCAGAGCACAGTCCATGTGCCATACGGTGACACTAGTAAACCACTCCACTGTCCTCCTAAGAAACCTTGAGGCTTTGAAGAAACAGTGGGTACTAGTGGCTAGGATCACATGACAGATCTAAACCAGCTAAACAGGACTTAGACATACAGACCGCCCTGGCATTTTCACTCAATGATCAGATGCATCCAACTGTTCAAACACATCTGTAGGCAAAGGAAGTTCAGTACTTTGGAAACAGGTTCAGAAACTAGGGGGAGATCCTAGTGTTCTAAAGAAGGCAGCATGGAGATGTTGTTTCTCTGTCACATGGAGGGGCGGTGACCTCTGGAATGCTGAGTAGCTAAGGGAAACCTTCATGTCAGGCAGAAAGGGGGATGTGTTGGGGTACAGAGCACCTTTTCCTTGACCAGATATACCACACGGCCACGATGGGAAGGGGCACTTTGGGATTTACATTCTAGGTGTCTCTGGTCTTCTTCCCAAGTCTCTGGTTCTTGTTCAGAAAGGGACAGCTCCCTGTGCTCCTATCTCTTGATTTACACTAGAACTTGACTAGGTGAGAGACTTCAGGTCTCTGTTTAAACCAGATGGGTCCTCATTAATTGTGTGGTCTCGGTGTTCCCATTCTCATTTTTGAACCTCTTCAGAACTGCAAAGGTGGCATTTAGAGTAGAAAGTTGCCCTGCAGTGGTCAGAATGTTCTTGGTTTTACAACATGTGTGAGGTCCTGTGAATTGCATCCTGTCCCCTGCCACACAGCGAGACAGTCTTGATTTTCAGGTCCATCTGTAATGTGATTATCTCCTTTCTCTGTTCCATGGAATCCAGAGTTGTCAGAATGGGGAGGATGAAGAAGAGGAGGAAGACAAGGAAAAAACATTTGAGGTAAGTTTTCACTAAGATTGAAGACAGGGCCACCCTCCAAAGCCAACCAACGGGCCTTCAGAGGTGGGTGCTGACAGCCATGTGGCCCACCCACCATGTGTATCTGGTAGCAAACACAAAAGTGTGCCTGGATAAGGCACTCTGTTAGCTGTGGCTCTGTTGTCTGTCTGTCTGTCTGTCTGCCTTCCTGAGGAAAGGTTGCAGGCAGCCAGTCAGTCAGCAAACTACCCAAGTATGGTAGTAACGGGCCAAAGAAGGACAAATTCAAACACCCAAAAATGAAAATTCAAAGCAACGAAGACACTGGGCTGGTTTTGGCCCTACTGATCTGTAAATGTAACACAGTAATAGCGACTTTTATTTTTGAGGCAGTGCAGAACCCTAAATCTCCCAAGATAAAACCATATTAGTTGACTTGTACTCTTTTATAGACAAAGTACACAACTGTGACAATAAATGAATACAAATACAATTCTGGAAAGCCTTGGCATTCTGGTATCCCATATCCAATAGAGTCTCTGTTGACTGTGGTCTGAACATTCTATGTAAGTGGGTGTTTTCTATAGTCTCACAGGTAAACTCCAGGAGACCACTCCGCGGGTCTCTTTGTATGGCAGGACATTGGAATCAAACACATTTTAACCTGAGGTCACTTCCTATAATCTACACTAATAAAAGAGAAACATGGTAATTAGCGTACGACCGCTACCCTTTTCATTGGCTAATCAGTGAGTATATGCAAATTAACTGTCAGCCAAGATGGCGGCCGGCAGCCAGGCAGCTGGAAGCGAACATGAGGCTTGCTTGCTGCAGTGACTGCAGACTCCAATGTTCCCCGCCTGACTTGCCAGCCTCTGAGCCGGCAGTTTGAAACATTCTAACAAATATACAGAAGCTAAACAAAACCCCAGAAGATCTCAGAGCTGAAGTTATACATTGTTTCAATTATAGAACGCAAACAAACCAACGGAAGCCTCAGAGCTAGAGCCAGAGTTAAAGCTGGCCCAGAATAAAAGAAAAAAGAAAAAAAAGAGAGCAGTTGGGAGCTTCAGTCAACAATCACCAGCCTTAAGGCAGCCCTCAGCCCCTCACCCAGACTGGCCAGGCACCCCAGTGGGAACCCCCACCCTGAAGGGTGTGTGACCAGCTGCAAACAGCCATCATCCCCTCATCCAGGCTGGCCAGGCACCCCAGTGGGGACCCCCACCCTGATCCAGGACACCCTTCAGGGCAAACCAGCCGGCCCCCAGGCCTCTATCCTATATAGTAAAAGGGTAATATGCCTCCCAGCACCGGGATCAGCGGAGCCACGAGGCCTCCTGGCACCGGATCAGCATGACAGGGGGCAGTGCCCAAACCCCATGATCGCCCTGCAGCTCTGTGTGTGACAGGGTGCGGCGTCCCAACCCCCTGATCGGCCCTGCTCTGTGTATGACAGGGTGTGGTGCCCCAACCGCTCCCCCCCCCCACCACAGGCCCTGCTCTGTGTGTGACAGGGTAGAGCCATAACCTCCCCATCGGCCCTGCCCTGAGTGTGACAGTGGCGGCGCCCCAACCCCCTGATCTGCCCTGCTCTGTGTGTGACAGGGGGCGGTGCCCTAACTCCCCTATCAGCCCTACTCTGTGCGTGACAGGGTACGGAGTCCCAACCCCCTGATGGGCCCTGCTCTGTGCGTGACAGCGGGCAGCACCCCAACCCCCTGATTGGCCCTGCTCTGTGCGTGACAGGGGGTGGCGCCGCAACCTCCCCATCGACCCTGCCTTGAGTGTGACAGGGGGCGGTGCCCCAACCCCCCAATCAGCCCCACCCTGAGCGTGACTGAGGGTGGCATCTCAACCTCCCAACCCGCCCTGCTCTGTGCATGACAGGGGGGGTGCCCCAACTCCCCAATCGGCCCTGCTCTGAGCCTGACCAGGGGCTGCACCTAAGGATTGGGCCTGCCCTCTGCCACCCAGGAGCAGGCCTAAGCCAGCAGGTCATTATCTCCTGAGGGGTCCCAGACTGCGAGAGGGCACAGGCCTGGCTGAGGGGACCCCCCCCCCCCCCCGAGTGCACAAATTTTTGTGCACCGGGCCTCTAGTCATAGTATAAAAGAGGAATGGACCGTGTTGCCTCTCTTACCAAAAGTGGAAAATAAGTCATCAAAATATGAGTGAATTGCGGGTAGATAGTTCTGGAAAGCTGAGTAGCATCTGACAATAAACTTCAAAGCTCTGCTTTGTGTTTTGCCTTCCTTTAGGCAGGTAAAGATTATCTCTCTCAACTTACCTCCCCACAGGGAGTTCCCTGGGGGTAAACAAACCTTCTCTCTGTGTATCTTTTCCAGGAAAAAGAAATGGAAAAGCAGAAAACCCTCTATCAGCAAGCTCGGCTGCATGAGCGCGGGGCTGCCGAGATGGTCCTTCAGATGATAAGCGCCAGCAAAGGTGGTTCCTGGGGTTTCTGGATGGGCCCCTGTCACTTCCACTGAGAATTCACACTGTGAAATGAAGTCATTATGAAAGAGTCCCGATAAATCCCCATTGGTGGGATTTAGGTGGGATTTACCCTCTCTTTCCTTGGCGATTCAACCGAATCTTCACCACGACAGGTGAGCGGAGCCCCATGGTGGTTGAGACTCTGAAGCTGGGGATTGCCATTCTGAATGGAGGCAACGCCGGCGTGCAACAGGTATGGGGACTCTTGGAGGGAGTCAGGCTTCCTGGGGTTTTCCCATCGACAGCCGTCACACTTCAGGGAAGAGGCATTGACTCGGCTATAGGGGCCACCACCCAGAATCATCTTTGCTGATATTTGTCCATAGTGGCCAATTAGATCAGAGTAGCTGGGGACACCAATCAAACCAGGCTGGGAGTTGACAGGCAAATGTGTACTTAATGGAGCGGGTTGACACAGGGTTCAAAGAGAAAAACATTTTGTTTTTTCACCATTAAATGTTTTTTTGCACAATAATGCTCTAGAAGACGTTTTCTAAATCTTAAATTTTTACTTCAACCTTTTCATTGAATTAGCTGCCCTATTCTGAGCAAGGAGCCTGCTCAGTTAAGAGGGGTTCATAATCCCACATACCTGTTGTTTGCTCATTCATTCATTCAACAACTATTTAGTGATTGCTGACGATGCCCTGAAGTCAGGCTCTGCTCTAGGGGTGCAGGGTGCAGCAGTGAGTGATACACATAAAAACCCCTGCCACCAGGCAGTAAATGAGAACACATTAGCATAGAGCAGAGTGCCTGGCACAGGGAATTCATTCAACAATCTGAATGGGAACTGGCTGCAGAAGACAGGAATGCACCGGTGCCTCCTGAGCACTCCAGGCTCTGGCTCAAACCATCTGTGTACAGATGTCTGTGTGACATTTCAAATATTCCTGGCATTCATGAGCCTTAAATCCCAGGGCTTTTGAGAATTCAAACTCATAACTACCACTATAGAATATAATTTTTCCCAGCCTTTATTAATCCCAAACAAATGTCTTATTAATAACTACCATTTTCTGCCCCACCAGTTGGCTCAGTGATTGAGCGTCAACCCATGAACCAGGAGGTCACAGTTTGATTCCCAGTCAGGGCACATGTGCACAGTTTATAAGCTCGATCCCCAGTAAGGGGTATGCAGGAGGCAGCTGACAGATGATTCTCTCTCATCAGTGATGTTTCTCTCTCTCCCTCTCCCTTCCTCTCTGAAATCCATAAAAACATTAAAAAAGGAGAGAACTACCATTTTCTAAGATACCCCTCTCCATCACCACCTCATCAGTTGATTTTCTTGAAGGGCCTTTTTTAAAAACAAAGAAATATTATTCTGCCAGACAAAGTTTCTGCCCTCCCAGTAAATGAGAAGAGAAGAAACAAAGTCTGATTGTGAAAGAAATGCTGAGCTCTCAGAGAGGCTTATTACCGGCTAAGCTCCTTGCTTCAGTGTGTCAAACTCATTGTGGGAGCTGTTCAGATTATACCTCACAACCATAAACATGGATTTTATAGAAATGTCCACCCTAATGATTCAGGTTCTGTTAAGTAGGAAGGAGGGCGGGGGGCAGACACATGGCAGGTTTAAGTCCACAGGGTAACAACCCACCGCTGTGGATCTGACTCAGTGTGCCTGCTTGACTAGGACTTTGCCATTTTTCCATTACAATTAGGAGGGTCAGTACTTGTGGTATAGTTTCCATTGTTTTTCCTTTTAAAATGTGTCTCCCTTGCAGAAAATGTTAGATTACCTAAAGGAGAAAAAGGATGCTGGATTCTTTCAAAGCCTTTCTGGTCTTATGCAGTCTTGCAGGTAAATACAGGAAAACCACCCACAGCAGTTTTTAAACTCTTCACTATTCAAGGGAAGGGGAAATGAGATGGAGAGGGCCATGAAGTAAGTTGGCTTATCATGGAATTATTGAGAAAGGAGTCACCAACTGGAGAATGTGAAGAGGATGGATGGGTATTGTTCCTCCAGCCTTCAAAATGATATTCAAACAATATTCAGAGGGGAAAATGTAATGTCCATTGGACACACACACACACACACACACACACACCTGTTTGTTGGCTTGTTAATCACCCTTACCTCCTTTTTCGTTATGTTCAGAATGGAGTGTGAGTTTCTCCTAAACATATCTTATCTAATAAAAGAGAAACATGCAAATTGACCATACCTCCACTACATCCACAAGCCATGCCCACAAGCCACGCCCACCAGCCAATCAGGAGCGAGTATGCAAATAAACCCAACCAAGATGGCGGCGGCCACGGAGCTGGAGCAAACAGGAGGCTTGCATTGCCCCTGGCGATGGAGGAAGCCAAGCTTCCTGCCTGCCCTGGCCATCTGTGAGCTCCTCTCAAGGCTACAAAGTTTCAATTATAGACGATAAATAAATCCCAGATACCTGCTTCCAGTCTCTGTGGCTTCCGCTCAAGGAGGGTCTGGGAGCCGTGGCCAGGCTGCAAACACCATCAGCCCCTCACCCAGGCTAGCCAGGCACCCCAGTGGGGACCCCCACCCTGAAGGGGTGTGGCCAGCCTGAAAACAGCCCTCAGCCCCTCACCCAGGCCGGCCATGCCCCCCCATCAGGGACCCTCACCCCATGGGGGCATGGCCGGCCTGCAAACCACCACCGGCCCCTCGCCCAGGCTGCCCCACACCCCAAGGGAGCCCCCACCCTGATCCAGGACACCCTTCAGGGCAAACCAGCCAGCCCCCACACATGCACCAGGCCTCTATCTATACTAATAAAAGGTTAATCTGCTAATTAGACTGGGAGACCTTCCAGGAGACCTTCAGGACATTCTTCTGGACAAAGCCATGGTAACTGGGCCAAGGTAGAGGCGGTTAGAGGCCAAGAGGGGAGGGCAGTTGTGGGTGATCAGGCTGGTGGAGGGCAGGGCCATTGGGGGCAAGCAGGCCATCACTGGGGGTCAATTGGAGGTAATCAGGAAAGCGGGGCGGGCAGTTTGGAGTGAGCAGGCCAGCAGGGGGGCAGTTGGGGGTGATCAGGCTGGCAGGGGGGCATTTAGGGGCAAGCAGGCTGGCAGTGGGGGGCAGTTGGGAGCAAGCAGATCAGCAGGCATCAGAGTGGTTAGGGGCAATCAGACAGGCAAGCAGCAAGGTGAGCGGTTAGGAGCCAGCAGTCCCGGATTGCGAGAGGGATGTTCGACTGCTGGTTTAGGCCCGATTCCTGTAAACCGGCAGTAGGACATCCTTTGAGGGGTCCCAGATTGGAGAGGGTGCAGGCTGGGCTGAGGAACACCCCCTCCCCTGTGCACAAATTTCATGCACCAGGCCACTAGTATGCTCATAAAAATCAAACCAGAAAAGAATGGAAAAGAAGATGAATGCCTCATTATGACTCAAGGCTGTTTTCATTAAGCACTTTGTTAATCTTTAGTCTTAACTGGCCTTGGAGGCTGAATAGATATTTGGTGGGTACATATTTTGACAGAGGTACATCCTAACATGAGAACATTTTTGTCATAGCCTGAAAAACAAAGCATTAAATTTTCCATGCATATTACGAAGTGTGTAAGCCTCCCCTCATGGCTGGACCTACTGACAAATGAACAGTTTGTAACCAAAAGTCAGGTTACCATACTTGCTCATTTCAGAAATGAGCCAGAAATCTAAGAAAAGTGTCAGCTTATTTTCTAATTTTCGCATATATTTCTGAACAGTCTGCAACTCATTCTAAAAATAATTCAAAGTTATAATTATCTGGCTCATTTGCCTCCAGTTAATATCCTTTAAAATGGAACATTACATTTTCCAATTGAAAATTTGGAGGATGAACATTCTTTCTTATGGTGGACTTCATAATTTTACTAACCTTACTTGATTGGGTAAGTATTGTACTCTGGGGCTGGAGGGAGTATATTTGAGCTGCAATACCGTCCGTTGTTCTTACCTCCCCCACTGAGAGCCAATTTGTTTATTACCTCTCTTAGAAAAAGAAAATGTAATATTGCCAGACCTGACTCACTGAGGGTAAAATTGTGCATGTGCACTCGGGTGGCAAAAATCAAGGCAGTTCAGTTCCATATTGCTCATGAAAGTCTCAATTAAATTCCTAAGAGTTCCCTTGGTGGTCAGCAATACTTAATATTGTTAAACTCATCTATAAGGATGACTTGGAGAGACAGGTGACATACCCTTATAGGCCAAATGAGTTCTAACAGAAGTTTGAAGGTATGTTAATAGTCTTAGGCCAATTATAAACATAATACATATTTGTAAACATTTAAGCATTAGAGAAATTTAAACATTTGGAATGGGTGTTTCGTGATGGAGTAAGGGTCAGAAATGTCTGTTGCTTAGATTGCCTCCTGAATCAGAACTGCTGCTTCAAAGCAGTCATGTCCAAATGCCCTTTTCTGTGTTATCCTTTTTGACAGCAAAACCAAAATGAAAGGGGTCATTTGTGTTATTGAACCAGCCCTTTTACAGTAGGCTCTGGGAAGAACCAACAAGATGGCAACAGGGATTTTCATTGTTTTCTCTTTCAAATGCATCTAAATTGCAGAATGTCTGTGACCCCCTAAAAGGGGAAAAGAGGTTCTGGGTTTTCCAGTAATGTCTTTCCAGGCTGATGGTCATTTCCTTTGCCCAAAGGTAAAAGGCAGGCTAGGTTTTGCAGAATCTTAATGGATTCAGCCATCAGCTTCCCTAAGAGCTATAGTCTTGTGAGACCTTATGTTCTATGAAACCTTTCAGATTGGGGAAGGAGCTAGAGTTTGTTAGAGAAGTAGAATGAGCCGCAATTGGAAATAATATGATCACATAGCGTGCTCATTATTAAGCTTGGTGGTTGTACTAGGGGTTCCTGACTGATGGTGGCTGTGACTAGGAAGGTTGGGGAAAGTAGGGACAAAAATGAAGACCAACTTGCTAAAAGTTCAGGAGCTCCTAGGGACACCATTGCCTCCAGAAAGCTTAATCTCACCTATATGGCTCCTGAATGATACAAAATCCTAAAGGGTTTGACCGTTGAAATCTAGAAATTTGTAGCACTCTCCATCAGTATTCATCCTAAGCTCTAAAAGCTCCAGTTCCTTGTGATTCTCAGAGAAAGTAGGGAGTTGAACATTAATTAATGCAGTTTACTGTAAATTTCCCTTGAAAAATCTAAGAAACAAATCGTTCCTTCTTTATTTGAAAAGCCTTTTTAAATCTTCATCCAAAAGAAAGGACTCCAACTGGACAAAACGACAGCCACCACAAATGTTTCTGCCCCTCCTCACGGATGTGACAAGGTCTGTGAGCACTAGGCTTCCTTGGGAAACACTGTTAGATTCTCAAACACACTGTGATATGTTAGTGCATTTGTTAAAACCCAAGGACAGGATCTTAGTCAATAGGTGCATTGACGTTAGAAATCTATTTTCCCAGAGTGCGCAGCCCTGAACCTTGCTTTCCTTTGTCTATTACAAGTGTCCTTGATTTGAATGCATTTGAGAGGCAGAATAAAGCTGAAGGCCTGGGGATGGTTACTGAGGAAGGAACACGTAAGTAACTAATGAATATGAAGGCCACTCTCTTCCTGAAAAGAAAATCTTAATTAACTATTTCCCGTTAGAGCCCCTGCTCCTTGATCTTTGAGGACTTGCTCCATTTCGGCAAAATATTTCCATCAGTAACTTTGACAAAACCATCATCCAGGCTGGGTGTGTTCACAGAGCCAGTGCTAGCTAAAGACAGTTTATCATGGTGTTCATGGTTTTCTTATTTTGTATTCTTCTCTTTTTCTCTTATCACCAGTCATTGTTCGTGAGCGTGGTAAGTGTGAGTTTCTGGCTTGAGTTCCTACCATGTGTGCGTCCTAAGGGATTGATTTAATTCCCTCAGTCCCAACACATTATAGGCTCAGTGGTTGCATGCCTTGTTTAACTCAACAGTTTGATGCTTAATTAAAGAAGGGTTTTCCATCTATCAGGCATGGGTTATGGTCTGTGAACCATTCCTGCCACTAGCCCGGTTATTTTCCTTACAAATGCATCCTGGGGCTAAATATTTTAGCTTTGCCAATCATTGTGTTGTGCAGCCTCAGTTCCGGGTTAATCAGGTTGACCAGCATTCATCCAAAGTTCCCTTTCCAAAGAATTCTGACACAGCTCCTGAAGCATTTTTGCAGTCATTTGTATTAGAAGGTGTTCTGTGTTGAGAAGCAAGCAAATGCTCACCAGTGTCCTCTGTTTTCAAGGTGAAAAAGTACTCCAGAATGACGAGTTCACACGAGATCTCTTTAGATTCCTACAGTTACTTTGTGAAGGACATAACAATGGTAAGTGGAATGGATAGATTTGTTAAGGGAAAATAGCATTCAAGTGCAAAATTCTGATTCCATTTAGGAAGCCACATTCAATACCAGCAGTTGCTAACTTAAGGACAACAGTTAATTCATTCCTAAATAAGAAACCCTATGTAAAACGACCTTGACTCATGACTAAAGTTATTTAGTGGCACCCAGTCTAAGCTGCTTCCAGGATCTTCAGATGTGAAACTAACAGCCCTTTCTGTCAAGGCCCTCAAGGCTCTATAGGTCCAGTTTCTGGTGTCATTGGGATGGGAGGGCTCGTGTCAGAGCTCTGTCCTGCAAGATCCACCAAGACCCAAACAGGATGTCCTTGTAGGGTTTTTCACATAGTGTACCTCTGCTGAGTTTAGCAAAGAAAGCACAACTGGCTCTCTAGGCAAGACAGAGACAGGGTCTGACCCAGCCCTGCTGTTGTCAGACTTTCAGAACTTCCTGCGGACTCAGATGGGTAACACCACCACCGTGAACATCATCATCAGCACTGTGGACTACCTTCTGCGTCTTCAGGTGAGTGGGTCTTGGATGGTGGCATGCCTCAGATGTACTTCCAAAAGCTAAAGACAGGTAGTTACATGAGGTCAGGGAGGCCCAGGAGATAGTAAAACCCCAGTAAGAGGAAGTAAAATACCGTAAGTCTGCAACATCATCAATAAGTTCCTCTACTTTAAGTGAAACAACTTATAATGGGACCAATTTTGCCATAGGCTAACTGATTTAAACAAAAGGTAAGTTCCCACAGCATCTCATCAATAGTGTAACCTAACAACATTGAACAAGACAACTATTCGAGGACCTGCTGTGCCTAAAACGTGTATTTGAATGTTTGAAGACTGACCTGGGGGACGTGGTTTAAAACCATATCATCTATTATGAAATGCTGGTTTATTTTAGTTTTGCCAGTGAAAACCTAGCCATGATGTCCTGGAGCTATCAAACAACCTGTGACTAAGAAAAGATTCTTCACTAGGAAAAAGTTACAGGAAGTGATCCAAATAAGATGAGTCTACAAGTTCTTAGTGTTGAGAAGTCACTTGGTTTAATTGTTTGAAGGAAAATCCAAATAATATCAAGAAAATCTACACAAACATAAAAAGGATTCTCTTTTCTCTTTGCTGATTCTTCATGCACTTCTGCCATTTAACAGAGCAATCTATTTAACCTCCCTGTGTTCCAGTTTTCTTGTCTGTAAAATGGGTCTCAAAGGGTGATGGTAAAGATTGAGAGATTTAATATATACAATAAGCTCAGAACAGTGCCTGGCACTTATAGTGTTAGTTATTGGGTTGTTGCTGTCATGATGATTTGGGTGATAATCATTATCTTTATCTTTAGGGTACATTTTTCCTGTGAGTAGATTGTCCTATATCATAGTCACCCAGGTCCAGCTGTCCTCTCTCCTATCTGTTCTTTCCTACAGAGGGGCATCTGTCCTTCAGAGATGCCAGGGATCAGCTATCTCTGTGCTTCTCCCCAGAGTGCCAGGCTCCTGTCTTAATGAAGAGGTCTTAGAGATGTGGGATTATCTTGTATTCTTCCTGAATGTCGACTTTAGCTACACTAACTGAAGCCTGATAAATACTAAACTCTACTTGTCTGTTCTTAGGAATCAATCAGTGATTTCTACTGGTACTATTCAGGGAAGGACATCATTGATGAATCTGGACAGCACAATTTTTCCAAAGCTCTAGTGGTCACAAAGCAGATTTTCAATTCTCTTACAGAATACATCCAGGTATGTGCACAGAATGCATGTTCAAACACAAGGAGAACATTTTTAACATCCCCATGCTCTACATTCCCTACAGAACATTTGGGTGCATGGATGGACTATGTATCTAGCCTATTGCTGACAACACTTCTTTTCTGTAAATAGGAACCAATAGTATCGACACTCTGAGAAGCTACAGCTTATGGGTCCCCACTGTGACTCATTCATATCATTGTCACACTTGCATTTATCTAGTTATATTTTGCTTTCCCTCCTTGACTGAAAACTTTTTGCAGACAAAAAAAGTTCTCATTCGAGCATTATGCTAAGTGAAACAAGCCAGTCAATGAAGGAAAAATACCACATGATCTCACTCATTCATGGATAATAAAGACCATTACAAACTTTTGAACAATAATAGATACAGAGGCAGAGCTGCCTCAAACTGATTGTCAAACTGCAGTGGGAAGGCCAGAGAGAGTTGGGGGGCAGGAGGGAGGGGAGTAAGAGATCAACCGAAGGACTTGTATGCATGCATATAAGCATAACTAATGGACATAAGACACTGGGGGGTAAGGGAGGGTAGGGGTTTGTCAAGGGCGGGGGGGAAAAAAGGACACTTATGTAATACCCTTTGTAATACTTTAAGCGAAAAATTTAAAAAAAAAAAAAACATAAATAAAGGACCATTTCAAAAAAAAAAAAAAAAAAAGTTCTCATTCAATTTAAAATTCCTCATTTCTAGCACAATGTCTACGTCATAGGTGTTCCATAAGTGTGGACAGTGGAGTAGAGAAATGATTGCTAGAATGAAGGAATAAAGGCATAAATGATATCACCTTGAGATTAAAAACAGAATTAATGACATCCTACGAATTTGTCAGAAATGAACTCTGTGGATAAGGTAACTTCAGAAGCACATAAGCTTATGTGAATGGCAGTTAAGTCCACAAGTGAACTTCAGGTTGAATGTCTAGAACTTGCAGGATTCTTTTTCTGTTCACAGTATTCTCTGTTCACTGCCTACAGCAGTCTAGCTACCACGCAAAGAGGACATAGTGGGGCATAATTTGCTATAAAATCAGTAGCCATGTCACAGTCCTCAGTGATGTTACATACATTTCTTAAAGATCCGTAGGATGAATCAATTGGCACAGTCAGATCATATTTGCTTACTAAGATAACCATAAAACTAAGACTATTAAATTTAAAGGAAGATTTTAAGGGAGAGATTGATCATTGTCACCCAAAGATGGTAAAAACATGGAGAGATAAACCTAGGAACAGGTGACTCATCTGAAGTGTCACAGAATGTGAGATGCCTGCGAAGACCATTGAACAGATTTGACAAGCATCTGATTTGCTCTCTGCAGAACCCATTCCAATTTTCAGAATGTCCTATGCAGCACTTAACCCTAACGTAAAGCAGACACTTTGTGCATTTCTTTCTACAAAGGGTTTTGTTCCAAAAAGAATCTAGAGGTTTCTAGGGATCAGATACCAAATGTACATGAACAGTGATTTTTAAATAAGGCTATGTGATTTAAGGAAGCAGGCAATATTTCTCCTGCTCACCTCTTCCCTGAGAATTCTGTCAAGACACTTCCAGAACATGAGATAGTATCAGTGTTCTTTTTGGAAATTTCTTACTGAAGGGTGATTTAGGAATTGATTAAAAGGTAGGAAAAATAAACTATAAGGAAGAGTTTACAATAAGAAATATCAGATCGATAATGATCTGCAAAAATTGGAAAGGATATTAACAGGAAAAATGCAAACTGGTCATTGTCTTCCCTCTGTGTTTGGCTTTCAGAAAAGATAGAGATGGTATTATACCTGAAGTTCAGGTTAATGGTAGGAAAATCCTAAAAGTAATTGACCAGGAATATTATTCGGTGTTTTGGGTTTGTTCTGTTTTTTATTTGAGTAGATAACCATGTGGTCATAGCATTCTCCAGGTAGCTTTGCCAGATAACAGTAGATGTGCTAGGGCTTGATTTTCACAGTGGGCTCCATAGAACCCTTGAGTTCCTCAGACCCCTTGTAAGCCAAGGTGTGGATGAAAGTGGGCAGGGGTGTCTTGCAGTCTTGTTCAACCAGAGCACTGAGCTTTTTTAAATGATGTTCTTGAGTGTAAGATTTTCTTTGAAGAACATATTCTAAGGCTAAAAGAAAATCTCCAGACATCGCTGGACTATGAAATTCCTAGTGGCTTTTGTTAGACATAGGATCCTATGATGGGGGTGTTAAAATCTTGGGGAAATATTGAGCACAAAATATATGATTTTGGGGAGGAGCTATCTGTTCATATAAACTAGTGTCACAGGCCCTTCCTAAGCCCTTCAGAGCAGCTCATGATGTTTCAGTGAAATAGGATGTCCTTCTCTCCACAGGGCCCTTGCATTGGGAACCAGCAGAGCCTGGCTCACAGCAGGCTGTGGGATGCAGTGGTCGGCTTCCTCCATGTATTTGCTAACATGCAGATGAAACTCTCTCAGGTACTGTGGCCTGTCCCCAGTGAGTTGTTGGTGTGAAATGCTAAGTTAATCCTCACCCCCTTGGTATTCCCATTGTGGATGTGGCTGCTTGATCAACTGGCTGAAAAAGTCAAGCAGATTAGGGCTCATTTTTAAAACCATGGGTCTAAATGGGAGATAGGAGTGAATGTCCCAGACGGGCTTTTGCATGGATGCAGCTTCCTTCCTTGTGTCCCACCAACCTACCCATTTCATAATTGCCTCAACATTTGCTTCTTATGGTGCTAATCCTTTTGCTTCCTTGTCACTGCTTTGTCAGTTTATAACAATCGATGGCCCTGTCTGGTCTGTCAGCTATCCGCATGTCTCTTTAATTCACCTATGCCTTCTCTCTCACCTTTGCTTCCCCCTCCCTCTCCACCTCCGCCTCTCCTTTCCACTCCCCATCTCTCTGGCAAGATGAATCAGACTCGCCGAGAGCATTTATTATGAACAAATAAATGTAGTGTATGTAGTAGATGATCGTCTCTCTCCATGGCAACACATGAGGGAGAACTTCAGGATGTTTCAGGCTGATTAGAATAACATTTGTAGCATCAATTTTAATAATGTGTACCTACAATGTTCAAGGCTGTCACATCTGCCTCCTCCCTTCTGGAATGTGCTATTTAACCCTTTCATTTTTTTCCCCTTTTGACTCTGGCCTTATGGGAGGAGAGAGTTCTTGGGAGGGCTGCTAATTCGGCAGTAACATGTCAGCTGCTTGACTCCTATGTCAACCCAGCAGGGGCAGCATGGTGAGGGGCTCCAGAGACAGGTCCTGCCACCTCCTCACTAGTAAATTTCAGAAAGCCAGTTCCCTTTTCTGGTTTTTTGCTTCATCAACTGTAAAATATTGGGATTTAGAATAGCTGATCTCTGAGGTCTCTTCCAGCTCAAATATTCTACACATCTATTTCGTATAAAGCTGTGACATACACCAGAGCTGGGGGATGTCCCTCTGAAATTTAAAGAGCTAAACAAATAACTGTCTTTACAAAGAGAGTCTGTAAAAGGAGTGTGGCCCAGATGCATTTTTTAATCTCACCTCCGATTGCCCACCTCAGATCCTCCAAGGATTGTTTTCCTTCTGTGATGTAGGGTGCAAAGCACAGTGCTAACTTGGCAGTGCCCTGTCTGCAATGCTGAAATTAAAACCAAACAGACTAGTATCAAAACCATCCGGAGGAATAGCCTCAATTATATAACATTTTAAGGGACCAGTGGCACCCAGATCACCACCAACTAGAATCAGGAGAACCTAAATTAATCCATTAAAAAAAAGGAGAACCCACTTAGTGATTTTAGCCTCAATGCCTTAATTGGATTGCAATAGTATTCCCAAAAAGCTCACTTGCATTTCTCCAGTATCAAGCACAACAACATAAACTATAGAGATACCTAACAGCTCTTTGGTGGATTGGGTTGTTCAGTAGTTTTGGACAACGAGTGGTAATCTGCCACGTTGTGCTAATAAAAGGAAAGCTGAAAAGGAATGCTATTGGCCATGCTCTGCTGCAGGCAGCTTCCCGGCGCTACAAATAGTGGATGGTAAGACGTCCGCATTCACAATGAGAAGGGAACTCATTCCCGAGATTGACGCGACCCTCACCTAGCATTTCCAGAGCAGGCTCTTCTTGCTCGCTGCCCTGTACTTTGCTGAGGGATCAGATAGCTCAGGGGTATCTCCTGTTTCTGTTCTAGGATTCCAGTCAGATCGAGCTGTTGAAGGAACTCTTGGATCTCCTTCAGGACATGGTGGTGATGCTTCTGTCCCTCCTGGAAGGTTGGGCTGTTTGGTATAACTAGGCATTCACACAACTGTAATTGGTCCAAGCACTAACCATAGTAATCACGCAGATTATCCTCCTGGCAGGTCATTCATGCCATATAACATTGGTTAGAAAGCCAAATTTTCATCAACAAAAAATGAGTGAGAGGAACATGGTCTGATGGACAAAGCCTGAAACCAACTTATTTTATGACAATAGGAAAGCCAGAATGAACTGGGGAAAACCTCTAAGCTTTGCTCTTCCCTATTCTCTCCCTCTCCCCATTGCTTTTCAATACATCTGGCTGCCAGTGTGTATGCCAGCCATCTAGTTGGTCACTCTCCTAGGTCTAAGGGGATGAGAGGGGCACCACTTATTCCTATGTGTCCCCAGTAATCTAATAACAAAACCAATTCCCAGGCCCCAAGCCAGATAAAAGGCACTGGGATAGCCATCTCCTTCTCCCTCTGTTTCTATCCCCCGGACTCCTAGTGGTGTAGTCTTTATGGCTTGCTGCTCCCTCCTGCCCATTTCCAAATTATCACAGTCTGAAAAGAGCTGACTGATTTGGCACATAAGTCTTTTAGAAATAGCTACCTGACCAGTTACAGAATGGTTTGGATTTATTGATATATCTGTATGTCTTTTTGAACCTGCCTCACAGGGAATGTGGTAAATGGAACTATTGGCAAGCAGATGGTTGACACACTGGTAGAGTCATCTACCAATGTAGAAATGATCTTGAAATTCTTTGACATGTTCTTGAAACTTAAAGACTTAACCAGCTCAGACACCTTCAAAGAATATGACCCAGATGGTAAAGGGATTATCTCCAAAAAAGAATTCCAGAAGGCCATGGAAGGGCAAAAACAGTACACACAGTCAGAGATTGACTTTCTCCTTTCTTGTGCAGAAGCTGATGAGAATGACATGTTTAATTACATTGATTTTGTCGACCGGTTCCATGAGCCGGCCAAGGACATAGGGTTTAATGTGGCAGTGTTATTGACAAATCTCTCGGAGCATATGCCAAATGATTCTCGCCTTAAGTGTCTGCTGGACCCAGCAGAAAGTGTGCTAAACTACTTCGAACCATACCTAGGACGCATTGAGATTATGGGTGGTGCCAAGAAAATTGAGCGTGTTTATTTTGAGATCAGTGAATCCAGTCGAACTCAATGGGAAAAGCCCCAAGTGAAGGAATCTAAGCGACAGTTCATCTTCGATGTTGTCAATGAAGGTGGGGAACAGGAAAAGATGGAGCTGTTTGTGAACTTCTGTGAGGATACCATCTTTGAAATGCAGTTAGCATCTCAGATCTCTGAATCTGACTCAACTGACAGACCAGAAGAGGAGGAGGAGGAAGATGAAGACTCTTCTTACACATTAGAGATTGAGGGGGAAGAAGAGTATGACAAATCCTTTGAGTCTGTCTCTGCATTTGCCATGGCCTGTGCCTCAGTGAAGAGAAATGTTGCCAACTTTCTAAAGAGGGTAACTCTGAAGAACCTCAGGAAGCAATACAGGAAGGTGAAAAAGATGACTGTGAAGGAGCTGGTAAAGGTGTTCTTCTCGTTCTTCTGGATGTTGTTCGTGGGGCTGTTCCAGTTGTTCTTCACCATCTTGGGGGGAATCTTTCAGATCCTCTGGAACACAGTGTTTGGAGGGGGCCTGGTAGAAGGGGCAAAGAACATCAGGGTGACCAAGATCCTGGGGGACATGCCTGATCCAACCCAATTTGGTATCCATGATGATGTTTTGGAGGCTGAGAGGGCAGAAGTGACCGAGACGGGTCTCACCACGGAACTAGTGCACTTTTTAAAGGGTGAGAAAGGAGATGCGGATATTATGTCAGATCTTTTTGGATTCCACTCCAAGAAAGAAGGTGGCTCAAAGCATGGGCCAGAAGTGGGTTTGGGTGACCTCTCTGAGATTATTGGAAAGGATGAACCCCCTACACTAGAGAGTACTGTACGGAAGAAAAGGAAAGTACAGGTAAGCATAATTTGTTTCCATCATCTTCCTTTACGCCCAGAAAAACACTTGCTACTATATTTTGCAACTAGTACTGACACCAATTCCCTGAGAGCCAACAATATATTAGACACCAGCTCTCCTATGATTATCCTGACCTTATCATTCTAGCTCTACCATGTCTGGGGGTGCAAGTCGTAAATGGATGCCTTGGTGTCTAATTGCTGGGTGGTCTTCAGTTTACATTGTAGAGTTCAAACATGGTGATCTGTGATGCTCACCTTACTTTCACACTTTTATTAGAAGGTTAGTTCTCATGGTAGACAGGTTCATTCAGTAAACTGAAAGCATAGAAAACCAG
Organism: Myotis yumanensis; assembly: GCF_028538775.1. Classification (NCBI taxonomy): domain Eukaryota; kingdom Metazoa; phylum Chordata; class Mammalia; order Chiroptera; family Vespertilionidae; genus Myotis; species Myotis yumanensis. The sequence continues at coordinate 78,813,380 of NW_027223752.1, forward strand.
GTATAACATAAGAGGAGGTTTTTCTAGTGAGACAATAATTCTGCAGTGTCTCAAAAGGTCCAGATGATATCATATACTTTAGCACAGTGTCCCAGTGAGTCTTAATTGGCTGGGACATTTCATTATTGTGATGCAGCCACTATTAAATTTGGACTTTGAGTCAGTCGACTAGATTAAGAGAATAAGATAATAGTAATTCAGAGTCCCTTGGTCATGGATGTTGGTCCTTGGACAATCCTTGGTCATGGGTGTTTCCCTCTGTTGCAGCATCAACTCACAGCATCATTCTAGCACTAAAGAGGGTATGGAGAGAAGTGTAAAGAGATCAGAGCCCAAAGACAAGTTTTATTCATTACATTAATATTTATTAACTAGCTAATATGTGCTTGTCACTGTTTTTGGCTCTGAGGATACAGTGGTAAGTGAAAAATGCATTGTCCCTATAATTCAGTGAAAAAGAGAGATATTGAATAAATCTGTATAGGCATGAAGAACATTAGGAAGGACGAATGCCAGGTGCTAAGTATATGTATAGGAGAGAACTCTCACCTGACTTTGCGAATCAGGGAAGAAAGCATCAGAATCATAGGCATTTTTTTTTTAATAAATTTATTTTATTTATTTATTTTTTAATATATTTTATTGATTTTTTACAGAGAGGAAGGGAGAGAGATAGAGAGTTAGAAACATCGATGAGAGAGAAACATCGATGAGAGAGAAACATCGATCAGCTGCCTCCTGCACATCTCCTATTGGGGATGTGCCCGCAACCCAGGTACATGCCCCTGACCGGAATCGAACCTGGGACCCCTCAGTCCGCAGGCCGACGCTCCATCCACTGAGCCAAACCGGTTTTGGCCATAGGCATTTTTATAATATCAATTTCTTTACTCCATTTGGCTCCCTGATGTAGCCCCAGGGCATAAACATAATTGGATTCATTCAAGGCCTGCTACATGCCAAGCTGTGTTCTGAGGCTATGAAAACTCAGTTAATAAGAAAGACAGTTTTGCTTTAATAGAGCTTAACTTCTAATGGAAGAAGACAACAAATAAATAAGATAATTATTATTTGTGACACATGCTAAAATAAATGAACAAGGACATGTGTTACAGAGTGAATGTAGGCCCTACTTTAAATAGGACTGTCAAGGAGGCTTCTGACAAGGTGTCCTATGAACCATGTCCTGAAGGATATCAGGCACATGCACAGCAGTCACACTCCAGGCAGAGGATATGCTTAGTGCAAAGGTCCTGGTGCAGAGAAGGATTTGGAATGTCCCAGGAAAGGAAATGAGGTCTGGGTGTAGGAAGTAAGGAATCAAGTGGTGCAAGATGAGGATGGAATGAAAGGCCATGATCCTGTAGCCATGTAGGCCTCGGTAAGGAGCTTGAATTTTCTTTGAAGTGCAGTGGTCGTCAGGCAGAGGACCCAGGGGAGCGGGTGCTAAGAGGATTAAAGACGAGGCAGGTATCCTGTCTGAAGCAGGTTCTGATTTGGACCATCTCTCCCTGACCCCATGGGGTCATGGGACCACTGCTGCAGGCTCTGACAGTATCCAAGCGCAAGTTTTCTCTTTGAGTTGACTAATAATAAGAGGGCAGTGGAATTTTCAGATTTGAAATGTTTGTCTTGGCATCTCTCCAGAGCACCTGGATATGTAGCAGGACACTCACTTTCCATGACCCTGAGAGAAGCAGAAGCAGAAGCAGGAGAAGAGAAAGCCATTGGTACTTCTGACCAAGGAGATGAAAGTGGCCAGCGATATGGCTCTTCACCATGAACACACTGATTCGGGGAGAACTTGACTGACTGTTGTTTTTGTCTAGGCAGCAGAGATGAAAGCAGCACATGACTCAGAAGGAAAAGTGGAACCCGAGAAGGCAGAGTAAGTTCTTGGTAGCTTCGAGGACACAAACTCCTAGTAGACAATTCTTAATAGCATCTACTATTCTATTGCTGTGGTAAATAGCTATAGTAATGCTATCCTATATAATAAAAGCCTAATATGCAAATTGTCCCCTTGGGTGGTCATTCAACCAGGGAAACCAGGAGTTCAACTGCTTGCTATGATGTGTGCTGACCCCCAGGGGGTGGCACGGAACATGGCAGGTGTCGGCAATGAGCTGTGACCTCTTGCCAGCTACCTGGGGGCAGAGGTGACGGGGACGGAGGTGTGGTGAGAATGTGGGGTGTCTGCTGAGCTTGCTCTTACTCTCCCTGCTACCCTTCCCCCGGGATGCCCGGGCTTGCACACCGGGGAAGCCCCCGCACTCAGGTGCCAGGCTCCCACAAAGAACCTGCCCCACACCTGTGTGGCATCTTTCAAGTGAGCTGGGCCACAGCCGCTGGGACCACAGGGGTTGGTCAGGTTCCCCATGGGTTCATGCAGGAGCTGGTCTGCGAGGCTGGCTGGGAGAGAGTGCACTGCCCACCCAGCTTCCATGTGGCACCACTGGGTGGCCCAGAGGCCCACACTGCGCTCTGGCCTGCGGCGTCCAGCCGTGCTCACCACATCTCCATGTGGGGACTTGGGCACCATGTGGAAGGGGGCATGTGGGGGCCCAGGGGCCACCCAGGGTCCAGAGATCAACTGGGACCTGTCCTTCCATGCCAGACGCTTGTGCTTTGATCACTGGCCAGGCCTAGGGACTGCACCCATGCACAAATTTCATGCACCAGGCCTCTAGTCCTATCTAATAATAGACAAACATGGTAATTGACCATACCTTCGCTACACCTCCCATTGGCTAATCAGCGGGCTATGCAAATTAACCGCCAACAAAGATGGCAGTCAATTTGCATATGTAGGCACGAAGCAGCGGAGCAAGGACTGAAGGCGGCTCCAGCTGGAGCAGCGAAGGCTTGAAGGCGGCTCCGGCCAGAGTGAAGGCCTGGGTCCCGAGTGCCAGAGGAAAACCAGTGCCGGCAGCCAGGGGAAGGGAAGGCCTATTGCACGAATCTTTTCATGCAACAGGCCTCTAGTAGTAATATAAGAAACTAGAGGCCCGGTGCATGAATTCATGCATGGGTGGGATCCCATTGAGGCCTATCAGGGAGGCTGGCTGGCCGGGGGGGGGGGGGGGGGGAGGGGCTGCGGGAGGTTGGCAGGCCAGGGGGGCAGCTGAGCCATGGGAGGTTGGCTGGGGGGGGACGGGGACACAGGAGGTTGGTGGGCCAGGGGTGGAGGGGCCACGGGATATTGGCCAGCCGGGAGGAGAAGCTGCGAGAGATTGGCTGTACGAGTGCACTGACCACCAGGGAGCAGTTCCTGTGTTGAGTTCGCGTCATAGCGACTGGTCGACCTGTTGTTCTTGTTGTTCCAGTCATTTAGTTGTAGGGATCGCTTAGGCTTTTATATATATAGATAGGTATTTTTCAAGCTCTGAGTACATTTTACTCCAGCTATACAATAAACACATTTTATTAATCTTGTTAATTTTATAATCTCACTAATAGGTCAGAATTTCACCATCTGGCCAAATTATCAAACACTGACATTTCATAACTTTATATAATGTTAATGATGATGATATCTAATATATTCAATACCTATTACATGCCAGGCCCTATGCTAAGGTCTTTTACACAATATCTCATTTAATCCCTATCACAAATTTGGAGAATAGGTACTATTGCTAATTCAAATGAAGTCTTAAAAAATAGATAATAAAGGACTTTTCTGAAGAAGAAGAAGAAAAGTTGTTAAGCCAAATTTCTGAAAAAGACTACAAACTTATTGATAACTATTGTACACCTATGACCATGGTTCATCAAAGTGGACACCACTCATTAAGTGCACAGTCGATGTCCAGGCACCGTGGGTGATAAAGAGCCGAGGTTTCCACCTCCCAAGAAAGAATTACCAGACTTGAATTCAGTCTCCCTGTCTGGGCCAGGCCTCCCCCTGGCCTCTGTGCTAAGTGGGTTTCTTGCTCCTGCAGCATGGAAGATGGGGAGAAGGAGGAGACAGCCGGAGAAGAACAAGCCAAGGTCCTGTGGGCAGAGGCGACAAAAAAGAAGAAGCGGCGGCGTGGCCAGAAAGTCGAGAAGCCTGAAGCCTTCATGGCTAATTTCTTCAAAGGGCTGGAAATCTATCAGACCAAGTTACTGGTAAGCACTCCAGCCCAGGGCCCACCTCTGGGGCAGGAGTTGGCCCAAGGAAAACCTTAGAGAAATGACCACAATTTTGTTTCACAATTTGGTTGGTTATGCTTCCTCACTTTCTCATTCCTCTTCTCAATTATCTACCTGCTCCTCTTGCGTTGGAGGAAATGAAATAGAGGTCAACCTGGCAAAAGCCAAGTGCTCCAGCTCCCCTGCCCAGCTGTGGGTACCCTCTCTGCCCTGTGCTGTCTCGGACAGCATGGGAATTCCTCTTCCTAGCTGTGTCATGTGGGGACTTAGCTGCTCCTCAGCCAAAGTTCACGAGTAGTTGGACCATTAGGGATGCAGAAAGAATCTACCTATGTTAGGTGGGTTCTCACAACAGCCCCCAAAAGCTGCTCTTCCACATGCAATCAGCCCTCAGCCTAGCTTCTGCAGTTCTCGGATGATTTACCTCCTGAGGTACAGCTGCTGATGCCAGGACAACCGCTTCCCGGGCACCTGCGGTGAGAGCCCTCCACAGAGAGATTGAGCGCTTTCCCCTTGCAGCTGCACCCTAGTCCTCAGATGCTGATCTTCCCAAGAAGATGGCAGTGAGGACGGGAATGGTGCCCCTGAGAAGGGAGAGGTAGGGGCTCTGGGACTGTGACTTACAAAAGGCCAGGCACCTGAGGTCAGTCTGGTTGTATGCAGGGTAGGAACTGCAGAGAGGTCTTTTGTGAACTTAGATCACCCATAATGTCCCAAAAGACTAATTTCTGTGTGACGTGCTCAGTATACACACACACACACACACACACACACACACACACACACACACGCATGCCTTTATAGCAGCATTTGAGTCTGCTGGTGGCATGCCTGGCATTTGGCACCCTGAAGGACAAGCTGGGCCAGGGTTCCTTTGAGCATCACTCTAAGCAATTTTTTTTTAAATCATCATTTTTGGGTCCTCTCTCAAATAAGTCCCAAGAAGGCCAGAATTGTCCTAGAATACTGGTTACCAAAGAGAAGAACTATTCACGTGTAAACTTCTATCCAGAGCAAACTTCTGTGTGAAAGAAGGAAGTTCCCTTTTCCTTGCAAAGCTCCTCGCCTCTGCCTGTCCTTTCCTTTTCAGCATTACCTGGCCAGGAATTTCTACAACCTGAGGTTCCTCGCTCTGTTTGTAGCCTTCGCTATCAACTTCATCCTGCTCTTTTACAAGGTGATACTTCATTCAAAGGTCTTTTACTAAATGTACTTTACTTTAAAAAAAAAATAATAGAAATTAGAGCTAAGATTCTAATATCTAAAGACATTTCTAAGACACTGGCTTCTAAAAAGGGTGTCATCTTCAGCAAGGGGAAGAATGGAGAGACTGCCTGCAAGGACACTATTCCAGTAGTTCACAGTTGTTCTATTCATTACCTAATAAATTCTTCAAATATTTGTTGGGAATCTACTATGTCCTTGCGCCTTTATTAGGAACTGGAAGGCATTTCAAAATGCAGTTCTTTCCTTGAGGAATAAGGTAACAGAGAGAGCCATTATAGTTGGTCCCCATGTTAGAACCCTTATGAAGGGAGAATTAACAGTTGTTTTCTGAATGAGGAGAAGGAGGGACTAATCAAGAGAAATGAAGATGTGGAGCATTGATAAGTGGGTCTTGTACACTGCAGGCACATAATAAATGTTCATGGAATGAATTCATGAATGATAGGCCTTTACTAATTTTTAGTAAAAATTCCCTAATTTTTAAATATTTTTTCTTTCTCTCAAAAGATACATTTTGTCTATTTAAAGTGTTGTTTGCGATTATTAGAGCTACTAGGGATTCCTAGGAATAAGTTGCCCCAAAATCTCACACTCAGCAAGTAATGCTGAGTCACCGCTATTTGCACAGCCACATAAAGTCCGTGGACAGACCCAACGGCGGATGCTCTTCCTGGTATTTGTAAGAGTGTGTGTCTTGGCCAGGTCACTGAAGAGCCTTTAGAAGAGGAGGCAGAGGATGTGGTGAACCTGTGGCATTCCTTCAGTGACGACGAGGAGGAGGAAGCGATGGTGTTCTTTGTCCTTCAGGAGAGCACTGGGTACATGGCCCCAACGTTGCGGGCGCTGGCCGTTATCCACACCATCATCTCTTTAGTCTGCGTGGTGGGCTATTGCTGCCTCAAGGTGAGTTGCTGTCCACTCTGAATCTAATCTGACTCCTTGGAGAGGAGGCATCATTTCTGAGCCCAGCCAGCCCTTGGTTCTCTAAGACTTTGCTAAGAGACTAAGGTTTGTGGAGCAGCATCCTGGGTATCACCTAGGACAGTGATGGTGAACCTATGACACGCGTGTCACCTCTGACACACGAACTCATTTTTTTGGTTGATTTTTCTTTGTTAAATGGCATTTAAATATATAAAATAAATATCAAAAATATAAATATTTGTTTTACTATGGTTGCAAATATCAAAAAATTTCTATATGTGACACGGCATCGGAGTTAAGTTAGGGTTTTTCAAATTGCTGACACGCCGAGCTCAAAAGGTTCGCCATCACTGACCTAGGAGCTGGTGACCCATACAATTGTGGGCCCCGCCCCAGGCCTTTTAAATTGGAATCTGTACTGTAACATGATCCCCAGGAGATCTGCATCCACACTGTTAGAGAAGCCTTGCTCTCTGAGTCCCATTTCAGGCTCCACTTGTAGAATATCATAAAATTAGAAGCATCAGTCTAAATCACACATGGACCTTGTCATGTGAGATTCTTCTGATCTTTGCATTTATATTGGAGTTTTTACAAAAATGCTTTTCGCCTTTCAAAAATTATTAGGTTTTAACTCTTCGAGACATTAGAAGAAAACTTAATGAGTTACAGTTTCAGTTACTGTTTCTTGCTGATAACAAATCAACCCTAAACTTGGTGGCTGAAAATGATGTTTGATCGCTCTGATTCTGTGAACTGGCTGGGCCATCTGAGCAGCTCCTCTGCTCCATGTGAAGGCGGCTGCATCAGCAAGCATGTGGGAGTTCAGCTGGGCCAGACTGTCCACGGTGGCACTGGCTCACGCCTGTACAGTGGAGAGGTAGCGGCTGGCAGGCTGGCGTAGCTGGGCCTCTCCATGCAGACTCGGGGCACTGCCCTGTCCATGTGCCTCTCCACATTCTCTCCCGAGCCGGGTAGCTGGACTTCTTGTATTTGGTGCCTTGGAGTTTCCAAAAAGAGCACAGAAGTGAAAGCTGCTAGCCCTTCTTAAGCCCAGGCCCAGGCCCAGGCCCAGCCCCAGAACTGCCAGTGTCATTTCTATTGCATTCTTCTGGGTAAAGCAAGTCACAGGGCCGGCCCAGCTTCACTGTGGCTCAGGGGTGAGGAGGGCTGCACAGGGCATTAATACTAGGAGACCAGGTTTGCTAGGGCCACGGTTATGTCTTCAGACACTACCACAGTTACGTGAGTCTTCAGTCATTCTGTGTTTGGTGTTCTAAGTCCAGTTCTTTTTCTACTATCCCACATATTTTTCTCTTTGCATTTTTTTTTTACTTCTCTTTAGTAGGACATCTCCTTGGCTCTTTACCAAGCCATTTCCTTCCAGGGAAAAACCCAGGAAATATATGTCTATCTTTGTGGCCCTCACTTCCCAGTGAACTATGGTATCATGTAGGAAGTTCAGTTACCCTGCTGAAGAGAGCGTGTGCCCTAAACCAGCAGTCGCCAACTGGTGGTCTGCAGACCACTGGTGGCCTGTGAGGTCCGGAAGTTGGCGACCGCTGCCCTAAACCACACAGAGGACCCCACTGTAATAATAAAAGCACAGATTTGGTAGCCGGGCTACCTGGGTTGGACTCACAGCTCAGCCATTTAACCTGCCATCTCTCTGTTTCCTCTGTAAAAGTGAGTATCATAATACCACCGATCCCTGAACATTGCTGGAGGATTAAATGAACTGCTATGTGTAAAAGCACTCAGAACATCAGAGAGCAACTAAGAGTGCCAGCTGCTGCTCCTTAGGTCACCGTCCCAGAGCTCACCTGTTGTGCAGGGTGCAACTACACTGCTGGCCTAGAGAAACACTCTCCAGGGAATAAAACGTGCAAATCCTACTTACAAAGCCATACAAACTCCTAGAAGACTGAAGAGGAGTGCTTTGAATCCCAGAGACCAGAACAGCTCTAAAACTTGATATTATTATTGTTATTCAGAGTCATTTCAAAATACAGCAGAAGTTAGTCAGCGTAGCTTTATCTTTGTTCCCCCTCCCACATCATCCATTAGCTGACAGCAGTCATTGATTCCTCCCAGTGTGCGATGCCTATTATTAGCCTTTGCCATCTTCCTAGCATTAGTCTTTTCTTTCCTCTGTGTCATTTCATTGTTTTAAAGAAGAAAGAGCAAGAGGTAATGCTTTACAAATCATGATCTAAATTTTGTCTTTTTGTCTTGGAAATAAAGTGGCAGTGTGAGGCATGTGGATGTCATTAGCTTTAAGGAAGAGTTATTGGAAGAAACTGTTTGGAGACCAAGGTCTCAAGGATGTTGCTAAGTAACCAGTGGCTTCCCAGCGAATGAGAAAGCCTGGTTCTGAGTTAAGCTTTTCCAGCTAGAGGTGCTCTGGCTTTTCTGATTTCCCATGGGATTTCAGCAGTAGCCTCTGACCTCACTAACTCTGTCCCATATTTGAAGTGTGTGTGTGTTGGTGAGAGTTGGGGTGATGGGTTATTTCCCCACCCTTCTGTGTGGTAGATCTCTATAGCCACCCACTTGGCACCTAAAATCAGACTTAGAACAATAAGACAACAGGGAGTGATTGTTGAGAACGAATAAGAGCGCTCCTACCTGGCAGGCACTCTCCTGGCAAAGCCTCTGAGGAAGAAAACCTCAATCCAGAAAGACTATGTACAGCGCCCAGTGGGCCTTCTCATTCTGTCCATCAAACCAAATTCATTCACCAAATTTCAAAGCCATGAGGTGAATATGACCCTAGCCACTGAGGGGGCAGGGGGGGGGGGGGCATTTCATGGTATTCCCGTGGCTGACTAATCAACTCTAGAATAGTCTATCATCCCTTTTCAGTTCAACTCCAGCCTAGGAGTCTGAGGAGACCTAACTCATTCCGCCCCAGGGACCCATCTGCATATGGCCTTCTCACTAGGATGACTCAAGGAGTCCAGTTTGCATTAATATCAGCTGTTTGACCCAAACCTTAAAGGGTGGCGCAAGTGAGATCAGCTTTTGGAAAGGAAGGTGTACTAGCCCAAGGAGTGATAAGAGGTTTGGTTCTGGACACATAATTAGGCACCCTAAGAATCCCACAAAAAGGAGATTGTTGCCCTGAAGGTGGAAGGACAGTTTATTGAAATGTGTAGGAGAGAGTGCTTTAATTAGGAAGCCTTCTCTGAGGAACAGTGTCCTCCCCTCCTAGGTCCCTTTGGTGGTATTCAAAAGAGAAAAGGAAATTGCCAGGAAGCTGGAGTTTGATGGCCTGTATATCACCGAACAGCCATCAGAAGATGACATCAAGGGGCAATGGGACCGCTTGGTAATCAACACACCGTAAGTTATCCCCTCCCTCCCTCCCCCCCCTGCCACCCCCCCCCCCCCCCCCCCCCCCACCAAGCCTTCTAAGCCTGAGTTCCCTCTTCAGTAATAGAGGGATGAGAATACCACCTTCTACAGTCTGGGGATATTAATGCTTGGCCCAGTGCCTGGCACATGGTGGCATCAAGTTATTAGTCATTCCCTTTCCCTAACTATTCAAAAAACTAGAGGCCTGGTGCACAAAAATTTGTGCACTCGGGGGGGAGGAGGGGGTCCCTCAGCCCGTCCTGTGCCCTCTCGCAGTCTGGGATCCCTCGGGAGATAACGACCTGCTGGCTTAGGCCTGCTCCCGGGTGGCAGAGGGCACACCCAATCCCTAGGTGCAGCCCCTGGTCGGGCTCAGAGCAGGGCCGATTGGGGAGTTGGGGCGCTGCCCCCTGTCATGCACAGAGCAGGGCGGATCGGGAGGTTGCAATGCCACCCTCAGTCACACTCAGAGTACAGCTGATTGGGGGGTTGGGGCAACGCCCCCTGTCATACTCAAGGCAGGGTCGATAGGGAAGTTGCGGCGTCACCCCCTGTCACTCACAGAGCAGGGCCGATCAGGGAGTTGGGGCATTGCCCCCTGTCATGCACAGAGCAGGGCCCATCAGGGGGTTGAGGAGCTCCCCCCTGTCATGTACAGAGCAGGGCCCATCAGGGGGTTGGGGAGCTCCCCCCGTCACTCACAGAGTAGGGCTGATAGGGGTGTTGGGGCACCGCCCCCTGTCACACACAGAGCAGGGTGGATCAGGGGGTTGGGGTGCTGCACCCTGTCACACACAGAGCTGCAGGGCGATCGGGGGGTTGGGGAGCTCCCCCCTATCAGGCACAGAGCAGGGCTGTTCAGGGGGTTGGGGCAGCTTCCTCTGTCACGAACAGAGCAGGGCAGATAGGGAGGTTGTGGCCCCGCCCCCATCACACACAGAGCCGCAGGGTGATCAGGGGGTTTGGGCGCTACCCCCTGTCATGCTGATCCCTGTGCCGGGAGGCCTCGCGGCTTCGCTGATCCCGGTGCTGGGAGGCATATTACCCTTTTACTATATAGAATAGAGGCCTGGTGCACGGGTGGGGGCCGGCTGGTTTGCCCTGAAGGGTGTCCTGGATCAGGGTGGGGGTCCCCACTGGGGTGCCTGGCCAGTCTGGGTGAGGGGCTGAGGGCCGTTTTCAGGCTGGCGGGTGACTGAAGCTCCCAACTACTCCTTTTTTTCTTTTTTTCTTTTTTTATTCTGGGCCTCGCTGCTGAAAGCAGGTTTCTGGCCTTTGTTTACCTTCTGTATTTGATACAATGTTGCGGTCCGGCTGGCTGAAGCCCGGCTGACTAACGCAGGTTTCTCGAGTTTTGTTTAGCTTCTATATTTGCAACATAGTTGCTTAGAGTTGCAGCTGAGAGGCCGGCAAGTCAGGCAGGGAACATTGGAGTCCTGGAGTCCACCATCACTGGAGCAAGCAAGCCTCCCTGTTCACTTCAGTGCATGGCTGCCGGACGCCATCTTGGTTGGCAGTTAATTTGCATATCTCAGTGATTAGCCAATGGGAAGGGTAGCGGCCGTACGGCTAATTACCATGTTTCTCTTTTATTAGATAGGATGGTCATCATTAGTGAAGGTAATGCTCTAATGTTAGTGTATTCATTATGAAAGTGAGAACTGCGAGATAAACTAATGTCCTGAAAGAAAGTAAAGAAATAGAGCTGGATAGGTGAACAAAGGCGACTTAGCTGTGACAATTAAAACAGGCACATCTTGCCCTGACTGGTTTGGCTCAGTGGATAGAGCATCGGCCTGCGGACTGAAGGGTCCCAGGTTCGATTCCGGTCAAGGGCATGTACCTTGGTTGCGGGCACATCCCCAGTGGGGGGTGTGCAGGAGGCAGCTGATTGATGTTTCTCTCTCATCAATGTTTCTAGCTCTCTATCCCTCTCCCTTTCTCTCTGTAAAAAAATCAATAAAATATAAATAATAAGTAAATAAATAAATCCATAAATAAATAAAAAATAAAACAGGCACATCTAGAAACAACAGCTCTGACCCCTAGAAGAAGGAAATTGCTTCTTCCCCAAAGATGGTCAGCAGACTGAGAGAGGCAGCTCTACAAAGGTATGACTGAGCTTTGTAGATAGTTTCTAGAAAGGGAAGACTCTTCTCGCAGGGGAAAAGTGAGTGCCTGTGCCTCAATCACAAAGCCTCTGCCTGCCACTCTTCAGATAAGGAAGAGAGTCAAGCTCCATTTCGGATCCTTGAACATTACGGCAAGAAATATTGGGCACTATGAAATAATTTAATTCTTTGGTAAGCTTTCTGCAATTATCAGTAATGTTTGTGTCTGTAGCACAAGATGAGATGGCCCCAAAATACCAGTAAAAAGGCAGTTCAGTTTCAAGACATTTATCCTAAGGGAATAGTGAGGCAAGAACACTAAAATGTCACAACAAGGATAGCTGCTAAAACTTATTTGAAGTGGCATAAGTGTCCACAAGGAGGAAAATGCATAAATAGATATTTTAAAAAAAATTTTGATAACGAATCTTTACTTTTTTTACAATAACAGCATTGCAGTATGTGTATTACTTTGTAACCTGTTGTTTTCAGTTAACTATATATCATGAAGAGCTTTAATTTTATTATTTATATCTTGTTAAACACACATATAGAAGATATAAAATGTATATGTATATTTTAAAGTATAATAATAAATTGAACTACCAAGGTTAAAAAAATGAACATTGCCGAAAGCTCTGTGGTCCCAGATGTTATGATCCTTCTCTATCCTATCTCCTCAACCCCCAGCTAACTACTCTCCTGACTTTAGTGATAATCATTTCTTGCTTTATAGTTTTAGCACTTAGTGTGTGTCCTTAGATATTGGTGCATTGTAACTATTTTTGAACTGTATATAAATGAAATTCTACCATATGTTAGTCATTTGAATCGTTTCTTCAGTGCCATGTTTGAGAACTCACTTTTTCTTAAAATCTTTATTGTTCAAAGTATTACATATGTCCCCTTTTTTCCCACATTAACTCCCTCCAGCCCATCCCCGCCCCCCGGCCTCCCACCCCCGGCTTTCACCAGTCTGTGTCCATGGGTTATGCAAACAAGGTCTTTGGGTGATTACCTCACACCCACCCACCTTCTCCCGCCTTCCCTCTGAGATTCCACACTCTATTCATGCTTCCATGTCTCTGGATCTTCTCTGTTCATCAGTTTATTTTGTTAATTAGATTCCACATATGAGTGAGATCATGTGATACTTGTCTTTCTCTGACTGACTTATTTCACTTAGCATGATATTCTCCAGGTCCCTCCATGCTGTCTCAAAGGATAAGAGATCCTTCTTTTTTATTGCTGCATAGTATTCCATTGAATAAATGTAGCACAGCTTTTCTATCCACTCATCTACTGATAGGCACTTGGGCTGTTTCCAGATCTTAGCTATTATAAATTTTGCTGCTATGAACATAGGGGTGCATACATTCTTTCTGATTGGTGTTTCTAGTTTCTTAGGATGTATTCCTAGAAGTGGGATCACTGGGTCAAATAGCAGGAGAACTCACCTATGCTGATGTGTGTACCCATAGTTTTGTCATTTGCAAAACTCAAATGTTTCAAAACACTGATAGGAGAATGTTATCAGATATTTATCCATTTTCCTGGCAGTGGGTATTTCAAGTGTTTTCATTTCTGGCTATTACAAACAGTGCTACAATGAACATTTTTATAACTCATGCCCAAGTAAAAGAGTTCCTGTAGAATAGAGACCCAGAGGACAACTTTGCTGAATAGAATATGCAAATGTCTAAGAAAAAAAGAATATGCAAATGTCTGTCCCAATTTACCTGCCAACCAGCACTGTGGGATGTCGGAGAGTTTCTGCTCCTCGGCCTCCTTACCCAAACTTGCCATCAGTTTAGCTAAGCCGGTAGGTGAGCAGTGGCACCTCACTGTGAATTCTAGAGGTTGAGCATCTTATATTATTTTTCTTGACCATTCCTATATTGATGTAACATTTATTTATGTACTTCCCTTCTGAAGTTTCTTTTCTCTATCGCACTCTTTAAGGAATATTACCAAGTAAAAATGTTTTCTATCTCCAAGGAGCTTACATACCTAGTCAGGGGATAAAAAATACTCAGACCAAAGGAAGATCATCTGCAAAAGGGTCTTGCCTAGAGCCTTTGGCCAGTGGCCCTGCACCACTTGTGTAGTTTTCCACTTACAACAAAATGTGGCCAAGGCTGAGCTGTAGGTTCTGGACCATTTTATAATGGATTTAAGAGAAAGGGGATATCAGTGTGGACAGAGGAAGCGTGGCTTGATTTTCGTTTGTTTTATTTTAGATTCTAAAAATGCAATACATACAAAAATCAAGTAGCAGAAAAATATACAAAGAAGAAAATCAACATAATTATTTCTGTCCCCCTATTAGCAACTTACTCTATAAAGCCAGCATTTGTTCTTGCTTTTAGGTGGCATTTGGATGTTTAGACAAAGAAGCTGCTTTAATTATATATTTAAAAAAATTTTAACAATCACCTGCCGGGGAGAGGTGGCATTTGCTGGGGGTTATTCTGAGAGGCCCGGGCAGAGAGGGAGGCCCTCACTACCTCCCCACCAACTTGGGTGATTGCTAGGAGAGGAGACTGTGTGTTCCACATCCAACAAGAATGACTCAAAGGAGAGCAGAAGGAAGAAGGTATGTGCCAAGGGCCAGCAGTTCCTTATCTGCAATCTAGCCACACAAGGAACCCTCCCAGGAAGAAGTAGTCATTCTGTAGAGGAGCAAAATATTTTAAATGGTTTTGCTGACATATCTGAAAGTGACAGTTCTTTCCAGACTTGAACAATAGAAAATCAATTGCATTGGAGCTCGCAGAAGCTACCAGGCAGAAGAAAGAAGTTCCCCCTGGGGGGTAGGCATGGGATGTTTTAGGGAACCACCTCCAAAAGAGAGAGAGATCTAAATCCCTGAGGAAAGCAGACCCCACAGGATTATATGGGAATGGAGAAGGGAATGGAAGAGCATTCTGATTAAGCCACACGCTATAGAAATTAACTAAAGATGATTCCCAGACTGGAAACTTTATGTAGTTAGGGACCTTGTCTATGCGTTGCCCCACTGATCCCCAGCACCTACCCCAGCTACTGACATAACTAGGTGCTCAATGAATGAAGGTTAGAAACAGCTGTTTCCTACAGGTTTCTGTTTCTACTCAGTACTGGGATCAATAAATATATATCTGCTTCTGTCTAATCCTGTCATCACAATCCCTGGCTCTTAACCATAATTTTAAGTAGAAAATGCAGAGTGGCTTTCCAAGTGCTTAGAAGTCGGTTCAAAGTAGTGGAACCATAAGTCAGTCCTGTGGAGACTCTGAAGTTCAATCAGGTTTGAATCCTTCAGTGAGCAGGACAAACACCACAGGATCACAGCTCCAGACACGCAAACTACAAAGGCTCTTGATGTGCTTGGCCTTGATGTTAAGAACCGCCCCTTTTTCATTTTCTTTTTTTCAGATCTTTCCCTAATAACTACTGGGACAAGTTTGTAAAGAGAAAGGTATGCCTTGTCAGTGGGGTGAGTAGGCTTTAAGTTCTCCATAGACAAACATGAGTGAAATTGATGTTACTTTTATGACAAAGAAGAGTAAGTCACGGAAGGGGTGTATATGAACACATGTGGGTGTTTGGCTTCATTCCTCTCCTTATCTGCCTTTAACAGCTTAACAGTCATTGTTTTCTGCACACTAGTTTTTTTCTCCCCTCCAAAAAGCTAGCAGCTCGAAAAGCAATTTTCTTTTGATTGTCTTTATCATTTCTGTTTTCTCTGGAGGTTATTTTTCCTCTTTATTTTCCTGTTGCATTTTGAATCATGTCTTTATGAACCCCTTGGAAGAGCCCAGAGTACAGCAGACCTCCGCGGACACTGGGCTAGAGAAAGCATGGCTAGTAACGTGGCCCAACTCACCCCGTCCTCCTTTCTGCTCTAGGTGATAAACAAGTATGGTGATCTCTACGGAGCGGAACGCATTGCTGAACTCCTGGGTTTGGACAAAAATGCCCTGGACTTCAGCCCCGTAGAAGAGACCAAAGCAGAGGCGGCGTCACTGGTGTCATGGTACAGAGCTTAGGCGTTACAATCCAGTCTGGCTAAAGTAGACCCTTTGATTTCTCCAGCCCTTTCAAGGTGCTAAAGGGGAATATCTCAATCAGATCTTTGTTCTCCCAGGCTCCGGTCTGGCTTAGGTGTTTCCTCTGGATTCTAACTTATTGGGAGAGCACTGCTTTAAAAACATTTAAGGACCTCTCAGCCTTTATGCCTGACTCAAAAAGAAAAACTAATTGAAATTTCAGGATGAGTGATTCTACCTTTCTCAATCTCACAGGGAACACATACAACCTGATAAAGAGGCTCAAAGTCATATTTAGATTATTAAACCTGAGAGAGAAAAAAATTAATTTTCCCCTTATTAAACATTTCACTAAAGCCTGACATTTACATGTTTTTAAATTTTTTATTCCCCTTTAGGCTAAGTTCCATCGACATGAAGTACCATATCTGGAAGCTGGGAGTTGTTTTTACTGACAATGTAAGTATGGCATCTGGAGAAACAAGATTCTATGCCCCAGGTTCAGGGATGTCATTACATGCCACAAGGAAAAAGCTAGGGAGCATGTGCAGAAAGATTGAGGGCCTGACGATGCTGGGGCACACCTCTCTTGTGCAGTCGTGTAAGACAGATGGGGTTCCACTTAGAAATTCTTAGGCCAGTTCACAGCACCTCGGCATCTAAAAACCATCTATCCTCACTCTGTCCCCAAAGATGAGAAAAAATGGTTCAGTGAGCATCAAGAGGCATGGACGCTAGAAAAGCCTCTAAATTTCTTCTATCCTCACAGTCCTTTCTCTACCTGGCCTGGTACACAACCATGTCCATCCTGGGCCACTACAACAACTTCTTCTTTGCTGCTCACCTGCTGGATATCGCCATGGGCTTCAAGACACTGAGGACCATCCTATCATCTGTAACTCATAATGGCAAACAGGTACTGGGTTTATACTAACACAGGACAGAATAGACCTAGAT
Organism: Myotis yumanensis; assembly: GCF_028538775.1. Lineage (NCBI taxonomy): Eukaryota > Metazoa > Chordata > Mammalia > Chiroptera > Vespertilionidae > Myotis > Myotis yumanensis. Next base: position 78,830,124 of record NW_027223752.1, read on the forward strand.
GTGGAAAATTAACCAAAACAAGTGGTACAACTAGTGTATAACAGGAAGGTACGTGTACAGTGTATAATACCCCTTTCTAGTGATTATTTTATAAAATTGCAGCCAATCCTATATAATAAAAGGCTAATATGCAAATTGACCGAATAGCGGAATGACCTGTCGCTAACGCTGTCGCTATGATTCGCATTGACCACTAGGGAACAGATGCTCAACGCAGGAGCTTCCCCCTAGTGGTCAGTGCACTCCCACAGGGGGGTGCCGCTCAGCCAGAATCCCTGAGCTGAGCTCACAGCTGGTGAGCGCGGCAGCGGCGGGAGCCTCTCCCGCCTCTGGGGCAACGCTAAGGATGTCCGACTGATGGCTTAGGCCCATGGGCCCGAGCCATCACTTGGACATTCCCCGAGGGATCCCAGACTGTGAGAGGGCACAGGCCGGGCTGAAGGACCCCCAGGCCGAGTGCACGAATTTCGTGCACCGGGCCTCTAGTTAAAAATAAAATTGTAGCCATCATTTAAGAGGTATAAGACCTTAATTCAGAAACCCCTAACATTTAGATCAAGCAGGGAAGAGGGGGAGGGAAGGAGGTGATTGACATATCATCACTTTGGAGATCCCTCCCCCTTCCTCCATGGATCTGATGTACTCACTGGAGGTTAGCAAGTGGTTATTGTAATTTAAAAACTCCCCAGATACTTATGGTATATGCGTCCAACTAAGAACCAATGATTTAGACATGTATGTACACACATACATAAATAGCTATACATATATGTGTGTGTTTATGTATAAAAAGCTGAGAGTTAATATAGATATATTAGTATATCTAAGTTCAGATATAGTACAATAAATGTTAAAAGACATGTATCTATATCGCCATTGCCATATCCAGTCTCCAATCAATATCCAGTCTGTCTTGGACAATATTGTCAGGTGAACCCTTGATTAAAATCCTCTAATGGCTGCTTCTGCCAACAAACTCAGACCCTTTAGCATTCCATCTGCATTAAGTGCAATTCCGTGAATGAGACTTGTCCCCTCACACCTCTAAACTTTTGTAGGAGGAGAGAAGAAGGAAGTCAAACTGTGCCCAGCTGGTGCAGCCATTTTGGAAAACAGTTTGGAGGTTCCTTACAAAATTAAATCTAGAACTGCCATGTGATCCAGCAATACCACTTCTGGGTATAATGCAAAGGAAATGAAATCAGTAGTATCTTGAAGAGAAAGCTATACTCCCACATTCACTACAGCATTATTCTGAATAACCAAGATATGGAAACAACCTAAGTGTCCATCAATGGAAGAACATAAAAAAAAAAAAATGTGGTATATACATGCATGCAATGAGATATTATTCAGCCATGAAAAAAGGAAATGCTGCCATTTGTAATAGCATGGATGGGCCTTGAGAACATTATCCTAAATGAAATAAGCCAGACACAGAAAGACAAGTACTGTATGATCTCATTTATATGTGGAATCTAAAAAAGTTGAGCTCATAGAACCAAAGAGTAGAATAGAGTTTACCAGGGGCTGGGGGGGTCAGGGAAATGAAGAGATGTTGGTCAAAGGGTATGAACTTCCAGTTATAAGAGGAATAAGTTCTTGGCATCTAATGTAAAGCAAGGTGATTATAGTTAAAAATACTGTATCATATATTTAAAATTTGCTGAGAGTAGATCTTAGTATTCTTACCACACACACACACAGAGAAATGATAACTGTATGAGGTGATGGATATATCAATTACCTTGATTTGGTCATTATTTTACAATGTATAGATATATTAAATCATCAGGTTGTACACCTTAAAAATAGATAAAGATTCCAAGCAGAAAAAAATCAAGTTGACCTTTGTTCTAAAACGAAAAGTGCTAGATCATCAGGTATTAATTAGGGTATATTATATCATGCAGTATTTCTTCTCAGCTTCTGGTAGTCACAACAGTCAATATGTCTTATTTGGGTTGGTGATAAAGAATTGAGAAAGCTAGAGAGAGAAATTTTCTGCCACATACAAGAAGCTAAAGTTTGGGGAGGTAATAACAGAACCTGTGATAGAGAAGTTGGCTTAGAGTTGAATGCTTACTTATAGGTTCCTGGGAGAAGGCATTATGTATTTTAACATGGGCATCTTGGGAAGTTTGATCCTATAAAGGTGGTGTTTCCCCGTGTGACCTGTCGAATGCCAGTTCGGTATGTTCTTTTAGAATTACTCAGATTATTAAACTTCAGTTTTTATTGATTTGGCTTAATGGCATTAAGACTGTAACTTAAATGGAAAGTTTAAACAGTGAATTTTTTTATACGGCCTTGCTGAATATACTCTGGCAAGCTTTTTTGTTTTAATGTGCCCAGCTTGTACCATGTGCCAGTACTGCAACAGGCTCACAACTACTCTGGAAGTAGATGTTATGCTCACATGGCAGGTAAGAGAATTGAGGCTCAGAGAGGCCGTGTCTCTCCCAAGACCGCGCAGCTGCTAAGTGGCACAACTAGCTTCTTTCTTCCTTCGTGCAAAGCTCGAGCTCTTTCTGTTTTTCTAAAACGAGCTGGTTCTGTAAGGCCTGCTATCTGAGTTAGGTAGCTTATTATTCATTGTTCAAGAAATCCCTGTAGATGTCTCTTCTGCTATTTATCTTAGAGCTCATACCCACCCATTACATGGCTCCTTCAGGACAGAGACGTTATCTTATTGATTCTAAGAGTTCTGCTCAGCACCTAGTCCCTCATACAGTCCAGGTGGGCAGGTCCTGTGTGCTCCTTGTTTGTAGAACCTCCTAACACCAGGAAATGAACATGCCCTATGACCCTTGCAGAGGTCCTGGCAGATATCTTGGTTATGAAAAATGTCACTTTACTCAACCATCATAAATAATTCATATAGTAACTTCAAGGCTGTGACAATTATCCAGTCCATGGTTATTTATGAAACAGTGTAATGTAGGACCACCTGCCAGTCCAAAGAACCTTTTGTTTCTTCAGAGGCAGCTTAACGCAGAAGCTGCATCATGAAACTTAGGTTTCTGCTCTCGCTCTAACATAACAAGGTAACCCTCCTCCTGGCACCTTCACTATCCGATCTTGACATCCCTAGTTTATACAGGCCCCAGATATCAGTCTGCTCCAGCATAGGGGGCTTAACCAACAGACATGTCCTCTCAGTTTTGGAGGCGGGAAGTCCAGGTCAAGGTGTGGTAGGTTTGGCCTTCTCTGAGGCCTCTGGGGCTCTCATCTGGCTGCCCTCTTACTGCTCTTCCACTTGCTCGTCCCCTATGTTCATGCAGCCATCTGCTGCCTCCATGTCCTAATCTCTTCTTCCCACAGGGACACCAGATAGTTTGGAGGAGGGCGCTCTGCCAGGCTTGTATAAATGTAATCACCTCTTTAAAGGCCCTACCTCCACAGTCACATTCTGAGGGATTGGCGGTAAAGGCTTCAGCGTATGTATTGGGGGAGACAATTTAGTCCATAACACCCCGTCATTACTCTTGTCTCCCAAGAGCCTGTTTCTATCTACTATCTCCTCTGTCCCCCGCTCAGCCTCACCCTCCTGTTTCCTTGGCCTAGCCCAGGAACATCTCAAGGTGGAGAAGGCCGACCTCCTTTCCTTCTCTCTCCCCCGCAGCTGGTTCTGACCGTGGGCCTCCTGGCCGTGGTGGTTTACCTCTACACCGTGGTGGCTTTCAACTTCTTCCGCAAGTTCTACAACAAGAGTGAGGACGACGACGAGCCCGACATGAAGTGTGACGACATGATGACGGTGAGAGCCCACGCAGGCCACCTGGTCACCTGTCTTGTTGGGAAGGGGCTGTGGGTGGTCTGGGGAACTGCGAGCGGTAGTTACAGAGCAGAATATAGATGTCTCATTCCCAGGGGAAAGTGTCCCAGAGAGACAGCAGTGATGGAGACTTTCCTGAGCACTCACCTGAGGCTTGTGGGAGAGCAGCTCAGCTAGGAGCAGGTCTTCAGTCACCTGTATTTGTTTGTGGCGAAGTTCTGAATACTTGTATCTAATCCATAGAAGGCAAGCTTTTGATTCTTTGTCTCTGAGAGCAGAGCCCCATGGCTCTGGTGCCCAATTTATTTCCCCAAGCCAGTGCGGGTTCTTTTTTAAAAAATATTTTTATTGATTTTTATTGATTTCAGAGAGGAAGGGAGAGGGATAGATAGAAACATCAATGATAAGAGAGAATCATTGATCAGCTGCCTTCTGCAGGCCCCCTACTGGGGACCGAGCCTGCAACGCATGCATGTGCCCTTAGATGGAATCGAACCCGGGACCCTTCAGTCCACAGGCCAATGCTCTATCCACTAAACCAAATCGGCCAGGGCCAGCAGGGATTCTTTCACCACCGTAGTGTGAAAAAACCTAACAACAGTAGGATCAGGTGGGCATTCCCAGTGAGAGCCCCGTGTGGGCAAGAAGGGCACAGTTCAGGGTGAGCGAGCACAGCTGCAGTAGCAACTCTGGTGACCAGATGTGCAGGAAAGAATGTGGTCATTTCTCTAGAAAATGCGTCAGACTTCTTGGCTATAAACTCTCCTATGCTTTCTTTGAGGGTGGTGCTGGGGGTACCCTCATGTGACAGCAACACTACAGTTGCCAGAGCACCAGTGTGACCCATCTCTGTGCTGCCCCTGGTTTTTTATTTACTGGTTGTAAGTCTGCCTTTTCCTCTGGACCTAACCTGTCCAGGCAGGAGGAAGTGCAGGAGGCAAGATGAAGGGCGCCCTGCTCTGTGAACTGGAACTCAGAGAGAAGGAAAGTCTATTCTCTAAGATGCTACGGAAATCCCTCCCCTCCCAGATGTAAGGGGAATGCAGGAGAAATAGAAGGGGCCTCTTTCCAGAGGCTGGAGCCCAGCACCCTTACAATTAGATGAGGGAAAACTCATATCTGGTATATGCCATACTCATTGGGGTTTAAAGGTCTTTTAAGTTATACCTGTCTTAAATGAATTCTCTTGTATCAAAAAGCTCAAAACTTTTTAAAATATGAGCAAAAATTGTCATTTAAAGGCTACATGTAACAGCACTCTTACCAAACTGGCCGTAGGGTGCAGTGGAGAGCAGTGAGCAGCAGGAATAGATATCGTTGACGGGCACCCTTCCCCTGGCTCAGGGCTGACATACGTTGATCTAATTAAATGAATGATGTGATCATCTTGCTAAAAACAACTCTGCAACTTGTACTTGAATTGACATTATTTTTCTTGCCTAGTGTTACCTATTCCACATGTACGTGGGAGTGAGAGCTGGAGGTGGCATTGGCGATGAGATTGAAGACCCCGCTGGGGATCCTTACGAAATGTACCGCATTGTCTTCGACATCACCTTTTTCTTCTTTGTCATTGTCATCTTGCTGGCCATCATCCAAGGTATGTTTGACAGTTACGTTAAGTATGAACAGGGCTTAATCTCATTCTCTTTACCATCCTGCATCTCCAGCCTCGTTGTTTTATATAAAGAGGTTTGTGCATTCATTTGTAAATTCAACATTTATTTAGCATCTACCATGGTATGTATGAGGCCTTGCCCATATAGAAAGCCAAAGATCCACCCAGGCACTGATATAGGCTTACCTCCTTTTATTTTGTTTCATAAATGTTGCATTATCTTTACAAATTGAAGTCAAGGCCTTCTGTTAAAAAAGATTATGACATGCTTTATTAAGGCTCACTGTACCACGGTGCTCTGGGACGAAACCCACAATATCTCCGAGGTTTGCCTATACAAGAAACTTGAGAATCCTTACAGAGGCCCCTCCCTGCCACTCCCCACTCTGAACTGACCATTACCTGCTGTCCTGCTTCCTAGAGGTCCCGGGTCTAGCCTTGGCCCATAGCCTCCTGGGGGTGGGAGAGGAGCCATGAGAGTGTGACGGGTTTTCTCTTCTTTTGGGGAAGGCATACTGATATTTAGCCAATGCTTGTCAGGAATTAGAGGAATAGGATGAATTTAGTTGGAGTCATGGTGCGTTATGGTGCCTGCAAGACGTGCAGGCGTTGGGGGCTAATAAGTAGTTAGCTAGCTGTAATAGGTCTTTCAAGGAACAAGTCAGGAATGAAATAACATAACACATGTAAAATAAATAGAAACAAAAGCAAAAATAACAGAAATTAGGCCCATCATGGTGGTCAAAGATGGTGGTGCAGAGATTTCCCAGCAAGAGAAGCAAATAAACTGAGGAGAAACCCTGCAATGTACTCTGCATCAGGTGCTAGGAGAACGTGGAGAGCTCCAGAGACAGAAAGGAAGGGGAGCTAAATAAGGTGGGGCGGGGGGGGGCGGGGGGGGGGGTGCTGGCGGAGAGGAACATGTTTCTAGGAGGAGAGAGTAGTTAGCACATACTGCAGAAAGGTGAGGTTAGAGGAAGAATGTTTCGCCAGGATGCAGCATTTAAAAACAAGCTCTGTTTTTTTCTGAGTATGTTTTCTCTGAATAAGCTTGATAATTTACTTTACAAAACAAAGTGGCCTGTGCCATTCCCTCTATAATTCCTTACCCTGAACAGATTATTTAAAACACTTTATCTGTCTTTGTATTTAAAATCCCAGGTCTTATTATTGATGCTTTTGGAGAGTTGAGAGACCAGCAGGAACAAGTACGAGAAGATATGGAGGTAATGTTCTTCTAAGTACTCATTCCAACTCTAGCTCTCTATTTCACAGCAGAATTACCAATGCAACCTGTTTCCATTCCTGTCCTCTTCTCGGTGCCTACCTACCAGCTCTGGGCATTTCGTGCTCCACCCTCTGTGTTCTACGCTATCCCATCCCTTCCGCCTGCTGCCTTCACCATGCCCCATGCTTGGGGCAGGAGCAAGTACCCCCAGCTCGCTAGGGAGTGGATGACTAAGTGCCTGAAGCATTTGAGAGAGAAAGTTTTCAGTGTGTCTCAATTCAAGCAGATATCATCGCCCTTTTTCCACCTGCCTGTAATGTCACGCCTACTAATACCTTTACTGCCTCTGTTATTTTTCTAGACTAAATGTTTCATCTGTGGGATTGGCAATGACTACTTTGACACAATCCCTCATGGTTTTGAAACACACACATTACAAGAGCACAACTTAGCCAACTACTTGTGAGTACTCTTGGTCGATAGGGGTGACAGGGGTGGGGGAGAAGTGGTAGAATAACACCAACAGTCAGTTAGTTCAGTCTCTGCTGATGCCATTTCCTCCTGTTTCTCTGAGAAAGTGGCAATTAGGCAAGAAGGCCCATGCAACCTGCCTCCCATGTTTCATAGATATGTGTTGTGGACTGTTCCTGCTCTGAGCGAAGGTCCTGCAACCCATCTCAAGGTCACATAACTCCAGCAATGTTTTTCCTTTGCTGGAATTTTCCTATCCCGGTACAACCTTTTAAAATCCTAGACAAAGACAAAAGTCTGTGGCTGCATTTTTACTTAAAGCCATTGCCCTGCTTCTTCCTCTCCCGCCACCCCTCACATTTGCTCTTGTCAAGGTGGCCACGGGTCCACATGGTGCTGGATTCTGTAGTGAGTTTTCAGTCCTCACCGTGTCCTCCTCTCCTGGTGACACATGGGCTCCATGAGGTTTGGGGACGTTTTCACACTGCTCTATCCCAACACCTGAGGTAAAGCATTCACTCCAGAACAAGTGATTCAGAGCCTATTATGTTCTGTGAACTGCCTGTGAAACCTAGAACTTACAGAATTTATAGAGAATACAGATTTCCTGATAATTCAGATTCTCTAAGTGATCATTTGTAAGAAAAAACAAAACAAAACACTGCTGGGCTTGGCTCCCTGGCCTACCCCTTCCCCTGAGTCCACATTGTATTTAGAAAATCCTCAAGTTTCTTTAAGATGGAACAGGCACAGCCTTTGGGAAAGGTGTTATTGCCAAAGAGACAACAGTTTAAGAATTTCTTAAGACAAAAACACAAATTTTTAAACATTAACTTTGGCATACCTTCCCTCAAGTCTGGGTAGTCATCCTTGTTTGTTCTCATTGAGAGTTTGCATCTTATTGAAGGGGGTCCAGTGGATGCCCTTCTATGAAAGGTGAGCACACGGCCACATGTCAGGACCAGTGAATAGAGAAGAGAGGAAGAGCATTATGGTAGCTGGGTTGGGACCCCTTCTACGTCTTTCGCTAGCCTTCTATATTAGAATAGTCTGTTTCTCTCTCTGTGCCTCTTTAGCAGAGAGCTTGAGGGGAAAGAACCCATCTTATTCATGTTTAAACTCCACACACACCCCCAAATGGTACTTTCTCAGATAAATGTGCCTAAGTCTCCAACAAGGTCAGATACTGGCCATGCCTTGTTTCTTAATGTGATAAACAAAGAAGGAGGAAACTAATATATGTTTACAGCCTCTACTGTGGGCCACAATCTGAAGCTATAAACTCAGGGGACCCTGAGAGAACTCAAAATCTGGGCTCAGCTCTTCCCCCCGCCCCCCCCCCCCCTTCCGAAGAGAGTTATTTCTACTTTCTCTTTCTCACCAAGAGCTCAGTTCTTTTCCTGAAGGGCACGAGACCGGCTCCTCTGGCAGCTGTCTCTGAGGCCATGTAATGCGAGCTGAGCGCCCGGCCTCCCGGGATGCTTGTGTGTTCCAGACAGACTCAAACCTCAGACACTCACAGTTGAGCAAGTGAAACCACCTTGGCATTGCTCAGTTGTCTATAACAAAAACGAAACTGTATTTCTGAAAGAATCAGGGCAACTTAAGTACTTTCCAAAAATCCCGTATCCTTGAGACACCATATAATTTTAATTCTACATTTTTATGTCACGATGAATAGGTGTACTGAAAATTATGCAGGAAGAGTTTGGGATACCATTTCATTGTTTGGATTAGGATATTTTTAAACAATAAAATGGTAGCGAAAATGCTTCCTCACAAGGGATCTTAGCTTAAACTCTGGGGACATAAAAAGGGATCTCTTCTCATGAAAAGGCTAATTTTAACATGATCATCAGGAAAAGATGGTTTGTGTCTATGCCACATTTGCCCAATTCGGAAAGGCCTAGTGGACAGCATGATACTAAAAAGCATATTTAAACCCCTCCTCTGGTTCCTTTAATTAAGTAAACGAAACTAGGCTTCCTAGCGGAAGTATCTAATATTGTCTTTTCCTCATTTATTAAACCTTTTTTCCTTGTTCCAGGTTCTTCCTGATGTATTTGATTAACAAAGATGAAACAGAGCACACGGGTCAGGTGAGGGGAAAAGTCTAATTAAGCATCACACCCCCACAGCAGCACTTCCTTTGCCTAAGTGTCAAGAATCGGCTGAGCACAGGCTATTTGGAGGAGACAGGTGATCCCATCGGCCTCCATGCCGTTCCCCACTGCTTTCTGCATCACTCCACCATCCTCTGTGACTTAAGAAGCCAGAATTCTAAAGCAATTCCATTCTATTCCAAAAGAGTCCTGGTTATGCTTCCAACAGACACTGACATTTTCCACACCCTTCAGAGTTAAGGAGCTGGAGGTTGAGAGCATTACAGAGCAAAAGACAATGAGGAGCTGAGTGGGTGGTGAGCACAAAGAACAGGTGGAGCAGAGGCAAATGCTGTGAGGACGGCATAGAAAGATAATCTTGAGTGGGGAAGGGGAAGGGGGAGGGGTGGATGTGAGAGTATGAATGAAGGTGTCAAAGGGATTTTATGATTATGACATGTAAAGACAGAGAACACAGGCAGAAGAGGCAGGTTATCAAGTTTTCAAACATCACTGAGTTTGTAGGAATTCTTCACAGCCCGAACATTTACGAGAGGGCAGCTGGTTTCCGGAGCTGGCTTTAATCTACCTAAGCCAGCCCTCCATGGTCCCCATCGTACATTCTTCTACCAATTACAAGTTACATGGAATCAGCCTACTGCTAATCTTTTAAGTATTTTTATGTCAATCACTGAGTTAGTTTCTGTGTTTGGGAGGAGGAAGTGGGAAGAAACCTCTTGCTGTCAAAATGGGCTGTGAATACAACAAGAATGAATGCGCCAGTTGAGCCTCATATAAATCCACATCAATCTTCCTAAAGGGAGACAAATAGAGCAAAAACAGAGTTTTCGAGCTTTAGCTTACTGTGGTTTAAAAAGAAGTACCTTTTCCCCCCGATTATTTCAGGAATCGTATGTCTGGAAGATGTACCAAGAAAGGTGTTGGGATTTCTTCCCAGCTGGTGACTGCTTTCGGAAACAATATGAGGATCAGCTTGGATAAGCCTGAATGAAAGAAACTCTTCGAGTCTGGACTGTCAACTTAAAGTGAAATTAAAATCCTCTTGTACACTTCATATGCAACATTTTTGCAAGGTGACATTTTCTAAATGCCTCCCTTACAACAAGAAATTGTTTGTTAAAAAATCTGTGTAAAAACCCCAAAAAGAAGCCACAAAAAAAAAAAAAAATCTCTGTGATATTTTGGAATTGATTGGACTCTTTGTGCCTAATGGACAAACCCTGTGGGAGATAACCTTTCAAAATGTTAAATCAAGGACTCTAGTTGAATGCCTTCAAGATTTTCAGTTCTACTGTAACGTGTTTGTCAGGATGGCAGCATTGAGAAAGGGACTAGAAGTATGAAGTCTTGGATGCATAATACATGAAATTTTAAACACTTGAATGCCACATGACAATATCCACGAGTGACTCATGGCCTGAACTACAAAAAAATCATTTGAACTGAAGTCTAATTTTTCCCACGGTACTTACTAGTGAATGTACCCAGAATCAGTTTGAAAAGCTTTAACCAGTTAAAGAAATAGAAACAGAAAAAAACACTTTGTCGACAATGAAATATCGATTAAGTGCCTTGAAACCTCTTTAGATATAGCTATGCAAGTTTTTTACGTTTATGTTCCAGATGGACAGTCCCATTAAATAATTGTGTTGATCTTCTGTCTTACTTTAAGAAACTGCACTTGAAGGTTATGCATATAATTTTTTTTTCTCAGTAACAGCTTGTCGACTGCTGTTATTAGAAGAAAAGTACTGTACTGAAAACTCAGAAAAATCTCAATCTTATGCCAAATTGAGTAATGCTTTATGGTCCCTCGTAAGTAGTGGAGCCGCTATGTTTAGGTGAATCTTAAGTAAAATGAAGTGCCCACTGCAATAAAGTGATACGTGCCAACCCGTGGTTCGGCCTCTTGTAATGCACCACCTCTGGATGATTCTGCAACCACACTGTGGCTGCTGGGAAAGGGACATGAGACAAACAGCCTAAACCCCTTCACAAAAAGGAAAACACTCCACAGACCAGCACTGGTTTATTTGGCCAAACACTTCGCTGTGCTGGAAACAAGTGCCACGTCTCCGCCCTTCCTGAGTCTGAGATGACTAAGTCAGAGGAAAATGCCCCGAGCCTCGTAACTGTATTATTGTGGCTGTTGTCAGACACAGAGGCAGGTGTGCACTGTGTGAGCCGATGGAACACACTGGCGCGGGGCAGGCTCTCACGGACAGCCATGGGCCCGGCCTTACGGGGCAACCCAAACTGGTGTCGGGCACTTTTTTCTTTCTCTTTTTCTGTTTCTTTCTCTTTTTTTGTTAGGAAATCATACTGTCCAACCAGTCTTCAAGCTCTTCCTCGGTAACATTTTTGGATGTGCTTGGTTGCTCAGGTTCCACCGTTTTTTCTTCCGCCACAGATGGTTTTGCAGGAACTAGGGAAATAAAGGCAATGTTAACCACTTCACGTTAGTCCCAAAACGGAGGGTGACAGCTTCCCTGGGCGCTGTTCCATGATATAATTCAGCCACAATTATTACTTTGCTTACAGCAAGGGGAAACATTCTATTGTTGTCCCTACTCCCTAAGATGATACAATAATATCTAAACAAATTAATAGAGTAGAAATTTGCCCCTCTATTTATTCTCAAGTTGAATTTCACAGTTCACTAGTTTATTAAAAAGACCAACACTCGGTTTTCTGTGTGCTATTGTAGCAATCCTGGAAAGTATTAAGGCCCTTGAACGCAGGATATGCTGGGGCCTTGCCTTGGGCCTCTCCGCATCAGATGGGCCACTGCCTCATGGAACACACACAAACAAGAAAGTGTTGTTCTCTTGTAAAAAACAAGATCAAAACAGTAAAACGAAGGAAGAGCTGGTTAACTGGGCTATTCAGACAGTTGATTAAAAGGTCCGCTGCTGCACAGCTAAGGGCTACAAATATCTCAAGGCTTGTTTATCGCTCACGTTCAATTCGCAGCCTCAGATTTAACGCTGAGATCAGGCAGGTAGCGGCTCTGGGAGCTGCATAGCGAGTGAGAGGAATGTTGTCAGAAAGGTCAGCTCTGGGGAAGCGGAGATGTGAGCACAGAAATAGATGTCAGTGGACGACGCCAGATTGATGTCAGGCACCAATGGAGATGTGTGTGGATGTGACATGGGTGAGGCTGTTCTCATAAAAGCACAGAACCAAGAAGATGGAGAGGGAGTAAAATGAAAACTGTACCTTTTTCTTCTTGGGCCACCACCTCCCCATCTTTCTCAGATTCTAGGTCCTGGGGCATCTGGTCCGGTAAGATGTTCGCTCCCGCTTTTGCAGGCGCATCTAAATTAAGCAGCAGATCTAATTCTTCTTCCAGATGGTCCGCTGCTGACTGCAGTGGGGAAGCAGGATCCTGGGAGCCCTCTGAGGGGCCTGGTCTTGGGCTAGCTTTACCCAGGAACCCGGGGCAGCCAGCAGGTGATGATTTCAGCTCAGACACGGACCCCTTTCCTCCAGGCCCCAGGGGCCCTCTTAACTGCATGCCTAGTCCTTTGCCTTCATCGTTTCTCTTTGGTTTCACCTGAGGAAGCTCTAAAGGAAGGGCGGTCTGAAAGAGAAGCATAATAACTGAGTTGAAAATGTGAGTTCTGTACCATTTGCTTAAGCAGAAACAGAAGCTAAGGAAGCCATCAAACTGCCTTAGAATTGGAACAAGAAACAATTCAGACAGGAAGTTCACAAAGGGTCTCTGGTGGGGGCCTGTCACAGTACCCTCCTTTCTGATATGGGGTAAATGCATGCGGGCGACCTCACTGAAACATAACAGGCCTGTACCCCTCACTCAGCTCTGTGCTGAATCAAAGTTGAAATCAAAAGGGCCATGTCTTCTATCAGGCCTGAAAAATGACAGTACCACAGGGCTACTGGAGGTACACTGAGTCTGTGATGAGAGTTAAATTTAAACTCTGTAAAAGGACCAAGAAGTAACTAGCAAATCAGATCTGTTCAGTGTACTTGAAAGCACTAATTAAAGGTGAAGAGGTAAATTCACTGAGAAGAAAATACTGACTGACTCTGTATTGAGTAAAAAAATGCCAGACGTGAAAGAAAAACATACTATTTTGATTGCATTTGTAAAAAGTCAAAAGCAGGCAAAACTGATCTTTAATATTAGCAGTCAGGACAGTGGTTTTAGGGAAACTGGCTCAAGCAGTGGGGAAACAGTGGCTTCAGCAGCGACGGCAATATTCTGATTCTTGATTTGGATGCCAAGTCCATGGTAACTACCACCTTTGCATGCACTTTTCTGTCTCTATGTTATAATTTAATAAAAGGTAAAAATATCCAGGTGGTTGCAATGCAGCGCTAGGCTGAGAACACTGTCCTGCGGGAGGCCTGTGTGACCAGCAGGGCTTCGGAGTGGATAGGTTCAGAATGAAGGTCAGCCACTATTGGCAGCACCATCCCCTATTTGGACACGTAAGCACCCTGAGCAGATCCAATTTGCTAACAACTCTTCAGGCTTCTACAACAGGATGACTACACGCACAAACGTAAATGTTCATATTGTCAGTGTGCAGGACGAAGCCGGGGTGTGGTCCTCTATTCCAGTCCAGGGATTTTGTTTCCGGGTGTCTGGAATTGGGCATCTGAATTGGTTTTGTTTATTCCCTCCCTGGGGGTTTCTGATGTAGAAACACAGTTGAGAATAACTGCTGTGCATCGTGGCACAGAAAGCGGGGCGGGGGGTTAAAACAAGGTAGCCTGGGTTTCCAAGTTACTGCAGTTATTATTTACCTTTAGTCTAAGGCCTACCACCAACATATCCTTCACTTTCAAATGCTCACAACACTTCCTGTTTCTCTTCTGAGTCTTGGGCCCCCATCACCTTCATCTCAGTGGTACCCTGTGTGTTCCGTTAACCATTCCTCATCGGGACCAAACTAAACATGTCAGAACCCTGAACACCGGGACACCCAGCCTCTCCCAGTCACAACCCCAAATGCACCTCACATTCCTAAAAAACAGTGACTCCCATCAGAGGCCAGTGAAATCCCCTCTACTTCTCTGCCCCTACCTCTCCTCCAGCCCTGAATTGTACTTGCTGCCCTAAATGTGGGACTAGTAAGTGCAATAGAAACAGCATTACATTCAACTGAAGAGCCAAATTAATCATTTTAGCTGCTGGGATTCTATTTAAAATTAGTACTGCCCAAAGTTTCACTTTGTAAAAAAGTCAAGCGAGCCACAATTAAATTCTGAGGCTCCTTATATACAGTCCTTGGGCTTTTCCTCTCAATCACCACCTTACAGGGATACCTCCCCAATTTCTATTTCCAGCCCTTAATTCTGGACTATAAATTTCTCTATTTGACTTCTATTGTCACTTTGATATCTCAGAGGCACAAACCCCTAATATCCCAACCTCACCTCCTGGTCCCACCTAGCAGTGTTGCACAAAGTGGAAAAAAACCTAGGATAATTCTCCCCATGTCCTCTTAATTTTTCTTTTGAAGTACCTCTTAGAAAACTCCAATTCCGTGCCACCTCTACCATCATCACCCTTTCCAAGCTACAGCATTATTCGCCTGGACCCATGCGACAGCCTCCTAACTTGCCTCCCCTCGTCTCCTCTGCTCTTGTAAGTACGGATTAACCAATAAGCACCCCCACCCCACTCCTGTAGCCCCCTTGCCATCCACAGCCAGCATGCTCTTGCTAGTGTCAGCAGTAGCAGTGCTGTTAATGCAGATCCTTCTCTAAATTCCAACTCAAATGGCCTTCTACTCTGGGTCTCAGCTTATCTGTCCCTTCCTCAGAAAATCCATTCCTAATCACAGAGAGATCAGGTTCCCTGTTATATAATCCCACAGCACACTGTGCTAACCCTTCTTAGCAGTTATCACAATTTGTACTTTTGTGTGATAATCTGTTTAATACCCACCTTTCCCAATAGAGTAAGCCCCACAAGGGCAGGAACCATGTCTGTGTACTCAACCACTGCATCCTTTGTACCCAACATAAATATTGTACCAGCCAGACTTTATACTTTTACATTTCATTCAACTCTATTACATCTGATTCTTTAAAATGTTTCAGCTATAAAATGTAATAAAAAAAAAAAAACCTTAAAAAAATTAACTCATTCTCCCTTAAAACTTTATAAAGTGCTACCTGATACAAAACCCTCAGCTTCATGAAGGAAGAGCTGAGCCTGAGACATCCTGCCAGGCATTATTTTTCATTCTTTCTTCTCCTGCCCTAACCCACACCAGCTCAAAGATGCCATCAGAGCTTTTACCTGGACCAATTCAGCAGCAACATTGAGTCGGAGGGAGAGAGGCAGTTCTTGAAGGGCTTGAACCAATGACTCACAGTCCACATAAAATGCTGAATTCTATAAATAAATAAGAAAGATACATAGATCATTCCCATACATATGTATTCCTGGTGATGATTACATGTGACCTTCTAGAAATGAAAGAGCAGAAGACACACGATATGGTTAGGTCTCTCATCTCCCCATTAAGATGAGCAGAACCAAACACCACCTTCCTGAGCCACAGCTCGTGCCGCCGGAGCAGCAGCGGAAAGTGCACACCCCACCGTCAGGAACACACGATAACCTGGAAACTGGACACTCTTGGACTTACAGGCAAACAGAAAAATAAGCATTCTGTGGAATCTAAGTGGACCTTCAAATGCAGGTGCTGACCCTCAGGAGAGGGGGAAGAGCTGTCTAGGTCAGTGATGACGAACCTATGACACTTGAACTCATTTTTTTGGTTGATTTTTCTTTGTTAAATGGCATTTAAATATATAAAATAAATATCAAAAATATAAATATTTGTTTTACTATGGTTGCAAATATCAAAAAATTTCTATATGTGGCACGGCACCAGAGTCAAATTAGGGTTTTTCAAAATGCTCACACGCCGAGCTCAAAAGGTTCACCATCACTGGTCTACGCAGTGAGATGGGTTGAGAGGCACGGCCGAAGGCTGAAGGAGCCCATGAGGTACCAGCTAACAGGAAAGCAAAGGATGGAAACTCACCCTCTAGCCGGCAGCACGCTGTGTATGGCCAACACTAAAAGCTCCCTTTGACTTCATACCCATACAGTGACCTCCCAAACTGAGGAATTTGTACAAGCATTCCAGATTATCGCCTGGCTTACCAATAGTATAGCAGCTGCTCTCGGAGCCCTGGCAGCCAAGAGAAGGACAAACTACAAGGTGGTTACAATGAACTCACGTTAGAGGCAAACATCACTGACCACCTCCTCTACCAAGGACAGCACAGGCCCAGCTGGAACCACGTCTTATTCTATCATCACTGACTCCAAGTTAGAGAAGATCCAGTGCTGCTCTATCCAGTCTCACCTCGATCCCACCGCAGGAATGTCTCGGGCAGAGGAGTTTATGATGGAGACAGACTGTCATTCCTGCTGTGCTCAAGAAGGGCCCCGAAATGAAACCCAGACCCACTCTAACCCTAATCCCCACCGCGGCACACGGATCAAAAGAAACAAGGTGGCTTTTCAACACCCTGCTGACATTTTCCGAGGATGGCTGGCTCTTAGGGAAGCAAAGCTGGCGACACCGATTGTGGCCCTAGTCCTGGGGAAAAGGAACTTACATTACATGTAAAAAAAAGTAATTAGGGAACAGGACAGAGATAAGGAAGCCCTGATGAGAAAATGAGAAACTCAGTAGGTGTCAGCCCTTCCTCAGCCCTGAACTCAGCACCCACGTGCTCTGACACACCCAGCATGGCCACGCTCCTGTTTTCCAGTTTGGAGAAACTCTCTCAACCCACTAGTAAGGTGTGATCCTGAATGCTTAACACCTGGGTCAGTCAGCAAATCACAACCTGGAAATCTCACCCTCCCCACAGCCAAGGGGTCTGCAAAGTCACACAGGTGCACCCCCTTCATTCAGCCTGCAGAGCGAGAGCTTGCCCTCCGCGACCTGTGCTCTCAGCTCTCTGGAGAACTGCTGAGACGTGCTGGGGTCTGGCTAAAAGTATCCAAACTTCCTCTGCCCTCATTTGCATCAGGTGCAACATGATTGTGAGGTGCATCATAAACGAGGAGCTGTGAGCCAACCACACAGAGATATGGGGACGGCCCCCTGTGCTTGTGAGCTGCATTCTGAATGTTGGGCATTTGGCTGTGTTTGCTACTGGAATGTCTCCTTCCCCCACATTTCTAATTCCCACCGTCACCCGAGGCCCAGCTGACACTGTCCCACCTCCATGATGCCGTCAAGACACTGCGAGCCACCACGGTGATTGCTCCTCGTCTCCTTGCAGGAGTCCCGGAGCCAGGAGCCGGCCATCAAATGCCACTGTAACACTTTCCCCCACAAAGGGCTAAAGCTGACGGCCTTAGATACAAAGTGCGATGAAGTAAATTGTGTAAAGCATGAACTTTAAAATAGGTTTAATTGGAATAATAACCATGAATTAGCTTTAAAATAATTCACAGGTCTTTTTGCCTGGAGAGCGCAGTCCCATACCCACTTGGCCAACTCTGATGGTCACTCGCAGCTGGAGTCACAGCCTGGTCCGCAATGGGACACCCTGGTGTCTTCTCTCCTGCACAGTCCTCGCTGGCAGATGGGAGCAGCCCGACTCAGACAACCACCCCCACCCCCCACCTCTGCCCTCAGTGTGCACAGAAGTCTGTCTGGGGAATGAGAATCTAATTCTTCAGCTCCTCTCTGTCCAGAACCTCATTATGCTCCGAGTCTCTGAGTCTGTGTAAAGGCACAGTACTTGGTGAGAAAAGAACCTGCTAGAAACTCCACTTTGCAGCTTTTTAAAAAAGTCCAAAATTGCTTTCCTTTAGTTCTGCTCTTTTTCTTCCTTTCCGCGAGCAGTCACCATAGTCTTTCCTCAGCCCATCCCACCTTCCTCAGGAGCTGAAGCACTGGCCACATTCGTGTGGGACTCAGGGACCCCAGTCTGGGAAGCTTTCCAGACACACATTCTCAGCCTCGCTCAGAACCAGAGTCGGGAGGGTGGACCTGGGGGCCTACACCTCTAGAAGCCAGGCTCAGGTGCCACTGCCTCTGGCCCAGCCAGCACTCAACACTCGCTCAGGGAAGCTCTGCTGAACAAACAAGTCATTATGTCAACAAAAATAAAAGACAGAATAGGAAAAAAAGTGATTTTAAAAAGCATCTATATTTTTACCCAAAGAAGTTCTCCCACCCTTTCCCTCCACACATGCCCTGCACTGTCCATAGGAAAGACATGAAAATCCCACTCATGGACCTAAGAGGACACTCCCTATAGTGATGGAGCCAGCACAACTAAGACCCGACCCTGCTGCCAGGCTACAGTCTCTGTCAGCCTGCACCCGAGCCACAAAGAAATGAAGGCAAGTCAGCGGGAGGGCGCTGGGTCCCTCTCCTGTAAGGATGTCCTCTGGGGACCTAACATGTTGGCTCAGTTGGTTGGAGCATCGTCCCATGCACCAAAAGGTCGATTCCTGGTCAGGGCACATACTAGTCCAGGGGTGGGCAAACTTTTTGACTCGAGGGCCACAATGGGTTCTTAAACTGGACCGGAGGGCCGGAACAAAAGCATGGATGGAGTGTTTGTGTGAACTAATATAAATTCAAAGTAAACATCATTACATAAAAGGGTACGGTCTTTTTTTTTTTTTTTTTTTTTTTAGTTTTATTCATTTCAAACGGGCCGGATCTGGCCTGCGGGCCATAGTTTGCCCACGGCTGTACTAGTCCTTAGTTGTGACTTCAATCCCCAGTCGAGACACATGCAGGAAGCAACCGATCCATGTTTCTCTCTCGCATCTCTCTCTCCACCTCCCTCCCTTCCTCCTTTCCTCCTTTTCTCTCAAAATCAATTTTTTAAAAAACACAAAAGGAGTCGAAACGTGAGTTTTTTGATTTTCACCATATTCGTCAATGACCTTAATTTGTGATTTCAACTTGTCCTAGAACTTTAAACTGTTTCTTAGGTATATGCCCAACGAGGCTGAAACAAATACAAATATTTTTAATTCCCAACTTTTTGTATAATACATACTCTTTGCAAAGTGACAGGCAGTACTTTTACAGTAACTTCCATCTCCTCAATTTGTATAAGACAATGTCCATCCCAAACTAAATACAACACCAGCCCAGACATAAAATGAGCGGCCTACAGTGCATGTGCTGAGCTGGTAGCAGAATGGGGAGGGGGGTGCCTTACCTTTGGGCTTTGGGTCTGCTGCTCAGCCACCTGTCTGAGGCTGTGGACAGACTGTCTAATCACTGGGGGTCTAATCAGAGAGAACAAGACAAGCCACCAACTATCCTCTGTGCATTTTAAAGGTGTGAAAATATCTGTTATCTTTCATATGGAAAAAATCAGTGAAATCGTGCATGAAAAAATAATAAAAATTCCTAAGAAAGAAAACATAGCTTGAACACAAAGCAAATAAAATATTTGGGCTTTATGGATTTGCTGAAAGACATACATGATATCTGTTTTTATTTTATAGCTTTATTCACCTAATTCTGGAAGAAGAGTTATTTAAAGCTATAAAGTAAAAGATTTTTCTCAACACCAAAAACAATGTGGGGGGAAAATTAATTTTCAACCCTCAGAGGAATTTTCATAAATGGAAAAGAAGAAAGCCCAAATGGCAAAGTAGTCCGCTAAAAATCATGACTCTCAGCTTTCTCCTTTTCTGTGAACAAGCCACACAGATGGACAAGTATAAAGGTGAACTCTAGCTCCAAGTGAAAGGGCCGGCGGGGCACGTGGCCCCGCAGGCGTCCGGCAGGGAGGATGACTGGCCAAGGGCCCCTCTCAGGCCCGTGAGATGCCCTGGCGCTGGGGGGGCTGCATCGTGGCGCCTCCTGGCGCGAAGGGCACCCCGGAGCCGCGGGTTACCGCGGAGACCGCGCGCTGACCGCCGATGCCTCAGGGTCAGGCGCGTGTCTTCCCGCCCCACGGCGCCGGGCAGAGCAGGAACACAGGCGGAAGGCAGCTCTGGAGCAGCATGGAGGCCGGCGAGGACGCCCACCGGCGGGGCGCATGGCTCGGATGCAGCTCGCGGCCACCGGGCTGGGGCTCCGAGGCTGGGCGGCTCCACTCTGCCTCCACCGCCTCCAGCGCGCCGCGCCGGGCCTGACGGGCCGCTGAGAGGAGCTGCGAGGGAGGGACGGGCAGCCATGGCCAAGGCAGCGCCTGACCAGATAAGCGCAGGCCCTCGGACGCCCAGACGGACCCGGGCCGCCCTCCTCGGCCTCTGAGTCACTTTCGGGCCGAGCAGCGGGCGACCCAAGGGCCAGGCGGGGTGGTGGGCGGCCCGCCTCCCGGTGACGCCCACGGCGGCAGGCCTTGCATGGGAGCCAAGTGGCTGGCTTCCCATCCATTAAGGGACCTCCATTTTGTATGGAACCATGTGCTCAGCGAAGGCTCCTTCCCCCGGGAAGGAGCCTCTGCTAGCCACACCCACCATTTCTCTGGACTAACCAATGGTAATCAAGGGAAGTGCGCGCCATCGCTATGACCACATCCTGTGTAATGGGTCACCAGCTCGCACCTGGCCAATCGGCGGGGGGCACAGCCCCCTCTCCCGCCCCTACTCCAACCCTCTATAAAACCCCTAGTTCGAGCAGACTGCTTTCTCTTTGCCATCTGCTGCTGTGTCAGTAAGGAAGGTACAGGAGCTAAGCCCGGGCTTAAAATAAAAGACTCTTTGCTTTTGCATCGGACTGGCTGGCTCCCTGGTGGCTTCTTGGGAATCTTGAAATCTGGGCATAACACCAAGGACCTGCAAAATGTAAGCTCCCTGAAATTTTTCTGAGCAACTGAGGTAACTGAGACTAAACTGTACATGAATCACTAAAGTTTTTCCTACTTAAAGGCTCTAGCTCAACACTAATATCAGAGGTGTTAGTTTCCAGTCTTGAAAAGAGCCAGCCCACCACATTCAACACAAACCAGCTTACCTGCTTTGGACATGAAGCTTCACCATCCCACTCTTTCTCCTCAGCAAACCGGAACTGTGAGAAGGAGTCCCCTAGAAATATAAAAAACACACAACTTTATGGAAAAGCCCAAGAAAAACACTCAGTTCTCTAAACTCCCCTGGCGGAATGGGATGAGAGTACCACTTCTGAAGAGCCAACCATCCTGAGCTCAGTGGTACAACGGAAGGCTCTGGCTTCCACGTCATTGCACGGCGACCTGTGCATGGTGCGCACGTGAAACATTGTTAGAACCTGCACTCACTGCTCCACTCAGCTCTCAGTAAACCACCATCCTACATGCTCCTTGAGAGACAACAAAACAGTTCAGGCCATCGACCCATATTTAGCATATTTCATCTGCTTAAGGCAAGCAAAGGAAACTAATATTTATGATTTGGGGGGTGGGCACAGCAGAAAAGGAAGGAGAAAAATAGGACTGAAGGAAAGAAGTTTAGCCTGATCCACAATATGAAACTTAAAATCTCTCTCTGAGGTGAGGTTATGAACCTCTATCATCATGACAAAAATCACCTGCTTAGAATGTCAAATGCAAGACGAAACTCAAAAAATGTGTCTTAGATTAGTTCATGTGAATCATGGTACAGTGAACTCTCAGAATAAAGGAAAATAAACATGTAAGATCAACATTAGCGCATGAAAGATGATCCTGTACAGCGAGCTTTGACATAGGATTATTTTGTATGTGTACTTATCCTATTATTTGCATTAAAAACAGCTGATTTATAAATGAAGAATTATTTCTCTGCCTAGCTTTCAGAATCCTCCAAAAGGTGGTCCTGCCTCACTAAGCCACTTCCTATTTCTTCAGACTTTCTGCTCCAGAGTCTGCCTTTTTCACATTCCAAACATACTTCATAATCCATTCTATCCTCATTTCTTTTTTACTACGTCCTTCTTGTCTGGAGACCCACACATTTCTACCCATTTATATTCTATTTATACTTCAAGAACTCAGGACCAGCTCACTTCCTCCTCCTCTGATACCTCTCAGGTGATTTAATCATATTATTTGTTCTTTATTTCTACGTCAAAAGTAGGGAGAGGGAGGAAGAAATGAAGAACTAAAAATTAATGAGACAAAGAAAAATTTAAAGATAAAACCTATACCAACTCCACCAATCCCAAAACATGTGGATCACAACATCAACATTTGACAAGATCAAATTCAAGGCAAAAAGGATCAAGGGACAACACTCATTATCATGAAAAAGGATAAAATCAGTGCTCTTTGTCATTGGAAAATCAATTTGATCCATCAAAAATTATGATATAAATATATATAATTAATATAATTAATACAATCTTGTATATGGATGTATTTGCATATGTGCATGTTATGTATTGTGATTATACGTGTGTACTTTATATATATCTGTGCAACATTAATTTTTTAAAACTATTATAAAAGGCCACAAAAACCTCAATAAATCCTAAAATGTAACAGTCGTACAAATCATATTGTACCAATGTAAGCTCCCTGAAATTTTTAACATTTGTACCACACATGGGCAAAGAGTTGACATCTCTTATATAACAAAGAGCTTTTGCAAATCAATCAGAATAAAACCAACTAATAGGAAAACAAGAAAGGGGGTGAGAATAAGAAATATGATGCCCTGGCTGGTTTGGCTCAGTGGAAAGAACATCGACCTGCAGACCGAGGGGGTCCCGGGTTCGGGACCAGTCAAGAGAACATGCCTGGGTTTCGGGCTTGATCCCCAGTAGGGGCATGCAGGAGGCAGCTGATCAATGATTCTCATCATTTATGTTTCTATCTCTCTCTCTCTCTCCCATCCTCTCTGAAATCAATTTAAAAATATATTTTTTTTAAAAGTAGCTAAAAGCTAACAAGTTACAAAAAAGAATAGCTAATATATATATATATGGATAAATTAAAAATCAATCTGGCTACTTAATATCAAACTATACTACAAGGCTATAATAATAAAAACAGCATGGGGAGGGCATAAAAATAGACAATGGAACAAAAGAGAGAGCCCAGAAATAAACCCATACTATTTGGCAAATTACTATATGACAAAGGAGGCAAGAACATACAATGGAGTAAAGATAGTCAATTCAATAAATGCTGCTGGGAAATTTGTACAGATAAGTGGAAAGAAAGAAAGAAGAAAGAAAGAAAGAAAGAAAGAAAGAAAGAAAGAAAGAAAGAAAGAAAGAAAGAAAGAAAGAGAGAGAGAAAGAGAAAGAAAGAAAAGAGAGAGAAGAGAGAGAGAGAGAGAGAGAGAGAGAGAGAGAGAGAGAGAGAAAGAAAGAAAGAAAGAAAGAAAGGAAGGAAGGAAGGAAGGAAGGAAGGAAGGAAGGAAGGAAGGAAGGAAGGAAGGAAGAAAGAAAGAAAGAAAGAAAGAAAGAAAGAAAAGAAAGAAAGAAAAGAAAGAAAGAAAGAAAGAAAGAAAGAAAGAAAGAAAAGAAAGGAAGGAAGGAAGGAAGGAAGGAAGGAAGGAAGGAAGGAAGGAAGGAAGGAAGGAAGGAAGGAAGGAAGGAAGGAAGAAAGGAAGAAAGGAAGAAAGGAAGAAAGGAAGAAAGGAAGAAAGGAAGAAAGGAAGAAAGGAAGAAAGGAAGAAAGGAAGAAGAAAGAAAGAAAGAAACTAGGCCACCTTTTTACACCATATACAAAAACAGACTCAAAATGAAAGACTTAAATGTAAGACTTGAAACCATAAAACTCCTAGAAGAAAACATAGGCAGTATAATCTCTGACATTTCTCTTAGCAATATTTTTCTGATATATCTCCTTAGGCAAACAAAAGAAAAATAAACAAGTTGGACTAAATCAAATTTAAAAGATTCTGTAGAGCAAAGGAAACCTTCAACAAAAGGGAAAAAAACCTACTGAATGGGAGAGAATATTCACCAATTAATAATACATCTGATAAGGGGTTAATATCCAAAATTTCTAAAGAACCCAAACTATTCAGCATGAAAAAAATCCAATTACAAATGGGCAGCCAACCTGAATAGACACTTCTCCAAAGAGGGCATACAGATGATCAACAGATATATGAAAAGATGCTCAACATCACTAATCATCAGAGAAATGGAAGTTAAAACCAGTGAGATATCACCTCCCACATGACAGAATAACTGTCATCAATAAATCAACAAACAACAAGGTAAAAATGTGTAGAAAGAGAACCCTCAGGCACTGTTGGTGGGAAAGCAGACTGGCACAGCCACTATGAAAAACAGTATTGAGTTTCCTCAAAAATTCAAAATGGAACTGCTGTATGACCCAGCAATTTCATTTCTGGGAATATATCCAAAGAGACCCAAAACATTACTTTGAAAAGATATATGCACCCCTATGTTCACTGTAGCATTATTTACAGTAGCCAAGATCTGAAAGCAACCCCAGTGCCCAAAAATAGATCAGTGGATAAAAAGGTTATGGTACCTATATACAATGGAATATTACTCGGCCATAAAAAAGAAGAAAAAAAGAATTATATCTTACCATTTGCAACAACATGGATAGATATAGAGGGCATTATGCTAAGTAAAATATGTCTCACAGAGAAAGACAAATACAAGTTCACTTATATGTGGAATCATAAAGAATAAAATAAATAAACAAAATAGAAACAGCTTCATAGATACAGAAAGCAGACTGATGGGTGCCAGAGGGCAGGAGGGTTGTGAGATTGGGTAAAAAAGATAAAGGAATTGAGAAGTATAAACTAGTAGTTACAAAATAGTCACAGAATGTAAAGTACAGGATAGGGAATATAATCATTAATTCTGTAATAACTCTGTATGGGGCCAGCTTGGTTCTCAAAATATTGAGGGGGGAACACTTCGTAAAGTTATGATTGTCTAACAACTATAGAGTCCACCTGAAACTAATACATATAATAATGAATATAAACTGTAATAAAAAAATAAAAAGTTTTATAAAAAAATTGAAAATGGCAAAATCAGAGGTATTCTTTTGAAAAATCAATCTAGTAGATTTTTAAAACTTAACCAAATAGCTGAATAGCTTATTTTTGGCATTCCTAAACTTCTATATTATAAATGATCCTATGATTACACAAATTACTATAATATGTAATCAGCAATGCAAACAAGGCATTTAATATCTGAATATTTACTTTCAAATATAGGTAAAATTCTAACAATTGCAAACTAATCTCCTTGCTAAGAACTAGGAACCCTGGGCCAAAACAAAGAAATAATCTGCAGACATTAGAGAGCTACCATAGCAGTGAGGACGTAAGGGACAAAGGTCTAGAGAGAGAAGAAAGCACCAGGAGGTAAGTCTATTATTTAGAACTGTTTTTTCCTTTGAGGCATTTGTTAATTTCCAAAGAGTGGGGAGGGGTGGAGGGTGCTGAGAGACTGAAAAACTGAGCATAAAATAAGGACCAGGGAGGTTGTGAAGCGGCAGAGACCTTCTGCCAGTCTTATGGCATTGGGCGAACAAAAACTGCAGTTCAGGGCCTATGAAAGAGAAAGAGTCTTAAAAAAAATCAGGGCTTTCACATGTGGGACCCCTAACAACTACATCTTAGAATAGGGACAACGTAGGAATAGGCCAGCCCCACAAAGTCTGAGGCAAATCTGTGTATCAGATCAATCTCTGATTCTGCCTATAAGAAGCAAAAATCCTTTTTAGAAGAAAATAACAGAGCCTAAAATTATCTCTACCATCTTTTATACACTGTGTCCAAATTCATTAAAAATCATCAGGCTTATCAAGAGATGAGACTGAAATAATAAAAAACTAAGAGAAAGGAAAATAAACAAGATATTGGAGTTATCAGACTTGGATTTTGTGATTTTGCAATGTGAAAATTTCAAGACTAGGAAAAACTATAAAATCACACACACACACACACACACACACACACACACACACACACACAATGACAGCCATGAAATCATCTTCAATTCATATAAAATAAAGTATACACATAAAAAAAAACACAGGAAAAAAAGCTTTGAGGAAAATGAGATCCCTAAAACACATTTGATTACAGTTATCAAACTTCAAAACAACATAATTTAAAACCCCAATAAAACATAAAGTGGCTACTTTGAAAAATAAGCTTATTAAAATGACTGCTGAGGAATGGCAGCCCCTCTAATTCTCTCACTGAATATGAAGGGGTTCACACTTATCAAAATGATGAATCCTAGGATTAAGAGTGCTTCCAGAGAACGTTACTGAAATTCTTCCTGGATTTTATCACGACCTGCACGAAAGCGATGGTAGTGTTACCAAATGTGCCATCCCATGCCTTGCACATCACACATGTGCACATGCAGACACACCTGGAGACATTCGTGAAGTGAGACAGCACAGTACATTAGCAGTGATTCGATTCTGCTCCTGCTTTATTCCCCTGCTGAGAGCGCCTGGTCTCTCACTAACGGTGTCGCCAGCTGAATAAGTACGGAATGGAAACCAGTAGAGGACAGTGGCAGCCAGCTATTGTGGACAATGGAACAAATGGTGAAGGGAGCGTGCCTTGAGAGTCATAAGCATTCAAAGTTGTGGAAGCACTCACCAGCTGTATGTTCAGAGAGTAATTACAGCACAGTGGACTGACCAGGACTAGGAATCATTAAAGGAGTACAGCACTCTCTTCCCTCTTCTTCAGCCAGAGACTAATTCCATGACTTCTAAGAGGCCGTGGAACTCATACAATGTCCTCAAACGACATGGAGGAGCAGCGAGTGCCTGTTAGACAGGCTGCTTGAACAACAGCAACAAAAACCCCAGACTCTTCGATTTTGCAGATAAGAATACCAAAGTAGCAGGTCTACTAAATCCAATGATAGCTTATTAAAAACAAAATTTGTTCACTAGAATATGCTTTGAAAAAGTGAAACTGATGTACCTTGAGAGTTCACATTTTTTTTACATAATAAAAAGTCTCACATAATTCTATTCCAGTCACAATGCTGAGGTTGGTGTGCATGCAATGAAATCTGAGGTGCAGGTGACATTGAAACAATTTTGTTATAATTTGAAAGTCAATTACATTGCTCTAAAGCCACATTTCTAGAGGCAAAATTAATGACAGATTTTTTTCAATCGATTATGTGAAGCAGCAAAAATGTTGGACAATTAGCCATGTGGGATGGCAGCAATCTTACATATGCTTCTGAAAATACTCTGAATAAATGTTTCAAGAAGTGCGCAATGCTTAAATTTCTGGGATTCCTTCAATGAAACTCATGATCAGCAAACAAATCTCCAATCTAGGGTTTAATGAAGAGATAAGTCTTTACCTGGTCAATAACCTGCTCTTTATCTAGTTACCGTTAAATAGAGGATAAGTTTAACTGCTAAGTACCACCACCAACACTCCATCCTGGCAAAGCTAGCCAAACATCTCGCTCCTCTACCCACCTCAGCTGAAAGCCACCATTTATTTAGCATCCCAAATGTACAGTAGAGTGACTGTGGGGACAATCTAACAGAAGACAGTGGTGAGAAATGAGAATACCTGCACATCATCAAAGTTAAATCTGGCTACCAAAAACTATTATAAAAAAAATTTAATAGCCCTGGCTGGTTTGGCTCAGTGGATAGAGCATCAGCCTGTGGACTGAAGGGTCCCAGGTTCAATTCCGGTCAAGAGCACATGCCTGGGTTGCGGGCTCGATCTCCAGTAGGGGGCATGCAGGAAGCAGCCAATCAATGATTCTCTCTCATCATTGATATTTCTATCTCTCTCTCCCCCTCTCCCTTTCTCTCTGAAATCAATAAAAATATATTTTTAAAAAAATTTCAACAGGGTTATTCAATTTTCAGATGTTTTTCTTGTATTTTTGGAAGTCCATTCTACAACAGTAATATTTCACTTTAGCTTCAGCTAAATATGATTTAACACTACCATTCAGTCAAAGTGTGTATTTGGTGTGCCTCGAATTTTAGTTAGTGACATTCTATGAGGCCATTTTAAAAATAAGGTAGCTTTATATGTATTGACAAGAATAGATACCCAATACTCAACTGTTATGTGAAAAAAATCAAGTTTTAGTTTAGTATGAGTAAGATATATAGAGATATACATATACACACAAAAATACTGATATATGTATAGAAATAAGTCAAAATAATTATATACTTATTTTAAGAATGATTATCTCTCAGAGGGTGGAGTTAAGGGAGACTTTTTTTCCTTTCTGTACAATACATTTCCCAGTTTTATTTGCCTTTGTAAACAACAAGCACCTATTACTTTTGGAACTGAGCCAGACAGAAATAAGGAAATCTGGAAAAAAGCTAAATTTACTGAGGACAGAGACCTTCTCAGAATGCATTTAAGGCAAAACATCCCTAGATCTCAAAGCTGGAATTGCAGATGCCATTCATGCAGCTTTCTCTTTATAGAACAAGGAAGAATCCTGGGTCTGGGGAGGCTCGATGGCCTGACCATGGCCACAGAGCCAGTTAACGGCTGGACACCAAGACTTCTTGGCTCCTAGCATTTATTATTATATCTACAATGCATACAGCTCTTTCCATTGTTTCCAATAAGCTGCTCAGCTATTTGAATTCCCTAGAACAAAAGCAAACACTTAATAGTTTATGCCATTTAGTATACTAATATTTGACATGTTGACAATGTTTGAAGGTATGAAAATCCAACCTCAAAAACTTAGGAAAAGAATCACTTAGAGTTCCTTTAAATAACTACTACAGTACTTTAAAAAATGAGTGTTTATATAGAATTCTAGGTATTCTAATAATGATAGCATCAGAAAAATAAATATACCAACACTTTATTTATAATACCCGGGATTCTTATTCTGCCTAACTTCTTACATTGGTCTAACACATGTCTTATGATCAATGGCAACGTGGACACTAAACTTGTTAGAATTCTGCAGTACTATGCTTTCTAAAAGCTTAATCATAGACAACATGTCTTTGAATTTTAAGCTTACCCTTTTCAGCCCCATCAGCAAAAAAAAGGTGGGGGGGGCTTTCTGCCAAGCAAAAGTACTTAACATGACCACACTCTCCAGTGGAAGTTAAGATGGGGTTACAAGGAATAATCTTTATCTGGGCAAAGAGAAACCTGCAAAGACTTTCAGCTTCGACAATACAGACTTAGGTGTTTATGAAGAGTAAGTGTGAACGATGGAAAATGTGCCCCAACTAATAATATCCAGTTCCAATGATAGGGTAGTGACCATTCCCATAAATGACATCTGTCCTAGATATCTGGATCTTTTTCTCACAAAATTGGCCCAGACCTTTGTGGTACATTCTTTTGGAAACCAATTCTAGAAAACAAGAGGAATGTATCACTAGTTCTGGATGAGTATTTCACTTTCAGCTCCATGTTCTTAGCTTTTCTTTATCATAATCACCTTCCTTTATTTCCCCCACAGCCCTTGAAATATGCCCTCAACCAGGACACCATGTCTCTGGGAAAACACAAACTAACTTTGTAGGGTGACAAGTTCACAATCTTCATTAAAAAAAAAGAATATGCCCCAACAGTCACTATAATGACTTCCATAGAAAATGAAACATACCCTTTCTTCTCTGTGAATTTCTCTGTTCTCATCTACAAGAGACGTCATACTTGGAAGGTCAAAGTAGATCCTAAGTCCACAGGCTAACACAGATCAATTCAGAGATTTGTGGACATAAAATCTATAGGACATAAAAAATCTTGCCTCCCCCAACTTCAAGCTTCAATGGATGAGCCATTCTAGATGCAGATGTCAAGCACTCAAATATCTACCCTAAAACAAAGCAACAGCTAACACTTTGTCTTTGTGAGGAAGTCTACACAAGCCACTACAATGATTAATTTTTAAAAAGTCAGCTTGAGCCAAAAGAACAAGAGAGGTAAGAAAAATCTCTCCTTCTGCTCAACAGTGACTTATAATTAGCTTTCTCACCAGGTGTGGGGCCCCCAAAGCCCCTGAGCATCAAATATCCACATTGAGCACTACATAATAGATGTGCCTATCTTCCCAATGTCCCTAAAAAGTTGCTTCCCCATCTGCAAGGATTATGTAGAAGGAAAAGCCAAATAGGCTTTATGATAGAAGGATGATGCGGACATTCTAGAATTTAGAATCTAGCTGTTTCCCTCAAAAGAGTTGAGTAATTTATGTTAACCCTGTACCACCGTAGACAATCTAGTACAATTTCTCTGGTCAAATATTTCCAGAAATGAGGCCAACATCAAATCCTGGCACAGAACTCCAAGATAAGAGAAAGTGATTAAAGTGAATAAATAAAAATATAAAGATCAATCCTCCCATGGACAAGGAAGTCATAAGACTTAGAACTGGTCTGAAGTAAAATAGAGTGTCAGCTAAGATGAGGTCTGGCTGCATGAAACAAAGACATGAAAAATTATGGCTTAAACAAGATAAAAGGTTATATCTCTGTCAACTAAAAAAATCAAGACTTAGGCGGTCAAAGGCTGGTATGTGGCCCAGGCTCCTTCCAAGTCATTGCGCTGCCTTTCCTATGGAGTCAGGATCCAAGGTGATGACTAGAGCTCCTGCTACCCCTATCAAATTCCACACGGCAAAATGGAAAAAGAGTAGAAGAAAAAGGGGCAGAAGGCATGCATCATCTATCTGCTAAGTTAGTTTTCCCAGAAACTACCATAGAACATTTCCACTCATTTCTCTTTTGGCCAGAGCTCTGTCCTATCATTTTATCAAGCCACAAGAGTGGCCATGTGCCCAGATAAGAACCAGGAGTTTGAGGAGAATAAATATGGTTTGGGGAAGCAACTAACCTCTATGACAAATTATCAGAAAGTCCTACTTAAGAGGTAGCTAATAAGGGTCAGCTGCAAGTGTAGTGATTATGCTAACTGAAGTATGAGTTGTCTCCAATTATTTCAATGAAATACTTGCAACATTCAAACTTCTCAAATTATTATTAAAACTAATTTTAGAGGCTACATCCCTTTCAATCTTTTTTTTCCAATTCTGATAAGAGATAACTGTGAGATAAAATTCTAGTTTCCAGTATAATGCAAGACCTTTATACCAAAATAAATAGTATTAACTATCTTTCTCAGGGAAAACAGGCATCATGTGAAGTTAAACGTTAATGACTGTAGGAGTAATAATTCATTTATTTAGTTGCTATTTTTTTTCATTCTTTCATACATTTTTCAGCACAATTCTATGCCACACACTATTGGATGCTAATAATATATCTTTGCTCTCAGATCCTGAGTTGAATAAATAAGAGGGGACTATAAAAAACAAAAAACTGAAATTTTAAAAACATTTTAATACCTTTCCCAAAGCTTTAGAAAGATTTGTACTCTCTCTCTTTCTTATTTTATACATACATGCACACATAATGAGAAGCTCATGGTGTTGTTTTGCTTTAAAAATATTTAGTCTACCTAATAGCTTATTTGTATTTTATTTTCATAAATTAACCTGGCACCCAAAATATTGACTTTGTTGGTTATAGTGGGTAAAAACCATCATACAGATAGTCAAAGGTTCCAGATCTAATACCTGAAGTAGATCTAACCCCATGGCAATTTTGCAATGATTTACAATTCACTTCCAGAGGAGATGAGAGAGAAGAGCTAGATCAATGCCCAACCACCATTATCTGAAAAATAGCCTGATATCTACCCCTCTCTCTCTCTCTCTCTCTCTCTCTCTCTCACACACACACACACACACACACACACACACACACTGCAGTGCAGTCCCACTGGTACACTAATAGTCTTTTCCAAAGATCAGTATCTTGGTCCCACAGCAGCGTTGAGCCTTGCCTGAATTTTCTGGCCTGTCGTCCATTCCCCTCATAATTTCATTTTCATTCCTACACTGAATATTTTTTTTTTGAAAGTCAATCTCTCCCTATTACCTATTTATGTCTCACAAACATGGCATTTTCTACCTTAACCTGCCCAATTTTCCTTCTTGCAATTAAATGTTATCCATCAAGGTTAATCTATAATAATAAAAGCTTAATATGCAAATTGACCGAACGACCAAACAGCAGAACGACCGTCCGGATGACCTTCCAGACAACCACACTATGACACACACTGGCACCAGGCCAGCCAAGGTGGGTATGATGCGATTGGTCGGGTGGGGGGGGGGGGGGCCCACCATTGCCCCATGATCACCCCGCAGAGGGAGGGCCAGGCCACTGACCAGTGGGGCGATTGACGGCAGGGAGGCTCTGCGATAGGCCCAAAGAGGGAGGCCCAGACAACCCCCTGTGGGGCAATCGATTGGGGGGCTCCACAGAACCGGGGAACCAGGAGTGTGTGGGTGTGGACGCAGGCAGTGCCAGGCCAACGCGGGTGCAGGCAGGGGGTGGGCCCATGAGGCAGCAGGGGCTGCGAGGGCCCCCGCAGCCGGGGCTGTGAAGGCCTACCCTTGCACGAATTTCATGCATCAGGCCTCAGGTGTTAAATAATTTAAATCCCCAAATGCCATAATCCCATTATGAGAAAAAAATGGCTTGAAGCATGCCCTCCAATTTAGACAATACTATAGAGGTTTGCTAGAGAAAATGTCTGAACCCCTTTCTATCAGAACTATGAGAAGGCTTTCAATTTGTTGTTTATTGGCTAAACATATGCCAGATTCTCAAATTAACACATTAAGCGCCCAGTCAGACACCGGTGACAGACACTATACTTTCCATCCGGAAGACAAAACAGGCTGGGTGCTTAACATGTTAAAGAGTTAAGAAATTTTACCTGTTGTCTTACCTTTGATTTGTCTAATTACTTTTTATTGCACCTTAGCTCAATTCACTGAAATCACCTCTCTGATCATGAATTCACATCTTCGCATAAAATGCAAATTCATATCCACACCTTCAGCGGCTGACAGCCCTTCTTTCAGCTGCTACTCTCACTCCTAAGATCCTATAAAGCCTCTTTTCAGAAACACATAAGTATTTTCCTAATATTCTTCATAAAATCTCCAATTGAGCAGCTCCAGCAAGCACTAGTAATACCCAAGCTGAAGAGAGGAAACCCTCAGTCTATATTATACTTTTACTGAGGTTAACTCATGCAGGCAATGTAGAACGTGTGGAAGTGAGTTTTGATTAACTTCTTCATATCCCAGAGCCTCACTTTTCTTTGTAAAACTTTTAGTTCTAGCTTTTGAGTCTGCTTGGAATGAGTCTGGTTGGGCAGTGTGTACCCATAGAGACCATATGAGCAGAGGTCTCAAAATAGAAGGAATTTTGGCCATTCACGGAGCAGAAAGGCCAGTATGACTCAAGCATGGTGAGGGGTGAAAAGGCAAGATGTGACTGATGAGAAGGCTGCATCATATTCTGTATGTGACTCAGGGTTCTTCATCCAGTTATCAATCTCTCTGCTAAACACCATAATCTACAACAACCAGGCTTAGTGATCTCATTTTGGGCGAGTTCTTATCTGCTAAACATATTTTATATGAGTACCCAGGCACACAGTAAGTGACCAGTTATCCTTACGTTGTTTACAGATTAAACAAGACAACACAAACAGTATAAATTTTAAAATGAACAGGAGGGGCTGTCAAATTGTCACCTTCAAAACAAAGAGGATGAAAGATTCAAATGTTCTCTGTCTGCATAAGGTAATGGGTTGTTCTAAAAAACATTACTGTGGCTATATGCCACCTACCAAGCCATTTTTTTTTTTTTTTGGTCTTCCAAATGGGTAAGAGTTTATTGCTAATGCAATAAACATGGAGAATAAAAAAAACATAGAGAAGACAATCAGATGCTAAAACACAGTGATGAGATTCTCTTACATAAAAGAGTAAGGCTATCAGGAGCATTTGTTTTCTAGAATAAGAGTATCCATAATAATGATATCTTCAAACTAAACAAAGTCTTACCATACAATCCAACAATCTCACTTTAGGCACTTTCCCATTTAAGTTGCACAAAAACAGCCATGCTACATACATAGAATAAGCTACTGAGGCACAACAAAACATGCATATTAGTAAGTGAAGGAAGCCAGTCGGAAAAGACTACATATTGTATGATTCCATTTCGGATAAGGAGAAACTATAGAGACAGGAGTAAAAAGGTCAGTTGTTTCCAGGCGTTTGGGGAGGGGATAAAAGTAGGTGGAGTACAGGGATTTTTAGCAGTGAAACTATTCTTATGATACTATGATCGTAAACACAAAACATCATGCATTTCTTTTTTTTAAATATATATTTTATTGATTTTTTACAGAGAGGAGGGGAGAGGGATAGAGAATTAGAAACATTGATGAGAGAGAAACATTGATCAGCTGCCTCCTGCACACTCCCTACTGGGGATGTGTCCACAACCAAGGTACATGCCCTTGACCGGAATCGAACCTGGGACCCTTGAGTCCGCAGGCTGACGCTCTATCCACTGAGCCAAACCGGTCAGGGCAACATCATGCATTTCTCAAAACCTAGACAGCCTACAACATGAAGAGGGAATTGTAATATATGTAAATTTAAAAACCAATTTGGGAGGTCAGGGGATACCAGGAAAAAAATGTAGACTCTGACAAGAGAATCTAACTGTATTACAAATGTGTGAAACAGCCTTGCTGAAGGAAGTGGGGCTGGGAGGGCAGCTGTTGACCTAAATAACTTTGGAAATGAATGGAATCTGTAAGACAAAATCTGCACACAGTACTGTATTTTAGATGATAAAATTGTTTCCTTTGAGGGAATGGGAATTCTGATACTGCCATATGTATGTACTGGACTTGAACAGGAAGGTAAACTGATGACAGATGTAGGAGCCAGGTTATTACCCAACACGTTTTGATGAGCACTGTTTGGTCCTGGCATTACTCATACCCATGATACACACTGCTTTCATTGGAAAGTCACAAGGTGCCTCGTATTTGGTAGATCTGTTTGAGAAAGTCAGCAGTAGGGGTGTTGATTCTCATTATTTACAGCTGCCTTAGAGCATTTGGCTTTCTTTTATCTAAATTTTCCATTCCATATCTAAAAGACAGAGTGGTGAGTTTTAAGAAAATCTGATATACAAAAACACAAAATTATAAGACGGTAACTTGATAAACTGAACAATAATTTACCGATTTACAAAGGATTCATGAGCAGATTCATCTACTGAGACTCCATGACATATTTAAAATGTGACTAACTTTCCAAAAGCTTTTCTTAAAACTTCTCAGAATACAGTCACTGTAAAGTTGCAGGAATGTCAGTGGATTAGCTATAAAGAAGCACCTGCTCTTTGATGCGCCCTCTCAAGTGTTCCTGGTTTGATGAGTACATTTGTGTCTTATTGTATTCTCAAAAGAATTGCTTTTCATGGGTGTTATCAAAAGTAGCAATATTTTTCAAGATTTCAAAGCTCAAAGGAGAATTTGTGCCAGTGAATTATCAGAGTAGTTTCTCTGTATCAGTGGTGTATCTCTTATGTCTTAGCAGTAGGATGAGGGTAATAAACGTTGGGTTTGCTTTTGCTATTTCAAAAGAAGAAATATCTTCTAAACCTTTTGCCACTGTATGAGAAACTTTAGCTAGGCAAGGTGTCAGTGGAATCTATTTACCAAATTCTATTTGACAAGTTTTAGTAATCATTTTTATATAATTAACGAGCTTTATTCAGTTTCATGTTTACTATGTTTCAGAGAGATGCTGTTGGGCAGAATTCAGCAAGTTAAAGGTCTTTTTAAAAAATCATTCAACTGCAAATTGACCCCCATCTGGGGCTTTCTGGGTATTAACCAAATAGTATCCTTTTTTTTTTACTTTGGTATATACCTCTTAAGTATAAGGTCTTTTTTAATACTATAAAATAATATTATATGAGTAAATGGCAGTAATTAAAAATAATTAGACTGACAGCTGTCAGAACGAAGGGGGGCTGTGGGGCTGGGTGAAAAGGTGAAGAGATTTAAAAAAAACTCATCAACACACACAACAGGATGGTGATTACCAGAGGGGGAGAAAGATGGGGGAGGTAGTAGAGATTAAAGAGGGGATAAATGGTGATGGAAGGAGACTTTAATTAGGGTTGTGAAAACACAATAGAGTGTACAGTTGATGTATTATAGAATTCTTTTCTACACCTGAAACCTAGACAGTTTTGTTAACTAACAACACCCTAATAAATTCAATTTAAAAATAAAATAAATAAAAATAATAAATTAACATGATCAAATATGTAGATAATATTTAAATATCTCCATATAATGTTTTGGGTTTCTCTTGGGGGAGAGGAGGATTGTTTTTTTTGTGTGTTTTTTTTTTGTTGTTTTTTTTTTTTTATATATTTTATTGATTTTTTACAGAGAGGAAGGGAGAGAGATAGAGAGAGTTAGAAACATCGATGAGAGAGAAACATCGATCAGCTGCCTCCTGCACACCTCCCACTGGGGATGTGCCTGCAACTAAGGTACATGCCCTTGACCGGAATCGAACCCGGGACCCTTCAGTCCGAAGGCCGACGCTCTATCCACTGAGCCAAACCGGTTTCAGCATGGAGGATTGTTTTTATAGTTGGTGTATTCAAATCATGATCCAAATAAATACCCCAGGATGCATTTAGTTGATGTGTCCCTTAAACCTCTTTAGTGTTCATAGTTTGTTGAGGAAACCGGATCATTTAACCATCAGTTTTTTCACTTTCTGGATTTTGCTGACTTGTACTCCCATACCATTGTCTAATCTGTTATTTCTTTCCCCCCTGCGCTTCCTATAAACTGGTAGTTAGAATTAGAGGTTTGATCAGATTGAAATTCAATTTCTGGATGAATGCTTTTTAAATCAGAAAAAAAATTAATGAAAATTTATAAGGACAGAATCCAATTTTAGATAAAGATGTAATGTTGGCTTGTAGAGTTATCTGGACAGAAGGAACATATCCCAAACCCACTGTCTGTGTGAAATTGTTAGGAAATGAGTAGGACCTAAAGTTGCTCATCAGTAATATCATTTTATAATGAAATTAGAATAAGCTTAAATTGTAATAAAGTTTTTTAAAAGGTGAAAGGATTGATAATATGCACAACCTGTATGGTCATCAATAATGACATCATATAAAATCCAGGATGATAACTGACAGGCTTTTTCAGGTGAGAAGAGATTAGATCATGGTCACCCAGGGAAATGGTTGTGTACTTGTATCCAGTTTTGAACCCATTTTGTTTTCTAAGGAAATGGGGTAGCAAGTAGAAGAGATGACAAGTTACTTTCCAAGCCATTTTCCCATCTTGGTAATTCAGAAATGGATGCAAAGAAAAGTAGATTTGTGTCCAGGGTAAATATAGGAAAATTCTGTTCTAGGAAAGTTCAAAAAATGGTGCATAATTAAATTGAGATTTCTAAAGGGGGAATTATAAGACATCTGAGGTTCTTCAGCCCATGCTCTGGGCAGACTGCTTGGTGGGGTGTATGGAGCGGCAGGACTCTTGTCCCTGCTGCAGAGTTCACATGCTGAAGGAAAAGAAAGGGAGCGCCCACTGTACACAGGTCCCCATCCCAACACACATACAACCTGATGTCTACAAGTTTGGTCCATTCGTTGCCTCTGCTGAATATGGCATATGGACAGTCTCCTTTTCCTCCTCTGATCCAGGGCTTCCAGGATGAATGGAGGGGAACCTAAACTCCCTGCTATTCCACCTACCTATTTCCAATAAACTATACTAAGCATTCTTTTGTGTTTACAAATAATTTTTAGTGAATGATACATATTAACCTTATGTATTTATAGCTGTCATTGTGAAGATGTAATATTGCTAAAATTGCCTTTAAATCAGAATTATAATCCTCCTATATAATAAAGAGCTAATATGCAAATGGTCATCACACCCTCACGCCATGATGCCCTCATGCCGTCATAATCCATCACCAGGAGGCTGCATGTGCAGCAGCACACATGGGTGGGTGGGGCTGCGTGCACAGTGAGGCCCACGCAGGCGGGCGGGGACTTGACGCTGCATGTGCGGCACGGAGGCGGGGCCCGGCGGCTCTGCATGGCGAGGCCTGGAGGTCCCACAGCTTGGCGCAGAGGTGGGACCCCCAGCTCCAGCCTACCTCTTTGGGGCAATCCATCGAGCCCTGGATGGGTGGGCGGGGCTACCTCTTTGGGGCAATCGATCACGGGGCTCCCAACCTGTGAGAGAGCACAAGCCAGGCTGGGGGACCACACACCCCCTCCCCCCGAGTGCATGAATTTCATGCACAGGACCTCTAGTTGAATTATAAAGTGGAATTTTGTTACAAAATAAAATTTCAAATTGTATCACCCCTTTTTAAGAGAAGATGCTAAGGTTTTCGCTTTTCTAGTGGAAAATGAAGAAAAAATAGCTATTTGAAATGTCAATGTATCTAAATCCGATATATATTTAAAACTGTTTAAATAGAATAAATTCTGGCATTGTTTTCCTTTGGCTTCTTTTCTGGAGAGGGCCATCTCCTGCCAAATGAGAAATACTTTCTTTTAACAGTTGTGACATTCAAAAGCATATAATTCTATAGCTGTAAAGTATTTCAAGGTAATTTACTGTCTCTAGAGAAAGATTGGATTATGCTGTTTACATATATTTTATTATTTCGAACTTTAACTTTTTTGATAACCTGTGAATCATTAACATGAAGACCATAGTAGACTGGCTTCACAGTGCAGTGAAAAGTCATAAGCTACAACAAAATATGTACTAGCCATCTATGTGAAGGGGAAAAAGCCTTAGAATAGATACCAAATAAAACGGCAGAGACCAGCATTATGCAGAAGGCCACCAATGTAAAGGGGAGATTGAGACTTCCTAACGTTTTGAGGCAGCTCCACTCAATAAAGACTATCAATTATGCATGTCACGAAAGGCCACATGATTTGCACAAGCAAGATCCATGATGACATGTTTGCTCTGACTCAAGACTGAACCAAAGCCCAGTCTTTTTTATATAGTTTAATAACTCACTTTAATTACTTTATAAATCCTTGAACATTTCCAATGTAATTATTTCTGAAATGGAATAAATAACCGAATATTAGTTCATTATATGTACTATGTGCTATTACTTATTTTACCAACCCCACTGTGAATATTCTTTTTAATTAAATTCTTTATTGTTTAAAGTATTACATGAGTCTCCTTTTCCCCCCATTGACCTCTTCTGGCTGCTCCCTCCCCCCAGCACATGCCCTCACCCTCCTACTGTCTATATCCATTGGTTATGCTCATATACATGCATTTGAGTCCTTCGGTCGATCTCTTACCCCTCACTGCTCCACCTTCCCTCATAAGTTGGACAGTCTGTTCAATGCTTCTATGTCTCTGGTTCTATTTTTGTTCATCAGTTTATATTGTTCATTATATTCCACAAATGAGTGAGATCATGTGATATTTATCTTTCTCTGACTGGCTTATTTCACTTAGCATAATGCTCTCCAGTTCCATCTGTGCTGATGCAAATGGTAAGAATTCCTTCTTTTTTACAGCAGCGTAGTATTCCATTGTGTAGATATACCACAGTTTTCCAGAGCTTACTCTTAACTGCTCATGCAACCCATCCCCAGCAAGATCCACAGGGACCAGAGTCAACTTTCAGTCTGAGAGGTCCTTCATGGACACTGTTATTAGAACCAGGTAACTGGTTACATGTAAAAGTCTTTTCTGAGTTTAGAGTGTCAGATCCAATGATCACATGATGTTAACACTGCTAACAAGGAATACAGTAGCTGGATATAAAAGGAAATTCACAGAGTATACATTTAAGACTTTAATATCCACTTACTCATAATGTTTCCAAGAAACAGCAAAGGTTTACCTGACAGATTCAATGACACTATACTATGTCACTGAATAGTCAATGACACCTTGAAAGGTGAAGGGCTGGGCTTTCTCAAATGTGATCAGGGATGCCAAGGGAAAAAGTGAGGCCAGTCTGAAGGGTACCAAATCAGATCCTCAAAGAAAGAGAAAATTTTCAAAGAAAGAAGAAAAATAGAGGAAAGAAGTTAAGTGAGCCACTGGAACAAAATTGGGGATTTTATTTTAGGGATATTTGTTTTGATAAGTCAAGTATCTGAGTTTGAAACTTGGCCCCAGTATTTAGTAACTGTGTGTCTTAAAGAAAGTTGCTTAAGAGACGAGCAAGATGGTGGCATAGGTAAACACCGGAGACTGCTGCCGCAAACAACCACTTCAAAAATACACGGAACGGACATCACCCAGAACCACAGGAAGGCTGGCTGAGGAGAGACTCTTCAACTAGAAGGAAAGACAGCAGCGTGCCGAGACTCAGAAGAGGCGCAGTGTGGAAAATTTAAAGGTGCGGAGGTGCGCGCGCAGGGCGGGCTGGTGGCTGAGGACACCGTTGTCGTTTTCGGTCGGGAGTGAGTCTCAGACTCTGGGCTCCAGATCCGGGCAAGTCTCTAGGGACTCAGACTCAGACGGGAGAAGCAGGATTGTCCGGCATCAGTTGGAACGTGAGGGCAGCTTTCTCTCCGAGGTTTGCAGCGGTTGGTTTGCAGCGGTTGCCGGGGTTCTGAGAAGCAGAGCCTCTGGGAACGGGACTGAGAGCACCCATAACTGCTCCCTCCGCCCGCCCGCCCTGTTGATCCCGCCCCGCCCAAGCCCTGCGCAGAGCCATTTGCCGGATCGCCTCAGGCAAAGGCTAGATTAGCACCTCCCCAGAGGACAGAAGTTTTCCCACAGCTGATTCTCACGGCCAGTCAGCCTGGTGGTCAAATCCCTCTAGTATTAACTACAACAATCAAGGCTTAACTAGAACAAGACTGCGCACAAAGACCACAAGGGGGTGCACCAAGAAAGCATAAAAAATGCGGAGACAAAAAAACATGACAGAAATGGAGGATATAGAGCTAAAAAACGCAATTTTGAGGGCTTGCAATAATGTGCTACAAGCTGCCAATAAACTTGATGAGAGCCTCACGAAAACTAATGAGACCCTCGATGCTATGATAAAGAAACAACTAGAAATCAAGCATAAACTGACTGAAATAAAGAATATTATACCCAATAGCAGACCAGAGGAGTGCAAGAATCAAGCCAAAGATTTGAAATGCGAAGAAACTAAAAACACCCAACTGGAAAAGCAAAATGAAAAAAGAATCCGAAAATACGAAGATAGTGTAAGGAGCCTCTGGGACAGCTTCAAGCGCACTAATATCAGAATTATTGGGGTGCCAGAAGATGAGAGAGAGCAAGATATTGAAAACCTATTTGAAGAAATAATGGCAGAAAACTTCCCCCACCTGGTGAAAGAAATGGACTTACAGGTCCAAGAAGCGCAGAGAACCCCAAACAAAAGGAATCCAAAGAGGACCACACCAAGACACATCATCATTAAAATGCCAAGAGCAAAAGACAAAGAGAGAATCTTAAAAGCAGCAAGAGAAAGAGACTCAATTACCTACAAGGGAATACCCATACGACTGTCAGCTGATTTCTCAACAGAAACTTTGCAGGCCAGAAGGGAGTGGCAAGAAATATTCAAAGTGATGAATACCAAGAACCTACAACCAAGATTACTTTATCCAGCAAAGCTATCATTCAGAATTGAAGGTCAGATAAAGAGCTTCACAGATAAGGAAAAGCTAAAGGAGTTCATCACCGCCAAACCAGTATTATATGAAATGCTGAAAGGTAGCCTTTAAGAAGAGGAAGAAGAAAAAGGTAAAGATACAAATTGTGAACAACAAACATGCATCTATCAACAAGTGAATCTAAGAATCAAGTGAATAAATAATCTGATGTACAGAATGAACTGGTGATTATAATGAATCAGGGACATAGAAAGGGAATGGACTGACTATTCTTGCGGGGGGAAAGGGGAATGGGAGATGCGGGAAGAGACTGGACAAAAATCGTGCACCTATGGATGAGGACAGTGGGTGGGGAGTGAGGGCGGAGGGTGGGGCGGGAACTGGGAGGAGGGGAGTTATGGGGGGGGGAGGGGGAAAGAGGAACAAATGTAATCTGAACAATAAAGATTTAATTAAAAAAAAAAAAGAAAGTTGCTTGAACTTTCTGTCAAATGGGAATAATAAGAATAGAACGTAGCCTTGTGGAATTATGAGGATTAAATGAGCTATGCACATACAATTGTTTTAACACAGTCACTGACGGGTAGCAAATGTTTAGTAATATTTAGTTGTTGTTAACATAATCACCAAACAAACAGTAAGTAGAAATTATGATGCTGCTCCATCCTGAGATGCCCCCCAAACCAAGTCACGCCAAGGCTCTCCCCCAAAAATGTCACTTAATTCGCCTCAGACTCAGATTGAGTTGCCTGTACCAATTTTGTAAGCATATCATAGCAAAGGAAAAAACCTTTTGCTATGGGACCACAGGATTAAATGAAATGCAAAGAGTGATAGCCACATATTGTGATTGACTGTTTGAAAGTTCACATTTGCTTTTTACAATAATAAATTTCTACTGTAATCTTGAATGAGAATGAATAAAAAAATTAAGGTTAGAAACTCTACCTGAGTAACTCATTGCCTTCAAAGACCAAGCATCAACTATTAGCCTAAATTATGAGGACCATAGAAAGAACTGCCATTGTTGTAAGACATTCAAAGTACTTTTCAGAACTTGATGTTAATTGCTCTTCTATCATACTAAAAAAAAAGAAAAATATATACATACTAAATATTAAATTTCTTTTACTTAGAAATAATTCTACACCAATTAACAGTATATAATTTATCATCATAAAAAATTATTATGGAGTAAGACGGAAAAGACAATCTCAAAATTCACACCCATCAATGTATCAGATGTTCCAATGACCAAATCAACCTCATGTTCACCTTGGTCAGCTGTATAACTCATTAATATCAACAAAAGCAAATTTACCTCACAACTATATATTTTTAATGGTACTTAATCATTTGGCTCAGGTTTGCTGGGGCTGGGTGGGGGGGAATCAAATCTGAATTAGGTGACCAAATCTGAACTTAGTTTATTTCTTATTTAGATAATACTTAATTGATTTAATACATAGGAAAACTAAAATATCTTCTAAAACAACATATCTAACCTTCCTTTAATAAGAAAGCATTTTTTAAAGTAGAGAATAATTTTTATAACATCTTAGTCATTTCCAACTACCTCTTCTCAAGCTATATCAAGAATATAACACCAGCCACGAGTATCTACCTGAAACACTAGAGAAATTCAGGAGGAGGCTGGTTACAGATAAATGAAAAAAAAAGTCAATAACTTTTCCACATACTATCAATAAATAGACAATGGTTGAGGTGGGGCAAAGAACCCCTTCATGGCAGCAACAAAAACGGAAGAAATGTTGCGACCTATATGAAGAAAACTGTAAAACTATAAAGATTCTTATTTATTCATTTAACAAAATTCACTAAGTAAGACTGTAATTAGTGCTGAAAGTATAGAATTATATAGGCATCACTTCTTGGCCTTTTGGCCAAGATCAAATGTAAAATTATATAGATCACTGTTGCCCTTGATGAGTTCACAGTTACATAAATAAGCAATTGCAGAACATACAATGACAGACAAAATGTCTTATGGGAGCACTGTGTGTATGTGTGTGGCAGGGGGGCACGGTGGGGGATACTTAATTCAGGTTGTAGTACATCAGAGCCACAAGTATAACTACATGTGTAGAAAATCTGACGTACAATTTGACTGGGAAGGGTGGGGAGTGAGAACATGGCACAAAGTCTGGCTGTGAAAAGGATGTGCAAAGAGATATGCTCTCCATCAATGGGGCAGGGGCATGGCAAGGTAGCTACAAACCCAGTGTTGTGAAATGCCAAACTTCCAGAACC
Organism: Myotis yumanensis; assembly: GCF_028538775.1. Classification (NCBI taxonomy): domain Eukaryota; kingdom Metazoa; phylum Chordata; class Mammalia; order Chiroptera; family Vespertilionidae; genus Myotis; species Myotis yumanensis. Next base: position 78,874,094 of record NW_027223752.1, read on the forward strand.
CATTTGCCACAAGGTGTCAGCCCGAGGCCCCTTCACTGTGGACCACACTGATATTAATCTGGTGGCAGTGATGGATCACTGATACACTAGTAGTGCCTCGGCTTTTGTTCCCTGATGCTGAGAAGTTTTTCTACTTCCTTGAGCCTGAGGTACACAGTTATCTGATTTTTGTGCGGGATCCTTGCCACTTTGCTCCACACAAAGCCCAGATCATTTCTGCATTTCACATACACCTTCACTAAAGCAATCATCTCAAGATTTTTTAAACTGTCAGAGCCCATTCTTTTCATCATCACGTACTCCTGGGACTAGTGCAGTTTCTGGCACACAGTAGGCAGTTAGTAAACGTGCATTTATTATATGAATGATACTTAAACCTATGCATGCAAGAATCGATAAGCAAATGAGTGATGTACAAATCAAAGAATAAATCAGCAAACGAATATAAGTGATCTGTGTGACATAAAGGGGGTATGGGATAAAGAAATAAGAAAAATATTAAATGTTATTTTCATGAAGCTTGCTAAAAGTATACAACAGAAACATAAAATACAGAATTATATTTGCAATCAGAACTGTCTGGTAAATCAAGGACCTCAATAAGAACATGTGGGAAGGGGAAGATACAATGATCTTGAATTGCTCTCAAAACTGAAGAATTATTAAAAGAAACTAAGGATGGACCTCAAAATTACAATATTCTAACAATTACCTCCATTCAAGGCAAGTGGATGGCACAAATTTATGAACCAATGAGCTATGAACATCAGTGAAAAGGGAAAAAGTCCTACAGCCAACTGATTTTTGACAAGGGCACCAAGAACACACAATGGGGAAAGAATTGTCTTCTCAATAAATGATCTTGGTGACACTGGATAGCCACAAGCAGAAGAATGAAACTGCACCCCTATCTTACACCACTCACAAAATTAACTTGAAATGGATGGAGATTTAAATGTAACACCAGAAACCATAAAGCTCATAAAAGAAAACATAGGAAAAAAAACTCTTTGACATTGGTCTTGGCAATAACTTCTTGTATAAAATATCAAAAGCATGGGCAATAAAAACTAAATTAAACAAGTGGGACTACTTAAACTAAAGAGCTTCTGCAGAACAAAGGAAATCACCAATAAATTGAAAAGGCAACCTACAAAACTGGAAGAAGTTTTGAAAACCATATCTGATAAGGGGTTAATATTCAAAATATATGATGAACCCATACAAATCAATAGCAAAAAAAAAAAAAAAAAAAAGCAAATAATTCCATTAATAGTGGGCAAAGAACCCGAATAGACATTTTCCCAAAGAAGACATACAAGTGGCCAATGGGTACATGAAAAAGTGCTCATCATCATCAATCATCAGGGAAGTGGCCAATCAAAACCACAAAGAAACCACCTCACACTTATAGGATGGCTATTATCAAAAGGCAAGAGATAAATATGCTGGTGAGAATGAGGAAAAAAGGCAACCCGTATGCACTGTTGGTGGGAATATAAATTGGTGCTGCCATTATGGAAAACAGTATGGCAGTTCCTCAAAAAATTAAATATAGAACTACCATATGACCCAGGGATTCCACTTTTGGGTATATATCCAAAGGAAATGAAATCAGAATCTAAAAAGATACCTGCAGTCCCATGATTCACTGTAGCTTTATTCACAATAGCCAAGGTATGGAAACAACCTAAACATCCTTAAATGGATAAAGAAAATGTGATATATATGTATTATATATATGTATATATATATATACAGGGTTGGCAAAAGTAGGTTTAAATATTTGTATTATTTATTAATTACTACATTATTTATTTGTATTATAGTTGTAAACCTACTTTTGCCAACCCCTTGTATATATGTATGTATGTATAACACACACACACACACACACACACACACACACAATGGACTATAAAAAAAAAGGAAATCCTGTAATTTGAAGCTGGAGGGCATTATGCTAAGTGAAATAAGCCAAACAGAGAAAAATACAAATGCTGCATGCTCTCACTTATCTGTGGAATCTAAAATAAGAAACACATAAGAGTAGAGAATAGAATGGTGGTTGCCAGCGGCTGGGAAAATGGGGAGATGTAGGTCCAAGGACAGAAACTTTCAGTTAGAATAAGTCCTAAGGATCTCATGTACAGCATGGTAACTACAGTTAATAATACTGGGCTGTACTGTGTGCTTGAAAGTTGCTGAGTAAGGTGCAATTTTGGTTCCTTGAGTTCTTGTGACTAGTGTTTTTCTATCTTTTGTACAGAACAGAGCTGGTGCTTTCACATCACACCAATCTTTCTTAGAAAATGGATCAACCACTTTCTTCTTGGCTCCCTTTTCGCCGCCTTTCGTAAGGCGCTTTTTCTTGCCCACTGCCATGGTGCTGCTCAGAGAGCCAAAGGGCCCTTACAATATTTCTTACATTGATACACTATTGTCAAATCATATTGATAATTCCCTGGTGTTGGTCACCACACTCTCTTAACTGAATTATTGTGATAGTGTCCTAATTGGCATACCTTCCTTTAATATTATTGTCTCAGGTCCCCAGTAAGTCCACTAGGTAAGCAGAACAATCCCTTCTCTATATTACATTCAAATGCAAATTTGATCCTGTCACCCCATATTTTAAACCTTTCATCAATTGCCCTCCACTGATTTTATTTTTTTCATATATTTTTATTGATTTCACAGAGGAAGAGAGATGAAAAGATAGAAACATCAATGATGAGAATCATTGATCGGCTGTCTCCTGTGTGCCCCCTACTGGGCATCGAGCCTGGAAACGCCAAACTCAGGCATGTGCTCTGACCAGGAATCGAACCATGACCTCATAGGTCGAAGCTCAAACACAGCCCTTCACCAATTTTAGATAAAGTTTAACATTTATTTCCAGCTAAGATGAAGCATGAGGACCCAACTTATCTTCCCAACTGAAACAACAGAAAAATCTGGGGGAAACTAGGCACAGTCCAGCAGACTCCCCACGAAGAGAAGATGGAACTAAGAATCCCAGGAATCAAAGTAAATAGAGTCTTCAAGAGAGAATTCTAGAAAAGGGGAACTTCAAAGAGAGGGAACTATGGCAATCAGAGAGGGTCCCCTAAAGAATTCAGCAGAAAAAAAAAAAAAAAAAAGAATTCAGCAGACTCTGATCACTGCAAAAGTGTGAGGAACTGCCCAAGGCCAAGAAAAGAACCCAAAATGACTATAGGAACCCATGTGAGTACTCAAAACAGGGCCAGGAATAGTGCTGTTCCTACCAGTCAGACTAGAAAACCTTATAACTCATGGGGCATCAGAAAGAATATTCAAATGGGTCTTGATGCAGTAGTTAGAAAAATTAACTTGATGCTAAACATTGCTCTGGTCCCACCCAAGGAATCTTAAAAGCAAGACCCAAAAGGATCAAACTGTTTCCAGGTAAAACTGCATCCTAGAATAAAACTACCTAAGATTTATAGGACTACAAGAGTGTGCAATACCCAAGAAGGAAAAATTCACAATTTCTGACATGCAATCAAAAATTACCTGACATATTAAAATAAGCAGAAAAGGACATTATGGCTTATTAACATAGCTTGCATTCCCCAATACATCTGGTCCCTAGCTAATTCTCTGGCCCTCAATTCTCCCCCTCAACATTTTATGTTTCGTATCTACTGAATTTGTCTTAGTTCTTCAAAAACACCATGCTCTTTCTTGCTTTCATTGTTAACTATCTCCCCTGTTTGTCCATCCAGTATGGTATACAGGAAAACTGTCAGGGCGGGGGAGAGTCCTGATTTGATGTGCTCAACAACATCCATGGTGTAAATACTCCTACCACAGCCAATTTCAAGCTAGCAATGGTTTAACAATCAGCTTGAAAAATTCCTAAATTTTTAACAATCAATTCTCATGAGCTGTGACAAGCTTGCATTTGTTTCTCCCATCACCTGCTTGGATTGTAAACACTCATCCTCAGGTCTCAAGTTCAACATCAGTTACTCTGGGAATCCTTCCATGGTCCATGGTCCTTCAAATCTAAGTGAAATGTTTCTGCCCTGTGCTCCCATAATACACTGCACTTTTGCCATTAAAGCACTTGTGATATTCTTCATTCTTTTGTTTTGTACCTGTCTGACCCATATACTCCAAGAAGGTGGGTATTCATTACTGCATCTGCAGAGCATCAGCACGATAGCTAGTGCATAACAACACTCAATGAAAATTAGCTGAATGAGCAATAAAAAGAAACATACGAATACATGCAACAACACAGATGCACCTCAAATGCATTATGCAATGTGAAAAAAGTCAAACACAAAAGGCTACATTCTATGAAAATGACAAAACCCGCCAATCAGTGGTTGCCAGGGGCTGGGGTAGGGAGAGGGGATTGCAATGGGACACATGAAAACTCTTGGGGTTGATGGAAATGTCCTGTCTTGATATTGCCTAAAAAGGGTAAATGTTACTGCACATAAATTATACCTCAAAGACGGGAATTTGTTTTTAAAAATAGCTGAAGTAATCTGTCAATGCTGAGGAGATGATGAGTAAATCACAGCCCAAACTTAATCAATTTTCAGCATAATGTTGGCAGGGCAGCAGTAAAGATTGGACAAACATACTATATTGGTTTCTTAGAGCTGCCCTAACAAAGTACCACAGACTTAGGGGAGCCCACACAACAGAAATGTATCCTCCTGCAGTTCTGGAGGCTAAAGGTCTGATATTAAGGTGTAGGCCCTGCACCTCAAGAGGCTCTGGTAGAACATCCCTCTTGCCTCTTCCTAGCTTCTGGTGTTGCTGGCAATCCTTGGTGCTCCTTCCCATGTCGCTGCATCACTCCAATCGCTGCCTCTTGGTCACATGGCCTTCTTCCTCCTCTGTCTCTCTCCTCTGTGTCTCTATGTCCAAATCTCCCTCTTTTTTTAAGGACACCTGTCATTGCATTAGAGCCCACCCTAAGCTGGCATGACCTCATTTGAACTTCATTATACTGGCAAAGGCCTTATTTCCAAATAAGGTCATATTCACAAATACTGAGGGTTAAAGCTTAAACATAATTAGCAGTGAGTAGCTCATCGTTTCTCCCTCAGATAGCTCTGAGATAGCTCTCCTCCCTTTCCCATATTCCCTGGGTCAGGGCTAGAAAGAAGGAAGAAATGGTGAGATGAATGAGTCGGAGTGCTGTCCCCTCTAACTGTAATTCAATCCATAATACACAGAAATAGCTATGAAACAAGGCAAAGATATGGCAACACAAAAAGACATAGAAAGTGCAATGGTTCAGAAGTTCTAGGGGGCTTAAGAGAAGGTTTCATGGTATTTTAAAAGACGGTATTTGAAATGGTCCTGGATAGAAGATATGAAGAACAGTAGGCCATGTTAAGTCAAGGGAAGAAATGCTATCATGTTAGAAGACAGAGACAGACAAGAATGATAAGAGGAAGGAGTCCAATTTGATGAAAGCATTGACTCTAAGAATGATATATTGGAAAGGTAGGTGAGAACCAGGTCCAGGTAGCAAGAGGTAAAATGCCTAAATAAGGAGCCTGTACTTCATTCCACAGATAGTTTTGGGGGCCACTAAGGGGGCAACAGCAGTAAAAATTGATCTTTTCTCATCCCTGCCCAGAAAACACAGCAAAGAGAGTCACATAATAAGACAGGTGACTTTTCAAATGTATAGTCTTTTGGACTGTTCACATCACCCAGGTTGCAATTTGTCCCACTGATCCAGCCAACATGTAATATCAGAACTAGAAACAGCTGGGGGAGCCCCACTCTGCTACTGTGTGGAATTCATGTCATTCATCTGCTGAAATGGTTCCCTCTTGAAAATACAACAGTAATTCAAAAGTGTTTATATTTACTTGCTTCAGTAAAAGACTTTTCTATTGTTAAACTGCAAGCTACAGTACAAAATGTAGTAAGATTTCTAACTTGTAGAGAAACTGTTTTCTTTGGTAATGCCTCTCTCCAAAAGAGTGTTCCCAGAGTGCAAACCAACTCATCCTTTTAGGTTATAAAGCTGAAAATCCTCAAACGATAGTATTTGTTTGGTTGTTTTTACAAAAGAAGCACACAGAATAGAGAATCTAATTGCCAGCAATTCTGCTGAAACTCACGGTGAGAATGCCAAGGCCACAGTTACTGGATGTGTTCTTGTTCTAACATCTATGCCTGCGTTTAAGAACCTTCTTCCCCCATCCCATCCCCTTGGCCTTCTCTCTAAGCCCTTTTCTAGGACCATGCAATTGTAATTGCTCTATGGAAATCAATCCTTGAAACCCTCTGGGATCTAGAAGGTCAACTCTCCCACAAAGCTACATTGTGTCTGAATGTTCTCAATGTCTGAGAGTTTAACTCTAGTGTGGGAAAGTGGACAGTTTCAGAAAAACAATTTTAAAAAAATTAAAACAGGGAAAATCTGGTTGCATAGCCAGATAAGTCAAAATATCATTTTGGTGTCATCTTTCTCTTCAACCACAATAGGCTACAAGTTTAAATCAAATTCTCTAACTCCTAATTGTTCAATTTCATAAATGGCAATATCAGTCAACTAATAATTAGCAGTGAGTAGCTCATCGTTTCTCCCTCAGCCGTGCCCCTAAGATAGCTCTCCTCCCTTTCCCATATCCCCTGGGTCAGGGCCAGAAAGAAGGAAGAAGTGGTGAGACAAATGAGTCGGAGTGCTGTCCCTCTAACTGTATTTCAAAAACATATATAAATCGTGTAAGGGTAAGCCCTCTGTGCCAACACATTACACAGACTATTAGAGGTACCTGAGGGGCTTTGGCGATTATCAGATTCAAGTGCTTCATTTTACAGACTTAAAAAATGAGGCCCAAGGTGGGTGACTGACTGTCCAATGTCAAACAACTAATTAGTGGTAGAGCAGGAATAAGGACCAAGTTCTTCTAGGTGATGGTCCAATGGTCCCTAGCTTTTTCCACCAACCCATAAATGAAAGAAAAATTGGTTATGCACTTGGAATGTCTCCTCAACGTGGCATCTGGGCCACCACTGGCCTAGCGTTCCGATATTCCGATATCACTGGGATGTGTCCCTGCTCACCCAACTCCAGTTCTCTGCTGACACCCACCAAGCACAGACTGAGACTTCAAATGATGGAACTAGAGGCTGTCACTTTCCTCTGTGCTCAGAGGCTACTCTGTCCCCAGGGCAGCCACCCAAGGCCGGTTGGCATGACACGCTCTGGGAATTTTAAGGGGTACCTCAGAGGAAATCCTGGGGTACCAAGGCCAGTTATTTTGCTTCCAAACTGGATTGTGCTTTTTAGGTGACATGTTTGTTTCTTAAGGGCCATTGTCAATCCCCTGGTTCCATGTTTTTCACACATTGAAAAAGAATATTTGCTCATCAAGAAGGAAGGAAATGTGATCTTGTTTAGGCCAGCATGTTAGAAAAGTCCTCATAATTTGTCAAGTATTTGCCTGGGAGGCAGATTCCCCTCACCTTCATCCCAACAACGGTACACAAGTTAAAATTCAGCAGTTCATAAGAATCAAACAGAGAGTGAAGGCTGTGTCCCTAAAGTCCTCAAATAATAAAACAAGAAATGCCCCTGCCGCACTGTCCTACACCACAAGATTGACAACCCCAAATAAACTCAATATGGAGCAAAGACACAAATAAACAAAAATATAACAGTGTTAGAAGAAAACATGGGTAAATCTTACATTTCATAATCTTAGGGGTGAGGAACACCTTTATAAACACAATACAAAACTCATGTAACTCCATAAAATGTAAAGTGTCTGTACAGCCCAAAACTATGAAGTCAAAAGACAAGTGACATGTAGGGGAAATATTTGCAACCAACAGATAAAAGACTATGCCTTCATCTATACTTTACAAATCAATTTTGTAAATAATTGTGGTAAATAAAACATACAAAATATACCACTTTAATCATTTTTATTGTATAGTCCAATAGCATTAAGTACATTCACAGTGTTCTACAACCACCACCACCACCATCCACCTCCAGAACTTTTTCATCTTCACACACTATAACTCTGTACCATTAAACAAAACCCTCGCCCCACCCCAGCCCCTGGCAACCACCACTCTACTTTCCGTCTCCCTGAATTTGACTACTCTAGGAACCTTACATACATCCAATTGTACAGTACGAGTGCTTATTGTGACTGGCTTATTTCAATTAGTATAATGTCCTCAAGGTTCATCCATGCTGCAGTATGTGACAGGATTTGCTTCCTTTTTAAAGCTGAATAATAATCTATTGTGTGTACTGTTATGTGCCACAGATGGTTTATACATTCATCCATCAATGAGCATTGCAGTTTCCCCTTCTGGCTACTGTATACAGATCAATGTTTTAAAAAACATATATCATCCAGTTAATGGACAAAACTATAGAAGGTCTAACTCTTGGCTCATGCAGGGGACTGCTGTTGGGAAAGGAGAAACCATCAAAGAGGACAGCGGTCACATGGGTCTGAGTGACAAAATGGGGGTTTGAAGCATGACCAGTTTCCCTCCGATTATCTCCCTAATTACTAGGTACTGTTTGGGTGCTTGAGCTTGTTAGTGATCAGTTTACAAAGTTACTGAGTCTCTGAGGAGCCAGCTCTGACCCCTATTTTTCTCTTAAGCCCTGTTCTTTTACTGTGCCATTCTGCAGAAACCCAGGGTTCTCGGGAAGGTGTGGAGCAGAAACATCTTTCCTTCCACACCTAGGACAAAGGTGACGTTTTGTGCCTACTACCTTGAAGAGAGGCAGAAAGCTAGGTTAAAGTCTGGCAATTCAGAGAACAAAGCAAAGTAAAACATGCAGGGGGAAAAGAAACTTAAGGGCTCTCATGTGAATACACTATTTGCCCATTTGCTATTATAGTGATTTTATGCTATACTGATGCACTAACAGTAATGTGCATAAATACTGATACGTTACTAGTTCAAGGTTTGAATAAGAAAGCAGGACTCTCTTCTTTCTGTTAACAATAATGTTTGCTGTAAGACATAAAATCGTGTAGACAAAGAGGAGAATTTCTTTTTTTTTTTTTGTCTTTTTAAAAATATATTTTATTGATTTTTTACAGAGAGGAAGGGAGAGAGATAGAGAGTTAGAAACATCGAAGAGAGAGAAACATCGATCAGCTGCCTCCTGCACATCTCCCACTGGGGATGTGCCCGCAACCCAGGTACATGCCCTTGACCGGAACCGAACCCGGGACCCCTCAGTCGGCAGGCCGACGCTCCATCCACCGAGCCAAACCGGTTTCGGCGAGGAGAATTTCTTAATTGTAGGCACTGTCAGCACACTGGTCCTTGGAATTAGCAGTTTAGTTTTGGAAGTAAAAAAATTTGATTAGATGCTAAAAGTGTCTGCTATATTTCTATCCCCCATCAATCCACCAGTGAAAAAACACTTATGTATTTCATTTTTCAAATGTTTAAAATCAAAAGAACTTTGGAAAGACTAAAATTACTAAATCCACCAGGTATTAAAATTATAAACACCATAACTTTGCATTTATCTAGGACTCTTTTTAAGCACTAAAACATTTGCTTAGTAAGCAAGGTACTGCCTATCAAAATGAGTCTGTTGTGGGGGTCCCCTTGGCACCTATGGATGGCACACACTCCTTCCCTTCCTCCGAGACCCGTCCATGGGAGCAAGAGGAAGCGTTAAAAACAGACAAGGCAGCAGCAGTGAGGTAGCCGTGAACTTTGCCCCACAATTATTAAAGTATCTACTTAGAAATCACCAGTGGGAAAGAACAAAAGAGAAATGAAAACAACACAAAGCCAACACATTTACTCCAGACACAATACCTGCCAGGCTCTGTCCTGCTGCTGGAAGAACACTGGCCACAGAGGCAAAAAGTGGGCAAAGTAACTGCGACCCGATGCCAGTTCTAGCGGTATTTGTGCGCATTCACTGAGCCCCGGGCTAAGCGATGTTGGGCACAGGCTTCCTCTCTCACAGAGCACTCGGGGAATTTCTGCTCTAGGATCTAGAAAGTGACAGGGAGAGAGACTGCAGCTCATAAAATGCCCAACTCACCCGAGGGAGCCTTGCTCATTATGCCAGGATTTCTGTCTAATAGGACATGCTGGTGAGGCTGGAATAACAGGAACATTTGCGGCTGGACCAAGGCATCTACTCCTGCAGGGACAGACCTGCCAGGGAATGGGCGTTTTCTGAGGTCTGGCCGGTAGACACAAGGTAGCTCTACCTGTCGCTTCAACTCTCCATCTGCCCACTTCTGGGCAGACACCAAGATCACAGATATTCCCTATGGAAGTGCTTTGAGCTCTTTGCAAGAAAAGCAACTTTAAACCAATGAATTGCTGTGACTCAACATTGAATTAGAAGGGAGAATCTAAAACAGTGAGAATAGTTCCAAGAACTAAAGTGCACTGAATCCAACTCATTAAAATCTTCTCTCAAAAATATTTATAGATATGAAATAAATGTTTCCTATTCTTCTCAGGACACACTCCGGCATCTCCACTTTTTCTCACCAGGCCCAGGATCAAAACCACCTCTACGCCAATGCCACACTGGTCAACCCAACTCCATGTTACAGCTTGTTCCTCAGACCAGGGAGCGCCCCTGCCTCTCAGCAAAGGAAGAGAATCCACAGCAAGCACAACAAAATCAACAGCACCCTCCCCCCCTCGGCTGTTTTCATCTGTGCATTAATTTCTTCCCTTTTCTCTTTAATGAGTCGCATTTAAAGGATAAAATATTTTACATCACCTTTCACACGGCACTAGACACTTTTCATTAAAAGTGACTTTTAGAAATAATGCAATCTCTGGAAAAAGAGGTACACATTTTATTTAGTACAGCAAGCCAAGTGGGAGAAGAACTCTTTGTTAAAAGCATAAATTACATTTGAAATCTAAGGGCAAGGATTTATAAAATAATTTCTGAGCCATAAGCTGAGACCATTGAAGAGCTACACATAATGGTTAATAATACAGAGCTCTGAAAATAAAAGCATATAGTATGTAAACACTGACAAATCACTGTGTATTCATCCAATTGGCAATATGAAAAGATGGAAATCTAATTTGTTAAAAATTACACACACCATTGCAATAACAATTACGAATCATCAGTAAATTTCACGTTATTTACAGGCTGACAGCAGCTGACTTTGTTTCTTCTGAGTTACACATAGAGAGAGAGATGTTCGCTCAAGGGACACAAGAACTTTCAGAGACAGAGAGGGACAGAGGGAGGAAGCGAAATGCAAGTCTATTCACTGTTTCTATGCTGGACTTTCCAATAACTGAATTTGATGAGGGGAAAGGGAAGAAACGTTAGCCTTCAGGAAAGATGTGTGTCACCTACAAACTTCTTGCATATGTAAATTACCTGTGGATCTTCAGAACGGGCATCAGGTAACAGAAGCCAAACAGATGTGTGTTTAAAGCTCAGCTCCACAACTCATTAGCTCTGTGACCTTAGAAAAGTTATTTAATCTGTTAACTTTCTCATATGTAAAATAAGAATTAATACTATCTACTGCATAGATCTATTGTCAAGTTTAAGTGAAAGAACACATGTCTGTATTTTAGAAGAACCATATAAATGCCAGTGCTCCCTACATACTCTCTCTGTTTTACAAAGATAATACATAGTTGGAAGGCATTCTACATCATATGGTAGTTTTTGCTTAATATATAAGTATCATTTATGGAGTAGTAGTCATTAAAATTAGGTTTATGAGAAGTTTTTAATAAAATTGAGAGATGTAAAATATTCATTTAAAAAGTTACTTAAATATGGGCATCTAAATGAAATTTATCATAAAATTATTTCCTATAATGTTAAGGACAATTCTTGGTATAAGAGAAAAGTGCATTATAAAACATCACCAAGTCCAGATTTCCATCAACGTGTAACTTAATCCCTCTCAAATAGGGCGCTTTAGTTGAAGTTCTGCCCATTTGAAATGCTTAGCTGCTCTAATCTCAGCTCTCCCATGGTCTCTAGGAAGGGATAAGCCTGTCTTTCACTGGGAATTGAACAAATCAATCATCACAACCAGACAGGTGACATATGGCACTCCTGTGCACTACACTCCCATGGATGGCAAAGGGGGAAACTGAGTTTCTCTAGGCCAGCGACTAAAATCCATATTTGGTGAGAACTTTCTAATATTCATTAGTGAAAATCAAACACTTATTTATAGAGTAGAGGCCCAATGCACAAAGACTCGTGCAAGAATGGGCCTTCCTTCCCTTGGCTCCTGGCACTGCCTTTGCTCCGGCCCGGAGCCGCCTTTCCGCCTTCCCACGCTGCCCAGAGGCCCAGAGCAGCTGGGGCGGTGTGGAACGCCTGCATCCCGCCCTGTCCCTGGCCACTTGGAGCCTAAGTATGCAAATTAACCCACCATCTTTGTTGGGTTAATCTGCATACTCACCCCTGATTGGCTGGTGGGCATTGCAAAGATATGGTCAATTTGCATCTTTCTCTTTTATTAGTGTAGATAAGGATACATTGTTTAAAGATTCTCATGTAAAAGACATAATAGGAAAGAAGATATAAAGAGATTTCAACAAACACAGTGTTACCAGAAAGGGGCCAGCATTTAGTGTGAGGGTTCTTAACTTCCTGCAGGAAAGATTTCACAATATGACTCCAGGTGATTTTGAGAGTACAGTTATTAAAGCTGGGGACAGTGATACAAGGAAGGGCTTAGAATAGAACAGTGGTTCTCAACTTTCTGGCCCTTTAAATACAGTTCCTCATGTTGTGACCCAACCATAAAATTATTTTCGTTGCTACTTCATAACTGTAATGTTGCTACTGTTATGAATCATAATTTAAATATCTGATATGCAGGATGGTCTTAGGCGACCCCTGTGAAAGGGTCATATGACTGCCAAGGGGGTCGCGACCCACAGGTTGAGAACCGCTGGAATAGAAGAAGCAACGGAAGAGAGATGAGGTGGGGCTGCTTTGCCTCTCTAGAGACATTATGGGAAAGAAGTGAGCCAAACTGGGGCTGCTGTTAGCTCACTGGAGAGTCAGAGAAAAGAGGGCCTGGGGGACAGGTTCAGGGGGTTAGCCAGGAACAAGCTGCTGCTGCCCATTGCTCCCCTGGTTGCAAGTCTCGTGGGGACACAGAATTTAGGAGGTGAACACCTATGGAGGAAGAAGGGTGGGAAGGGAAAGGCACAGGTGTGCTCCCAGGAGGGAGAGCAGTGCAGGGCCCTTTGTTTTGAGGGTTTCTAAAGGCTGGGCGTTCAGGGGTGGTCTTGGAGGAAATCTCAATAGAATATTCACCAGCTTTCCCAGGTGTGCCCTTTCAGTGTTGTGGTTCCCATTGATTGGTCAGCACCAGGGTCATTAATCGCTGCAGCTGTTTCTGGCATCACCTGCCTGGTTTTGCTGCTTTTCTGGGCCTGGAGCTGAAATACAACTGATGCTAACGGATGTTATCTCTAGGGAGGAAAGGTCAGGGGGTCTAAACTGCATAACCAGCAATGTGAAAAGTCAGGGAGTCTAAACCGAAAAACCAGCAATATACCAGGGGAGAAAAGGCCACCCTGGGAGTAAGGTCTAGCACCAGTTTTGCCCCTTGCTAGGCACCCTGAGCTTTCTGCCCTGTGACCTTCTGTACCTGGCTGCCAATTGCTCAGCCAGTTTGTTCAGCTGTCTGTCTCAGTTTCCACATTCCACTTGCCAGGGAATGTTCCTAGCTTCTTACTATCCTGCCTCAACCGTAGCCATGGCTGCTTTTAAACAAAGTCTGAAACCAAATGTGAAACTTTTAAACCGATTTGGTTTTAAAGAGACTAGAAATATGCATGCAGGTTCCAAACAACACTAATTCCCAAGTATTCAACACCACAATTGTTCTCTTAATGAAGAAGATAATAGAGACAACCAAAACATCATTAATCTGGGACTGCACCGCACATTACGGAACATCAGGGGATTTGCGCAGATTTGTATTCCTAATTATGTTTTGCTTCACCTAATATTAAAATTACCTTGCAGTATTTCCTAAGCCCCATGATAGAGTGACTAGCAATATGCCAAGTGGCAAAAACAGTGAACTTGACATGAGATCTAATGTGGTGGTAACTCTCATACACAAATTACTTCTATCATTAAAGTGTATACATTGCCTGTGAAACTGAAAATCAGCCCACTGAGTCAAAATAAAATGACCAAAAATAAAATCAGAAACAAGGTAAGACTGTCCTCTCCACCACTTCTAGAACACCAACCTAGACTTGAACAAATGAAAAAGGTAACTTGCACTAGAAATGGTGAATATTTGAGTAGATACAAAAGACCATCTTTCTTCTTCTCTCTTAATTTCCTGAAAAGAAAACTCATGTTTAAAACAAAAATAACAACATTGTAAGGTAGGGTCCACAGCGTATGTGGAAGTAAACAATCACACAAAGTGTGGGGCGGAGGTGAATGAATTATACTTACACTAGAGGCCCGGTGCACAGATTCGTGCACCATTGGGGCCCCTTGCCGTGGCCTGTGGAGATAGGGCCAAAACTGACAATCCATCACTGCCTGCCACTCCTGCTCATCCCGGCCGCTCTGCACCTGCTGCCACTGCAGCTTGGTAAGCTCGCTGCCGCTCCGCTGCGGTCTCCAGGCTGCGGCCAACCGTGAGCCCTGCGTCTGGCACCCATCAGTCAACTGAGCAGTGCTCCTGATGTGGGAGTGCACTGACCACCAGGGGTAGCTCCTGCATTAAGCATCTGCCCCCTGGTGGTCAGTGTGCATCATAGTGACTGGTCAACTGGTTGTTTGGTCGCTTAGGCTTTTATATATATAGATTTGAGGAGTAGGAAAGAAATGTCAGTTCTTCCTTAGTTAATGTAAAATTTAATGGAATCCCCCAAGATAGCAATGAGCTCTTTTAGAGTAGATTTATAGTCATTCTTTTTGTTTTCTTTTTATTGAATATATTGGGGTGACGCTGCTTAACAAAATTATATAGGTTTCAGGTGCACAATTCCACAACACATCATCTGTATTGTGTGTTCACCACCCCAAGTCAAGACTCCTTTCATCACCATTTATCCCCCATATCCCCTTCCACTTCCCCTACCAACTCTCCCCACAGCAATCCCCACACTATTGTCTGAGTCCATGAGTTTTTTCTTCTCTTTTTTTTTTTTCTGTTTTTCCTCAATCCCTCCACCACCACCACCACCACCCCAGCCCAGAGCCCACCCACCCCCACTCAACCAAAGCTATCAACTTGCTCTCTACCTATGAGTATCTCTATTTTGCTTGTTAGTTCATTTTGTTCATTAGATTCCACATATGAGTGAAATCATATGGTACTTGTCTTTCTCTGACTGGCTTATAATTGTTCTTCATAAAGTCCAATGTAAAAATAAACACACAAGAACAGATAGGGACACATTGAAAAGGAAGAACCATGAGAAATATCAAAACACATTTAAAAACCTCTCTGATTAAAACAGTGTGTAAGTACATGGATACAGAGATTCCAATGGAACAGAAAGTCCAGAAATAGACCCATATCTTGCATATGTTAGAGATATTTCTCAAACCACTGAGATAAAGACAGCCTTTATAATACATAGGATTGGTACAACTGAATAGCTATTTGGAAAAAGATAAAATTAGGTATTTCTAACTATGCAGAATAAACTCCACAAATGCATCAGAGATCTAAATATAAAATATGAAACTCAACAAGTACTAGAAGCAAATACTGTATTGGCGAGTTCCTCTGTAACATGAGTATAAGGAAAAGCTTTCTAACTATGATTTAAAATCTAGATATGAAAAATGATAATTTGGCTAAAAATGAAAACTTTTGCATAAGCAAAGTCAAAAAGACAAGCTGTGAGAAAATATTTGCAACATACAACAGAGAAAAAGGGTAAATACTTCTCAAAGAGCTTTCTAAAATATATTTTTATTTATTTCAGAGAGGAAGGAAGAGGAAGCAAAAGACAGGATACATCAATGATGAGAATCACTGATCAACTGCCTCCTGCATGCCCC
This sequence comes from Myotis yumanensis, assembly GCF_028538775.1. NCBI lineage: Eukaryota > Metazoa > Chordata > Mammalia > Chiroptera > Vespertilionidae > Myotis > Myotis yumanensis. Next base: position 78,890,118 of record NW_027223752.1, read on the forward strand.
CTATTGGGGATGGTGCCTGAAACTCGGGCATGTGCCCTGACCCAGAATCACACCATGACTTCCTAGCTCAGAGGTCAATGCTCAACCACTGAGCAACACCAGCCAGGCACAGAGAGCTTTTTTTAAATGGCAGAAGAACAAGAAAAAAATTTACAGAAAAACAAGCAAAAAAAAATAAAACATGAAAAGGTGATTCACAAAAAGATATAAAAATGGTCTTTAAAATATTAAAAGATATTTAATTTGACACACAATAAGAGAAATGCAAGTCTGAAACATAATGAAATACTATTTTCCAGCCATCATATTGACAAAAATTGAAAAGCTTGATAATACACTCTGTTGGTAAGGTTATAGGGAGACAGTCACTCACTCATTGCGAAATAAGACCCCCCTCTATGGAGGAAAATCGGCATTACCTAATAACTACACATGCATTTTCCCTTTGCCCCAGCAATCCCACTTCTAGGAATGCACCCTGGAGATAACCCTCCAACAGCGAGCAGGAGAGTGCAGGTGCACATGGTTATTCACTGTGGTCCATTTATAATCGAAAACAACTGAAAACCAGCTAAATCCAAGAACAGGATGTCAGCTGAATAAACTATTTTATATCCACACAATAAAGAACTAAGAAGCTATTGAAAAGAGCAAAGGATCTCTATGAAGTGATGGGAAGTGATTTCCAGGAGATACAGTTAGTTAGATATAAAATAAGCAAAGTACTGAGAGTACATCAGACATGCTACCTTTTTAAAAAAAATAATTACTTTATTGAAATGTAAGTCACATACCATACAACTCAGCATTTAAAGTGCACAACTCACATTCAATGGTTTTTAGTACCTTTAGAGTTTTGCAACCATTACCACAATTTTAGAACATTTTCATCATCCCAGAAAGAAACTCTGTGCCCATTAGCTCCTCATTGACCTCAACCTCCCTACCCTCTAGGTAACCATGTATCTACTTTCAGTTTCTATAGATTTGCCTATTCTGGACACAGTATGTGAGGAGAAGTATTCTTACAAAAGGAAACATAAGAAGGATAAGCTAGAAAACAGTCACGGAAATTGCCTACAAGGGTTAGGGGAAGTGGGTTGGGAAAGACATAGGAGGGGATGTGACACTTTCCTGGGTGTGTCTTGTATAGTATTAACTTTTAAAGATGGCAATGTTCCTTCATTAGTTAATTAGATAGATAGGTAGGTAGGTAGGTAGGTAGGCAGATAGATGATTGATAGATAGATAGATAGATAGAAAATTAAATCAGTAAAAGCAAGTAGAGAAAGAAACACCTAAAACCAAAATAAACAAACATACTCCTTTGTATTTTAAACAAATTCTATATATAACCACACTGAAGGAGGGTGGGAGAAAGAACTAATTCAAAAAATTTATAAACACCATATTTGACTGTGTCTCTGAATTGTGGGGGCAAAATAGCCAACAAATCCTGAACTCTTTCTAGTAGGTTTGTTTTGTGTAGTGGCGGAAACTATACTAGGTGAATTATAGCACTGTGCAAATAAGTGAATGGGTTGATATCGCCGAGTGTCAGGGTTCTCATACTTGTATGGAAGAGAGAAAAGCAAGAAAGAACCCATGGGGATAGACTGGAATTGGAAGTACTGGTGTGGATTTGTGATTACAAAAATATATACTATATATGTATGTAGAGATGTATACATGCATATATGTGTGTATGCTCATATGCATGTATGTATCAATATATGTATATACGTGTACACACACATATATCTATTTTCTAGCTCTGGCCACTTAGCAAAGACACCCCAGGAACAATGTATGACCTAGTGCCCATATCTTGGTCTTTAAAACTATTAGAACAAAAAAGAACTAGGGATCCTGAGAGAAATGGCCAATTCCAGGATTGGGACAGAGCAGGTACAAGATGAATTTCGAACATCCTGAATGTGAGAAAGTAAGGAAGAAACAAAAAAATTATCAGGTATGTCACAAGTAGAGCAGAACAGCTAGCTAAAGGGGCTTCCAACTGGCCAAATCTGGGATAACTGGATGTGCTTAAGAGAGGTAAATACCTCTGCAGTCACCACCTGGGTCAAGAAATAGACCCTGGTGCAGCAGGAATCTTCTTCTGCTCCAGCCCATTCATAGCCAGGTCCTTCCCCTATTAGTAACCACTGCCCTCAGTTTGTAGTAATTACTTCCTATGTTTTAAAAAATAGTTTTTTCGGGGGGGGGGGGGGGAGGTCAACTGGGGAAAAAGGAGACATATGTAATACTTTAAACAATTAAAGTTTTATCACCCAATGTAGTTCTAGATACTATAGTTTAGCTCATTTTAAAAAGTTGATCTATATTTGAAATTTTTCTTGACAGCAGCATTGTTGAATAACTGGCACCATGCATGTAATTTTTAATTTTCTAGCCATATTATAAAAAAATAGAAACAAGTACAGTTAATACTAATATATTTTATTCAACTAAATATCTCCAAAATATTATAATATATAAAATATATAAAACTAGAGGCCTGATGCACGATGATTTGTGCAAGAATGGGAATTTCCTTCCCCTGGCTGCCGGCACTGCCTTCGCTCCTGCCAGAGCCGCCTTTCCACCTTCCCATGCTGCCCAGAGACCCGGAGCGGCTGGGGCGGTGCAGAACACCTGCGTCGTCACCATGGCAAGCATCCAACCCCACCCCCGGCCACTCGGCGCCTGCGTATGCAAACTAACCCTTTGTTGGGTTAATTTGCATACTCACTCCTGATTAGCTGGTGGGCATCACAAAGGTACAATCAATTTGTATCTTTGTCTTTTATTCCTGTAGATAATTATAAAAATCATATATAAAATCAATATAAAATTATTGAGATATTTTACATTCTTTTGGGGGGAAGGGTACCCATTAAACAACTCTCCATCCCCAACTCTAACCCACCCCATCCCCACATTCTGTCTCTGGCAAACACCATTCTCCTTTCTGTTTCTCTGAGCTGGATTACTCTAGAAACCTCATATAATGGGATCATACAGTATTTGTCTCTTTGTGCCTGCCTTACCTCTCTTAGTCCTTTTATTTTATATATATATTTGTCAGTACCTTATAGTGTTCCTTCTTATAGCAGTCTCATCCCTAAATCTGATTTATATCTTAACCCCAGTACTCTTTTATTTTTCTCCCACTATTTTTAAAAGGCCATGTTCCTTTTCTGATGATAAAAGTAATCCATGTTCAAAGCAAAATACATGAAAAACACAAAGAAAAAAATTCCTACTACCTAAAGATAATTAACATTGGTGATGTCATAGTCTTAATAAGGTTCTTACTTTACAGTTATTTGTGTGTGTGTATGTGTATGTGTATACACAGACGCAAGAAATTTTTTAACAAACTAGTATTAAAACATACACACTTGATTTTTCCTTCCTACTCTTACCAATCCTGCTATGATCTTTATCCTCCTCCCTAACCTGTTTACTTCAACGGCCATTAACTGCTTGCTCTTTCTCCTTTAGAATTGTACCTCTAACCACATGCCATATATTCCACCAGAGTCTTCCCAATTTGCAAATCTCACAGTTACTCTTTGTTTTAAACCCCTGAACGGCCACTATGTCGAAAATAAAGTCTAAAATCTTAAGGACAGGATGGAGGGCACTGTTGTCTGCTCTCTGCCTACCTCCTCAGCCTGACCCCTACCTGCCACTTCACATTCTAGTAACAGACACGCCCCTCACCCTCCAATTTACTGGGATGTCTCTCTACTCCATGCCCTGGCTCTTGCCGTCCCTTCTCTCTAGAATATCTGTCCCCTATTCTTCTTCATCTACCTCAATCCTATACACTTTAAGATTAACCATCATCTTCCTTCTTCATACCCTTCATACCTTTCGCCCACCCTAGCCTGAATTTGTGGCCCTCTTCTGAGACCACACAGCCTAGTCATCGCTCTGCTAGAGGACTTGTCACCTGCCTTCCTAATGACTCACTTGTGAGTATGTCCTTCTGACTCACTGGACTGTGAGCTTAAGGACAAGGGCTACATCTGATTCACCTTTGGATCTTCTAGCACAGTGGCAAGTACATAAAAGATAATAAATGTTTGATGATTCATTTTCTCAATATACTTCCTCATCTCTCAATTTTCAATCACTAAATTTATGTTTGCCCTTGATAATTTTTGAATGCTTTCCTACAAAGTCTAGCTTCTGCCACTTATTGTGACCATAATTTTTCACACTGAACTTTAGTTTTTAACAAAGTGACACTCTACATTAAGGTTCCTGTTCTCTTTAAGCTACTGACAGAAAGAGACCAAGTAATTAGGTCTAACTTCCCTAGAGATTCATTTCAAACCTAGAAACATGGATAGAATACCTACCTCGTGCCAGGCTGGACTCAGTGCAGGCAAACCACTGCCTTTGTTGGCTGCCTGTGACGCCAGGCCATTAGCGAGCCCATGATGGGGTGCACAGATTACAGGGGAGAACAGCTGTTCATTTTTAATAACATTGTTTCTAATTATAAAAGTAAAAATAAGAATTTTTTAAGTTTCCATAAAATATTTACAGAAACCTCAAATTACCTGTTATTTAACCATCCTGAGATAAATCCTCATTTTATTTTCATCATGATGTCCTGAGTTAACAATTTTACCCAAATTGCATGCGTTTTAGTATACATTTAAAATCAATATTGAATCACAAATGTGTCCAAAGTTATCATGTATTCTTCTGTGACCCAAATTTAATGGTTGTATAATATTCCCTCTTGGGATTACCACACAACTTAACTGTTCCAATATTGGTTGAAATTTAGAGGGTTTCCCATTTTTCATTATAAATGATGATTGAATTAACTTTCTTATGCATAAATCTTTATCTGATCCTCTACTTCTTTATGAAAGATTCAGAACAGTAAAGTTATTAGAAGGGAGAAAAAACTTTTTTATATATCTGGAAAAATATTATCATAATGTTTCCTTACATTTCTGTCAATTTTACATTGCCATTAACTACATAATCACACTGTCTCTCACACTATACCTTTATCAATATTGAATATTATCTTCTAGTTTAATGATTTGGAAAAGGGTAATTTACTTCTAACCAATTTAATCTGTACTCCTTTGATAAGTATATGGAAGCATTCATTCCTACTAGTTAACAGCCATCTCTATTCCTAACAATTACAGTTTTTAAATCTGACTCTTAAAAGACTAATCAAAAGAATCTTGCTGAATTAATTAGCTTAATAGCATCTAACCTAGTCTCTCACCCTTCTTACCATGTTTTGCATTTATAGCTATTGTTGAACACTTGTCTACAAAGTACAATTGCATCGAAAAATACCTATGAATAAATTTAGTAAGAGTCAAAAGATATATACTCAGAAATTTATAAGACACTGAAGGAAGAAATTAAAGAAGATACAAATAAATGGAAGAATATACTGTGCTCATGGATAGGAAGAATTATCATTAAAATGTCCATACTATCCAAAGCAATCTATAGATGCAAAGCAATCCCCATCAAAATACCAGTGGTGTATTTCTCAGAACTAGAATAATCCAAAAATTTATATGGAATCACAAAAGACCCCAAATAGCCATAGCAATCTTGAGAAAGAAAAACAAAGTTGGCAGAATCATGCTACCTGATATCAAACTATACTACAAGGTCACCTTAAACAAAACAGCATGGTCCTGGCATAAAAACAGACATGAAACAGAATACAGAGCCCAGAAATAAACCCAGGCCTTTATGGTCAATTAATATTTGACAAAGGAGGCAAGGACATACAATGGGAAAAAAGACAGTCTGTTCAATAAATGATGGGAGGAAAATGGTACAGATACATGCAATAAAAAAGAAAGAAACTAGACCACCTTCTTATACTATATACAAAAATAAACTCAAATGGATTATAGACTTAAATGTAAGACTCAAAACCATAAAACTCCTAGAAGAAAACACGGGCAGTAAAATCTCGAACATTTCTCTTTGGAGTATTTTTTCTGATATATCTCCTCAGGCAAGGGAAACAAAAGAAAAAATAAACAAATGAGACTACATCAAATTTAAAAGTTTTTGCACAGCAAAGGAAACCATCAACAAAATGAAAAGACAACCTACCAAGTGGGGGAAGATATTCAACAATGATACATCTGATAAGGAATTATTATCCAAAATTTGTAACTCATACAACTGAACACCAAAAAAACAAACAATCCAATTTTAAAAATGGGCAGAGCCTGGCCACTGTGGTTCAGTGGCTGAGCATGGATGCATGAACCAAGAGGTCACTGGTTCAATTCCCAGTCAGGGCACATGCTTGGGTTTCAGGCTCGATCCCCAGGAGTGGGCATGCAGGAGGCAGCCAATCAATGTGGTTTCTGTCTCATCAATGTTTCTATTTCTCTCTCCCTCTTCCTTCCTCTCTCTCTAAAAATCAATAAAAACATTATTTTTTAAAATTTTTAAATGGGCAGAGGACCTGAATAGACACTTCTCCAAAAAGGGAATACAAAATACAAATAGACACATGAAAAAATGTTCTACATCACTAAGCATCACAGAAATGCAAATTAAAACCACAATGAGATATCACCTCACACCTGTCAGAATGGCTACCATCAATCTACATATATAAAAGGCTAATATGCTAAGTGTCCCACTGTCCAACTGGTTGCTATGATGTGCACTGACCACCAGGGGGCAGATGCTCAACGCAGGAGCTGCCATGACACGCACTGGCCATTTACAGAAAAATGGCACAGTGAACCTGGCACCCACAAAGCAACACTCGGCTTCCCCCAAGTGGGACACAGGCCCCGCCACCACCCCGGAGCGACAGCTCACCAAAACATAGCTGAGACCCCACGGCGCCAAATGCAGCCCACAGCCCAGCCTAGCCCGGAAAGGGTCGCTGTGGGCACTGGGTAATGACATCATGCAGCCATGCCTGGCTTCTTCTCCCTAGTAACTTTCCCTTGTTGCCACCTTGCTAAGCCTCCTGGGCTCAAATAGCTTAATAAGGAGAAATCTGTCCTAGCTGGATGGCATCTCCATTATAGAAAACTTAGCTTTGGATTCAGTGTCCCTGACTATGTCTTATATTTAGGAAGCATTAATTCCTCTGGCATCAGAACTCATCTTCCACACCTCTTGAAGGCATAACTAGGTCCCAAGTACCTCAACCTCTTTCAGATTGACTTTTTAGAACATTTTAAGAAAAATGTTGGCTTTAACTTTTCCTATTTCAACAACAAAAGAATCCTAATCTATGGAATTATTTTATCGGGACATAGCAAATCTGCCTAGGATTGCTTATGGTTAATAAATCTGGAATCTTTAAATTTATGACATATAACCCCTTAAAATATGTCTTATAAATTGTGTAACCAATTATTAGTAAATTATCAATAAAGCCTGATGTGGGATAAGATCTGATTCTTATGGATCTGTGTTATCTCAAAGACATTCTATTTTGAACAGCTTATTTCATGAAATGCATTTTCTGCTTCACTTTTGATATTTTAATGTTTCTTTCTTTTCTTTTTTTGTCCTATAAACTAAGCTTAATCAAAATTTTGTTAGGAATGAATAAATTAATGTTGACTTTATGTCTGCTTTACAGGTATTCTAATCAGTATCATATATATGTTTTAATAAATATTATATAAAATAAATCTTATACTTTCTAAGTTGGTCTAAGAACACATATTTTAAGAATGTAAATTGTATTTTAAAATTAGAAAGTTTTTACAAGATCAAGGCAAACTGCATTAGAAAGGGATAAGGTAAAAAGAATGGGAATGAACTTGATAATTACCATTCTTTGTTTCATTTCAATGAAACAATCTTATTAGGCAGAAAAAAAGAATCAGTAAGGTAAGATTTAGTCAAATATTGTTTGAGCAATTAAAAGACTACTTGGGAATTTATTCTACCCTGAAACATGTGTTTAACTTCCATAATGTTAATGATAATTATATGTAACCTTACAATATAATAGCCAAGCAAATGCATTAATAAAAACTAATCAGCATATTAATTCATCTAGCATATTAATTCACTTTTTCTGGGACTTCCAAATTCTAAGACATGCAACTGTGAGAGCCTGCAATATTACAAATGCAGACCAAATTGGGAAACTTATTTGGCAAAAGACCGAACAGTAAATATATTAGGCTTTGTGGATCACTTAATCTCTGCTACAACTGAGAAGGCTAAAAAAGGCTAATTCCAATGTAACCCTGATATTTAGGGGGCTAGGAATTGGAATCCATGCCAGCAAGCTCAGTGTACATTCTTGATAACCTATAATTAAGTCACCTCCTTCCCAGAAACTGGTCTTACAGAACCTGTTACAGAGGCCATAAAACTGTGAAGAGTGCACTGCCCCGGAGGGAGGGTTATTAACGCTGGCACCAGGCCAAACCATCAGATACGGTCTGGAGAACCCCAACACCTGGGGGCCTTCTTGCAAGGCCCGAGAAAAGGACCGGAAGCATAATCCATATTTGCGGGATAAAGACCACAGGGAGATATACAAAGAAGCCCCCTGCATGTTTCTTCACTCAGATTTGGAAAGTTATTCCCTGAGTCCACCGGCATATTAAACAGTGTCCCTCCTTTTCTTTAAATCGGCGCTTGGTTTTCCTTTGGTCTTCTGCAACACAACTACTCAACTCACTATTACAGTACAAAAGCACTCATAGGCAATAAATAAATAAATAGATATGGCTGTGTTTCCAATAAAACGTTATTTACAATACAAAATAATGTTGAATGTAAACTTGAAAAATAAATTAAAACCTGCTCAATATAATAAAGCTGCACATACCGAGCATAACTACAGTGAAATAATGTAGGACTTAGAGAAGTGGAAAGCAGGGTGAAGCAGGGGTGCTTCCAGGTGGGGGAAAACAGCCAAGTAAAAATGCGGAAAAGTTTTAAAGTGACCGTGAATATATGTCACAAATCTTGAGAGAAATGTGGGGCAGGTGTGAGAGTTTGGACGCGATGGATCTAACACCACCCTTAAGAGCAGCGCTGCCCAGCAGGACTTGCAGCAGTGCTGGAATGTTGCACATCTGACTGCCCAGGATCCGGTGGGAGGCAGAGGGATGTTTCTAAATTTGACAACGGAAACAAGGTCAGCAAGATGGGGCTGTGAAGTTGGCAGGGAAGGGGAGCCCCCTCCCCCTCACCTCCACCCCCCCCACCCCCCCCTACCTCCCCAACCCCCACCCCTGAGTAAAGAACCGAGGTAGGGAGGGCTGCGGCTAGCAAGTCTAGGCTGAATGCACTCTGAGGACTAATAAACAGTACAGGAACTTGGAGTAAAACAGGCAGAGCGCTCGCCAAGAAGCAACTGACTGGGAGAGGGAAATGGTGCTCTTGGTGGGGCTTCAGACCCAGAGAAGTGGAGAATGGGATGCCTGACCCAGAATCACCACTATGTTCAGCAGATAAAGTGTGCATTTTATCACCTTGGCACCAGGGTCTTAGTTGTGCTTTGACGCATTCTGCTTCCCACACACATTTTGTGGACTGTTAGTCACTGAGGCACAGAAATGTTAAGCCCAGTCACCCAGGAAGTCTAACATCATACTGCCAAGGTCCTGACTTCATAATGTGAGTGATTTCAAGCGACTGGCCCACGACTCATAGCTGTAGACTGTCTTTCAATAGACAGGCCTGGGCCAACCCCCGGGTCAAAGGAAAACAAGAAAAACTGTGGACTGGTGCTGGCGCCAGCCTTGTGAGCTACCACGGGAAAGGAGGCTACCTTTCAAGGCTGCTGCATATTTACAAATGCTTCAAGGATTTATCCGATTTTTATTATTTAAACAAGCCACGAAACTAAAGCAAGAATTCTCTACCACCATTACAAAATTAGAATGTTTCAGCAAGCAACCTAAATTTGCACAGAAAATAGAAAAAAAAAGGCATTATTATGATGAATTACTCTTTACTACCCTTTTCAAAGACAGATCAAAACACCTTCTCACAAATGCCATTTAATCTCACTGCTAAAGATTAGCAGCAGGTGATAAATGGGGAACACAGTATCCCTAAATACACAGTGAAGCAGGCAACTGAAGTTTAATCTTCACATATCTCAGAAGGGAAATTTATTCAGAACAAATAGGAACATAAGGCATTAAACAACTAGGGAACTGAATTAAAATTATATGATTACAGACTGATGAAAATAAATATGCTCGGTTATAACTGGCATACCTGCTGCTGGGGGAGGGGGAACAGTCCTGTCTGAGATCTACCAAAGGAATCCCATAAATGCACCGTAATTGAGGAACAGATTAGGGAATTGCCCAATTGCGGTATAGTAAGTCCCCAAGACAACAGAAAAAATTAACATAGACCTTCCATCATTTTACAAATAATCATCTATCTGCTCTCTTTCTCTGTCCCTCTGTCTGTGGTTTCCTAGTCTTTCAGGAATGAGCAGAACTATGTACTGGAGTTGAGACTATTTTATTGGGGAATAAAAGAAACTAGTACATTTACACAATGGAATACTACACAGCTATAATAAAAAAGAAAAACCTCTTACTATTTGCAACAGCATGAATGGACCTGGGGGGTATTATGCTAAGCGAAATAAGCCAGTCAGAGAAAGATAAGTATCACATGATCTCACTCAGATGTAGAATCTAATGAACAAAATAAACTGATGAACAAAGTAAACCCAGAGACACAGAAGCATGGAACAGACTGTCAAACCTCAGAGGAAATGCGGGGAAGGGTGGGTGGGTGGGAAGAAATCAACCAAAGAACTTGTATGCATATATGCATAACCCACGGACACAGACAATAGGGTGGTAAAGGCCTGGGGTGGGGGATGGGAGTGGGCTTGAAGAGGTAAATGGGAGGGTGGATGGGGGAGACATATGTAATACTTTCAACAATAAAGGTTTTTTAAAATATATTTTTTAAAAAGATAGGATTCAGGATAGCATCTCAACATCCAGCCATGACACAAGGAAGTGAATCATGACACACTTACTATTTTGGATCCATCAGCAAAAAAGAAACACTTTAGTAATCCCTAAAGACAGTTTATTAACTAAGTACTAATGTGAAGTTCAGTTTAAACCAAGTAAAAGTCAGGTCCTGAACATAAAGAGACTTTCTACAGAGGAGTGTTAGCATGAATAAAATATGCATAAATTATAATCCATAACTCTTTTCTTAAAGACTTGGAGCAAAATATTCCCTCTTCCTTTCATGTAAAACAGCCTATGAATACCTTCCTGCTAAATGAAAAATGCTATGGGAGTAGTCACTGTGAATCCAAAACTTAGGATGATCGCATTATTTAATTCTGAATGAAAAGTAGTATGTTATAATTTAAGAAATACTAAGAACTAATGGCATGATAATCATGATAACTATGAGTTCATGATTTTTAAACACTCCCCTTTCCCCCTTCTCTGGGCAGATCCTGTACTTTACTCGCATACACCGCCTACCCCTTAGAAAAAAACAGAAGATACACGTTCCTGTAGGTGCTTTTCTTTCAGAATGACTACCAATGACAGGTATAGTGTAAATAATGAGTACATTATCTATAGTCTGAATCATAAACCATTATCCCTCTTCACTTAAAATAAGGCAACTTTCAAAAACTGAAATTCCATTTATAGGATCTTTTGTATAGGTTTATTTTTATGTTATTTCACCCAGCACATAACTATCAAATTAAGACACCTTTTAAAACCTTTTGTAAAATTTATGTATTTGCCAAAAAAGAAAGTATGCTGGATGTTTTCACTAAATTCATTCAAATAAAGAAGATTATAGCAAAACCAAGTATTTAATTTTAAATATTTAATTTCATCTTTTTTTTCTTAAATATGTTTTTACTGATTTTAGAGAGGAAGACAGAAGAGATAGAAACATCAGTGATGAGAGAGAATCATTGATCAGTTGCCTCCTGCACAATGGGGATCAAATTCGAAACCTGGGCATATGCCCTGACCGGGAATCAAACCATGACCTCCTGGTTCATGGATCGGCACTCAACCACTGAGCCACCATGGGCAGGCTCATCCTTTTTTTTTTCCTTAATAAAGAGCTTGGTCATTAGAATTCATGTAGTAGGCAAAATACAAGAGCTGATTGGTTAGAAAGATCTTTCTCACAACTAGAAGTATAGCTAATTTGCAACAGAGAAAATAGCTCATCATAGTCCAAATAATCCCCCTGACAAAAAGAGACAGAGATCACAGAAAGAATAAAACACCAGAGTCGCCACACTGACAAGAACAGGACTGATTCTGAAATGGCACTGATCTCCAGGGAAATGTACTATCCAGCATCCTATAAAGTTAGTTTGTAAAAATTAGAAAATCATCAAGTTGGTTAATAAGTACATCTTACCAGGTCACTAAGAGTAGCATCAGATGTTATAAACAAGCTATCTCTCTCCTGATGCAAATGAGCAGAAATCTGAAGAATAAAAACCAAGTTCTCAGAACCTTTGGTCCTTTCTGTAATGTGTACTATTTAATAACATATACCCAATTTGGCAAATTTGTAACTAATATTTCGAAATCAACAAAATAGTCTGAAGTCTCCATTTCCACCAGTGGATACGCATGTTGAAAAGTCATACAGTAATTGCAACCACACAGAAACTTCATGTTTTAATAGGACCTTTTCTCCTTTCTTTCCTTTTGATTCAAACTAGCCTCGTCCTGCACCAAGACTCGTCTGCTTCCCTCCTTCCTTGCATGCCCGCCTGCCCGCCCCGACTCTTTTAATCATTAAGCCCTCAGGACACTTAGGTTCTGGTCAGCATCCTTAGGAGCAAAGCCTCGGGTGTGTTGTCAAACTAAAGATAACACCTAGGCCTCCGTTGTGTTTCAGCTCCAGGCTCAGAAAAGAATGACCCCACTGACCACACCTTTGTGAAACCAGGCAAAGCAACCCTATGGGTGATATCAGGACCTGATGATCAACTACCCCCTACTCTGGCTCCAAACCATCATTAGCGACCAGCACCCTGACTCCCTTGGTCACCATGATTATGATTTTCCCCTACAGAACCCTTCCCCTAGAAGCCATCAGGGAGCCAGGTGTTCTTACAGCACTACCTCACCAGTGACTCCAGGCTTGGGGCCATTTCCTTAAATAACCTTTACTTTCTCAGATGCAAACTCCTGTTTGCATTTGATTGGGCCTTGATGAACACACACAGGCAAACCAACCCCTTCAGTTTGGTAACATGTTCTTGTCAGTTACATGTAGACACGCACAAGACAAACTGTATGTACACAGACATGACAACAGACACATTTTTGGAGCATTACTTTTATGAGGAAGTTAAACTATAACAGGAATAATATGCAATTAGGAAGGAAAGTGATAAAGGTCTCCTTAAGCCAGAATTATTTTTCAGTTGCAGGTTTTGATGTATCAGTGGTTTATAAAATCAATTTAGTTGGGTATCAAAATGAAATAAACAATAGAATACATCAAAGACACCGTATATAGTAAATGTAAGATATGTTTCATGAATCTTTTATGTCTGCTATGTGTGGAGAAGGGAAAACAGTATAAACTGTATTTCTTACTTGGATCCTGTTCAAAAGTTTGAAAGCCATTGCTTCAGACATTCCCTTTATAGGACACAGCTAGAGCAATGGCTTGAGATGAAGGAAACCTGGGAGAACCGTGCTCCTTCTCACAGCCTGGCAGCTCCAGAATCACAGAGGTCACAGCCTTATTCTGGCATGGACTGCAGCTTGTGGGTTTCCCCCGCACCACCAAGCGATTCGCAGACACCAGCTGGTTGTCCTACATCTCAACTCACTTCTGATACTATCTACCCGGAGACAGCACCAGGTTCCACAGTTAAGGACTCGGTCCCACAAGACTGTCCTCCACTTCAGATGCCAATCACAAGTCCAGGTTGTCACCTGTACTTCTGGCCTACTGTCTATAAACCAAAGGGTCCCACGACCCCCTCCTTGGGTTTGATTAATTTGCTAGAGTAGCTCACAGAACTCAGAAAATGAGTTTATTCTACTCACCAGATTACCAGTTTATTACAAAGGATATAACTCAGGAATGGCCAGGTGAAAAGGATGTATAGAGCACGGTGTGGGGGAAGGGCACACAGCTTCCATGCTCTCTGAGCAAGCCTTTCTCCCTGAACCTCCACCTGGTCATCAGCCCAGGAGCTCGCTGAACCCTCCTTTTGGGTGTTCATTGAGGCTTCTTCATGTAGGTGTGGCTAATTAAATCATTGGCCATCGGCAGTTGCTTCAAACTCTACCCCCTCTCCCCAACCCAGAGGGGTCAAGGGGGTGAGACCTAAAGTTCCAGCCCTCTAATCACATGACAGATTCTCTTGGCAACCAGAGCCCATCCTTAGGGGCTATCCAAAAGTCACTTTAGTAACATAACAAAAGACACCCTTATTGCTCTAATCACCAAGGAAATTCCAAGGGTTTTAGGAGCTTTGTGCCAGAAATGGGGACAGAGACTAAATATATATATTTCTTATTAGAAATCACAATTCATACAAGCACTCTGTGTCTTTGAGAGGAGTGGAGCATATTCCAAGGAGAGCTCTTATCTCTCTCTGACCTGCTGGAGCACAGTGGTCTTTTAGAAGCAGGAACAAGGCTATGAAGCTCTGAGGGAACACGATTAGAGCTGAGTGATCTGCCCAGCTTCATATGGAGATACAGAGAAACCCCAGGCCAGAACTCAGGACAACTAGATAGTGGCCAGTAACAAAAGCCCTCAGTATTTCAATAATCAATACCAGATGGAGAGCTACAACAGAAGCCAGTCATCGCTATAATACAAAGAACATTCTGTCCATCTCTTTATCCAATGGCTGTAAACAGGGCAAGTGACTTTTTTTCATCTGTAAGGTTCAGTCTGTTAAAATGACAAATTTTCCCCACAGCTCTGCCCCATTCCCAGTTACCTTTACAATACTGATAAGATGCTGCCTATGATTCAGTCACTTTCTAACTTGACTATGTCACACATTAACACTGGCTGCGTCGAAGGACTCGATAAGAAACTTTAGAAAGTTAGAAGTAAGAAATCAAAAACAAGTTCACTACAACAAAATATGTAGCGTCAAAACACTACATGTCTCAGTGGTAAGGCATCTAAGAGGAAATCTTTATTCCAGAAGAATCTAAGGCAGTGGTTCTCAACCTTCTGGCCCTTTCAATACAGTTCCTCATGTTGTGACCCAACCATAAAATTATTTTCGTTGCTACTTCATAACTGTAATGTTGCTACTGTTATGAACCGTAATGTAAATATCTGATATGCAGGATGGTCTTGGGCGACCCCTGTGAAAGGGTCGTTCGACTGCCAAAGGGGTCGCGACCCACAGGTTGAGAACCGCTGATCTAAGGGCTCTGCCTCCAAAAATAACCTCAATGATCCAAACTCACTAAGATACTTAGAGAGATGATTTCTTTTTTCTAAAGAAAATTAATCATAAAATGGACCAAACACTATAATAAATGTGCAATTCTGCTATATGTGCATGGCCAACATACTTTTTATGATTACACATAACTCCCTCAAAATGTCAGAAAAGGTTCTAAAAGTATTTTTACTTTGTTAATACTCACCCGATGATATTTTTTCCATTGAATTTTTTAGAGAGAGAGAGGGAGGGAGGGAGAAACATCGATATGAGACACATCGATTGGTTGCCTCCTGTATGCGCCTCGACTAGGGATGAACCAGCAACCCAGGTACCCACCCGCCCTTGCCTGGGAATCGAACCTATGGCATTTCTGTGCATGGGCTGACACTAACCACTGAGAAACACCAACCAGGGCAGGTTCCACAAGTATTTTAAAAAGAAAATAGTGAAGCCTCATTCAAAATGTTACTTGATTTTTAAATCACCAAATCAGTTAATAAGTCATTTCCACTTGCAATGAAAATTCAGATCCCAAGTTATTAAGACAGATCAACCTTCTCAGATGCCACTTATCAAATATGTTTAACATTTAAAATCAGCATCAACAAAAACAGAAGACAAACCCATAATGGTAAAAGATTGTTTTGAAAAAAGAACTTTCATTACTAAAGAAATTCCTCACTGCTGAGGCTCAATCCATCACTTAGCAAAAACACCTTTCTGTCTCTTTCTCTCCCTCTCTCTCTCTGTCTCTCTCTCTCTCTCTCTCTCCCCCTCTCTTTCTCTCTCTCTCTCTCCCTCTCTCTCTCTCTCATTCTCTCTCTCTCCTTCCCTCCCTTCCTTCCTTCCTTCCTTCCTTCCTTCCTTCCTTCCTTCCTTCCACTCTCTCTAAAATATCCTCAGGTGAGGATTAAATAATTAATAATAATAATAATAAAATACTTAGGAATAAAATTAATCAAGAATGTAAAAGACTTGTACATAGAAAATTATAAGATGCTGAAGAAAGCAATTGAAGATGCAAATAAGTTGATGCATATACTGTGCTCATGAATAGAAATAATTAACATCATTAAAATGTCCATACTACCCAAAGCAATCTATAGATTCAATAAATTTCCTATCAAGATATCAATGGTATTTCACGGAATAGAACAAATATTCCAAAAATTTATATGAAAGCACAAAAGATCCTGAATAGCCAAACAATCTTGAGAAAGAAGAACAAAGATGGAGGAATCACGTTACCTGATACCAAACTATACTACAAGCTATAGTAATCAAAACAGCAGGGTTATGGTCAGTTAATATTTGACAAAGGAGACAAGAACATACAATGGGGACGGGAAAATTAGACAGATACAAGCAAAAAAATAAAACCAGACCACTTTTTATAGCAATAAACTCAAAATGGATTAAATACTTAAATGTAATTCTCGAAACCATAAAAACTGTAAAAGAAAACATAGGCAGTAAAATCTCAGACATTTCTCATAGCAATATTTTTTCTTACATATCTCCTCAAACAAGGGAAACAAAAGAAAAAATAAAGACGTGGGACTACATCAAACTAAAAAGTTTTTGCATAGCACAGAAAAACATTAACAAAATGAAAAGACAACCCACTGATTGGAAGAACATATTTGCCAATAATACATCTGATAAGGAGTAATAAAGAACTTATATAACTCAACACCAAAAAAACAAAACAAAAAACAAACAACAACAAAAAAAAACAATCTGCACTAGCCAGTTTTATTCAGTGGATAGAGCATGGGCCCATGGACTGAATGGTCCCAGATTTGAAGGGTCAAGGGCACAGACCTTGGTTGTAGGCTAGATCCCCCACCCTGGTTGAGGCAAGTGTGGGAGGCAATCAATGTGTGTCTCTCACCTCAATGTCTTTCTCTCCTCCTCCTCCTCTCCTCCTCTTCTTCCTCCTCCTCCTCCCCCCTTCCACTCTCTCTAAAAATCAATGGAAAAATAGCCTCAGGTGAGGATTAACAAAACAAAAAAAAATCCAATTTAAAAATGGGCAAAGGATCTTAATAGACACCTCTCCAAAGAGGACACACAGATGGCCAACAGACATATAAAAAGATGCTCAACATCACTAATCATCAGAGAAATACAAATTAAAACCACAATGAGATATCACCTGACACTTGTCAGAATGGCTATCATCGATAAATCAAAAAACTATTGGCAAGGATGTGGAGAAAAGGAAACTCTTGTCCACTGTTGGTGGGAATGTAGATTGGTGCAGCCACTGTGGAAAGCAGTATGCAGTTCCCTCAAAACATTAAAAATGGAACTGCCTTATGACCCAGCAATTCCACTTTGGGGAATATAAACTAAGAAACCTGAAGCACTAATTTGAAAGAATATCTGCACTCCTATGTTTATTTCAGCGTTATTACAATAGCCAAAATTTAGAAGTAGCCCAAATGCCCATCAGTAAATGAGTGGTTTTGCTCAGTGGATAGAGCATCAGCCTGTGGACTGAAGGGTCCCCAGTAGGGGATGCGCAGGAGGCAGCCGATCAATGATTCTCATCATTGATGTTTCTCTCTCTTTCTTCCTCTCCTTTCCTCTCTGAAATAATATTTTTTTAAAAAAAAAGAAAGAGAAAGTGCACTGTGTAGTCAGAGGGGAGCTGGCTTATATGGACAGAAGTCCCTGCCCCTGGTCCCTGATTGGTCTGTCCTCATGCAAATGAAGAATCCAAATCCTCACAATATGATTGGCCCAGAAGGCACTGTCCTGATTGGTCAGAATAAAGCTGCTCTGGCCGGTCTAAGCAGCATAACTCCAATTGGATAGAAAATACCTCAGACCTATTGGCTTAAATACGATTCCAGGAACTCCTTTATAAGGGCTGGCTTGGATGGCAGGACACAGTGCAGGCAGGCAGTTCAACGCACGCTTCTCCTTGAAGTAAGGTTTGCATGAGAAGTCCCTATGTAGAAATGGCTGCTTTTGTTTTTTGTTTTTTAATTGAGCCCAGTTAGCCACCAGGAGCCCTTCTTAGTAGGTGTCATCTTTCTCATGGTTCACACAAATTTTATAGTAGTTCTTACTTTCAAGTCTACGATCCATTGCTTTAATTTATTAAATTATGCAAGGTAATAAAAACATTTTTAAACAGGCCATTTCCTGGGAGGTAATATTTTCACACATGTAACCAACAAAAATGAACATCTATCTCTAGAATATACAAAGAACTCCTACAAATCTGAACCACTTGCTACACATTTACATAGAACCTATTAGCAGTAACATAGTAATCAACATGCCATATTGTTCAGTTTTTTAGATTGAGCATGTGTGAATTACATTTTCAGAATAAATGATATGGTAGCTCTAGATGGCTAACCGCAAACATTATATTTCCTGCCAAACCCACAGCATCAGATATGCCTATTTCTTTTAATAGCATTGTCACTCTCTCAGCCACTAAAAAGCCTTAAAACCTCCCAGCAGTCTTTCACTCCTCCCTCTTTTATACTAAAGTATCACTGAATTTACAATGTGGTCAATAGAATTTGATCAAATTTTATCATCAATTATAATTCACGAATTGCCAGTGTAAATTGGCACCGTCTTGGGAAATAGGATCAGAGGCTAGAAATCAGTATCAATTGTTATCTATGGAGTAACATGTACAACTGAATAAAATATGCTAAAGACCAAGTCCCCTACAGAGGTAAACTCTAAAGGAACAATACAGGGAGAAAGTGGGAGAGAGGGATATATAGATATATGTATATCTATATATCCTATATAATAAAAGGCTAATATGCAAATCGACCAAACAGTGGAATGACCAGTCGCTATAACACGCATTAACCACTAGGGGGCAGATGCTCAATGCAGGAGCTGCCCCTGGTGGTTGGTATGCTCCCACAGGGGAAGTGCTGCTCAGCCAGAAGCCGGGCTCACGGCTGGCGAGCGCAACGGCAGTGGTGGGAGCCTCTCCCACCTCTGCAGCAGCGCTAAGGACCCCTCAGGGTATGTCCACCTGCTGACTTAGGCCCTCTCCCTGAGGGGTCCTGGACTATGAGAGGGCACAGGCCGGGCTGAGGGACCCCCCCACCTCAGTGCATGAATGTCATGCACCGGGCCTTTAGTATATATATATATATACACATAGAGAGAGAGAGAGAGAGAGAGAGAGAATGAATTAGTTAGTTCACTACCACACTTAAAAGCTGAAAAAATGCACTAGAATTTTAAACTAGCAAACAGGAGACCTGAATTCCAGTCTAAACCTTGCCATAAATTAGCTGTGAATTGAGTTATGTTAGTATCTCTAGACTTCAGGTTTCTTGTCCTTAAAAATACCATGAAATAATTGTTAAAAGTTCTGGAAACTCTAAAATTCTATGATTCTATACACCCTTCCCACATATGGGGATGATGTGGTACAGTAAGCTGAAAACAATAATTTGGACTTAGATATCATGTAAATCATCATCTGTTTCCTTTTAACAACCTTGAAGAACCATTTAGGCACTTATTATCTCTTTTCAAAATCAAGTAACACGAAATATTTCAACAAAATAACTTCCTTTTATTCCCGCCTCTTATCAATCAACCTTTTGGTTTCTCCCTAGTTTCAGAAAGTGTAAATACAGGAGTCACTGATTGGCAGGACAGCTCATCACCAGTGATGTGTCCCCAAAGCAGACTTCAGTCAGACTTGTGAAACTGGGGAGCAGGATGCAGACATAACATCTAATTCAAATGTCTATGTGATCTGCGGGATTCTTATCTCTTTGGTTGACCATAGGGATTCAACCTCATTTGGACCGTAAGTCCCTCCTGTGACCTACAATAAAACTCTGGCTCTAGTAATTCCTAATCTGCTTTCTACAATTTGTTCTACAGAATATTAGTCCTGCAAGATGCTCTAAGAAAACATCGTGCCACAAATATTTCGGAAATGCTGGATGCTATACTTCATTCTGAGCAATTCACAGTGAACATGGAAATACTAAAGGCTCTGAGAAACCCTAGAGTATAGAAATCTGATTGATCCAAGCAACAACAAAACCCTTTCTTCACCAGATATCACATTAACACCCTGTAACTTTAGTGCTCTAGGAAGGCATTTTGGAAAGTGCTTGCTTAAACATAATGTGATGATATTTAATTCCTAAACTGAAACTGATTTGGTTTTTGTTGTTTGTTTTGTGTTTCTGACATTCTATGTTACTCAAAAATATTTGACTAATTTCTAAATATTAATTTTCCAACATCCAATTGTTCAAGGTTAACATCAAACAGTATAACTTTCCTCTTGATACAGGTACCAGATAAATACCAACCAGAGAACATGGTCAGTGTGATAAAACCATCACCAGCTCTCTGGTCCAAGTACATAAACCACAAGTACCCTGTTAGAGTGTAACTGATATCTGTTCTTGCCTGGTTGTTTTAGCTTTAGTTTTGGTAATTGAACAATTTACATTAAAAAACAAAACAGAATGCCTGGCTGGTGTGGTTCAGCAGTTAGAACAATCACCAAAGGTCACGGGTTCGATTCCCAGTCAAGGACACGTACCTTGGCTGCAGATTAGATCCCGGGCCCCGGTCAAGGGTCGTATGGAAGGCAAC
Organism: Myotis yumanensis; assembly: GCF_028538775.1. Lineage (NCBI taxonomy): Eukaryota > Metazoa > Chordata > Mammalia > Chiroptera > Vespertilionidae > Myotis > Myotis yumanensis. Next base: position 78,911,170 of record NW_027223752.1, read on the forward strand.
CAATCAATGTGTCTTTCTCATCGTATCAATGTTTCTCTCTCTCTCTCTCTCTCTCTCTCTCTCTCTCTCTCTCTCTCTCTCTCTCTCTCTCCCTTTCCCCCTCCCTCTCTCTAGCCCTCCCTCCTTTCCACTCTCTCTAAAAAGCAATGGAAAAAATATCCTCAGGTGAGGATTAAAAAAAAAGAAAATTTTTTTAAAAAGAAACAAGACAACAGGCTTATACTCAACATTCATGTTGAAAATATAAACACTTGAACTAAGATTGATTTAGTCACACATAATGGGCAATACTTGCAAAAAGTAGAACACTTTGTTAGGTATCTAAATACTTCACTTTTTCAGCATTTGCTCTCTTAATAGTAAATGTTCTTTCTTCCTTCTAGTAATTTCAAAGAAAAAGAAAATAAAGGAACAGCCTACCCTAAATCACCATCATCAAAAACACTTGGTCATAATAGATTAGCTAACAAAATGGTATTTGTCAAGTCTTTTAAATCCACGCCACGGATTTTGTGACCCAGATCATTAAGGCACTTGAAGACTTGGTGTCAGATCTTGATGAAAAATCACAATAAAAATACTGAACCTGTCCTCATTAAATAAACTCACAGTCACTGCATCCAGTTGCAGAGAAGAAAAAGCACAGAAAATTAGCTCTCAATGTCAAATTCTATGACTGTAAAATTATGAGATCACATTTTTTTACATTAATGCACATTCTTCCTGCGTCAATTCCCTTTACCTTCATTCTTCCAGCTCCCATTCAGGAAGTCTTCACTTCCCTCCTACATGCCTACGGTGCTGAGTGTTTAAAGATGGAGTTGTACTTTGAGACATGCTGCTTTAAGAAAATGTTCTTTATCTCCATGTATGCACATGAATTCTCCTCATCTCGATTACCCTGAGCATTCCTTTTATAATCCAGATCTTCTCAAATGTTTCCACCAAAGTACTTTTGTTAGAGGATCTATCATCGAATCAAAATTTATGTGAAGTCTTCTGTTTAACCTTTAAAATTCATTTGAAATTCATAAGATTCAACAGCATAGAAATGTTTTAATAGAAATGTTTTTGTGTTGGTGAGGAAGTGGAGAAATTGGAATCCTGTGCACTATTGTTAGGACTGTAAAATGTTGTGACCACTACAGAAAACAGCAGAGGTTCCTCAAGTACTTAAAAACAAGCTGCCATATAATCCAGGAATCTTACTTCTGGTTATATATCCAAAAGAACTGAAATCAAGAACTCCAAAAGATATTGGCACTCCCATGTTCAAAGCAGCACCATTCACAATAGCCAAGAGGGAGCAACCCAAATATCTATTGGCAGATGAATGGGTCAATAAAATATATACATACAATGAAAAATTATTCAGCCTTAAGAAGGAAATCCTGTCACATGTTACAACATGGATGAACCATAACGACATTTTGCCAAGTGAAATAAGCCAGTTGCAAAAAACCAGATGTGTCATGATTCTAATTATACAAGGTATCTAGAGTAGTCAAATTCATAGAATGTAGAATTGTGGTTATGGGTGGAGGAACGGGGAAAGGGGAATTATTTAATGACTAAAAAGTTTCAGATCTCCAAGAGGAAGAAGTTCTAGGGATCTGTTTCAAATTTGATTATATTTAACACTATTGAATCATACACTGAAAAATGACCAAGATGGTAAATTTTATGTTGTGTGTGTTTACCACAAATTTTTTAATGTTTTTAATCACTTTCTTCAGCCCAAATCTTTAAGTAAGATTGATGTTACTGTATTTACTCAACACATACAGACACCTGCTGAATGAAGTTGCCTGCAAGTCCCAGGCAGCCCTAATGTGGCTCCCAGGACACAGCCTTCCACTTTCTCGGCTCAGTTCAACAGTGATCCAGCAGCTACACTGGCAACTGCAGGGAATATAAAAATTAGTTAGGCCATAACCCCTGCCCCTGAGCAGATCAGAGAAGCCTTCACTGTGCCTTGTTCAGTGCTGGGGACCTATTACCTGTGCAAGGAATTCACCAGATCTGCAGTTCTTCTCAATCACCTGTTACACTATATGGGAAAACCAGGATCTGTGTGGACTGTAGTTTTAGATGAAGTTCCCATAACAGTAAGCACAAAGAACAATACCCACATGGGAACAGAAGTCAATAGAAATTTTAAAATAGTCAAAAAGTTCTTTTGTTAAAAGAGAAACATTTGCGTTGCTCCGTGGTAAGAGCATCAGCCTACACAATGGATGGTCTTAGGTTCGTTTCCCGGTCAAGGGCACGAACCTGGATTGCAAGTCTGATACCTGCTCGACGTTTCCCCGCGCACGCCGCCCCCCCCCCTCCCCCCACCCCCCCCCCCCCCCCCCGCAACCCCGCTCCAATCAGGTCATGTGTGGGAGGCAACCTATCGATGTATCTCTGTCACATGATGTTCTTCTCTCACTCTCCACCCCCCCTCCTTTTTCCTTACCCTCTTCTTTCTCCCCTTCCCTTCCACTCTCTCTAGAACCAATGGGAAAAATATCCTCAAGGAGTGATGATTTAAAAAAAAAAGAGAGAAACATTTGAAGTAAAAATGACAGAAAGACTCTTCCATAAAGAAGATATATAGAGAATCCTTAATGCACAGATTAGCCTAGCATAGCAGGGACAGACTCTACATAGCAACAAGAGTAAGCCAAGGCTATCCAATGATACAGAAACATGCAACCCAATATAATAGGGTTATAATAATTGGCTGAGATAACTTTAAACAACTGTATTGTGCAAATTCCAACATTTTCTCTATCAGACCAACTAAATTTAATCTGGGAAATTTCTCAGAATTGCAGCCACGGAGCTGTCAGTAATCACCCAGTTACCTTCCGGCAGGTCTTCTTGCACACGGCAGTGCCAATTTTGTCATAAATCCTAGTACTGTCTCCGGGTGCCACCACCAGAGACCCTTAGTCTATAAGAACAAGCTCACTTTCCTTAATAATGGGATGTCAGTGGGTTCTGTTACCACAGAAACAGTGTTAGCTCCCAGGGAATCCGATAAAATGGATATTAGGGGGAAAGCTGCCTTTGTCTATCCTCAGTGTCTCATCTTAGGCCCTCATCATTCCTGGATTACTGCGAAAGCCTCCAGCCTGCTCTCCCTGCCTCCAGTCACATATGCCTCAAACCCATCCTAGTTTACACTCAGAATTATTAATCTTTCTAAACTCCAAAACTTACCAAGGCACTCACCTGCCTTAAACCTTCGATGGTTCACAAAGCCATCAGGATATCGGACATGCCATAGAAGGCTCTTTATCATTTAGTTCCTGCGTGATATGTTTTTTTAAAACATTTATTTTTCAATCATTGCAAACTTACAAAAACAAGAATAGTACAAAAAACTCCTGATCTTTCTTCATCAAGATTCACCACTGACTAACCCTAGGACACAGCCTCAGTGAGAGCAGGAATTATATATTTCAGTCCGAGGGCCTAGCACAAAGTTAATATTCAAA